>NC_047108.1:123500107-124700107 GCF_902500255.1 Thalassophryne amazonica
CATGTAGACACACAGCAGGTGATCTGAATGTCACGTCTGTCTGACAGGACACGTGTGTCCTGTGAGTGGCGTGCCGCAGGACTATATGACAAGCCAACAGTGCGACAAGTAAGCCACTTTCAGTCATGTATCAGCAGAAATACGCTGTAACAAACAGTTTCATCAGTTATGACAGCGCTTTTCTCTCTTTTTAAATATATTTGTCTGGTTGTTGACTTTAGCCATTTCACAGACCTGTTTATAAGACAGTGATTGGACCGCAGTGGTAAAGATTCCATCTGGTAATTGGCGCTTGCAGGTTCGAATCCCGTGAGTAGCATTTATTTTATTTGACCACGGGGTTCTGTGTTGTCCCCTTTTTAATTATTATTTATATTAACTGATTATACAGCTGTTTTTTAATTTAGTTTTCTCCACATCAGCGGCGAGATGTGGTGCACCACATCCCAGCTGCTCGCACTGTGTTCCTGCTCGCACGACACCGTTGTGTGCATGATACCGTTGCAGCGGGATTTTGCACGCCTGCCTGTCGGCTCAGTGTTTTCGTGGTTCGCCCATACGAGCTGTTCCGCTGTGATTTGCCCTTATTTGTACTATGTGTGAAGGGGCCCTTAATTTTGTAGCATGAACTGATGCTTGTAAATTTGAGAATTGTTACAGTATTGTATTTGAATCCTCCCAGAGATGCATGGGATGGGCCAGTTCAATGTATTCTCTTTTGAGCAGAAAAGCTATTGTTTCTGTGGTCTGCTCACCCAGTTTGTTTTTAAAGAACTGTATTTAGGCCAACAGTATTCTCTCACTCTGGGTCTCAAAGTGGTCCTCAAGGATCCACCTGACTAGCATATGCAGGTGCTACCAATGAAATACTAACAGTACCCCTGAATGAGCTTAGTCAGGTTGTGGCAGAGAGAGATGGAAAATACGTTGCTTAATTGGTCCATCAGGATCTGTTTGAGACGCCCTGCAAGTCTGACTTGCTGGTAAAAGAAACTTCACTTTTTTGCTGCACAATTGAGTTTATATATCATGGCTGATAGGTGGTCATAACCTGCTCGTTGAAGATGTCACTCAACTCAAATGTTTTGTAAACAAGACTGACATCCCCAATCAAGAAATATCATGACCAGAACTGAAAGTATGTACAAGGTCTTGTTGATCCACAGCTTGTGTGTTGTCTGGTCAGTTCAGCTGCCTGGCATTGTGGTCAGTTTTCAGAGGCATGACAGGAAAGCCTAATGTTGTAATATGGATATAGTATGTGGGATGTAATGTCATCACACTTGAGTGTCTGGGTGTTTTGGATGATTTTGTGTGCGCACAGTATCATTGCATGATAAACATTTGATGTTTGCATTGTGGGTATTCCCTGAATAGTAGGGCTGCAGCTATTGATTATTTTAGTAATTGAGTATTCTATCAATTATTCTGGCGATTAATTGAGTAATCGGATAAAAAGTACTTTTGCGGGTTTTTTTTTTTTTTTTTTTAAACATCAGTAGTCCAGGGCTCTTACTAAGCAACAACACAATGTCGCTGCGACAGTGACATTTTGCTGGAATGCCGATGGGATGTGGCTTTTTGTTTTTTCTCCAACTTGTAAAATGTAACCATTTTATATATATATATATATATATATATATATATATATATACACACACCTATATATAGGTTGATGGACTGGGTCCCTGCATGATGATTATTATTATTATTTTATTTTTTTTTAAACCCTCTTTCTCTGCAATTCAGCAGATGCATTTCAGCTGGAGGCCTTGCAGTCAGGTTTTTTTTTTTTTTTTCTTTCACTATTTTATTTAAGCTACCGTGTTTGTGAAGCATTGTGTGTTGCCCAAAAAAATGAAAATTAAAAAGGGAAGAAGACTCAGTGCGAGTCTGGGGGAAACACAGAAGAAAGAGTGGACTTCTGCTGTTTGTCAATGTAGCCGGGGATGGAGCTGTGACTCGCCCGGTCTGACAGCCCCTCATTCTGGGTAGAGAGACGGCCGCCAGGCCAATAGTCACTCCCCATGTAGAGCGGCTCGTGTGTTTTTTTTTTTTTTTTTTTTTTTTTTTTTTTTTTTTTTTTTTTTTAAATAGACAAACACACTGCTTCACTTTAAATGCGCAGTAAGTATTTCAGATGATCAGCGTGGACCCTCTTTCTCTTTTTTGTGTGTGTGTGTGTGTGTGTGAGAGAGAGACATTGGAAAGTGGCAGCTATCATTGCTAATTTGATTAGCTGTTATGCTCTCGTCTTCTTTTTTTTTTTTTTTCTGGGGACGTTGCAGCACAACACACAGGCCTGGCATATGTACTACAACGTTAAAGAAGCTTCGAGGCACAATTTTCCTCGAACATTTTTTTTTTTATCGAATTATTCGAGTTGCTCGACTAATCGTTTCAGCCCTACTGAATAGTAAATTGAGTCACTAGTTTCTTTGTTCTGTGCATAAATTTGCATATTGTCATGTAGTGATTTCTCTTATAATGTGAGCAGGATAACTCCAAGACAATAGAATACAGTTTTGAAAAGGTGGTCTTAACTTAGTGTGCTTAAAATGTTGTCTGTTCCACCTGTTTGCCATTTAGGTATGATGTCATACATGAATATACTAATTACAACCTTTTAAAGTGTTGATGTAAGCATTAAACAAATGTACTCTTTTCTCCAACAGTATGAAGTGAAACGGAACTGAATTTTTGTACCATCCGCAACTACTTCAAGTTCAGATCAAAAACAAAAAAAGGCTGAAGAGAAACTTCCCAAAACAAGAAACTGGTTCAAACAGCGAAGACACAGAGTCAAAGGATCACTTCAAACACACGAAGTAACTACATCCTGCAACAACCAAAGACGAGCGCATCACCCCAGTTAAAACGTACACAGAAGAGAAGAAAACCTCCACACGAGCATCTCTGACAAGACAATAAAACTGATCTGAAGCCAGAAGTTTGTGCCTACTCAACAGCTTTGACAAAGCACACGTCCCAACGCTGCTCCTAGCCCTAGCCCCCATCTTCACCACACCACCGACTCTCCACCAGGCTGTGGAGTGGGCTCCTTTCTGTTTTTTTTTTTTTTTTCTTCTCTCCCCCCTTCCCTTCCCATAGTTCCCCATCTTTCCCTTCCTCTTCTCCTTTGACTGCTCATTTCTTTCTTTTTTTTTTAAATTCTCTTCTCTCTGCAGTGTTATTGTACCTGTTTGCCTTTTTTTGAGCTAGAGGTCTCTCCCTTGGTTTGCTTTATGCAACAATCTACAATTTGTGCCAGAAACCTGTAACAGGTGTGTTTGGACAACTGTGTGTGAAGAAATCTGCAGTATCTGCATCGTCATCAAGATCCCAAAAACCACAAGAAAGACTACGTTTTAAGGTGGGTCTCAGTAGTTATAACTTTTGCTATATAGGACTTGTATAAGTTGTAAACTCATGTATTCAGATTGTGCTGTAGGATTTGTGTGACATCAGATATTTTAAAAGCCAATGACAAACCACTGATGACATGAATAAATCCACGGGAGAAGAGAATACTTTAGTGTGTCACGATGAAAACAATCAGCACATACACATTTCTTTCCCAGAAATAAGTAGAAATGGCACAAGCAACAATAATACCTAAACTCCACTAGCCATGGCTGTATTACATCACAGTTGTGCAGTGTTTGTCAGTGGGCTAAAGCTCACCTCCTTAGTTTCATGAAATTCAGGATATATGTTTATTTTGACCCCAAACCTTGTATCTATTTTATTTTGTGAAATGACTGTTCTGCCAAAATTTGGATGGTCATAACTTGGAAACCAGTTGTGCAGTGTAGACTCTTTGGAAAGGAAAGGACACCAGTAATTTAAATTTTGCAAACATTTGGAACAGTTTTGGCATCATAGGTTTTATGGCTTGTTTTGAAATGCTGCTCCAAATTCCCTTTCTTTGGTAAAGCTACATTTGCAGTGCAGATGAGACAGATGGATTTTCTGTTTGAATAAACGAAAAAATAATCCTCTTCCCACTCTAAATGGAAAAATAAGTTTTAGGTTTGTTTTTTTAAATGGCTTCCGCTGTTATGTCTTCTTCTATGGCGTTTAATGGCAGCTGGCATCCTTATTGGTGCTTTGCTGCCACCTTCTGCATCAGTCCGTTAAAGCAGCACTAAATCCTTAGTGTTTTTTTTTTTTTTTTTTTGTTTTTTTTCTCCCATGCGATTGACTGGTTGGGTACACTAGATATAGACCAAAGGTTGTCATTCCAAAATTGATCCAAATGTTTGAAATAATGCCGGATTTGAATTCCTGGTGTTCTCCCCTTTCCAAAGATGTATTGTTTGTCCAGACTGGATAATTCTCCCTACCGCATACCGAACCAGAGTGCATTGGTTCATCAACATCCGGTTTTATTTTTCAGTCAGCCAAATTTCTGGTCCCATTGTTTACAAAGCTTATTCGATTTTCGCAAGAGTATGACAGTGAAAGCTTGTAGAGGAAGTGATGTTGCCGTAGTGATCAACAGGACAGCTATGGTATGGACACAGGATGTTGAAACGGTTGGCACTGATAGCTGTTATGTCTGCTTATCAGCTTATTTGCTGTTTTTGGACAAGAGACTCAAAAGACACAAAGGTAAGTTTGGCAATCAGCTGTTTAATAACCGTTGTGTGAAAGTATGAAATATTGAAACTTACAAAGCTCTGTAAAGCGAGAAGCAGCTTTGCACTACAGGACAATATTCTCTATGTGCTGCTTAACAAGTGAAATCCCCAGCGGGATGTGGTTGTTACAAGATGTTTTTTAAGCTTGGTTTGTCCAGTCTGGTTTGCACTTATTGGATATACAACCCCTGGCAAAAATTATGGAATCACCGGCCTCGGAGGATGTTCATTCAGTTGTTTAATTTTGTAGAAAAAAAAGCAGATCACAGACATGACACAAAACTAAAGTCATTTTAAATGGCAACTTTCTGGCTTTAAGAAACACTAAGAAATCAAGAAAAAAAAATTGTGGCAGTCAGTAACGGTTACTTTTTTAGACCAAGCAGAGGGAAGAAATATGGAATCACTCAATTCTGAGGAAAAAAATTACGGAATCATGAAAAACAAAAGAACACTCCAACACATCACTAGTATTTTGTTGCACCACCTCTGGCTTTTATAACAGCTTGCAGTCTCTGAGGCATGGACTTAATGAGTGACAAACAGTACTCTTCATCAATCTGGCTCCAACTTTCTCTGATTGCTGTTGCCAGATCAGCTTTGTAGGTTGGAGCCTTGTCATGGACCATTTTCTTCAACTTCCACCAAAGATTTTCAATTGGATTAAGATCTGGACTATTTGCAGGCCATGACATTGACTCTGTGTCTTTTTGCAAGGAATGTTTTTGCTCTATGGCAAGATGCATTATCATCCCCAAACATCCTTTCAATTGATGGGATAAGAAAAGTGTCCAAAATATCAATGTAAACTTGTGCATTTATTGATGATGTAATGACAGCCATCTCCCCGGTGCCTTTACCTGACATGCAGCCCCATATCATCAATGACTGTGGAAATTTACATGTTCTCTTCAGGCAGTCATCTTTATAAATCTCATTGGAACGGCACCAAACAAAAGTTCCAGTATCATCACCTTGCCCAATGCAGATTTGAGATTCATCACTGAATATGACTTTCATCCACAGTCCACGATTGCTTTTCCTTAGCCCATTGTAACCTTGTTTTTTTTCTGTTTAAGTGTTAATGATGGCTTTTGTTTAGCTTTTCTGTATGTAAATCCCATTTTCTTTAGGCGGTTTCTTACAGTTCGGTCACCGACGTTGACTCCAGTTTCCTCCCATTCGTTCCTCATTTGTTTTGTTGTGCATTTTTTATTTTTTGAGATATATTGCTTTAAGGTTTCTGTCTTGACGCTTTGTCTTCCTTGGTCTACCAGTATGTTTGCCTTTAACAACCTTCCCATGTTTGTATTTGCTCCAGAGTTTAGACACAGCTGACTGAACAACCATCATCTTTTGCAACATTGCGTGATGATTTACCCTCTTTTAAGAGTTTGATAATCCTCTCCTTTGTTTCAATTGACATCTCTGGTGTTGGAGCCATGATTCATGTCAGTCCACTCGCTGCAACAGCTCTCCAAGGTGTGATCACTCCTTTTTAGATGCAGACTAACGAGCAGATCTGATTTGATGCAGGTGTTAGTTTTGGGGATGAAAATTTACAGGGTGATTCCATAATTTATTCCTCAGAATTGAGTGATTCCTTTTTTTTTTTTTTCACTCTGCTTGGTCTAAAAAAGTAACCGTTACGGACTGCCACAATTTCTTTTTTTTTTTCTTGATTTCTTATAGTGTTAAAGCCAGAAAGTTGCCATTTGAAATGACTTTTTTGTGTCATGTCTGTGATCTGCTTTTTTCTCTACAAAATTAAACAACTGAATGAACATCCTCCGAGGCCAGTGATTCCATAATTTTTGCCAGGGGTTGTATTTTTAACTCTGACTATGCCAGTTGGCATGCATCCGGAATAATGGCTGACTGTGAATCTCTTCAGAATTATGTAACTCATAAAGCACCCTCTGTGGTGGCTCGGGTGTGGCGGTATGCGGTAGAGAGAATTTGGTTCAGGAATTATGGTCATTTTAAAATTTGGCGGTCACACGACTTTCTACAAATTTTACATAACGCGTCTATCTCGAAAACCCTTTATCTGGTTGACTTGAAATTTTGAGGTTTGGTGGTCAAAACCAACATATTCTGAGGTAATGAGATTTAGGATCCCTCTTCCATTGGGTGATTTGGTGTGGAATGACCCCATTGTAGATGCTTTTTGATTGCATCAGAAATGCTGCAGTGCCTTTTTAAAGCACCTCCCAGAAGCGGCGTGCCTCTGTGGGAAGAATGCATGTTGAGTCTATTTTTGACAGGAGCAGCGTCAAGATGCACAGGGCAGATGGGAAGTAAACACATGAATGACATGGTTGATCCAGTCAGTTGTCAAAAATGACAAAAGTTAGAACATACACAAATATAAACAATATAAATCCATAGAAGTATGAAAATGGCAAAATCGACAAGTAAACTAATGCTCTGCTTCAGACACTTTGTCAGTGGGTTTTGAAACTGTGTGCATGACTGACCAAAACCACAGCGCACATGTGATGTCATCAAGCCACACCTGGTGTAATCGGCATGTTTTTATTTACTACAGTTCCATTTATGTATGAAAGGAAAAGGATTCAAATCTCCAGATAAGAGAATTAAACTTCCACAAAATCCAGCTTGTTAGGTGTTAAGCTTACCTTTAAACACAAGAGACTATGTCCAGGTACAGGAGCTTATGACATTCTTGTATCATTCTATTCCAACTCAACGAGTTAATCGTTGTAGTCCAGATTGTCAGTTTTCTGAAAAGTCCATACCACGTTGGTCTTTGCTTGAATAGAACCTGTCCCATCTATGAACAGTAAACTCATTTAATTCTAGCTTGTTTTGCTTATCTAGAGACCCTGCACTTTCTTCTTTTATAGTTTCAAGACATGTTCTCCCACATTTCCCTCCTTGTGGAGAAAAGCCCACACAGTTCTCCTTTTTATGATACTTGGCTCACTGGCTGGCCTATCTGCCTCACCCATTGTGTTTGTCCTTTTCTTCACCCTTGCAGACATCCAGTGGTGTATCACTGAGTGGTTCCATTAAGGGGGAAAAAAATATACTACTTAAGGCCCACCTCCTCCAAAAAAAAGAAAAAACCCAAACAAACCTCTAATCAGTTTCCACAAGTGCTCAAGCAAGTTTTGTCCACATTAATGAGAAAATATGGGCAGCCCCTGGAAAGGCTTTGTTGAGTTTACCTTGCCTGCGTCGCCGCCCACTGCATTTGTTAGCGCTGACCTGAACAGCACCTCCCCTGTTGGACTCAGCCTTTCGCCTTACGGGCGATCCGTAAGTTCCTCTTTTCTACATGCCATCTCCCTGCTCCATTTGACTACCCGTCCACACACCTTGCCCCTGCATCTCCCTCTGCTGTGAATGGCCTTAATTTTATTTTTCTTCTTTCCCCATCTGTTTCGGGCCCCCGAGTTGAGCCTCTTCTGGACACATTGTTGCAAAGTGAGGGGCATTTAGCTGATTCGGTTGAAGAAATTTGGGACTTTTTTAAAGTCCTTCCTTCTTGGCATCACTATAATCTGGCATGAGCTGATATTGGGCTACCTTTTAATCATGTAAATAACTTTATGGACCTAGAAGGTGGAGAAAAATCACTTTCAGTACAGCTGATTATTAAACACGACCATTGCACTGCGTGATTTCGACACTAAACGATTTTGTCTTCAATAGACCGGCTGTCTGACGTGCAGTGGCCTATATTTAAAATTACAATTATTCCTGTGAATCTTATTTTCTGATTTGTCAAACAAAACGATCTGCTTGTGAAATGTGGATCTGTTCCTGTCCTGTGCTAGAGGATATTAAAGGGTGGAAAACATGCCACAAATATTTTTACTTGTGCTAAGTGTAGCCAAATATATCTGTGCAGACCCACACAGAGGCTGCTCTGGGTCCCCATCATAACCCGTAATCCATCACCAACTGTACAGCTATTTGATCTTTTCATTTGCATTTCTTTCTCTTCACCTTTTAGTTCTTGGATTGTTTGACCTTGAATGGCAGCCTTGTATTCGCACCATTTCTCTTTGACATCTGCAAATCAGCTGAATTGTACAGTTTCTACTGTAGTGTGACTTCTATTTGAATGTTTGCCTGGATGTTCATTTGTAAGGTACTGAGTATGAGGGTAATGGACTGCATTTATATAGTGCTTTTCAATCTCAATCATACACACAAGGTTGCCAGGATGCTTCTATGCAGGCACTCAACAAAACACCAGGAGCAACTGGGGGATTAAGAACCTTGGCCAAGAACCCTTAGTAACTTTTCATGCATGGGTTTGAACTGAGGATCCTCTGGTCTCAAGCCCAACACTTAACCACTAGTCCTCCCCCGTAATCCCCCTTCTACATTTACCTTGTAAGATATTGGGGGTGTGATGGATTGACTTGGTCTCGATTGCACACATCATGCTTGTGGAAACAGTGAGTAGTGTTGGTTGTGTGAACTTTGTTTGGAGGTTAGCTTAGCGGGCTGCTAAGCTGTAGCTCTGCAGTTTCCCAGATAAATGGCTGGTCAGATGTAACAATCTGCCCATCTTTAAAAGGAAAATGTTCAGCTCCCTCAGCTTAAATGCTTACTGTTGCAGCAAAATGTACCATTTTTATGTTTTTTTTTTTTGTTGTTTGTTTTTTTTCAGTAAGACCTGCCCACTGAGGGGCATGGATTCTAAAAGGTGTTCCCAGGGTTTTGTAAAATGGCATGTTCACTTCCAAAAAACAGTGATACTTTTTTTTTTTTTTTTAAGTTAGGATTTCATTTTATCTATAGGTTTCGGAAAGGCCAAATGAGTCAATCTTTTCCCGTTTAACATAAAAACGAATGATGTTAAGCTAGGTAAATTTTGATGTACTAAATCAAGCCAACAAGCAACTTTGTTTTGCTGATAATATACCTGTCTGCCATCTGACATGTCTGGTTGTGTTGCAGGGAATAATCTTATCACCTGCATTACTAAAATATGAATTGGATCAGCTGTGGTTGAGGTTACATATCACTTAAAGCTTAGGCCCTGCTGCTTCATATTATAAATATTATCAGCTCCTTCAGAAGTATAAAACTCAGCAGATAAGGTCTTGTGCTGTTTTTATTTACCTGTTGCAGGTAATCTTTTTTTTTTTTTTTTAATTTGATGTCATCAGTTACACAAACCTGTGTATTTGCATGTAGAACCTTGAATGCTATAAGAATAAGCAAATTGGGTGCTTTTTTTTAAGACTTCTGAGAAGCATAATTATGGTGGTTTTTCATATCTCAGATGTGTAAGGGACAGCAGGTGGTTTTTTGATCATAACTGACATGAAGAAAGAAATTCTTTACCACTGGGCTGTTTTCTCAAAGCTATTGCCTCCTTTCAACAGTATATCCAAGTCATAGTCCCAATGTCAAAAATGGAAAGGGGTTCCTCTGAGCCTCCAGTGGCTCGCAACACTGGCTCTGCCTCATCTGCGTCTACTGGCCCCATGGCTATCCCCCGTTCATCATCCATGTCTTGCCACCCTCACCCAGGAAGTAAACACAAGCGGACTCCATTATATCAGAGATCAGTAAGAGGGCATGTTCAGTGATATGGACACTGACTTAACAGCCCTGTGCCTTATGCTAATGGCATGATTTGTAGTTGTGTGAACTTTTAATAGAGGTCATGTGGTTTTATTGTACACTTAAACTGTTTTGGTTTTACTGACATTAAAATAATGAGATGTCTTATTTGTAATCCAGAATTGCATGGTGTGTGGGGGGGAATTTGATTTGATGAACTAAAAACCACTTGGACTGTTTAGATCTTGGTGCATGAGACAGACGTTTGCAGTATTTACACTGAATTACCCAGAACGTCCATTTGCGCAGCCATTGTGCTTTGCTTTGATGACCAAACAGCCCCAAGAATGTTCTAACATAGTATGTGTCTGTGTGCGCATTTATTCCTTCCACCCTAATTCATCTGAAGTATGTTTGTTGTTTTTGTTTGTGCTTTTTTTTAATGTTGTAGTAGTATAATTTCTATTTTAAATATATAAATTATAAAGGCTTGGCATCTGACATTCTTCATGGCATTATCCATTAGCTACCTTTTTAAATGAATTGTCCTTCTCCTCCCCCCCCCCCCCCCCCCCCCCAGATGAGTTTTGATCCAGGGATGCTCCATAACAACGGACACAGTGCCTATGCCAATGGCACCGGCCCTGGCATTAGAGAGACTGGTGTGGTGGAGAAGCTGTTGACTTCTTATGGGTTCATCCAATGTTCTGAGCGTCAAGCGCGTCTCTTCTTCCATTGCTCCCAGTACAATGGCAACCTGCAAGAGCTTAAAATAGGAGGTAAGACGACTGCTTGTCAACCAGACTCAAGTCCGTCAATTCTGGCAAGATGATGGAAATAGTTTTCAGTAATTGAGTTGTTGGTCTGATATCATGTGCTTAATGTAATTCAGTAGTTCATCATGTAAGAACCCCTCTAAATCTTCCAACATTTACCGTGTTATTTTTATATATATATATATATATATATATATATATATATATATATATATATATATATATATATATATATATATATATATATATATATATTATATATATATATATATATATATATATATATATATATATATATATATATATATATATTCGTGTGTATACGAGGTCTATTAGAAAAGTATCCGACATTATTATTATTATTATTTTTTTTTTTCAAAAACCACGCCTGTCGGTTGCGTCATTCGCCTGTGAGCAGGCTTTGAGTGAGGAGTGGTCCAGCCCCCTCGGCGGATTTTCATTGTCAGGAAATGGCTGAATGATTTGGGCTTTTTTTTCATCAGAATTTTTTCAGAAACTGTTAGACTGGCAGCTGGAAACCATTAGAAAAATTTATCTGGCTTTCGGTGAAAATGTTACGGGCTTGGTAGAGAATAAGGAGTGTTACTGTCGCTTTAAGGACGGCCCCCAGCGGCTATGGGGCGCGCCGCTCTCCGAAGCCGCCATTGACAGGCTGAGTGAAAACCTGTAGCTTATGAACATTTACTCATTAGAGTGAGAATTCTTGATGCTCTATTTTTGAACCTTAAGACTGACTTTGTTCAGTTCTTGATCTGTATTTCAGATATCTTCCACAGTTCAATAGTTTTTAAATGCAAACCACTGAATGGATTTCAGAGTCAGTATTTAAGTAAAATGCACTTGTCTGATATATCAATATCCTTTCTGAGTAGATTAAAACCCTTAAACAGATGTGACATTTCTGCAGTGTAATTGATCTCACTTACGCATGCCCCACGCTCCCACTGTTTCCTCTAATTTCTCTGTTATGGAATCACATCCCTGGATAATGAACCTCCTAGTTCAGGTCATAATTAAGTATGTCGCAATCAGACTGTCTGGAATTTTGGATTTATTTTATATGCATTCAGTAATAAATGACTGATAATTCATTTAGTATTCATGTTGTTGAGTGAACTATTACTACATGTTTGCTGCTTTAGCCTGCATAATAATTTGCAGGTCTTTATCTCCTTATGTGAACCTGAGTTGTCCTTGTTAAGTGGTGTTTTGTTGTTCACAGATGATGTTGAATTTGAGGTGTCCTCTGACAGGCGCACTGGTAAGCCCATAGCAGTGAAGCTGCTAAAGATAAAGCCAGAGGTGCTGCCAGAGGAACGCATCTCGGGCCAGGTGGGGCCAGACCTGCACGTCTATCCATTTACTGTGCTGCATGGTTATATTCATCCAGTTAAGGAACACCGTTTCATATTTGGTTCTGTCCTTGTCTGTCAGCTTAATTCCTTCCTTCATTGCCCATCATGCTTTGGGGCCAGGATTTATTTATCAAATAATCTTCAGCTGCTGGTTTTGGTGTGTGGGTACTGTATTTTCCAGGGTATAAGAGGAAAGAGTCACATTTATCACTTTATGTAAGAAGAAGCAAAATGGATTACATCCCTTTATTATATGGCTATGACGCTACCTGCGCTCTGATTGGCCGATTTTCTGTCTATTTTCCCATATCACTATTACCATGGCTGTCGGTCCAGAGATTGTTGACTTTGTTTATAACTTTCACGTCACAGAATAAAACAAAACACAAAGCAAACGAAGAAAATGGAGGAATTAAGAGCAAATGAGCTTGAAGTGGACGTGCAAAATGAAATGCAACAAGATAAATACAGTTCCAAACAGATTGAAAACTTCGTTACAAACCAGAAAGCTAAAAACACAGATAAACCAAGTCGGATATGAACATACTTCATAAATATCTAAACGGCATTGGAAGAAAACACAAATGAAAGCTTACCAGCTAACGACCTTGACCAAGCAAGTTCTTCATGGAGGTGAAGAAAGCAAACTGGTCTGACTACGAATCCAAAACTGTCAGCAGCTTTCATATTCGGGCGATACAGTAAGTTTTTATATATATATATATATTATTGACCTTGCTTGCTCAGTTACTAATCCTTTAGTATTATTCATTTATAAGGCACACGTGCTGTTAAACAGCAGAGCTAACAAGCTAATTGTCACTGTAGCAGCACATAATGAGGGTAAACTGCTTCCCCCCCCCCCCCCCCCCAAACACTGAACAGATGACCATGCGAGTGCTTTCTATATATTTACAACAGAAACCCTGCTTTAGCCATTGGAAGATAAAAGCCAGTTGTTTTTGTTAAAACTGCATACTGCTGCTTTAAGCCACTGAACAGGTAAATGTCATTTTAAACTCCTTTCTTGGTTTGTTTATAAAATAAGCTTATTAATTTTCTTCTTCTTGTACTTTCAGATAAGACCAAATAAGGTTTCTTTCAAATGGAGGGGGGGGGGGGTCCAAAATGTGGTCTTCCAGTTAAAAAAAAAACAAAAACAGATTAAGCTATTTCTTCAGAACACAGAATGAATGTGTTTTTATCTGGAGCCCGACATGAGGAAAGCTCAAAATAGTAATGCCATCACGATCGCTCATTTAACCAACGCTCTGTTTTGAACATGTGCTAAAGTAATAATCAATAATCAAGACCTGTTAGGAAGTTCGTTCATTCATCTTCCACCGCTCAGTCCAATTAAGGGTCGCAGGGGGGCTGGAGCCTATCCTATCAGTCATAGGGCGTGAGGTGGGGTACACCCAGTACAGGACGCCAGTCTGTCGCAGGGCCACAAACACGCACACCTACGGACAATTTAAAAATTCCAATCCACCTAACCCGCATGTCTTTGGATGTGGGAAGAAACCCACGCAAACACTGCGAGAACATGCAAATTCCATACAGAAAGGCCACGGGAATTGAACCCACGACCTTCTCACTGTGAGGCAACAGTGCTAACCACTATCCACCGTGCCGCCCCTGTTAGGAAGTGTCCACCTCTTTTTTTTTCTTTTTTTTTTTTTAAAGATGACAAGGCAGTTTAAAATGGTGCGTTTCTCATTTTGAGGGGAGGTGATGGTCTAGTGGTTAAGCTTTGGTCTTAGGACCAGAGGATCCTCTGTTAAAATCACTAAGGGCCCTTGAGCAAGGTCCTTAATCCCCTAGTTGCTCCTGGTGTGTAGTGAGTACCTTGTATGGCAGCACCCTGACATCAGGGTGAACGTGAGGCATTAGTGTGTAAAGCACTTTGAGTGTCTGCAAATGGAAAAGTGCTATATAAATGCAGTCCATTTAAAGTGTAAAGCAAATTCGTGGTCGTGAATCCTGTTTTTTTTTTTGTGGTCCCCCCATATACAAGCTGCCCTGGACTGCATTTCACAGGGCCTCTAAAACCTAGTTTAAACTTATACTCTGGAAAATACTGTATATGAAACTTAGCCAGTTCAGCCATTACTTAAAGTTTTGTGTGTGTCTGTATGAATTACAGTTTCATGCTGAGCGAGTACACACAATCAGATTCTTTGGCTGTGCTCTAGAATGTAAAGTTTATATTTTTAAAATTGGTAAATAATTCATGAAAGGAGAAACTGCATATTTAGTAAACTATAATCAGTACTCTATTATACCTTGATCAGTGAAATTTATGCTGTTGTTTTTTTTTTGGGGGGGGGGGGGGGGGGGTGATCAAGGTTTGTGCTAATGACTATTCTGTAGGCAGAAGTTGAAGTCCTGAACTTGATTAGAAATAAGCGGAATAATTTTTTTCATAACCAAAAAGTTTGATTATTTGAGCAAAAAAAAAAAAGAAGTTTGAGCTTGAAGTTATCGCTCAACCTAAAATATTGTTTCCTGCAGGTTGTGTCAGCAATCCCAGTGCACTTGGATGGAAAGTCTGCTCCTGGCCAGGTGCCCACCGGCAGCGTTTGTTATGAACGAAATGGGGTAAAATCTGTTATGTTCCATTTGTGAAATGTTCTTTAGTATTTGAGCTCCACCACAACATATGATGGATTAGCCTTCACTTATTTTGTTCACTAAACTTTAAAGAATTCTTGAAGTCACTGTGTGCCCCCAAAATGTTTCAAAGTTTGATAATGGTATGACTTTCTGCAGGAGGTATTCTACCTGACCTACACTCCCGATGATGTGGAGGGCAATATGCACCTGGAAACCGGTGACAAAGTCAGCTTTTACATGGAAACCAATAAACAGTGAGTCTTGAAACTTTGTCTCAACAGCTGGATTGCACAGTTTGCCTTCTAATTATATGGTGGCTTTTCTTCCCTCCCCCCAGTACTGGTGCGGTCAGTGCGCGTAACATTCAGCTTGTGAAGAAAAAGCAAATGAGTTGTCAGGGTGTAGTGTGTGCCACAAAGGTAAGGACCTAATATTTTATCAATTGTTGCATCATAAAAAAAAATACCCCAAACCTTTCTGATTATCATTGTGGGTTTTTTTTTTTTGTGGAGGGGGGGGGGGGGGATGTCTATCTCAGTGTATTTGGGGGGAAAAAGGAGATGTATAAATCACATTTGCTACACCATCTACAGTTTTATTTCAACATTGGAGTCGCATTGTTTTTCCTAATGAAAGTGAATGAAGAAAAATTTATCAATTGAGCAACTGAATCAGTGTGCAGCCCCCCCAACATACCTCAAAGTGGAGCCAAAATAACCCTTTGTACTCCGTTACTGGGGAATCTTTTTGTAATTAAAAAAAAAAAACTCGTCATTTTGCTTGTCCGTTCATGGAAATCTTTGCGGACCTTTGGGGCAGCTTCACTTCTGGAAAGTCCTCAGAGTATGTCGCAGATTCTTTACACAAGTTGTGACCATATGCAGAATGTTGCATCTGTGGAGAATTAACTGGTAACGTGAGGAGATGAATATCCAAGGACCCAGGCTCAGTCAGTTTAGTCTGATTATTGCGATATCTCTCACCCTCACCTGTCTGTCTACTTTTATTAACATTATTTTCAAATAAAACCTTTTTAAAGTGAGGTTTAGTCTTAAGTATTTTTGCAAAACTATGTCTTCAATAAGAGTACCTTTAATATTTTTGGGTCACTATGGTTGTGGTTGACTTTTCATGGTATAAGGCATGATTATCCTGAGAGCAAAAAAAGAAGCCTTTTGTAATGGTGCATTTTCTGTTCAATACGCCAGCGAAAATGGAATAGTATTGCAGTATACTTCAGGTTAGGTCTGGGAGTATGCACTGGTACAGTGTGGCGCAGCACCCACCATATGATAGAACCACTTTGGATCTTGAATGTCAACCAACCAAACAGGTCCATCCCTACCTACAGAAAGTTATGATATATCAGCTGCAGCCAGGTGAAACATAGGCGTCTCCTTGTCCTTCTCCAACCTCTGAGGTCTTCAGAACTGTGGTATCTGCGTGCTGAAATACAGCACCTGATCAAAATGTCATAGCTGATGCTCCTTCACAATGCAAGTAATCCCGTCTCCCTAAATAAGTCATTCCAGTGTTACCCAAGGTTCTTTACAGTATATTCCTACAGCAAAATACTATATTTATTTAACTAGTGTATGTGCTCCTAGACTGGCAGTGACTGATTATGTTGCACCATATCTTATCTTTCAGGAGGCCTTTGGGTTCATTGAGAGGGCTGATGTGGTGAAGGAGATATTCTTTCACTACAGTGAGTTCAAAGGTGATCTGGATTCTCTGCAGGCTGGAGATGATGTGGAGTTCACAATCAAAGATAGAAATGTATGTTCTCTTGCTTCTTAACACCCAGAAATATTTCAAATTTAGGGAAATGCACTTTTTCATCTTGTAATGTTTGTAGTCACTCATGGGAAATCTTGTTAATTATATTCGTTGAAACTGGAATGAGATGTTTTGTCTCTGTGGCTGTAGGGCAAGGAAGTAGCCACGGATGTGAGACTGCTTCCCCAAGGGACAGTCATTTTTGAAGATATCAGCATTGAGCAGTTTGAAGGCACAATTACTAAGGTCATTCCAAAGGTTCCCACCAAAAACCAGGCAAGTAGAAAAGTCTTTAGTTTCATATGTTTGAAGAGACGAGGCTCAAATTCTTCTTATCATCACCACCATCCATTTGAATCTGTCTCACACTGACCATTGATGACTTCTCTCCCCTTTTCCACAGAATGACCCTCTGCCAGGCCGTATCACTGCCAGGATTGGCTTTACTGACAAGGAGTTGCCTTTTGGTGAGAAGGATACAAAGTCTAAGGTGACACTGCTGGAGGGAGATCATATACAGTTCAACATCTCTACTGACCGTAGAGACAAACTGGAGAGGGCTACCAACATTGACGTCTTTCCAGACACGTTCAGCTTCACCAAGGAGACCCGTGAAATGGTGAGCAATGTGGAAGAAGGTAAAGTCTGTGGTCAAATCAGTGTCGTTGAGTTGATTGGGAACAAGTGCTTGTTAAGTTAAACTGCAACAATCAAGGCCACACTGGCCTGAAAGTAGGTTCATTTGGGCTCAACTGAATACCTTAAACAGATAGTAACCTTGTTTCACCTTTCTTCTTCTAGGGGGTGATTGCTGCTATACGCGATGGCTTTGGGTTTATTAAATGTGTTGATCGGGATGCCAGGATGTTCTTCCATTTTAGTGAAGTCCTTGAAGAGAGCCAGCTGCACATTTCGGATGAAGTGGAATTCACTGTTGTGCCTGTAAGTTCTTTGCATACACCGCTTTCTGTCCGCGTTGTCTTGATGAAACTTTCTTGAAAATTATTGGGGGCAAATCTATATTTTGTACAGAAACGTCGAGGAGGCTGTGAATTGTTTGCTCAGTGGTGCATGTTAAGTTTCAGTCCCACCACGTGTAGATGAGTTGACTCACTTCGTGCCTGCTGGCGTGTACTGAGGTCTTCCTTTTAAGACAATAAGCATTTGAGGAGGAGAATGAGTGCTGCTTTGCCTCACTGATAGAAATTGAGAAAACAGCAATGCACTCCATACGTTGTCTTGTTTGTTTGGAAGCGCAGTGGCGAAGAAGCTCGTCTCCACAAATCTTTGTGGTCACATTGGTGCTTCAGAACTAATCTAGTTCACTCATGAATTAGATAAGTGTGACTTGTCAATAACGTCCGTTTCTGGTTGCCACAGCTGGGTATTTGTCTTAATATTATCTATACCTTGCGTCCTTTCCTCTACACCTGTCCAGATTGTCCTACCTGCGCTGTCCCACTGATATTCTCGTTGTTAATCCCGTCCATCCTCATTACTTCAGACAATTGCAGCTTCTTCAACTCTGCCAACTCCAGCTCCATCTTCTCTTGTCAAGCTGCTGTTTGTTATACAGCAGCATGTCTCACTACAGTCTTGTAAAAGTTCCCTTTCACTCATCACTCCACCCTGTCTGCAATTTCTTCTTCACCTCTGTACTACAGTCTACTTTAGACACTAGACCCCAAGTATTTGAATTCACTTACAGTGAGGAAAATAAGTATTTGAACACTCTGCGATTTTGCAAGTTCTCATGCTTAGAAATCATGGAGGGGTCTGAAATTTTCATCTTAGGTGCATGTCCACTGTGAGAGACATAATCTTTAAAAAAAAAATAAAATCCGGTAATCACAATGTATGTTTGTTTTTTTTGTGTGTGTGTATGTTACTGCTGCAAATAAGTATTTCAACACCTGCCAATCAGCAGAAATTCTGGCCCTCAGAGACTTGTTAGTCCGCCTCTAAAAAGTCCACCTCCACTTATTATTCCAAATTAGAAGCACCTATTTGAGGTCGTTAGCTGCATAAAGACACCTGTCCACCCCATACAATCAGTAAGACTCCAACTACTAACATGGCTAAGACCAAAGAGCTGTCCAAAGACACCAGGGACAAAATTGTAGACCTCCACAAGGCTGGAAAGGGCTATGGGGCAATTGCCAAGCAGCTTGGTGAAAAAAGATCAACTGTTGGAGCAATTATTAGAAAATGGAAGAAGCTAAACATGACCTGTCAGTCTCCCTTGGACTGGGGCTCCATGCAAGATCCCACATCGTGGTGTATCAATGATCCTAAGAAAGGTGAGGAATCAACCCAGAACTGCATGGGAGGAGCTGGTCAATGACCCGAAGAGAGCTGGCACCACTGTTTCCAAGGTTACTGTGGGTAATACACTAAGACGTCATGGCTTAAAATCATGCATAGCACGGAAGCTTCCCCTGCTTAAATTAGAACACGTCCAGGCCCGTCATAAGTTTGACCATGACCATTTGGATGATCCAGAGGAGTCATGGGAGAAAGTTATGTGGTCAGATGAGACCATAATAGAACTTTTTGGTCTTAAATCCACTCGCCGTGTTTGGAGGAAGAAAAATGCTGAGTACCATCCCAAAAACACCATCCCTACTGTGACGCGTGGGGGTGGATGCATCATGCTTTGGGGGTGTTTTTTCTGCACATGGGACAGGGTGACTGCACTGTATTAAGGAGAGGATGGATGGGGTCATGTATTGCGAGATTTTGGGGAACAACCTCCTTCCCTCAGAGCATTGAAGATGGGTCTTCCAACATGACAGTCACCCGACGCACACAGTCTGGATAACCAAGGAGTGGCTCCATAAGAAGCATATCAAGGTTCTGGAGTGGCCTAGCCATTCTCCAGACCTAAACCCAATAGAAAATCTTTGGAGGGAGCTCAAACTCTGTGTTTTTCAGCGACAACCCAGTAACCTGGCTGATCTAGTGAAGATCTTTATGGAGGAGTGGACCAAAATCACTGCTGCAGTGTGTGCAAACCTGGTGAAAAACTACAGGAAACATTTGACCTCTGTAATTGCAAACAAAGGCTACTGTATCAAATATTAACATTGACTTTCACAGGTGTTCAAATACTTATTTGCAGCAGTAACATACAAATAAATTAAAAAAAAAATCATACATTGTGACTTCCGAATTTTTTTTTTTTTTTTTTTTTTAGATTATGTCTCTCACAGTGGACATGCACCTAAGATGAAAATTTCAGACCCCTCCATGATTTCTAAGTGGGAGAACTTGCAAAATCACAGCGTGTTCAAATACTTATTTTCCTCACTGTACTTTCACTATTCAACTACTTTCACTATCTCCTTCACACACAAGTACACAACCTTGATGCCATATCTCCACCTCCCAGGCTAGTCTCAACCTGCTCTCTACTCTCGCTACATCAATGTAGGTGCGACCTGACCAAGAGTACACACCTGTGATCTCTTCTTGCAAGAGTGCACGTATATTCAGACATGAGAATTTTCAGGGTTTTTGGGTGTGTGTTAAGGACAATCTGTATGAAGTATTTCTTACTTTTTCAAGTGTCTGGTTGGCTGCCAAAATAGGGCTTAAAATTAATCTAATTTTGCCTAAAACCATAGAGTTACATATATGAAAGCTAGAGTGAGGACTCGGTGCCTGGCCATGTGCCAGTGTCGCTGACAAATTTGTCCGCCCTGCCTTAACTGCGCATGTGTCATTAGCCGTGGTTATCACATCGTTTCTGCTTAAAACTGCACACCAGTCAGCGACGGATATCTGAAGCTTTTGTACAACAATCATTTCCACATAAATTCGGCATTATTTTATAATAAGATGGGGGACCGATCAGAGCGCTGCAGCACATCAGACTCAAGACATGCTGCTGTGCCTCTGTCATTTTGGAGTGTCAGTAGTGACTCACCGATTTTGAATCACCTCGTTTCTGCTTAAAACTGACTCTAGAATGATTTAAGAGGTTTTACTTTGGCATCTGATGGTTAATAATCACACTATTCCCTTTGATTGCTTTGGCTGTAGAAAGTCGATTTCGGACGATTCGCTGTGGTCCGAAATGACGCATCAGCGGTGAAGGCAGGGCGGACCGGTTTTTAGGGGGGGACCGTTCAGTCGGCAAAACCGACCAAGGAGCATGCTGTGCCGTTACCAAAGAGCCCAAACAGTTGTCCCTTTGTTTTTTTGTTTGTTTGTTTTGTTTTCTTTCTGGCCTCCACATTCGCTCAACACACGCTGTATTGCACGTCCAGGTACTTGTGTCCCTTTTTCTCCTCTTTAGTCATGGCGGCCGTGTCAGCACGGCATCGTTGCATTAGCTGTATAGGGAGTCCTCACTCTAGCTTTCATAGATGTAACTCTATGCCTAAAACCCAGGAGCCCCCACAGCGGGCCCCAGAACCCCGGCTGACTCTCAGGATGTCTCATGCCTGATACAAGGAAATAAAGATGAAGAATTAAAGTGTTTTCTGATCTGCCTGAAAAGGAATTTCAATTTTGAGTGTTGGAACATGTGGCTGCAGATGTGGGAAAGGGAGAAAAGGTCTCTAGTTAGTATCACTAGCAAGGGCCTCTAGTGTTGTTGTTTAGAGGTGCTCAATGGTGTGTGTGTATATGTATGTATATGTACACTCAACAAAAATATAAACGCAACACTTTGGTTTTGCTCCCATTTTGTATGAGATGAACTCAAAGATCTAAAACTTTTTCCACATACACAATATCACCATTTCCCTCAAATATTGTTCACAAACCAGTCTAAATCTGTGATAGTGAGCACTTCTCCTTTGCTGAGATAATCCATCCCACCTCACAGGTGTGCCATATCAAGATGCTGATTATACACCATGATTAGTGCACAGGTGTGCCTTAGACTGTCCACAACAAAAGGCCACTCTGAAAGGTGCAGTTTTGTTTTATTGGGGGGGGGATACCAGTCAGTATCTGGTGTGACCACCATTTGCCTCATGCAGTGCAACACATCTCCTTCGCATAGAGTTGATCAGGTTGTCAATTGTGGCCTGTGGAATGTTGGTCCACTCCTCTTCAATGGCTGTGTGAAGTTGCTGGATATTGGCAGGAACTGGTACACGCTGTCGTATACGCCGGTCCAGAGCATCCCAAACATGTCCGGTGAGTATGCCGACCATGCAAGAACTGGGACATTTTCAGCTTCCAAGAATTGTGTACAGATCCTTGCAACATGGGGCCGTGCATTATCCTGCTGCAACATGAGGTGATGTTCTTGGATGTATGGCACAACAATGGGCCTCAGGATCTCGTCACGGTATCTCAGTGCATTCAAAATGCCATCAATAAAATGCACCTGTGTTCTTCGTCCATAACAGACGCCTGTCTATACCATAACCCCACCGCCACCATGGGCCACTCGATCCACAACAATGACATCAGAAAACCGCTCACCCACACGACGTCACACACGCTGTCTGCCATCTTCCCTGAACAGTGTGAACCGGGATTCATCCGTGAAGAGAACACCTCTCCAACGTGCCAAACACCAGCGAATGTGAGCATTTGCCCACTCAAGTCGGTTACGACGACGAACTGGAGTCAGGTCGAGACCCCGATGAGGACGACGAGCATGCAGATGAGCTTCCCTGAGACGGTTTCTGACAGTTTGTGCAGAAATTCTTTGGTTATGCAAACCGATTGTTTTAGCAGCTGTCCGAGTGGCTGGTCTCAGACGATCTTGGAGGTGAACATGCTGGATGTGGAGGTCCTGGGCTGGTGTGGTTACACGTGGTCTGCAGTTGTGAGGCGGGTTGGATGTACTGCCAAATTCTCTGAAATGCCTTTGGAGACGGCTTATGGTAGAGAAATGAACATTCAATACATGAGCAAGGGTGGGATGGATTATCTCAACAAAGGAGAAGTGCTCACTATCACAGATTTAGACTGGTTTGTGAACAATATTTGAGGGAAATGGTGATATTGTGTATGTGGGAAAAAGTTTTAGATCTTTGAGTTCATCTCATAAAAAATGGGAGCAAAACCAAAAGTGTTGCGTGTGTGTGTGTGTGTATGTGTGTGTGTGTATATATATATATGTGTATATATATATGTGTATGTATGTATATATATATATATATATATATATATATATATATATATATACACACACACAGTGAGGATTTGCAAATTCTCCCACTTAGTATATAACACAAGAGTTGGTAAGACTTAGAATTTTTCTGATGGACACCCTCGAGACCCTTCTTCATGGCTTTGGGTCTGAGGCCCTTGAACAGCAGGTCATAGTCTTAAACTTTGACATTACGTGTCTCTGTCCCCCTCTGTCTGGCCACAGAAAAGTCACCCTTCATACGTTCATCATTATTTCTAGATATTTGCATATAACTGTCTCTGTCCTGTCTAGGATATGCTGTCTGCTCAGAGAAACCATGCAGTGCGCATCAAGAAGCTGCCCAAGGGCACTGTGTCCTTTCACACCCAGTCTGATCAGCGCTTTGTGGGTGTGGTGGAGAAAGAAGTTGTGGCTCCTGGGAAGAATATCAGTCCCAACAAGGGCAAGGACAAGGTGTGAGACCAACATTTTGAAATCATGATTTTTCAGTGTCTCGATGTTCTTTTTTTTAATGTTTATTTACCTTAATAGCTGTACATAGTAGAGCTTTCGCAGCTCAGAAAACTCAGTTTGGAGCAGATTGCTGTCTTAAGTTGTTCATTGTATCAGCCAAAAAAAGTGTGGAGACACAACTACTTAAAAACAAGGTGCCCATTACTTAATATTTGCAGTATGAACATTACTAGTGAAATAAAAATGGCCTTTAAAAAAGTAAAACAGGAAATTAAATGAAGACAGAGTTTGCAACTTCAAATTTTTTAAAATGAGGATTCTGTGGTCTGGAGAGAGTAAGTATAATAACTTTATTTCTATAGTGCTTTCAGGATAAATGACCACTCAGCAAAAGTCATCAAACGTACTTTCTCCCCAGAGCTCCGTAGGCGCTCATCTGAAGATGCCACACGTTCAGTATGATCTCTGTGAGAGCAGTGCACATATTCGGTCCGCATCTTCCTGATATTTCTTAGGAGTTATTACCGTGCTTGACCAGGACATGCACCTGGCTTCACAGACCATGTCTCTAACAGAGTGCCAGCAGCGTGAGGTGGCACAGACTGTTCTTTTAACAAAGTTCAATCACATGACTGCAGCTTTTTCTTTCCTCTGCTCACGACTTGATTCAGTTAACATCTGCATCAAGATTTATGCAAAACCAGACACCGTAACAAGAAATCTGTACTTTACACTGACGTAAACTTTTCAATTAATCCACAGGTCATATACGTGCCAGACCATAGGTGGTGGTCTATACTGATAAGATAAATTTAATTGATCCCACATGGGAGAAAATTACTTGTTGCAGCAGCAAGCTTTTTACAGTAATAAAGAGTGAAGTATATTCCAGTGTTTGCTAGAGGATGCATAAATACTGATGTGAACAGATTATGTGAAAAGTTGGATATGGTAAAATTATTGCACAGGATAAATTGCAGAGTTGTGCATGTAATAAAGCACAAAAGGTGGCGGAAGACATAGTTAATAGTGCAAAATTAGCAGGTAGTTATAGTGCTAAAAACATTTTGCAGTATTTTACATTCTGCAGTTGGAATAAATGACTTGTGGAGGTGTTCTGTTTTGCACCGAGGGTGCAGCAGTCTGTTACTGAAGGAGCTACTTAAGGCTCCCACAGTGTCATATAAAGGGTGGACAGGGGAATCAGCTGTGATCTTACATAACTACTACATAGGCCTCATCAAAAGTCCTACCCACATCATGCAGCCCTCATCCCTGTTTTAGTGCTAATCTTCCTCTTTGCTTTCTTCTCCAATGGCCGCCTCCTGTTCATACTCCCTGTTGGTTAGAAAAAAGACAAGGTAGGCTTGCGTTCTTCTGCATGTAGCCACTTGCACAGTCTCAAAGATGATGCACGTGTTCAAGGTGACTGATTTCAAATGTACACCATTAATCCATACGTTACTCTAACATCTAGAATAAGATTACTTAATTCTTAGACCTAACAAAATTCAGGCGGTCTCCCCAAAAGTCGAGTGTAATATTGATTAGGCTTGTTGCCTAATGGGTGTATTTCTCTCATTTCTCAAGGGTAAAGTTGTGGAAAAGGTTAGTCATTGCAGACCTTTATCTGACTGGCTCCTTTGTGTACCCGATGCAGTGTTTTTGTCACCAATTAAACTTTAAATCACTGGTTAGTAGGGCTGCACAATTATGAGTATCTTATGCTAGACTGAGTATAGCTCTGTCATAAAGGCTAAGCATTGTCATATTTAAAATGCATATGGTCAAAGCCATACTTCAGTCTCCACTGACACCTGCTAAGGCATGTGGGTCAAATGGGTGGAGACGTGGCAAATGAACATCTAAAAGTCTACATATAAGAGTGACTCAGATCAATTGTGAATAACATCTGTCAATCATAAATGTTCTTACTGTCATCTTAACATTTCTCACATATACAGTAGTGTTCAGAATAATAGTGCTATGTGACTAAAAAGATTAATCCAGGTTTTGAGTATATTTCTTATTGTTACATGGGAAACAAGGTACCAGTAGATTCAGGAGATGATCACAAATCCAACAAGACCAAGCATTCATGATATGCACACTTAAGGCTATGAAATTGGGCTATTAGTAAAAAAAAAAAAAAAAAAAAAAAAAAGTAGAAAAGAGGGTGTTCACAATAATAGTAGTGTGGCATTCAGTCAGTGAGTTCATCAGTTTTGTGGAACAAACAGGTGTGAATCAGGTGTCCCCATGTAAGGATGAAGCCAGCACCTGTTCAACATGCTTTTCTCTTTGAAAGCCTGAGGAAAATGGGACGTTCAAGACATTGTTCAGAAGAACAGTGTAGTTTGATTAAAAAGTTGATTGGAGAGGGGAAAACCTATACGCAGGTGCAAAAAATTATAGGCTGTTCATCTACAATGATCTCCAATGCTTTAAAATGGTCAAAAAAAACAGAGACGTGTGGACAAAAATGGAAAACAACCATCAAAATGGATAGAAGAACCAGAATGGCAAAGGTTCACCCATTGATCAGCTCCAGGATGACCAAAGACAGTCTGGAGTTACCTGTAAGTGCTGTGCCAGACGCCTGTGTGAAGCTAATTTATTTGCAAGAATCCCCCGCAAAGTCCCTCTGTTAAATAAGACGTGCAGAAGAGGTTACAATTTGCCAAAGAACACATCAACTGGCCTAAAGAGAAATGGTGGAATATTTTGTGGACTGATGAGAGTAAAATTGTTCTTTTTGGGTCCAAGGGCCGCAGACAGTTTGTGAGACGACCCTCAAACTCTAAATTCAAGCCACAGTTCACAGTGAAGACAGTGAAGCATGGTGGTGCAAGCATCATGATATGGGCATGTTTCTCCTACTATGGTGTTGGGCCTATATATCGCATACCTGGGGCCTGTACTACGAAGCGGGGTTACTGGCTTATCAGGGTAACTTCTGGAGTAAGTTGATGACGTGTGGAGTAACTTCACGGTTAACCCGTACTACGAAAGGTGGATAGGTTTCGATCGCGGCATGCTGCCACGGCAACTTGCACTTCGCACCAAACCTGCTCCGAGCAGATTATGTTCCAGGATTAGCGTGAGGTTTCCGCTTAACCACTCCCTTTATAAGTACCGTCAATCCGAAGACAATGTCGGCCTACCTGGATGATCCGTTTGATATTGGGGCACAAATTATGGGGGCCCTCTCCGCAGGGCAAGGGTTTTTAAGACCACCAGAATCTGCTGACATACCCGGACGATATTCTCTATGAAAGATATAGATCCTCAGCCGAGGGAATTCGTTATCTTTGACAGCTGATCGGGCCAGACGTCTGTAACATCATCCATCGTACACTGTAATAAAAGGCTGTTGTTTTTACAGGAAGACGCTGGCAGCTGTGGTCACCACTGTAAAAAAAAATACAGCGGTTAAATGTACAAAAAAGCTCTTGTTTGTAGATGTAACAGTTCCTTTAATGCGAGTCAGCCGTGGTTCATTCACTGTAAATCCACATACATATTATGTCTGTAATGTTATCTACTGTGCTGCTGTATGTTTTATAGGAATTCCCAGGTAATCACAGCTGCCAGCGTTTTCCTGTACAAAGTCATTTTTTACAGTGTAGCAATTCCCCGACGATCGAGCAGATAATGTGCCTTGCGCTTAGATATTCTGCCAGTGGACAATTTATGTATTCCATCAGTGATGCTGAACATCTGAGCAAGAATACTGTATGTCTATTGATTCGCAACGTAGTACTTGCTCTATCTAAACTGTTGGATGCATTTGGCGTTTTCCCTGGCCATTTATCCGCAATGCGAATCAAAGAAGGGTTTTATGCAATTGCTGGTAATTACTAATATCAAAATAGGTCTAATGCATGTCCATTAACTAGGCGAAGTGGGGCTTATCAAGCTATATTCATAGACAACCTACCGTTTTGAAGGATGGATGTTTTTATATTTCATCTTCACCTGCTGCCAGCCAGGTGCGTTTGGCACTGCTATTGCATCTGACATATTGACAGGATTAGGAATAGCAATCATACAGTCAAGGTAGCCTATTAAGGAAACATTAAATTAACCTAACATTTATTAGTAGGCCTATGGTCACTTCTGAATTGTGTTGCATCTGGGCGTAATTAATGGAAGAGGGGCTTTATTTTATTTATTTATTTTTTTTAAACACATCAGACATTCCATGGGTTAATCATCTGTAACAGATTTGGAGAACAATTACGCATTTACCCGATCAGCAATACGTTTCCAACAAGCCTGTCTTGCTTTATTGGCAGACGATGTGTTTGACTTCCCCCTTAACGTTAATTTAAACTCCTCGTAGCTCTGCACAATAATCGTGCATTCTTCTCCAGGAAAGTAAGGTGACTGTGTCATCATTGAAAAAATGGTGACGTGTGCTGCAAAACGCCCCTTTTACGTGAACGCGCGCATACTCCACTTAGGTTAACACAGGTTCAACAAATCAACATCATATTCAGCGTCGTAGTACCGCTTACCACCACTTGAGGGAACCAGGTTTTGTCAACCCCGGTTTAAGAGGTTGACCCTGGGTTACATCGAGTAAGTTAACCCTGCTTTGTAGTACAGGCCCCAGGTATCATGGATCAGTTTGGATATGTCAAAATACTTGAGGTCATGTTGCCTTAAGCTGAAGAGGACATGCCCTTGAAATGGGTGGTTCAACAAGACAATGACCCCAAGCACATTAGTAAACGAGCAAAATCTTGGTTCCAAACCAACAAAATTAATGCCTTGCAGATGTAAAGAAATCATGAAAAACTGTGGTTATACAACTAAATACTAGTTTAGTGACTCACCGGATTGCTAAAAAAAAAGCAGTTTGAACATAATACAACCCCTGGCAAAAATTATGGAATCACCGGCCTCGGAGGATGTTCATTCAGTTGTTTGATTTTGTAGAAAAAAAGCAGATCACAGACATGACACAAAAGTAAAGTCATTTCAAATGGCAACTTTCTGGCTTTAAGAAACACTATAAGAAATCAAGAAAAAAAAATTGTGGCAGTCAGTAACGGTTACTTTTTTATCACTCAATTCTGAGGAATAAATTATGGAATCACCCTGTAAATTTTCATCCCCAAAACCAACACCTGCATCAAATCAGATCTGCTCGTTAGTCTGCATCTAAAAAGGAGTGATCACACCTTGGAGAGCTGTTGCACCAAGTGGACTGACATGAATCATGGCTCCAACACGAGAGATGTTAATTGAAACAAAGGAGAGGATTATCAAACTCTTAAGAGGGTAAATCATCACGCAATGTTGCAAAAGATGTTGGTTGTTCAGTCAGCTGTGTCTAAACTCTGGACCAAATACAAACAACATGGGAAGGTTGTTAAAGGCAAACATACTGGTAGACCAAGGAAGACATCAATGCGTCAAGACAGAAAACTTAAAGCAGTATGTCTCAAAAATGCACAACAAAACAAATGAGGAACGAATGGGAGGAAACTGGAGTCAATGTCTGTGACCGAACTGTAAGAAACCGCCTAAAGGAAATGGGATTTACATACAGAAAAGCTAAACGAAAGCCATCATTAACACCTAAACAGAAAAAAACAAAGTTACAATGGGCTAAGGAAACGCAGTTATGGACTGTGGATGACTCTGAATGAATCTGCATTGGGCAAGGTGATGATGCTGGAACTTTTGTTTGGTGCCGTTCCAATGAGATTTATAAAGATGACTGCCTGAAGAGAACATGTAAATTTCCACAGTCATTGATGATATGGGGCTGCATGTCAGGTAAAGGCACTGGGGAGATGGCTGTCATTACATCATCAATAAATGCACAAGTTTACGTTGATATTTTGGACACTTTTCTTATCCCATCAATTGAAAGGATGTTTGGCGATATCATTTTTCAAGATGATAATGCATCTTGCCATAGAGCAAAAACTGTGAAAACATTCCTTGCAAAAAGACACATAGGGTCAATGTCATGGCCTGCAAATAGTCCGGATCTTAATCCAATTGAAAATCTTTGGTGGAAGTGAAGAAAATGGTCCATGACAAGGCTCCAACCTGCAAAGCTGATCTGGCAACAGCAATCAGAGAAAGTTGGAGCCAGATTGATGAAGAGTACTGTTTGTCACTCATTAAGTCCATGCCTCAGACTGCAAGCTGTTATAAAAGCCAGAGGTGGTTCAACAAAATACTAGTGATATGTTGGAGCGTTCTTTTGTTTTTCATGATTCCATAATTTTTTCCTCAGAATTGAGTGATTCCATTTCCCCCCCCCCCAGTTGGTCTAAAAAAGTAACCGTTACTGACTGCCACAATTTTTTTTTTTTTTTCCTGATTTCTTATAGTGTTTCTTAAAGCCAGAAAGTTACCATTTGAAATGACTTTTTAGTTTTGTCATGTGTGTGATCTGTGACTTTTTTTTTTTCTACAAAATTAAACAACTGAATGAACATCCTCCGAGGCCAGTGATTCCATAATTTTTTGCCAGGGGATGTAGTTTTGAGTTTGTAGCGTCAACAGCAGATGCTACTATTATTGTGAACACCCCCTTTTCTATTTTTTTTTTTAACACTAATAGCCCGATTTCATAGCCTTAAGAGTGTGCATATCATGAATGCTTGGTCTTGTTGGATTTGTGAGAATCTACTGGTACCTTGTTTCCCATGTAACAATAAGAAATATACTCAAAACCTGGATTAATCTTTTTAGTCACATAGCACTACTATTATTCTGAACACTACTGTAAATGTCAAATCTGGTAAGGTAAGGTGCATACCTTAAATGATTAGTCAATATTTTGGCTTGCAAATGACCACGATACTGTAGAACTGTCCAGTTATTTGGAGCTGGTAATTCTGCAGCCCTACGTACACCATTCTCTGAGCACACGAGGCTAACACTAACCGATTAGGCTGTTACCGAATGCTTTTATTTGCACATGCTAGTGCGTTCATGTGTTTTAGATGTTGTTCTAGAGCAGCTATCTAATATAGTATATGCTGATTAGTCATCTGACCAAATTCCTTCACTTGAACCCTTGTTTGAGACATTATTGGGTTTTTTTTTTTTTTTTCTGAAAGCCAATTTTTGCACATTGAGAGGTAATAAAGCAGGTTCCTGTCTGTAGGAAGCTGAGGAAGGAGTGATTGCATATGAAGACTGTGGCGTAAAGGTCACTCTGCCATATCATGCCAAGGACCTGGAAGGACCGGGTCACCCACAGACTGGCGATAAGGTGCGCACAATGTTGTGTTGTTGGGAATTGGTGACTTGAGCTCTGTAGATTTTAATTTTCCCACTTGCTGTGGTGTCTGACTTTCTCTGACAAAATATTTTGGCAGGTGGTATAACACATCTTGTCAGTTAATCAGTGGTGTGATCTCAGGATTCTCTCTGTGTGTGTGTGTGTGTGTGCGCCCTTGGAACAAGACACTGAAGTCCAAATTCCAAGCAAGGTGTTGGCCTTGCTTGGAAGTGCCTGGCATTAGCAGGGTTTTCCTGCAGAGAAAAATGTGACGTGGAAACCTCCAGTCAAATGTCATGTCTCCATTAAGTAGGAACCCCTCCTCACCTCTCAGTCCTGTGGTGGGCTCCATTTTGGCCTCATTTTGGGCCTGGAAAAACCTTGTTGGTATGCATGGAATTTGAGCCTAATTTTCAACTGAGTCATTAGGATAAAAAGGTTCATCTTATTGTGATGTTTTGTGACAGACATAATTACAGATTAGTGACAACACATATGCAAAATTTGTCTTGTCATGTTTTTTGTGTTATACTGTATCTAATTGGTCCATGTGCATCCACTAGGTGGAGTTCTCCATCAATGAAGTGAAGAGAACAGGTCAGCAGAGTGCAGTCTCCATCAGGGTCCTCAACCGTAACGCTTCCAATGCTAAGAGACTGCAGGGATTTGTTGCCACATTGAAGGACAACTTTGGCTTCATTGAGACAGCAAATCACGACCAGGAGGTTTTCTTTCATTACAGGTAATTTCGAGTTCTGATATGGCCGTGAATAGGCTGAAAATTACTTGGTTTTTTTTGTAGCGCTCTTAGATTCTGTTTAAGTCTGAGTCTGTTACTCAGTGAGCTGTGTGGAGATGTGGAGAACTTGGAGCTGGGAGATACAGTGGAGTATTCTCTTTCTAAGGGAAAAGGAAACAAAGTCAGTGCTGAAAAAGTTACCAAAGTAGCTGCAGGTATGGAACCTAAATGGCACTTAACTTGGAAAGGTAAAAATTTGTCATCAGCAAAGAGTTCTTGCAAGATCCATAGGGTTTTTTTTTTTTTTCTTAAGTGAATGCCCTTGGTGATGATGTTGGTTCAACGGTGATGCTGGGAAAAGTTATTCGTCCTTTGCGCAGCGTGGATCCCTCCCAGACAGAGTACCAAGGGCTTATTGAAGTCACAGAGGAAGGCGAGTGTCAAACTGGCGTCTTACGAGACACTGGCCCCACGGCAGTGTGAAATTTAAGGTGCTTTCAAATGAGGCTGTACTCAAATATTTTCTTTATTTGTAGGTGGATCTAAAGGGCAGACGTGTCCTTTTGGAATTATGGGTATGGCAAACAAGGCAGACTGTTTGCAGAAAGGTGAACTTGTGAAGTTCCAGCTTTGCACAGTGCCCCAGACTGGACAGAAGATGGCATGTCATGTAGTCCCACAGCGTAGAGCCTTGGTGGAGTGTGTTAAAGACCAGGTAAGAATTTGGGGAACATTTTGGACTTCACATGTTTGAAACCTTGAGATTCTGCCACTTTTGAATCTTTTTTGTTTTTCCTCCAGTTTGGCTTCATCACATATGAGGTTGGCGAGAGCAAGAAGCTGTTCTTCCATGTAAAAGAGGTGCAGGACGGCTTAGAGCTCCAGACTGGAGATGAGGTGGAGTTCTCGGTCGTCCTGAATCAACGCACAGGAAAATGTAGTGCCTGCAATGTGCGCAGAGTCAGGTGAGGGTCCTTATGAACAAAGGAAAAGCTCTTCGTGGTGTTTCTCCATGTACTTGTGACCTCAGCTTCAGTTTTCAATGTATTTAGTGAACTTATCCCACAGAAACACGATTACCCGTAACTTGGACCCAACAGGACCATCATTACTTGAATTCAATATTGTCATTGCATCTTTATTTGCTTTGACTTGAGGATCCTCTTAAACATGCTGTTTTCTCACAGCTGAAGAAAGTGAACTTCTAGTTACAGGACAACCCCCCCCCCCCCCCCCCCCCCAATAAATGCTTAAAAACATCAGCGTATTATCATGCTGTAACATTCTGTTTCTGAGCTCAGCGTAGCGCTTCTATGAACATGTTAATGATTAATAATTATCATTTTCCTGATGTGTTCCGTTTGTCTGTTACCTGCCATGCTGATCATGTTGTGATCAAAAAGTCTTGCAGATCTGGCTCTTCCCATGTTTAATGTGCAGGATTTTGTATGTTTCTTTTGATGATTTGAAGCTGGTTGATGCAACAAATCTAAGTGGTTCTACAAGGGCCTGTATTTGAATGTTTTTGTTTTTAAATTTGTATGCTGCTACTTGAGCGTTGCCTTTTTTTATGGTGATCATTAAAACTGCAATGATTGATCACTTACAACCCCTGGCAATAATTATGGAATCACTGGCCTTGGAGGATGTTCATTCAGTTGTTTAATTTTGTAGAAAAAAAGCAGATCACAGACATGACACAAAACTAAAGTCATTTCAAATGGCAACTTTCTGGCTTTAAGAAACACTAAGAAATCAGGAACAAAAATTGTGGCAGTCAGTAATGGTTACTTTTTTAGACCAAGCAGAGGGGAAAAAAATATGGACTCACTCAATTCTGAGGAATAAATTATGGAATCACCCTGTAAATTTTCATCCCCAAAACTAACACCTGCATCAAATCAGATCTGCTTGTTAGTCTGCATCTAAAAAGGAGTGATCACACCTTGGAGAGCTGTTGCACCAAGTGGACTGACATGAATCATGGCTCCAACACGAGAGATGTCAGTTGAAACAAAGGAGAAGATTATCAAACTCTTAAGAGGGTAAATCATCACGCAATGTTGCAAAAGATGATGGTTGTTCAGTCAGCTGTGTCTAAACTCTGGAGCAAATACAAACATGGGAAGGTTGTTAAAGGCAAACATACTGGTAGACCAAGGAAGGCATCAAGACAGAAAACTTAAAGCAATATGTCTCAAAAATCAAAAAATGTACAACAAAACAAATGAGGAACGAATGGGAGGAAACTGGAGTCAATGTCTGTGACCGAACTGTAAGAAACCGCCTAAAGGAAATGGGATTTACATACAGAAAAGCTAAACGAAAGCCATCATTAATACCTAAACAGAAAAAAACAAGGTTACAATGGGCTAAGGAAAAGCAATCGTGGACTGTGGATGACTGGATGAAAGTCATATTCAGTGATGAATCTCGAATCTGCATTGGGCAAGGTGATGATGCTGGAACTTTTGTTTGGTGCCGTTCCAATGAGATTTATAAAGATGACTGCCTGAAGAGAACATGTAAATTTCCACAGTCATTGATGATATGGGGCTGCATGTCAGGTAAAGGCACTGGGGAGATGGCTGTCATTACATCAATAAATGCACAAGTTTACGTTGATATTTTGGACACTTTTCTTATCCCATCAATTGAAAGGATGTTTGGGGATATCATTTTTCAAGATGATAATGCATCTTGCCATAGAGCAAAAACTGTGAAAACATTCCTTGCAAAAAGACACATAGGGTCAATGTCATGGCCTGCAAATAGTCCGGATCTTAATCCAATTGAAAGTCTTTGGAAGTTGAAGAAAATGGTCCATGACAAGGCTCCAACCTGCAAAGCTGATCTGGCAACAGCAATCAGAGAAAGTTGGAGCCAGATTGATGAAGAGTACTGTTTGTCACTCATTAAGTCATTGCCTCAGACTGCAAGCTGTTATAAAAGCCAGAGGTGGTGCAACAAAATACTAGTGATGTGTTGGAGCGTTCTTTTGTTTTTCATGATTCCATAATTTTTTCCTCAGAATTGAGTGATTCCATATTTTTTTTCCCTCTGCTTGGTCTAAAAAAGTAACCGTTACTGACTGCCATTTTTCTACAAAATTAAACAACTGAATGAACATCCTCCGAGGCCGGAGATTCCATAATTTTTGCCAGGGGTTGTAATAGACTATAAATTGAATCGGAAATTTGGAAAAATTTATTTTTAAGTCAAAGTTCTCTGATTTTGGCTTTCTGTTTCATTTTACTTTTTCCTCTTTACTCCTCTATGCACAAAGCAATATCCAACTGTGCAAAACAAGACATTTGAAGGAATCATCTTAAGCTCTGGGAAATGTCGACCTTTTGCACCATTTTATGGACATGACAAATAATTGATAAAAAAAACAACTATGTATGATCATTAGTGCACCAACTGATGTTTGTTTCCATAATGAAAGTCCCTTAAGCAAACACAAGCCACTACAGTATCTTGACATTCTCAAAAAAAAAAAAACCAGCACAACTCAAATTTGCGTTACCTCTGTCGAGGTCTAACTGTCCTCCCGTCTGTCAGCAGGATTACCAGCAGAACAGTTGGTTCCACTGGTCCTATTTTGTAGAATGGGTTCTCCCCTTGACTTGACACTTACTTCAAATCCATAGTATGTTCTATAAGGACTCTGAGATTCTATTAAAGTTGAACAATGTTATAAACTGCACACTGTGTACTGAACATTGCAGTGAGGGGCCTAAGCCAGTTGCGACTCCGCGCCCTGATCGTCTGGTAAACAGACTCAAGAGCATCACCCTCGACGACACGAGTGCTCCTCGACTGGTCATCCTGAGACAGCCCCGTGGTCCTGACAATTCAAAGGTGCCACCGCACAAACCTCAATTTGAGTTTTGACACTTTATCTGGTGTCTTTTTACCTTAACCTGAAACTTAAATATATAGAGGTTTCTAGTTGGGAAAGCCCAAATTGGAGTGACCTCTGTTGCTTACATTAATGACTAGTTATATTATAAACAGTGGTTTTGTCAGCAGTCTCATGTGGTCAGATGTCTTTATGAAAATGAGACACTTCTTGTATTTTGTATTATGAATAATTGTCTGTCTCCTGTGTGCAGGGCTTCAACGTGGAACGGAAAACTCGCCAACCTGGTGTTATTGACTGAGCGATACAGATTCCGCTCTGTTTAGTTTTGGTGGCATGCTGTTCCCAAAGGGAAACGGCTGGGATGAGGGGAATTTGATTAAACATATGCTTGAACACACTCATAGACAACATACGTACAATTACAGGCATGTGTAATGCTTGTCCCCATTTTATTCTTGCAAGGGAACGCTTCACATTCCAGTTCCCAGCTTCTAATGTATGTTATTGATGCAAAGTTCTGCAGTGCACATGGGATCTGAATTTTTTTTTGTGTGTGCGCGCGTGCGTGTGACGTATCCTAGAAATGGTTAGCGTGTAAAGGAGGTATTTGTTTTTTGAGGGTTTTTTTTTTCTTTTCTTAGACATTTTTAAGGTATAATCTCAAATTGAACCTAAAGAATGAGAAATGCAATGCATTAGAAATTGTTTAAAAATAAATAAACATAAGAATGGGAATGTCTGTGCGCTGAAATGGGCGGGGCGAGGGGTGGAGCTGCTGCGCCTCTGCACATTACTGTAAGTTTCATTCAGATTTATTTTCAACTTTGGAGATTATGGCTTGAACCGTCTTCAGAGGTTCGCTTATGTACTTTTGTTAATGTTATTGGATGAAACGATTTAATTAAAGTTTTATGAAAAGTATTGGCTGAGTTTATTTCTTAAGGAAAGTATGAACAGTTTTCAAAGCAAGAATCTTCAGACAATATGGTCGGTTATTTGTACAGGGTCAAGAAATGTCACTGAATAAAGCAGTTTGCTTTTATTAAAAGTTATTACAACATACTTGAAGAGGCACACGTGGAGCAGGAACCAAGTCGACCTGGTGCTTTACAAAATGAGCTGTACATACATTTTAAGTTGGATAATTAACATGAAATAAGATTGTTCATGAACAGAGCATTGTATGCAGAGTTGCAAAGAAATGTTCAAACCACAATACACTTAATTTCTGCAGTTTCATTCTGTGCTCAGAGCCAGTATACAGCATTCATGTGCTTTTGCTTCAATGATTATATATGGGGGGCTGAATTGCTGGAATATCGAGCGACTAGCGAATGCAACTCAAATATGTCGACAGGTCTAGTCTTGTTCCATATCTTGCCCTACTCAGTTTTGCAACTACAGTTACCAGATTTCATGTAGCTAGAAATCACTTGAGTGATGACTGAAATCAGTCGTCCATTCAAACCTTCCAACAAGTAGCCATCTATTTTACAGCCAAGTGATACATGAGTGTCCCCTTGATATTTTAGTTAGCAGGATCCTCAACACGAGAGCCAACACTGCTGGATCGTGCCCACAGAAACGTGCCACATTCCTATAATGTATGTCACCTGATTCTCCCTTAGTAATCATTAGATTGACAAACTACAGCCCCTGGCAAAAATTATGGAATCACCAGCCTCGAAGGATGTTCATTCAGTTGTTTAATTTTGTAGAAAAAAAGCAGATCACAGACATGACACAAAACTAAAGTCATTTCAAATGGCAACTTTCTGGCTTTAAGAAACACTATAAGAAATCAAGAAAAAAAGATTGGCAGTCACTAACGGTTACTTTTTTAGACCAAGCAGAGGAAAAAAGTATGGAATCACTCAATTCTGAGGAAAAAAAATTATGGAATCACCCTGTAAATTTTCATCCCCAAAACTAACACCTGCATCATATCAGATCTGCTCGTTAGTCTGCATCTAAAAAGGAGTGAACACACCTTGGAGAGCTGTTGCACCAAGTGGACTGACATGAATCATGGCTCCAACACGAGAGATGTCAATTGAAACAAAGGAGAGGATTATCAAACTCTTAAAAGAGAGTAAATCATCACGCAATGTTGCAAAAGATGTTGGTTGTTCACAGTCAGCTGTGTCTAAACTCTGGACCAAATACAAACATGGGAAGGTTGTTAAAGGCAAACATACTGGTAGACCAAGGAAGACATCAAAGCGTCAAGACAGAAAACTTAAAGCAATATGTCTCAAAAATCGAAAAATGTACAACAAAACAAATGAACGAATGGGAGGAAACTGGAGTCAACGTCTGTGACCGAACTGTAAGAAACCGCCTAAAGGAAATGGGATTTACATACAGAAAAGCTAAACAAAAGGCATCATTAACACCTAAACAGAAAAAAAACAAGGTTACAATGGGCTAAGGAAAAGCAATCGTGGACTGTGGATGACTGGATGAAAGTCATATTCAGTGATGAATCTCGAATCTGCATTGGGCAAGGTGATGATGCTGGAACTTTTGTTTGGTGCCTTTCCAATGAGATTTATAAAGATGACTGCCTGAAGAGAACATGTAAATTTCCACAGTCATTGATGATATGGGGCTGCATGTCAGGTAAAGGCACTGGGGAGATGGCTGTCATTACATCATCAATAAATGCACAAGTTTACGTTGATATTTTGGACAATTGAAAGAATGTTTGGGGATGATGAAATCATTTTTCAAGATGATAATGCATCTTGCCATAGAGCAAAAACTGCAAAAACATTCCTTGCAAAAAGACACATTGGGTCAATGTCAATGAGCAGATCTGATTTGATGCAGGTGTTAATTTGGGGAAAGAAAATTTACAGGGTGATTCCATAATTTTTTCCTCAGAATTGAGTGATTCCGTATTTTTTTCCTCTGCTTGGTCTAAAAAAGTAACCGTTACTGACTGCCACAATCTTTTTTTTCTTGATTTCTTATAGTGTTTCTTAAAGCCAGAAAGTTGCCATTTGAAATGACTTAAGTTTTGTGTCATGTCTGTGATCTGCTTTTTTTTCTACAAAATTAAACAACTGAATGAACATCCTCTGAGGCCGGTGATTCCATAATTTTTGCCAGGGGTTGTACCTCGAACAGAACCCAAGGACAGTCTGAAGTGACCTAGTACCAGAAACATCCCAGTCATCCATTTCACCAGAATCCAACCCAGGAACTGCTAAAAGTAACAGGAGCACAGCAGGTCAGCTTACTAAAATCTGGACAGAAAACGGCCCCAAATAAAGGAGACCTGCCGCCATCCAGATCCGTTACCCAGTGAGCAGGAATTTCAGCATTGCTTCTACACATATATCAAGTGGACCATACAGGTGCTGGTCATATAATTAGAATATCATGAAAAAGTTGATTTATTTCAGTAATTCAATTCAAAAAGTGAAACTTGAATGATTTTCATTGTCAGTTATAATCAAAATTAAAAGAAACATTGAAATATATTTCAAATGTTTTTCTTTTAATAAACATTTGAAATGTATCAGTCTGTGTGGAATGAATGAATATAATATACAAGTTTCACTTTTTAAATGGAATTACTGAGATAACTTCATGATATTCTAATTATATGACAGGCACCTGTATTTCAATATCCTTTAAAGTGTCCACGTGCTCAGTTGGTAGTTGTGTAGGTTTCTACTGTTTGTGCCTTTAAGGTTTTTAAAGCCCTTTGGCTTTGTGTATTGGTGAAATAATGTACTTGGCAGGAACTTGAAATCTGCTTTAACTATTCTCGAGTCGCTGCTATAAAATGCACAAAAGTGATTGAAATGGCCAAACAAACTTTAGACCAGGGTGATTTCTATTTTCTGTGAAGTATAAATACATTAAGTGAATTAAGTACATTATCGCCGCCTTTTGTGAGGTTTGGTTCCTTTCTAAACTTTGGCATTGCCCAGATAAATCGTGAGCTCAGAACGGTGAACGGACTTTGTTTTAGCCTCTCTGCCTTTCGGATTTTGAGTCTCAGACCAGCGCGTCCACCACTCCCTGAGCTCAGTGGGTCCCGTGGGCCGGCGTTCTTTTATCTGGTTTGGAGGAACCAGAGCTTGAGGAGGGTCGAGGAATTTCCTGTTGGTGTTTGTCTCGGGCGTTGGCTTTTGCTCGTCTTTCTGCTGCTGCTGGTCTTCAGCTATAATCTCCGTGGCAGCGGTTTCACCACCTTTGGAACTTGTTTCTGAGTCTTTCTGAGTCGAGTTCTGAACACTTAAACTCAACCCATGCGTGGCGTCCTTGTACTCTTCCAGTTTGGCTTTACACTCGATGACCTTTGCCCTCATCTCCAGGAACTCGCGCTGCAGATCTTTCTCGTGACCTTCTTCTGCTTTGAGCTCGTTCTCCCAAAAGGCTATCTGCTCGAGCTCCTCTTCGATAACTTTCTTCTGAGCTTCCTGCTCGTCCTTTTTGGTCCTCTGTTGTTCCTCAAGCTCTATGATCTGTTTGTCTAAATGTCTCATGTGGAGCTGTAAATCCTGCAGATGGGCACATTGCAGTTTGATGGTTTCTCGCAACCTGTTTTTCTCTTCTCTGATTATCGCGCACTCTGACAGGCAGTCGGGTTTGACCTCTTGGGTTTTCTTTAAATATTTGTGTTCCTTTTCCCTCACCTGACTCCCCATACAGCAGGAGCTGTGATGGTCCATGTCTGATTTTAAACTTTTCTGACCCCTGACTTTGCTCAACAGACTACTTCGCACTGATTTAACTTTACCGACAGAAATCTCCACAGAGGTTTGCTGACTTTTGTTGGATTTCTTGCTGCTTTCTGTATCGCAGACGGCGTTGTAAACTTTGCCTTTCCCGAGACTTTCCAGCCAACCACGAGCCTCTTCCACAAGGCTCAGTGACTTCCTCTTAGCCCTTTTCTGGTCTGCTGGTGGCTGCTCGGCTTCCTGTTGTGAGCAGGATAATGGCGGCAAGCTTTGGCGATGCAGACTGAGCGAACCACTGCGCCACCGCGTTTTGACACCAGCGTCTCTTCTTCTTATGGGCGGGCACGGCGGGTATCTGCTGAGCTTTGTTCTGCTCATTCCGTCCCGCGGAGATGGCCCGCTGTGGAGCAGAATGAGCTGGACCTCCCTGGCCTGCTCTCCGTACTTCCGAAGAGATTCCAGAAGATGTTCGGTGGGAGTCATGCTCCGCTCAAAGTCTTTGAATTTTTCCCGTAAGGTGTAGCATCCCGTCTGACCTAAACACAACGTTCGAATCAGTATCGTCAACGGTAACAAGAGAAATGTAAATTTTAGATCTCGGAGTGCTTACTCAAGGCTTGAGCCAACGTGATGACTACTTCTTCACACGTCGTTTCCTCAGTGACACCACATACCACACGTTGGACATCATCCACGAACACCTTCACTTCCATTGTATTTTGTCACTGATTTTAACGTTTACCAGATGTTAAAAATACTCAAATGGTTACACAAATCTACATTTAAGCTGTAAACAAGCATTTCAAATATTCCTCTCACATTACAGTAATAAAAAAAGAAAAACTTAAGAGACCCACCTTTCTGTGCGGGCTGCAGAACAGAAGTTGTGTCCTGACTCTCTTTAGGGTGGTCAGTGTGGTTGGGAGGAAAAGCAGAGCAATTAAGTAAAATTAAAATTCCGACAAGCATCTGCCACGGGGGACAATTTATGATCCCGCCCTTCATGTGTTCCCTGCAAGTACACTGAGTGCTTTTTCTTTCTTGATATAACTAGATTTTGAAACTGTACTGCAAAAAAAAAAAAAAAAGCTAAATCTTAAGTTTTTTTTTGTCAAAATATCTAATTGCAGTTAATATGACAAAATTGTAAGTTAAAAAAATAAGCTATCCATTTTGAGATATTGGAGTCTCACATGATGACAGCACAGCGGCTTAGTGGTTAGCAATGTTGCCTCACAGCAAGGTCAAGGGATCGATTCCCACCTGTGGAGTTTTGCATGTTCTCCCCATGTTTGTGTGGGTTTCCTCCAGGTGCTCCGGCTTCCTACTACATCCAGAGACATACAGACTGGTATCCTGTCCAGGGTGTACACCACCTCACACCCTATGACTGCTGGGATAGACTCCAGCCCCCTGTGACCCTTAACTGGAATAAGCAATTGAAGATGTGAATCTTATATCAAAGTCTTAAAAACATCCATTTCTTAAAATAAGGTCCTGAAATTAGCCGAGAAAACTCCTTTAAAACTTTTGTACTCTTACTCGGAAGCATTTAAATATACACAAAGAACACAGCATTCAAATAAGTTTAATTTTAACAAGATGTTTCCAAGACTTCCACTTAAAATTTTTAAGACGTACCATCTAATAAAAAGTTCTTTTACTGGTTATTGTCTTGGATTAAGCATCAGTCCGAAACTATTCTGTGTGGACACCTGATCCCACCAGATCTCGGGAGTGAAGCCTGGTTCGTACTTTGTTGGGGACCGTTTGTGTTTCTCCACGTACAACTGGAGTCATCAGGGACAGCGTAGATTAGAAGTTGGACAAAATCCCAGATCAGAGTTGGATCTGCAGGGACCGCTGAAAGACAAAGATATTCTGACTAGAAATTAGACAAATATACATGACTTTACATCTTTCTTTTTTTTTTTAATGGGGTATTGGAAATCATGGCCTTTTTTTAAATTTATTTCTCAAGGTGTTCAGATAGATCTGGATTACATTAATCTAAGAAAAAAAAAGTCAGGGTCAACTTTTAGACATGTTTTCCTCATTTTTTTTAGTTGTGAAAATAGTTTCTATTGGTTGACTCATCTTGACTTTCTCTTAATTTCATATTTCTGTAAACGTGCAACTAGTGCGTTCAATGTTTCAAGGTTTGATCATTGACCTTTCGTCCTTATCATGCTTTTGGTCTTAGAGCTCTGTTCCTTATTGTTCTTAAAATTCTGTAATCAGAATTGCTGTAATCAGGATCATGATCAAAGGTGTTTTTTTTTAATATCCTTCTGAAAGACAAATGCAAGAAAAGAAACATGCAATTTATCCGGAATTGGAATTTATTCCAAAATGGATGAAATTCATTTTTCTCCTCAAAATTCTACACACAATACCCCATAATGACAATATGAAAAGTTTTTAATATATTTTGCAAATTTATTAATTATATAAATATTTGATAAATTTATTATATACAAAACTAAGAAATCACATGTACTTAAGTATTCATAATCTTTTCCATGAAGCTCAAAATTGAGCTCAGGTGCATCCTGTTTCCACTGATCATCCTTGAGATGTTTCTACAGCTTAGCTGGAGTCCACCTGGAGTAAATTCAGTTGATTGGACATGATTTGGAAAGACACACCTGTCTACATATAAGGTCCCCCAGTTGACAGAGCAAAAACCAAACATGAAGTCAAAGGAATTGTCTGTAGACCTCTGAGAAAGGATTTTTTTTTTCTTTTTTTTTTCAAGGCACAAATCTGGAGAAGGGTACAGAAACATTTCTGCTGCTTTGAAGGTCCCAATGACCACAGTGGCCTCCATCATCCATAAATGGAAGATGTTCGAATCCACCAGGACTTTTGCTAGAGCTGGCTGCCCATCTAAACTGAGTGATTGGGGGAGAAGGGCCTTAGTCAGGGAGGTCACCAAGAACCTGATGGTCACTCTGTCAGAGCGCCAGCATTCCTCTGTGGAGAGAGGAGAACCTTCCAGAAGAACAACAATCTCTGCAGCAATCCACCAATCAGGCCTGTGTGGTCCTTAGTAAAAGGCACAGGGCAGCCCACTTGGAGTTTGGACAAAGATTGAACTCTGGTGTGAATGTCAGGCATCATGTTTGGAGGAAACCAGGCACCATCCCTACAGTGAAGCATGGTGGTGGCAGCATCATGCTGTGGGGATGTTTTTCAGCAGCAGGAACTGTGAGACTAGTCAGGATTGAGGGAAAGATGAATGCAGCAATGTACAGAGACATCCTGGATGAAAACCTGCTCCAGAGCGCTCTTGACCTCAGACTGGGGTGATGGTTCAATTTTCAGCAGAACAATGACCCTAAGCACACAGCCAAGATATCAAAGGAGTGGCTTCAGAACAACTCTGTGAATGTCCTTGAGTGGCCCAGCCAGAGCCCAGACCTGAATCTGATTGAACATCTCTGAAGAGATGTCTGTGCACAGACGCTCCCCATCGAACCTGATGGAGCTTGAAAGGTGCTGCAAAGAGGAATGGACCAAACTGCCCAAAGATAGGTGCACCAAGCTTGTGGCATCATGTTCAAGAGGCTGCAATTGCTGCCAAACATCCATCAACAAAGTATTGAGCCAAGGGTGTGAATACTTGAGTACATGCAACTTCTTAGTTTTTATTTTTAATACATTTGGCAAAATTAAAAAAAAATACTTTATTCATGTTGTCCTTATGGGGTGTTGTGAGTAGAATTCTGATGGAAAAAAAAAAGAATTTACTCCATTTTGGAACAAGGTTGTAGAAAAACTGGAGTGTTGTGAATACTTGCCAAATGCACTGTATAAATAAATAAATCCACTGACAGAGCTCAACATTCAGGATCCACGTTTGGGATTAGAAACGGTAAAGATCAGTGATGAGGATAAAAGTTCCATGATCAGCTTTAAATTTAATGATCAAGACTAAAGATCTGTGCTTAGGATAAAGGATTTGTGATTAGGGTGAAACAGATCAGGATCAAAGGTTTGTGGTCAGGAGAAAACATGAATGATTAGGACCACTGATAAGGATCTTACTCCAGTTATAAGGATGAAGGGACTGCATTCAGGATAAAAGATGAGTGATGAGAATCACTGATTAGAATCAGCGGTCTGCAGTCTGAATCAAAGATGAGTGATTAGTATCACAGATCAGGATCAAAGACAAGCGATTAGGATTACAGGTCAGAATCAAAGGTCTGCAATCCAGATCAGAGATGATAGACCAGGACCAAAGGTTTGCGATCAGGAACAAAGATGACTGATGAGCATCACAGATCAAGACCAAAGATGAGTGATGAGGATCACTGATCAGGATCATGGGTCTGCAATCAGGATCAAAAGTAACTGATGAGCATTAGTCATGAGAATCAATGGTCTGCATACTGGATCGAAGATGAGTGATGAGGATCAATGATTAGGATCAACAGTCTGCAATCTGGATCAAAGACCATCATTAATTTTTTAATCTGTTTGTGTTTGCTTTGTAATCTCTTTTTATTCTACTGTGTTTTATCTTTTAACTGTGCTTTTCTTGCTTTTAATTTTGAATTTAGATTAATTTGTGTTCTTGTGAATTATGTGAAGCGCCTTGGGGCGACTGTCGTGATTTGGCGCTATATAAATTAATAAATTGAAATTGAAAGACGAGGATGACTGATCAGAATCAACAGCCTGTGATCTGGAACAAAGGTGACCGATGAGGATTATTGATCAGAATAAACGGTCTGTCATCTGGATCAAAGATGAGTGATGAGCATTACTCATCAGAATCAATGGTCTGCAATCTGGATCAAAGGTGAGTGATGAGGATCACTGATCAGAATTAACAGTCTGCGATCTGGATCAAAGGTGAGCAATGAGGACCACAGATCAAAATCCTATTAAGGTCTACAATCCCTATCAAAGATGAGTGATTAGCATCACAGATCAGGATCAAAGGTTTGCAATCAAGATCAAACTTGAGTGATTAGGATCACAGATCAGGACAAAAATGAAAATATCAACAGAGATGATGTAAACAGATTTCTCAAATATTTTTGTGTTGACCTCTGAAATTGCTTTGAAAAGTAAAAGCTAAGCAAAAATGCGAATGTCAGATTTAGTCAAACTCAGACATGTTTAACACCTGTTGTAATTCGGTAGCGTGTGATGGGCCACGTGGCAATAACGATAGCGGTAATACGAGAGGGCAGACTTGGCCTGTGTGCTTCCTCCGTGGCCGCGTGGACTCCAGGTCCTGGTCCTGGTAAACTCCTGGGCTCCCAGAGAGGAAACTAAACAGACCACAAACTAGGAACGACTGAGAAAATTAATTCACTTTGAGCTCTGTGTGTGTGTGTGTGTGTGTGTGTGTGTGTGTGTGTGTGTGTGTGTGTGTGTGTGTGTGTGTGTGTGTGTGTGTGTGTGTGTGTGTGTGTGTGTGTGTGTGTGTGTGTGTGTGTGTGTGTGTGTGTGTGTGTGTGGAACGTGAAGGAAAGATGCACATGCTTGAAGATTATTGTAACTTTGCAAATAGTGTAATAATAAACACCTTAAACCAACAAATACTTTCTTATGAGCAGGAAAAAACCATGAATTGTCACTTTTGCAGGAATTTTTATTCATTATTTTGATTCCGTCCCTGTGAGCCTTATTATCTGAAAACACTCATTGCCAAAATGGTATTATCACAACAACATTTTCTAAATTTAAGCGGCTTGCTGAAGCATTTTAATGACTAAACAGTCTCCTGCTGATCTCTTTAACTGGTTGCATACTGAGAGGAACTTTGACATTTAGGTTCACAGTCACTAAAAATAGACGTCTGCCAGCCGCACGGAGCAGCAGACGTGTATCACGTACACAGTCTGAGCAGTAACGACAAAAAGATCACCTTCATCCAAACTACACTCAACAAAAATATAAACGCAACACTTTTGGTTTTGCTCCCATTTTGTATGAGATGAACTCAAAGATCTAAAACTTTTTCCACATACACAATATCACCATTTCCCTCAAATATTGTTCACAAACCAGTCTAAATCTGTGATAGTGAGCACTTCACCTTTGCTGAGATAATCCATCCCACCTCACAGGTGTGCCATACCAAGATGCTGATTAGACACCATGATTAGTGCACAGGTGTGCCTTAGACTGCCCACAATAAAAGGCCACTCTGAAAGGTGCAGTTTTATCACACAGCACAATGCCACAGATGTCGCAAGAATTGAGGGAGTGTGCAATTGGCATGCTGACAGCAGGAATGTCAACCAGAGCTGTTGCTCGTGTATTGAATGTTCATTTCTCTACCATAAGCCGTCTCCAAAGGCATTTCAGAGAATGTGGCAGTACATCCAACCAGCCTCATAACCGCAGACCACGTGTAACCACACCAGCCCAGGACCTCCACATCCAGCATGTTCACCTCCAAGATCGTCTGACACCAGCCACTCGGACAGCTGCTGAAACAATCGGTTTGCATTACCAAAGAATTTCTGCACAAACTGTCAGAAACCGTCTCAGGGAAGCTCATCTGCATGCTCGTCATCCTCATCGGGGTCTCGACCTGACTCCAGTTCGTCGTCGTAAACGACTTGAGTGGGCAAATGCTCACATTTGTTGGCGATGGCACGTTGGAGAGGTGTTCTCTTCACGGATGAATCCCGGTTCACACTGTTCAGGGCAGATGGCAGACAGCGTGTGTGGTGTCGTGTGGGTGAGCGGTTTTCTGATGTCAATGTTGTGGATCGAGTGGCCCATGGTGGCGGTGGGGTTATGGTATGGGCAGGCATCTGTTATGGATGAAGAACACAGGTGCATTTTACCTGAGGCCCATTGTTGTGCCATACATCCAAGAACATCACCTCATGTTGCAGCAGGATAATGCACGGCCCCATGTTGCAAGGATCTGTATCACAATTCTTGGAAGCTGAAAATGTCCCAGTTCTTGCATGGCCGGCATACTCACCGGACATGTCACCCATTGAGCATGTTTGGGATGCTCTGGACTGGCGTATACGACAGCGTGTACCAGTTCCTGCCAGTATCCAGCAACTTCGCACAGCCATTGAAGAGGAGTGGACCAACATTCCACAGGCCACAAATGACAACCTGATCAACTCAATGCGAAGGAGATGTGTTGCACTGCATGAGGCAAATGGTGGTCACACCAGATACTGACTGGTATCCCCCCCAATAAAACAAAACTGCACCTTTCAGAGTGGCCTTTTATTGTGGGCAGTCTAAGGCACACCTGTGCACTAATCATGGTGTCTAATCAGCATCTTGATATGGCACACCTGTGAGGTGGGATGGATTATCTCAGCAAAGGAGAAGTGCTCACTATCACAGATTTAGACTGGTTTGTGAACAATATTTGAGGGAAATGGTGATATTGTGTATGTGGAAAAAGTTTTAGATCTTTGAGTTCATGTCATACAAAATGGGAGCAAAACCAAAAGTGTTGCGTTTATATTTTTGTTGAGTGTAGAAGTGAAACAGAGCTCCAACTATCCACAGATAAGTTTGGCTTCATTTGTCCAGGTTCAAAGAGGTCCATAACCAGTGGACTTTGGTGATGACAAACTTTACTATTATTAGTATTATGAAATCATTTGGATAAGCAGAGTGTTACTCATTACTGATAATTTATGTTTGAACACATTGATCGTTTTCTGGTGCTGACTACTCAGTAAAACTCAGTAAAATCAGGAAACTCCTTGATCCTTGATGCTTCCTGCCGTACTGTGTGGTTGTGAGCCTTGGAAGCTAACCAGTGACTGAAGGCAACAACTAGATGTGTTTATTAGTTCTCTTTGGAGAATCCTTGGGAATCGCGAGAATGATTTTGTGTCAAATAACATTAGGGAGACTCAGAGTATCATATGCATTATGAGGAAATGTCACTGACAACATTTTGGCCACGTGGCGCACTTCTCTGGGCGTAATCCAGCACGTGTGGGGCCTCAGTGGCTGGAGAAAGTCGAGGGGACGCCCACAGTTCACTGAGCTACAGCAGGTAGATTATTACTTTCAAGAGGTGGGGATGGACTAGTTGTCTGCCTGGATAGCCCCCATGTAGGAGTTGGACCTGTGGGGGTTCTGTAGTGCGGTGGGTGTGGACGCTTGATGCACCAGTGCATGCTCCCAGGCTCCTAATGCATTCTCAGTAGCCAAATGGCCTTTTCACCATGTGCCATGCACAGCTGGCAATCGCTGGTAATTGAAGTCAGTGTCCCCGGGTCTGATAGTCATGAATGATTAGCATCTCAGAGATCAGGATCAAAGACAAGTGCTTAGGATTACAGGTCAGAATCAAAGGTCTGCAATCCAGATCAGAGATGATTACCATCACAGACCAGGACCAAAGATTTGCGATCAGGATCAAAGATGAATGATTAGCATCACAGATCAGGATCAAATTAGAGTGCTGAAGATCACTGATCAGGATCAAGAGTCTGCAATCAGGATCAAAGCTTTCTGATGAGGATTACTGATCACAATCAACGTCCACAATTTGGATCAAAGATGAGTTATTAGCATCACAGATCAAGATCAAAGATGAGTTATTAGCATCACAGATCAGAATCAAATTAGAGTGATGAGGATCACTGATCAGGATCAAGAGTCTGCAATCAGGATCAAAGCTGTTTGATGGGGATTACTGATCACAATCAACAGTCCACAGTCTGGATCGAAGATGAGTTTGATCAGTTCCACATGGACTGTATTTGAAAGGCTGACCAGATGTTCTATACCTCCCATCTTCCTCTTGAATGTTGTGCTAAAATACATCAGCTTTAGGCTGAATCTCTGGCAAAGCTCTGCTGTAAGAAATATGAAAGTTTTCATTCTTAGAGTTTTTTCATGAGGTGCATTACTAACGATAGTGTTTGTTTTCAACCTTCAAATGCTGCCTGGTGCAGCTCCAGCTCATTGCTGTCAGTTGATAGGATCACTCGTCCAGTCCCACCTTCAAATAAATAGTTTACTCCCTCCACCATGGTATGAGTGCATTCTCTCTCACCTCTGCTGTATATGAAATCCTGGATGGACAGCCAGGGAGCGCACACCTCTGGTAAGGTGCAACAGTGCTCTGTTTAAATGGTCTTCTTCCTTTCTTTGATCCTGATTGCTGAGCTTCAATCCCGATCACTGAGGTTTGATTCTGATCAGTCTCACTTGATCCTGATCACTCACCTTTAATCCTGATCTTTGAACATAGGTACTAAGTGCTGAACTTTGTTACCAATCTTTGATCCAATCATTAACTTTGGTATGGAACTTTCATCTTGTTCATGGACCTTTGACCCCAGCTATTGAACCAAATTCTAATTTCTGAACTGTGATATTGATCTTTGATCTAATCACTTATGTCTGGTTTTTAACGTTGATCCTGATTCCTGATTGTTGAGCTTTAAATCTTAAAGACTGAAATTTGATTTTGATGTGATAACTTGTTTTTACTGCTGAACGTTGATCCTGATTGATAAACACTGGTACCAGTCTTTGATGTTGTCACTTAATCACTTATCTTTGTTGCTAAATTTCGAGCCCGACCATTAATCTCTGATCTTTATCACTGACTATTCACCCTGATTGCTGAACTTTGGTCCTGATCTTTAATCTGTTTGCTTATTGTTGATGCTGAACTTTAATCGTGATCACTACATCTGATGCCACAAAATATAAACTTAATTTTTTTGGAGCAGAAGTTGCACCAGTCAAAATAACACAAAAAACACAAAAACCATCATCAGTCACACCTTTTGTTCCCTGTACTATTAGCGCTTTAATTTGGGATTTTTGTGCAGTGTTGTAGTGTACTTTTTATTATTGGCATTTATTCTTTCATTATTTTATTACCTCCGCCAAAGAAGTTGGAGCAGGTTATGTTATCACCCCTATTTGTTTGTTTGTGAACAGCCTGTAACCCACAATTTTTCATATATCATTCTGAATTTTTTTACTGATGATTCATATCCTGATAGTCAAGAACCTATTCAGTTTTCAAGGTCATAGCACAAAGGGCAAAGTCAGGAAAAATCTTGGAAAATTGGAAAAATCCCTTTCTTTAATACTAAACAAATTTTCAAAAATTCATAATTCTGTCAGAAAAGATTTAATTTCTTTCATATTTGACAGCGTTATGCAGGATGGTATCTTTTATCAACTGACAGATTTTGATCCAGATCTGATTCAGATTACAGATTTTGTGGCCATTTAAATTTAACACTGGAATCCCCATTTAATGTATATTTTACATTATATCTTAATCAAACGTGCCCCAGTCACTCTCTTATTTGAAAGTGAGGTCAGACTGGCACTCACTATCACCTGACAGAGTTTGCTTTGGATTGTGGATTTTGTAGACATTTGAATTTAATATTGAAAAGTCCATTTGGTGCACATTTTGCATTATATCTTATTCAAAAGTGCCTCAGTCTCTCTCATTTTTATGTTATGGATTTACCTACACCACAAAATAGGATGGAGGTTCCAATTTTATGCCTGTTTGTCTGTCTTCCATTTATCAGTCAGAAACCAAAGTGCCAAAAACCAATGACAAGTTGTGCATAGCAGAGATAATCAGTGTTCTGTGAAAACTATCTGAAAAAGAATTCAGAAACCAAAAAAGTAAAAAGACAACACCACAAAAGACCTTCAAGTGCATGAACTAAATATATACTCCTGGCAACTGTTTGTTGTGATTTGGCGCTATATAAGAAAAAAGTTGATTGATTGTTTGATTGATTGACATTTGATCATATCTAATTTAGCTTATGAAAAGCCACTTCTAACAGGACTTTGACCTTGAAAGTCTTTTCCAAGGTAAAATTTTGTGAAATTGGACACTAGGGGAGGTGATGGTCTAGTGGTTAAAGCATTGGGCTTGAGACCTGAGGATCCTCAGCTCAAATCCCAGCCTGACTGGAAAATCACTAAGGGCCCTTGGGCAAGGTCCTTAATCCCCTAGTTGCTCCCAGTGTGTAGTGAGCACCTTGTGTGGCAGCACCCTCACATCGGAGTGAATGTGAGGCATTATTGTAAAGCACTCTGAGCGGCTGATGCAGATGGTAAAGTGCTATATAAATGCAGTTGATTTAGTGCTGGCGGAGGTTAGCGCTCTGAGTGCGGTGCTCTAGTTTAATGCTTTGATTCCTTGGAAAGCCCTATATAAATATATATATAGGGCTTAATATTATATTAGTAAATATAATATTTACTAGAATAATTATTCATAACAAAAGTGTGATTTTTTTGGTGTAAGTGTGTAAGTCGCAGGATCCCACAAACTAATAAACAAAAACCCCAATGACTTAATGCTAAAATAATGGTAATAATGATAATTATACCATTAATAATAATGGTATAATTTGGTACTTGATGGATGGTATTTTTGTTGTCATTTGTTTGTCCGACAGATAGGTTGTCTGCTTGACAGACGTATTGTCTGCCTACCCTTCTGAATGTGTCTCAAATGATGTTTGATCATGAGCTTGATTACAGGATCAAAGGGTAAGAGATCAAAGATCAAAAGCATGATCAGGATCCCCAACAAGCTAAAGTGCATTATTGAATCAGAGCTTAGGGCTTAAATTGATGCCAACTTTTACTGAAATCCATTTATGTCCTTTTGAGATATCATGCTGACAAACAAACAGCTATAGCAATGAAACCGTAACCATCATGATGGAGGCAATAAATAATATAATTTCAGAGAAGCAGGACAAACTGTCATCATGTTAAAACCCTTGTAACATTTCTTATGTTTTCTACTGCATTTGCATTTAACTTGGTTGTGCATCCACCTAGAAAACTGCCATTGTGACACAAACACACCTGCCATGCCCAGATGAACACGTGCAACCATCAGTGTCATAATGTGAGCGCCCATGTGCATTTGCACCCTATCAGTGAGTTCTGGGTTCACATCGAGGACTTAAAATAGACCTGCTGCACATACGATTCCCCCTGTTAGGAGTGTTCCACGTGGGCACAGTGGGTTCTGGTTACACTTCGGGCAGAGGGAGCTTAATATTACAGGGCACAGTCACAGGGGTCCACAGCGACGAGCCTAAAACTGTGCTGTAGTGGCTGAACATCTTTTTCCCAGTCCTCAGGGGAGCGTGTCACTGAAACAGCGTCATCATGCCTAAAGCCTCAGTGCCAGGTGAGTACTGGCAGAATGACACTGGGAAGCCATGTAATCCATCTTAATACTCCCATTCTTTTTCATGCTTTGACCAACACACGACAAAAATGTACCTGTTTAAATTCACATACAAATAAATATATTAATATGTTGTATATGCAAAATGCTGCAGGTGTCCCTGTGGTGCACGGCATCCCACCCCTAATTTTAAAGTGCATCAACGATCCAGTCTGTTTGTCGTGTAATGGATGGAGCACAGAGCTATAACGGGTTCACTGCTGTTAAGATGGGTGTCATATGAAGTTGTTAGTGAAAGTTTTGATCCAACAGAACATTATGAATGCTACATATGATGCATTTTCTACAGTATGTTTCTACCAAATCACTAAGCAGGTTGTATTTGCATGGCTCAGTGTAAGAGAAACACATTTCAACATCAGAAGTATATTTTATTTTGAGACTAGATTACACAGATTGCAATTCACATCATAAAAACAAGACAGTTGTGTAACAGCCACTGAATCAGAGGATGCACAGCACTGCAAATTCTACATGAGGGATTGGGTATCAGCAGTAAAAATGTTCAAAGTAAACAGTATTAAACAAGTTTATACAGTGGCTTTTACTCCATTTTAATCCTTTCAGGATTTGTCTACCAGTATAAAAATCAATGCTGTTGTAATAAGATAGAAACTACAGGTCGACCTCCACCTGGCTCAGGAAAACTGAAGTTATACAGACAGTGTGAAAAACAGAAATGCAATAACCAGCTGCTGTCTCCAGCATCAGTTCCATCTAGGCAGACACATTATGTGTCCATCTAAAGCAGGTGATCCAGTCATCCCAAAACATCTTTAAAAAACTCATGTTACAGCCTTATTCCAAAACTGAGTAAATTTGTTTTCCCCAAAAATTCTACTCACAACACCCCATAATAACAACACAATTTTTTTTTTGGGCAAATATATTAAAAATAAAGAAACTAAGAAATCACATGTACATAAGTATTTCCACTCTTTGCTCAATTTGTTGATGCACCTTTGGTAGCAATTACAGCTTCCAGTTTCTTGAATATGATGCCACAAGCTTGGTGCATCTATCTTTGGGCAGTTTTGCTCATTCCTCATTGCAGCACATTTCCACAAAATGTGGAAAAAGTGAAGCGGTGTGAATACTTTCCAGATGCGCTGTACACTGCACAATGGCATTATGCTGTTCTGTTTGCTGTCTCTCACAAAGCAAATAATGAATTTGAATGAACCTGCAGACTGTAAACTTTAATTTGAAGGTCATAGGGCACCGCAATCTTGTTTGAACCCTGCGTGATATCGTGGGATTTGACCACTTATGGGGACTTGTGCGCCGTTGTGTAATATATACACAGCATAAGTTCACATGGAAAAATGGTATACTGTTTTGTTTTTGGCTGCAATCACCAAAGTAGTCGCAGAAAGTATTTTTTTTCGGTTCCCAGTGAAGAAGAGAAGACAAAGCAGATGGGAGACATTGTGTTGGTTAGAGGTGGGCGGATCGATCCTAATATCGATACCAATGCTGGTATTAATATTGACCGATCCTCGTGTAAAAAGATCGATACTCAAGCTTTTTTCTCTCCCGCACGCACTGACTGCTGCGCATGCAGATTCATCAAAGTCTACTCTCTGTCTGTAAGAGCAGCGAGAGCAGCGCAACCTCCCCCCTCAGGTCTTGTTGCACCGTCACGTGGCTCAGCGGCGCCAGCCAACAGCCATGCAGGTAGGCTCAGCCTGGCCCGCCCACTCAGCGCTCTCCTCAAATCAACAAGTGACACTACAGAGAGAGACACCGGAGTATCGAAATGTCAGAGAGGAAGCAAAGCGCCGTTTGGCTTTATTTTATTGCAGAAAATGAATCGACAGCAAGCTGTATAGTTTGCAATAGGGCTGTTAAATACAGTGGAAAGGAATTCCCTATTTTTTGTATTATTTTATTGTATTGTTCAACTTGAAAAACATAATAAGTTTGAAACTGTTTACAGTATTTGTTGTGGTGTGTTAATTTTGTTGTATTGTGGTTTGTCAGCCCTCTAGCTCAGGAGATTTTGTTTAAGTTGTGTTGAGTGATATTTTTTAAACAAAAATGTTGATTGTGATAATAAAGTATTTTGTTGTCATGTACAATGTTTGGTGAAATTCTATCCTAGGCCTTTTGGATCCTTTGGATCTATGAAGTTAAATATGAAAAAGTATCGATATCGGTGATACTGGGCCTGTATTTACTTGGTATCGGCTCAATACCAAAATTCCCGGTATCACACACCTCTAGTGTTGGTAAGTGTTAGCCTACACAGCTAACCAGAGTAGCTTCGTTCTCTTGCCTGCAAAACCGCCTCAACATGTTTGAGCTCCGGGTCATAAACAAACCACAACCTTTTTTGATATATGTCCACTTTCCCACTGCATTGTCACTTTTTCTTTGCATTTTTACTTTGGTTGCATGTAATTTGCCCAAAAGACCATTGAAAATGCAGTGGTTTTCCCCCAGAAATAGAGAAATTACACCATATGCGTCATATTTTACCCCTTTAGCGCTCGCCCGCCCTCAAACGAGACTGCGCTGCCCAGTTACATCCAAATATGATGAATGGTGTTTTATGTTCCGTTATGTGTAACTATTTATTATGTTCAGTTAGATGTTGTACAAAAACAACAAATCAAATTTGAAAGCAGCCACTTTGATTATTTTATTGTTTTTTTTCTACTTTGTGTAGTCTGCAGTGACCTGATTTTAAATTCTGACTTCCCACTTCGTATGAACGCAGCATAGGATTTGCTTAACTTATTCAAATAGCTTTAGATTTAGGTCATTTTTTCATTTAGTTTTAGATACTTTCAAGAATATATTCAGTTAGCTTTAGCTTCAGCTAGGTTATATTTAGCTGATTTTACATTTAGTCCATTAGCTTTACATTTGTGTAGCTTTTCAGATCCTTTTAGATCTACTTTGTTTAAATTCAGCAGAATTAAAAAGCATTTATCTTTAGCTTCAGGTAGCTTTTCAGTTTTATATTCAGCTGGTATAAGAGTATGTTAGCTGTGGATTCACGTAGCTTTTCAGTTAATTATCTCCATTAGTTTCCACTCAGGTACTTTTTCCAGTTCGTCTTAAATTCTACTTGGATTAAAAGTCGACTCTAAAATCAGTCAGCTTTTCAGCTTGCTATGTATTCAATTAGCTTAATTTCAGGTACTTTTTCATTTTTTTTTTTTTTTTACATTCAGTGGGTATATACGAGTAGTTAGCTGTAGTTTCAGGTAGCTTTTGAGTTAGTTATCTACTAGATTAGTTTTGACTCAGGTACTTTTTCAGTGGTTTTAGAGTCAGATGGTATATGCAAGCAAGGTTGGGTAGGATTACTTTGAAAGAATACATGTGGATTACATGTATGTATGTACATACATTTGGATTACTTGTAATCTGATTACTTTTGGATTACATTTCAAAGTAATCCTACCCAACCCTGTATAGATTTTATCTTTTCACTTCACTATGTATTCAATTAGCTTCAATTCAGGTACTTTTTCATTTGCTTTAGATTCAGCTGGTATATACAAGTCAGCTCGCTGTAGATTCAGGGAGCTTTTTAGTTTATAATATATCAGCAATATAATTAAATTCAGGTACTTTTTCTGTTAGTTTCAGATTCAAGTAGCTTTTACTGAGCTTATATTCAGTTATCTGTATATTCATCTTTATTTTCAAGTTTTTACCACTTAGTGATAATGATGATGATGTTAATCTCCAAAAAAAAAAACCCTTATGTGGTGTGAGAAAACTTAAAAAAAAAAAAAAAAACTACTTTTTGGTAACAGTGGGAATATAAATGGAAAAATATACACATGAGATCAATCAATCAATCAACATTTATTTATAAAGTGCTTTACAGCACCGACTGGTGTCCAAAGTGCTTAACATTAAAAACACAAATTCACAAAAATAAAACACATATAGAATAAAATTTTAAAACAACACATAAAAAACAGAACGTCACCTCCCCACTAAGTGTTAAAAGCCAGTTTAAATAAATAAGTCTTTAACTTAGATTTAAAAAGTGCTAGGTCAGGAATAGTACGTAACTCAAGAGGTAGCTCATTCCACAGTCTCGGGCCAGCTACTGCGAAAGCATGATCACCCCAGCGTTTATATCTTGACCTTGGAACATCTAAGTAAAGCTGGCCAGACGCCGTTAATGTCCTACTGTAGGTGCGCAAAGTTAAAATTTCAGACAAGTAGGGAGGTGCAAGGCCATAAATAGCTTTAAAAACAAACATTAAATTTTTAAAATCAATTCTAAAATGAACTGGAAGCCAGTGGAGTGACTACAGAACGGGTGTAATATGCTCACGTCTAAAAGTGTTTGTTAAAAGACGAGCAGCAGCATTCTGCACCAATTGGAGACGTGCAAGAGACGGCAGCATTAGGTTCAACTGCTATAACAGACAGCTTAATTTTTCATTTAGTTAGTTATTTAGTTTTCCCCACTACCATATATTCACTTACAACATATGTGCCATTGACCAAAGAGCACCGTAAAACCACTGTCTATGACTAAGGAATATTTTCAGCATACAATTGCAATATTTGAAATGTATTTTATGTTCTGTTATATGAAATGATTTATATTGCATTAGTATTTAGATGAGTGTTTAATTACTTTTTTCAATCCAGTTACATTTGGATTCACTGAGCTTTTCAAATAACTTTAGATTCAGTTACCTTTATATTCTGTTAGTAAAAGATTAAGTTATTGTTTCAATTATCTTATATTCCATTACCTTTATATTCTATGAGTTTAGATTCAGCTGTCTTTTCCTTCAATTAGTTTTATATTCTGCTAGCTTTACATTGCATTACCAATTCAATTAGAGTATATTCATTTAACTTTGCATTGTGTTAGCTTTTCAGTTATATTCACTGAGCTTTAGCTTGTGTTAACTTTTCAGTTTACTTTATATTATGGTAACTTTAGATTCAGTTAGCTTGATTTTCATTTCGTGTCAGATTCAGGTAGCTTTGCATTCTATGAGTTTTATAATGAAAAAAGAGATAATTATATTGAATTAAGATGGTCCAAAGTAATGTGACGTAAATGTTAATTGTTAAGTTCATTTGGATTAACTTGAGTGTTACCATCTGCGCACTTTATTAGGTGTGTTACTTATCTTTTTTATAGTTAGCATGACCGCCTAAACAGTATTTATAGCATACTGTCTCTGAAACACTGCAGAATCACAAGTACTGCAGTATTATTGTAAATATAAAAGTAGTAATAGTTGTCCATACGGTTATGCACTTATATTTCAGTAAAAGAGCTGGGTCTTCATGTTGGCCTTGAAACTAGACAGGTGGGTTTGTGAAGGTCCTTGATTCCCATGTACCGTTCCACGGTATGCAGTTAGGTGCCTATACAGTCTATCGATGCCTCACATGGCAGGTATTTGACATCCGTGTGTGTGTGTGTGTGTGTGTGTGTGTGTGAATGGGTGCAAGTGAGGCCTTATTGTAAAGAGCTTGGGCAGAAAAATGCAATAGAAATCAAAACCTATTTAACACTCATTAATGAGTACTCGTCTAACACTCTGTTTTTCATTTTGGGTGGTGCTACTTTCTTGCTGGCCATAATCAGTTCAACAGAGTAAGTATGAAGGTTGGACAAGAGGTGGAAATGAGATCACTTCAGTTAAATCTGCCAAACTGGTGCTGTGTACGTGTAAAGTTTGGATGATGGCTTTTGGAGGTGCATGTAGCACGTACAGTTTGATCAAAATCCAGAATGTACAACCTTGTGCAACAAACCCTGTGCCCTTGTGGCACGTTCCTGATCTAGTAGCTCAGGACATGTCAACCAGTCCTGCTCATTGTCTTGAGGACTGTGAGTAACTCCACTCATTTTGGCCGCTGACTGTGCTTTTGTTTCATTTTCCACCATTATGATTGAGGATACGCATTTCATCAAAAAGCTGTTGCCGTCACGTAGCCATATGAGTTGAGCTGACTCTGGGTGTACCATTGTTTCGTCACCACTGTTCCTCTCTATGTATAAGCATGGCACTTTATGGTTGCAGTCCAAACTGTGTATTTTTGATCAAATACAAACCGCATGTGATGGATTTTGTACCCGTCAGGTTACGTAAGGTGTATGCCTTTGAGTTTTTACGTGTTAGATGTAAGACGCTACATTGAGATTCATTCATCGTCACAATTTTAAATTAGTGAGTCATTAATTTAACATGCTTCTCCCATTGCCCGGCAGAGACCAATGATGAGTTGCGGGCCTTTGCAGAGAAGATCTTTGCGTCTGAAACCAAAGATGAGAACATCCGTGATGAAATCTCCATGTTTGATGTGTCTGATGACTGTCCTATCATCCACAATGAGATGGCCCATCATCTGCACACTGATGATAATATGGAGAAACGGTGAGAATTGTTGAACTGTTATTTTAAGGTTTTTCCAGACCCTCCACCCCAAGTCTTTTGCAGTTAAATTGCATCTTTTCCAAAGAAAATATTTTGATTATTCAATGATCAGGCCTCAATACATCAGCTATTTCAAGAGGATCCTTCCAGCATCCCCCTGGAAGGCATTTCACAATTTTGGGATTTTGTGTGCCTGTTAAATCTCTTTTTTGATATACACCTTGATATCGGGTGTTAATCACTTTTAGGTCACACCCTCCCTCATTACACAAATACATATCACCTCAGAATGCTTAAATCCAATAAGCATTCAGGTTTATTTGACTTAGAGTTAATATGCATAAAAATTATGATAAGGTCAGAATACCCATTTTCCTAATAATTGTGTTCAATATCTATGTAATGACTGCAGTCAGGAAGAAAACATCAGCGGGTCCATGCAAATGTTTGGGTGGAGTGGTGGTGATTACACCACCAAATAACCAAATAACACATTTATTTCAATGGACTGAAGATCATTCATTTGTCCTATTCGACATTGTTGTGGCAATCCTTGGGTGTTGAGGAAAACTGTCTCTTGATCAATTCCCAGATGGGATGGTAGACACAGAGAAAACCTCCATCCACTGTTGATCTAGAGATACCTGTGACATTTCCACATTTGTTTAATGTGGAAATGCCATTGCATGCTGAAAAACGGTCCTTGACAGATCCTTAGCCTGGTCTGATGGCTGGGAAAGTCCCGGACGATCGGGGTCTGCGGACCTGCTGCAGCCTTCATCCGCCTTCACAGCCATTGGGCTACAAACCATCACCTCCTCTGCCCAAGTCATTGAGAACTACTTATTTCACCAGAGTCCCTTTAGCTGTCTTGTGTTCAGAGTTCCTGTTGGGCCTTCATGGTTACGGTAGCGGCCACGGGGCACACAAGGTATGTCACCCAAACATTCAATCCCCTACTTGATCCTTGACCCAGGTGTCACAATGATGACGATGGGTTTAAGTTTGACACGCTATTAGACATAGCCTTTTCATGAAAGCACAATATATATAACTAACAGCTAATGCACCTGAGGACAACACGCTTTAACATTAAACATAGAAATCAACTACTAAGGCACACGTCTTCTCTTCCACAGGAAAAAGAGGTGTCAGCGCCTCTGGACCATGGCCGTGTCTGCAGCTGCTGTCCAGGCAGCTTCTGCCCCTGTAGAGGTGGTGGCAGCAGACAAACCCACGTACCTGGAAGTACCTGACTTCCAGAGAGTGGCTATCATTGGAGACTACGCGGCCGGGGTGCTGATTACTTTCCTTTCCATGCCTTTGAAATGTTTGCGTTTGCATAACAGTTCAACTGTCTTTTTAGACCGGGATTAACTTTTGAATAAAGTGATAAAAGAATCATCTGCATTTGCTTATATTGGTGGAATATTGAGAATAGCTACCATTAGTACTTCAGACAATTTTGTGATGAACGAAAGTCATTCCTTTTAGTGAGTGATTTTGCACTCTCAGGTGGACAAACCCCAAATTGACTATTCATGATGGCAAACATGCTAAATGCACAATATGTGCTCTTTTGCGCATTTGAAGCACACAATCCTCAGTGCACACATTTAGTAAATCAGTATGCATGTATTTTTGTGAATGCTATGGTGTTTGAGCATGTTTTAACAAATGCAAACCTTTAGTAAATCGGGCACCAAAGGGCATAGTCAGCCTTGTTGAAAAGGTGTGACCTACTTTAATGGGTGGGGAAACGATTGGAGTAAAATGTGTCATATCCTCCTCAGGTGACCATGGATGACTTTGAGCTGTCCTGTAAGGGTCTGTTCAGAGCCTTGTGTATCAGAGAGAAGTATATGAGGCTGGCCTACCAGCGATTCCCACGTACAGCATCAGAGTATATAGCTGAAATTGGGGGAGAGACATTCAGGGTTGAAGACCAACTGCAGCCAGGTGAAGAGTCAAAGGCTGAGTGGAATTATCAGACTTTATCATGTTGCTATTATATGCAGTGTCTCTCAAATCATGATTTTTTTTTAAATAAATGTAAATTTCTATGTTCCATTGATCCTCAGTGTTCACGCCTCCTCCAAAGGATGGGGAAGATCCTTTCGATACCAAAAGTCTGCCAGAGAACCTAGGCTATGTTGCTCGTATAAAGGATGGTGTCATCTGCATATACAATGATCATGCAGCTGCAGACAAACATCAGCCCAAAGACCTGCCCTGCCCCGACTACCCCACATTCATCGATGACATGAACTTCCTCATTGCTCTCATCGCCCAGGGCCCCACGTACGTCCCTTAACCCTAAAGTGACCAAAGCTATTTTACCAACTAATATGACTGAGTGGAGTTATTTATGACCCCAATGGCTTTATATTGGAATACTTCTACATAAATGATTGTTTTAGGGTTCTTTATATTTATTTCACTCCCTAATAAATTTGTCCATCATCCTATTCATCGTCACTCTGGGCATCAAGAATCAGTCTTGATGCTTGTGCAGCTGTACATTTTGTTATTCACAGCCATTCTGTTGGCTTCCCTGCAAAACAGTAAAATTTAATAAGTAGAGTTGGCAAATTACAATACCATCTGAAGCGCTAATGTCAAAAATCTCATAGATCTTCCCTGGGGGGTCATAAGTGACCCCGCATAAGTTCGGATTATAGTTGCCACACGGATCAGCCGATCCTTGCAAAATTCTATGAACAAATGCAGGACAAATAGATTGACAATTTCATGGTAGGAAACTTTTTTCCAATTAGAATTAGACAAATGGTGCACAAAAATATATGCCCGGGGTAATAAATAACCCCACTCGGTCGCTTGAGGGTTCAACAGCCTTGATCAGTCTCTTAAATTTAAGACTCTGCATTTTCAAGTCATCCTTCCATAATTTCTCCCTCATTTTGCAGGACCTTTAGATTTTTTTCCCCATTTTTAAAATGGCTATTCATGTGGTTGAAATGTGACTTTTGGAGCACGGTCCTTTAATTCAGTGTGTGACTTGACTGCTGTATTTGGATCCCCCCAAGTACACCTCATGATGTGTTAACATGCTTTGTTTGGTCTACAGTAAGACTTACACTCACCGACGTCTGAAGTTCCTCATGTCCAAGTTTAACGTGCATGAGATGCTGAACGAGATGGAGGAACTGAAGGAGCTGAAAAAAAATCCCCACAGGGATTTCTACAATTGCAGGAAGGTAGTCATGGCAATGGAGACAAACATTAAACAGTGTGTGTGTGTGTCTGTGTGTATTTTTGCTTCTGCACACCATCACAGTGGAGATGAAATGAAACAGTCAAGATGTGTGTGTCATGTAAAAATCACCTTTAATTCAAAGGGTTTAACGAAAATATAATGACATTTTGGAATTTGTATCCACAGTCCCTCTATTTTCAGAAGCCAAAAGTAATTGAGACTTAAGACGCACTTCTTTTCCCTTTCATATGGCTAGCATACTGGTACAGTTTTGTTTCACGCTTTTTACTCTTTTAATTCATGTTATTAGTAATTGGAGTGGTCAACTTTAAATTAAAATTCTAAATTCTGGGTCTTTTAGTGAAGCTTAGGGATAGTGGCCGGCGATCACCTTAGTGTTTCTTCTGTTTTTCCTGTTGATTAATGCTGGCAAATTATACAGTATTTTTTGTCTTTCTGATGCCTGATTCTGTTTTTTTTTATATCTGTTTAAGGTGCAGCTCCATCCAGAGATGGGAGTTGTATTTGTGTTGGCGACCCTCCTGTCCTGTGCACCAACAGCAATTCCTGTATATTCGTCCGTGAATTATTCTGTGAATTGTTCTGTATCATGGCCCAAGCAGAGGTCACCCCTTTGAGTCTGGTCTGCTTGAGGTTTCTTCCTCAGAGGGAGTTTTTCCTTACCACTGTTGCTCTGGGGGTTGGTAAGGTTAGACCTTACCTGTGTGAAGCGCTTTGAGGCAACTCTGTTGTGATTTGGCGCTATATAAAGGAAAATAAATTGAAATAAATATATAAAGGAAATTGAGCTGTATAATAAAACTGTGAAAGAGGGAGTGACCGTACAAGAGGAGATTCATGAGGGAAGCCACCAAGACACCCTGAATAACCTTGAAGGAGTTAAAGGCTTCTGTGGCTGCGACTGAAGAAACTGTGCAAAGTGCAACTTATATCTTATAGGCGAGGCCCCCATCTTCTGGTCCAAGGCCTTCAAGGAACAAAGAAGAGCCATGGTGGTGGCAGAGGTGGCAAGGACGGAGCAAGACCGGCTACGTGTCAAAGCGGTGGCTCAAAGCCGTCAAGGAGGCTGGATGACTTGGGAAGGCGTCACAGAAAGGCGCATGTCATGGGCTGACCTGTGGAAGATCCCCCAGGCCAGACTCAGCTTCCTTATCAGGGCCACCTACGACACCCTGCCTTGTCCCCGAAACCTCCACTTATGGTTTGGTATGGAAGAAAGCTGCCCCCTGTGCAACACCATCAATGCAGGCCTCCAGCATATCCTCTCAGGCTGTAAGACCGCACTATCTCAAGGCCGCTACAGGTGGCGGCATGACCTGGTGTTGAAAAAGCTGGCAGAGGTGGCAGAGGCATGCAGACAAGGGGCCAACAGCAAACCTCCTGTCCCAGCGAGACCTTCCATCCCTTTTGTAAGAGCTGGGGAGAACCCCAAACTCACCCACCAGAGAGTAACATCAAGATTCCTCTCACCCGGTGGTGAGTGGACTATGAGGGTTGATCTGGGGAGGCAGCTCCAGTTTCCCAGGGAGATAGTGGAAACATCGCTCCAGCCAGACTTGATCTTGTGGTCAGTCCCACACAAGACCATTCTGCTGGTAGAACTAACTGTCCCGTGGGAACAGGGGATGGAGGCTGCTAATGAACGTAAGCGTTCCAAGTATGCTGACCTGGCGGCGGAGTGTCAGGAGGCTGGCTGGAAAGCCATTACATGCCCTGTTGAGGTGGGGTGTAGGGGCTTTGTGGGCTCCTCAACAGTTCGTCTGTTGCGAGACATTGGCTGCACAGGGGCAGGGAGCCGCAAAGCCATCAAGGAGCTAGCAGAGGAGGTGGAGAAGGGAAGCTTCTGGCTATGGCTAAGGAGGAGAGATAGGGGGTGGGGGCAGAACACCTAGGGCATCAGCAGGGGGTGGCAGGTGAAGACACCTGCCATCGCTCCGCCACCAAGAGATGTATTAATTGTTAATTCAAATTAACATTGAATCGGTGTGTAACTTTGCAAAAACAATGTCGGACTCTGTAGTTTTCTCTGGGCCCCTCCCCAATCGGACCGGGAGTGACATGTTTAGCCGCATGTTCTCCTTGAATTGCTGGCTGAGTGGTGTCCAAAAAATGAGGTGGGCTTCATAGATAATTGGCAAAGCTTCTGGGGAAAACCTGGTCTTGTTAGGAGAGACGGCATCCATCCCACTTTGGATGGAGCAGCTCTCATTTCTAGAAATCTGGTCAATTTTCTTAAATCCTCCAAACCGTGACTATCCAGGGTTAGGACCAGGAAGCAGAGTTGTAGTCTTACACACCTCTGCAGCTTCTCTCCCCCTGCCATCCCCTCATTACCCCATCCCTGTAGAGACGGTGCCTGCTCCCAGACCACCAACAACCAGTAAAAATCTATTTAAGCATAAAAATTCAAAAAGAAAAAAATATAGCACCTTCAACTGCACCACAGACTAAAACAGTTAAATGTGGTCTATTAAGCATTAGGTCTCTCTCTTCTAAGTCCCTGTTAGTAAATGATATAATTGATCAACATATTGATTTATTCTGCCTTACAGAAACCTGGTTACAGCAGGATGAATATGTTAGTTTAAATGAGTCAACACCCGAGTCACACTAACTGTCAGAACGCTCGTAGCACGCGCCGAGGCGGAGGACTAGCAGCAATCTTCCATTCCAGCTTATTAATCAAAAACCCAGACAGAGCTTTAATTCATTTGAAAGCTTGACTCTTAGTCTTGTCCATCCAAATTGGAAGTCCCAAAAACCAGTTTTATTTGTTGTTATCTATCGTCCTCCTGGTCGTTACTGTGAGTTTCTCTGTGAATTTTCAGACCTTTTGTCTGACTTAGTGCTTAGCTCAGATAAGATAATTATAGTGGGCGATTTTAACATCCACACAGATGCTGAGAATGACAGCCTCAACACTGCATTTAATCTATTAGACTCAATTGGCTTTGCTCAAAATGTAAATGAGTCCACCCACCACTTTAATCATATCTTAGATCTTGTTCTGACTTATGGTATGGAAATTGAAGACTTAACAGTATTCCCTGAAAACTCCCTTCTGTCTGATCATTTCTTAACATTTACTCTGATGGACTACCCAGCAGTGGGGAATCAGTTTCATTACACTAGAAGTCTTTCAGAAAGTGCTGTAACTAGGTTTAAGGATATGATTCCTTCTTTATGTTCTCTAATGCCATATACCAACACAGTGCAGAGTAGCTACCTAAACTCTGTAAGTGAGATAGAGTATCTCGTCAATAGTTTTACATCCTCATTGAAGACAACTTTGGATGCTGTAGCTCCTCTGAAAAAGAGAGCTTTAAATCCGAAGTGCCTGAGTCCGTGGTATAACTCAAACTCGCAGCTTAAAGCAGATAACCCATAAGTTGAAGAGGAAATGGCGTCTCACTAATTTAGAAGATCTTCACTTAGCCTGGAAAAAGAGTCTGTTGCTCTATAAAAAAAGCGCTCCGTAAAGCTAGGACATCTTACTACTCATCACTAATTGAAGAAAATAAGAACCCCAGGTTTCTTTTCAGCACTGTAGCCAGGCTGATAAAGAGTCAGAGCTCTATTGAGCCGAGTATTCCTTTAACTAGTAAGGACTTCATGACTTTCTTTGCTAATAAAATTTTAACCATTAGAGAAAAATTTGTTATGTTTTGGACGCGGTCGGAGCACCGACCCAGCGTTTGAAAGGAGCCAGCATAAAATAAGCAGAGCACGGTTCAAAAGATAACAGAATTTAATAAACATAACAGTGTAGTGATAAACAACCAAAAATGTCTGCGGTCTGGTGAGGTGAAAACACGGCGCGCTCTCAACAGCGCAAACGGTCCGGAGCCACAGCAGTTCGGACCCAGGGACCCCGCCGACACGCCCCAGGTGGCCGTGACAAACCGAGTCTGTGAAGAAAGAAAACATGAGGTGAGTCCAACTCCACACAGAGAGACACAACTCAAAGGTGCACTCAATCAGCAAACACTTCCTGGCTTAAATCTATACATCAGCTTCTTACCCTGCAGGCACGGAACAACTCAGTTCAAATCTCCACTGCAGCAGAAGCTGATTAGACAATTAGCATAACATGACAGCTCACTAACACAAGGTGTGAGGGACACCAAATCCACTGTCATTACTTCATAAATGTCACCAAAAACCAAATTACCTCAGGAAGTGTGCTGAAGAGCGTGAGACCTCACCCAATCCTCCTTCACAGACTGTGGCGTCAAACCTGGAGCAGTCTCTGCGTCCGTAATGGTGAGATTGTTCTCCTGACGTCGATCTCACACGTCTGCTCACAAGGTCGAGTCTCTGGCAATCACACACTGTGCATTCAAGGTTTAAATGCAGCAATCTCTGATTAAGACAAAATACACCACAGCTGTGAGTCCTGATGACCTGCACGTGAAAACAAGCCTCAGGTGTTCAGGGTGAGGTCCTAATGCTCAGCCACTCAGTCCTGAATGCATACCACCTGGTGGGAGAAACAGACGACAAAACCCAAGCCAGCCAAACACCCCAGCCCACAACAGTACCCCACCCTCACGGGAAGCCTCCCGGCGACCACACGGACCTGGGCCAGAAAAAACAAAGCCCCCCTCCAGGGACCATAGCTGGAATGTTGGCTGGGAACAAAAAACACCTCCTGCAGCTTCTGTTTCGGCTCCTTGTGCTGACGATCCAGCTGGGAAAGGCCCGTCTCCAGGAGCTGTGCGTTACTGTGCTCTGACGACAGCTCCATCATCAGCTGCTCCACCTGCAATGTTAATTTCTTCATGCAGTCATTGATCATCTCAATGTTGAGCCTCTCCAGCTCTTCCCTCAGCTGGATAACGCACGCTTCCAGCCGCCTCTTCTCTGTCAACAGGGAACTTTGTGCCGAGACCATCACTCTCATCCTGGAGCTCATCCTTTCCCACCCTGAGCCTGTCTGCAGCAGACTGCTCCGCAGCTGACACTCCAGTGCAGAGATGTCCTTTGTTGACTTTAATGGTCTTGCCCTCTGTTTCATTTAGCAAACCTGTTAGAGTCTCCACCTCTGACTGCATCTTTGCGTTCATTCCTGTCGACTCTACTTTAGTTGTTCACTTTGCATAATTTTGGCCAGGAGTTCTTGAACCTGTGCACTCAGCCTTCTTCCGACTGGGTGTTAAAGTCTGCTTAGTCATAAAACAAAAAAAAAGACAAACACAAACAACCATACCAACCCCCCCTCCCCAGAGGACCGTCCCATCAAACCCCGGGAAGAGCAGAAAAGAAAAAACACAACCCAAACTTAAGCTTGCAAACAAAAAAAACTCTTACACCCCCCCCAGATGACATGTAGGGACCAACACCCCCCAGAGGACATCCCGCCAGCTCCAGGAGTAATAACCACAGCCGAGGTCCCTCTGGGATCCAAAGTCACCCACGGGGACTCCCAGAGGACCGTTCCATCAAACCCCAGGAGACGCCCCCCCATGACTAACAGACCCAGCCCCGGCTGTCTACGGCTAGATGGACCCACAGCCCTTTCCCCCCCAGAGGACACCACAGTCGCACCCTGAGGGCGGAAACTGGGGGAAAAAAAAACAAACCCAACCCCACAGTGCAGTGGAAACTGGAAGTACATCCAGTGTCACCAACCACGACTATACCCTAAAAGTCAACCGGGAGGAGTGAACAGTGGTAATGGCATACGGCACAAGACGGCGCCACCCCTCCGACTTCTAAACCAGCCACGGGTATATTCCACTGCCCCAAACCTCAGCTACGCCGATGGCGTACGGCTCAAAGGCGCGCTGAAGCCGGAGGTGGAACAGGGAATAAAAAAATAAAAAAAAACACACCCCAAACCCCCCCCCTCCTGGATGCAGAGGTCACCTGGGAAACGCCCAGCACAACCAAACTGCACCACCCCAGCAACGCCGACAACCTACGGCTCACATGGCTGGGGCCAGAGGAGAAGACAGGGAAGTAAAAAAAAAATACCCCAACCCCCCCCCCCCGGTGCAGAGGTTACCTGGGAAACGCCCAGCATAACCAAACTGCACCACCCCAGCAACGCCGACAACCTACGGCTCACATGGCTGGGGCCAGAGGAGAAGACAGGGAAGTAAAAAACAAATACCCCAAACCCCCCCCCCCCCCCCCGGTGCAGAGGTTACCTGGGAAACGCCCAGCATAACCAAACTGCACCACTCCAGCAACGCCGACAACGTACGGCTCACACAGCTGGAGCCAGAGGAGAAGAGAGGGCACAACAAAAACAAAAAAAAAGAAAAAACAACCCAATTACCCCCCCATCACCCCCCAGAGGACCATCCCATCAAACCCTGGGAGGTGAAACCAAAAGAAATAAAAAAGAAAGACTAACATAAAGTCACCTGGGTCAAACTATGCTCCAGACAGCCTGCATTTTCAACTCCACCAGACCACAGACAGTGCTTAAAAAGCCACAAAAACAACAAATTAACCCCTGATAAAAACACCTCATACTAAAAGAAACAGATAATAGACCAATAAAAAAAAAAAAACTAACATTGGCCTACATCGTCAAGTGCAAAGAATGGAAAAACGTATTTTCCATCCTTTGAACCTGTAAATGATTGCTCCAGAGGCTATTTGTCTTTATGGCTTTTACTCCCCGTCACTCCACATCTTAACAGCACAACCACCACATGCTCTCCCCCTGCGTGTCCTCCTCCCATTACCGTATATGACACAGTATATGTGCAGGCACATCTGTTACCGTATATGACATCTCCCCTTCAAAATGGATTATTCCCCTTAAAACAAACAACCCGTTGCTTACTTATATTTGGAACAAATCTCCTTACATTTACTGTGAAGCATCTCAAATCAATATTAACCCATTTATGTAACTTCTATTACAGATTCAACTCCGCAAGAACTTGGATCAGCATTCACAACAATAATGCCATTTCAATACAAACGTTCTCTTTTCTGTTCACATTCCATCTCTATGTTCCCCCCTTTTTTTTTTTTTTTTTTTTTTACATAACCCCCCCCAAAGGCCATAGGTACCATCTACAGGTCAAGCCTGTTGACTGGTTTGCACACCCGTTCAGATCTTGTCACAGTCTGACCGGGTATAAGGCTTACAGGTGGAGTCACACTTTGACTGGAGGGAACCGTTTCTGACACGGCAGAGTGAGTGTCTGTCTCAGTATTGTCGCTGATCGCCGGTAGGGAAGACTGGGAAACCGGTTCAGGTCGAAGGTGGCGGCGATTCCGCCGAAGCTCAGCCCCCTGCTGTGTCTTTATGACGAGTGATCTCGGAGTGGTGCTTTCTCCTGAAACCACCGCTGACCGTGACCACGATTTCTCATGGTCTAACTTGGACCTTACCACATCGCCCGGCTGTAGGACAGGTAAAGATCGGGCTCCATGGCGGCGATTGTAGTAGTAGGCCTGCTTGGCCTTTTCTCGGTCGTCCTTTTCCTTCACCGCTGCTCTGCTCGGCCACCATGATCGAAGATTCTTCTCCAGGGTAGGGAGCGTTGTCCTGATTTTTCTCCCCATTAACAGCTCTGCAGGGCTGAAGCCGGTCGAGGAGCACGGAGTGGACCTGTAGATCATCAAGGCCAGCACTGGATCCGCTTGTTTGAGGATCTTCTTAGCTGTTTGCACGGCCCTCTCTGCATGCCCATTGCCCTGTGGGTGGTGTGGGCTGGACGTGCAGTGTGAAGTCGAATTGCTTCGCGAACTCCTGAAACTCAGCACTAGAAAACTGCGACCCATTATCCGTCACTACTTCGTCTGGGATGCCAAACCTGGCAAAGACTGCCTTCAACTTACGTATTGCATGTGTACTGGTTGTGGATGGCATGTGCAGTATTTCTATGAATCTAGAGTAATAGTCTGAGACAACCAGGTAGTTCTGATGATTGTACTCACATAAATCCATTGCGATTCTCTTCCACGGACGATCTGGAAGTGGTGTAGAGATGAGTGGCTCCTTTTGTTGTGTTCTTTTCAGTTCAAAGCACACTTGGAAAGATGACACTAGGCCGCTTATCTCTGTAGCGAGACCGGGCCACCACACTGATGAGTAGGCTCTTTCCCTACATTTAGTCAGTCCTTGGTGTCCCTCGTGAATCTCTTTTCTCATCAGCTGCGGGACCACGATCCTGCTTCTCCTGAGGACCAGGCCATCGTGCTCTGACAGTTCTGCTTTGACCTGCATGAACTGTCTTATACCCACAGGCACCTTGCAGCTGTGTTCTGGCCATCCTGTCCGTATGAACTTTATGAGTGACTGCAGTTCAGCATCCTCTGCAGTTGCCATCTTTATCTCTTCCATCTTATTCTGGCTAGCAGGGATTACCCCCACTATGCTAGCAACATAACACGCCACATCACTGAGTGTCCGGCTCGGTACATGTGGACAGCGGGCTACGTGAGAGAGTGTCTGCGACTATCAGAGTTTTCCCAGGAGCATACTCTGCCACGGGACTGAATCTCAGTCTCATTAGGAGACGCTGACACCGCAAAGGTACGTTGTCCAAGTTGCAGCTGTTTATGAGCGGCACAAGTGGCTTGTGGTCAGTTACTAGTTTGAATGATTCAATGCCAGTGAGGTACCTGTCGAACTTCTCGCACGCCCACACGCCGGCCAGACATTCCTTTTCAATCTGGGCGTAGCGTGTCTCTGCGTCGGTGAGTCGCCTGGAACAGTATGCGACAGGTTTCCATTGTTGCCCATGAAGCTGGAGGAGAACTCCTCCCAGTCCGGCTGACACGGCCGTAGGTTTGCTGACATCGTAGTAGGCAAGAACTGGTGCCGTTGTCAGTAGCTGTTTGGTGTGTTCAAAAGCTGTTTGTTGTACGAGACCCCATGTCCATGCATTTTTGCCCTTCAGGAGCTCGTACAGCGGCTGTGCCACTGTGGACAGGTTGGGAATGTACCTTCCGAGGTCGTTTACCATGCCCAGGATCCTCTTCAGTTCTGGTACGTTCGTTGGTGGTGGCAGCTGTTGTATAGCCTCGACTTTGTCTGGGTCGGGCCGAATCCCATCCTTGTCAATGAGATGCCCGAGGAAGCGCAGCTGGTGTTGTCTGATGGAACACTTGTCGCGGTTGAGCTTCAACCCAGCTATCTCGATGCGCTGCATGACCTTTTCCAGACGCTGGTCGTGTTCACTCACTGTGGCCCCATAGATGAGCACATCGTCCATGAAGATCTCCACTCCTTCCAGCCCCTCCATTGTCTCCATCATTTTCCTTTGGAAAATCTCGGGAGCGCTGGTTATTCCGAACGGCAGCCTCTTAAAGTGGAATCTGCCGAACGGGGTGATAAAGGTCGTGAGTTTGCAGCTGTCTGGGTGTAGTGGGATTTGGAAGAACCCACTGGCTGCATCGAGCGTCGTGAAGACCGTGGCACCACTCAACTTAGCTATAATTTTGTTTGTGGTAGGTAAGATGTACTGTTCTCTCTTAACTGCTTTGTTCAGTCTTTTTAGATCCACACAGATACGTGCTTTACCAGTGTTTTTCTTTAAGACTGGCACCATGGATGCACACCAGTCGGTAGGCTGCGTCACCCTTTCTATGATGCCGTTCCTCTCCATACCCTCAAGTTCCTCTTTGACTTTCTGGAGCATGGGAATTGGCACGCGCCTAGCTGCGTGGACAGCGTACGGTTGAGCATTGTCTTTCAGCTGTATTCTTACAGGTTCAGTCTTAAGAGTTCCATGCTCGCCAAATGCTTGCAGGTGTCCTGTGTTACACACCGCTTCCTCCACTCTCTTCACCAGGTTCAGCTTCACAGACAGTGATCTGCTGAGGAGGTTGCTGACTGTGCGGCCCCGGACGACGTATGCTGTGAGTGGGTGTCTCTTTCCTTTGTAAGCCACAGTGCTCTGGAACTGTCCAATGCACTGTAACTCCCCTCCTGGGCTATCCAGTTGGATGTCTGTAGGCTCGAGTGGTGTTTTGAGTCTGAGTGAGTGATAGGTTTCTTCACAGATGATGTTCACGTCGGCCCCCGTGTCGATCTTGAACTCAGCTGGAGTGGAGCCTATGCACAATTTGACTGTCCATTGCTCTGATGCTTCCGCAACTGCTTTGCTCACTGCCCCAAGGAAATATGACAGTTGCTGCTGCTGCTCCGTGACCTCGCATACAGCCCTCCTACTCTTGCACACCCTGCTCCAATGCCCCACTTTGTTGCACGAATTGCATGTGGATTCCCGCGCAGGGCAGTTCTCGTCTCTGTTATGACGCATTTTCCCGCACTTTCCGCATTTGCCATCTCCGTTATGTCCGCTATTCCCCTTTTTCTTTTGTCTTCGGAATTTTATGTTGTTGTTAGGTTTGTTATTCACTTCATGCAGGAGCCCAGTTTCTGCTCCTTGCATGCTAACATGTGAGGCGATCTCCTCGGACTGCCTAACAGTTTCTATCGCCACCGCCAGGGTCAGTTGCTGCTTTAGCTGGAGCTGTTTTGAGACGTCCTTGTCCAGTATACCAACAACAATTCGGTCGCGAATGTTCTCTTCCCTGCTCGCGCCGAAATCACAGTGTTCTGCCAGTTCGTACAAAGCCCTTATAAAAGTCTCTGCTTTTTCCCCAGGTCTTTGAACGCGTTGGTGGAAACAAGCCCGCTCGTGTATTACATTCCTGCGCGGCACAAAGTACTCGTCAAACTTAGCCAGCACGCAATTGAAGTCTTCGTCATCTTCATTTTCCCCAAACGTGAACGAACGAAACACATTCTCAGCCTGGCTTCCCATTGCGTATATCAGGCTGCTCGCCTGCACGGCAGCATCTTCAGTGCTAAGTTTGGTAGCAGTTCTGAATCTCACAAAACGTTGCTTCCAGTCGGGCCACTCAGCAGGTTTGTCAAATGTGAAGTTTATCGGGGGGTTGAACTTCGCCATGTCTCTCCGGTTTGCACTTCTGACACCATGTAAATGATTGCTCCAGAGGCTATTTGTCTTTATGGCTTTTACTCCCCCTCACTCCACATCTTAACAGCACAACCACCACACGCTCTCCCCCTGCGTGTCCTCCTCCCATTACCGTATATGACACAGTATATGTGCAGGCACATCTGTTACCGTATATGACTCTGTCACCAACAGAGGGAGCCAAAGTGCCAAATAAGAAAATCCCTGTGGTAACAGAGTAAAAACCAATACACACTGCTGTAAACGACAGCAGGTTATAACAAACAGCTTAAAGTGCAAACTAAATACCACCGGGGCTGCTACAACAGGCGTCGGAGCCAGCTGCATGGGAGGAGACGGGGCTACAGCCGTAACAGCGGGGTGCGACACGACCTAAACTGTAAACTCCGCCATGCGCGCACCAACGCGCACAACCCGGGCGGAGAGCACCCGCAACTGATCCCGGATCAACTCCAACATCTGCTGCAGCCTTCCCGGCAAAAATACCGTCTCTGCTTCCGCTGGTCCATTGTTAAATGGCCAGAGACTACTGTTATGTTTCGGACGCGGTCGGAGCACCGACCCAGCATTTGAAAGGACCCAGCATAAAATGAGCAGAGCACGGTTCAAAAGATAACAGAATTGAATAAACATAACAGTGTAGTGATAAACAACCAAACGTCCGCGGTCTGGTGAGGTGGAAACACGGCGTGCTCTCAACAGCGCAAACGGTCCGGAGCCACAGAAGTTCGGACCCAGGGACCCCGCTGACACCCCCCAGGTAGAGGGGGGTGTCAGCGGGGAAAACATGAGGTGAGTCCAACTCCACACAGAGACACAACTCAAAGGTGCACGCAATCAGCAAACACTTCCTGGCTTAAATCTATACATCAGCTTCTTACCCTGCAGGCACGGAACAACTCAGTTCAAATCTCCACTGCAGCAGAAGCTGATTAGACAATTAGCATAACGTGACAGCTCACTAACACAAGGTGTGAGGGACACCAAATCTGTCATTACTTCATAAAAGTCACCAAAAACCGAATTACCTCAGGAAGTGTGCTGAAGAGTGTGAGACCTCACCCAATCCTCCTTCACAGACTGTGGCGTCAAACCTGGAGCGGTCTCTGCGTCCGTAATGGTGAGATTGTTCTCCTGACGTCGATCTCACACGTCTGCTCACAAGGTCGAGTCTCTGGCAATCACACACTGTGCATTCAAGGTTTAAATGCAGCAATCTCTGATTAAGACAAAATACACCACAGCTGTGAGTCCTGATGACCTGCACGTGATAACAAGCCTCAGGTGTTCAGGGTGAGGTCCTAATGCTCAGCCACTCAGTCCTGAATGCATACCACCTGGTGGGAGAAACAGAAAACAAAAACCAAGCCAGCCAAACACCCCAGCACACAACAAAAATGACTCATAACCATCCCAAAGATGTATCGTTATCTTTGGCTGCTTTCAGTGATGCCGGTATTTGGTTAGACTCTTTCTCTCAGATTGTTCTGTCTGAGTTATTTTCATTAGTTACTTCATCCAAACCATCAACATGTCTGTTAGACCCCATTCCTACCAGGCTGCTCAAGGAAGCCCTACCATTATTTAATGCTTCGATCTTAAATATGATCAATCTATCTTTATTAGTTGGCTATGTACCACAGGCTTTTAAGGTGGCAGTAATTAAACCATTACTTAAAAAGCCATCACTTGACCCAGCTATCTTAGCTAATTATAGGCCAATCTCCAACCTTCCTTTTCTCTCAAAAATTCTTGAAAGGGTAGTTGTAAAACAACTAACTGATCATCTGCAGAGGAATGGTCTATTTGAAGAGTTTCAGTCAGGTTTTAGAATTCATCATAGTACAGAAACAGCATTAGTGAAGGTTACAAATGATCTTCTTATAGCCTCAGACAGTGGACTCATCTCTGTGCTTGTTCTGTTAGACCTCAGTGCTGCTTTTGATACTGTTGACCATAAAATTTTATTACAGAGATTAGAGCATGCCATAGGTATTAAAGGCACTGCGCTGCGGTGGTTTGAATCATATTTATCTAATAGATTACAATTTGTTCATGTAAATGGGGAATCTTCTTCACAGACTAAGGTTAATTATGGAGTTCCACAAGGTTCTGTGCTAGGACCAATTTTATTCACTTTATACATGCTTCCCTTAGGCAGTATTATTAGACGGCATTGCTTAAATTTTCATTGTTACGCAGATGATACCCAGCTTTATCTATCCATGAAGCCAGAGGACACACACCAATTAGCTAAACTGCAGGATTGTCTTACAGACATAAAGACATGGATGACCTCTAATTTCCTGCTTTTAAACTCAGATAAAACTGAAGTTATTGTACTTGGCCCCACAAATCTTAGAAACATGGCGTCTAACCAGATCCTTACTCTGGATGGCATTACCCTGACCTCTAGTAATACTGTGAGAAATCTTGGAGTCATTTTTGATCAGGATATGTCATTCAAAGCGCATATTAAACAAATATGTAGGACTGCTTTTTTGCATTTACGCAATATCTCTAAAATTAGAAAGGTCTTGTCTCAGAGTGATGCTGAAAAACTAATTCATGCATTTATTTCCTCTAGGCTGGACTATTGTAATTCATTATTATCAGGTTGTCCTAAAAGTTCCCTGAAAAGCCTTCAGTTAATTCAAAATGCTGCAGCTAGAGTACTAACGGGGACTAGAAGGAGAGAGCATATCTCACCCATATTGGCCTCTCTTCATTGGCTTCCTGTTAATTCTAGAATAGAATTTAAAATTCTTCTTCTTACTTATAAGGTTTTGAATAATCAGGTCCCATCTTATCTTAGGGACCTCATAGTACCATATCACCCCAATAGAGCGCTTCGCTCTCAGACTGCAGGCTTACTTGTAGTTCCTAGGGTTTGTAAGAGTAGAATGGGAGGCAGAGCCTTCAGCTTTCAGGCTCCTCTCCTGTGGAACCAGCTCCCAATTCGGATCAGGGAGACAGACACCCTCTCTACTTTTAAGATTAGGCTTAAAACTTTCCTTTTTGCTAAAGCTTATAGTTATGGCTGGATCAGGTGACCCTGAACCATCCCTTAGTTATGCTGCTATAGATTTAGACTGCTGGGGGGTTCCCATGATGCAATGAGTGTTTCTTTCTTTATTTCTCTTTTTGCTCTGTATGCACCACTCTGCATTTAATCATTAGTGATTGATCTCTGCTCCGCCCCACAGCATGTCTTTTTCCTGGTTCTCTCACTCAGCCCCAACCAGTCCCAGCAGAAGACTGCCCCTCCCTGAGCCTGGTTCTGCTGGAGGTTTCTTCCTGTTAAAAGGGAGTTTTTCCTTCCCACTGTCGCCAAGTGCTTGCTCACAGGGGGTCGTTTTGACCGTTGGGGTTTTTACGTAATTATTGTATGGCCTTGCCTTACAATATAAAGCGCCTTGGGGCAACTGTTTGTTGTGATTTGGCGCTATATAAATAAAATTGATTGAAATTGATTGATGTACTGGGGTTAAAGGAGCGAAACATCGGTGACTGGTGGTCCCCAGCTGATGACCCGTTCCTGCCCATAGGTGTATGGGGGAGCACACTTGTATAGAGTGCACTGGTGGAGGTGCATCAGGCAGCAATGCCCAGCAGGTATTCCAACAGCCTGTATCTTCAAATATATATTATAACTTATATCACCAGTTATGCAGCTTCATGATGGAGTGTAACACAAATGGATATGGAATTTCAGCTACAATTTGTCAGAAGGCACATGGGAGACCCAAGCCTAGATTTGAAAAGGGTTATTTGTTCCAATGGGATCATTGAGGACTGGGTATAAAAAATGGCTTCTTTGACTCCTTACAGTTGAAGCTTCATTGTTTCATTTTAACTCCATTGTGGTAGCATTAAAGAGGCAAAATTACAAAATTGTGTCACTGTCCAAATACTTATGCACCTGACTGTACCATCCAGCAGACTTTCAATGAGTGGCATGAGGCTGAAAACCAATTCCTTTTATGGTCTTTCACGACAGCCTGTGCTGTTTGAACGTAGTTGACCGAAAAGTGTTTCTTGCATACTTCGGCCTCACAAGTTCAGAAAATTTTAAACAGTCAACTGAAAAAAGAGCTTCAGAATGTAGAACACAGACTGAGAATTTATATTGCTCATAATTGTACTTGCAGTGATTCATTATTTTCTTTGCTACTCTGCTCTTATCATACAATCATTTAGAAATTGCAGAATAGTTATCTAGCAAATGCCATGTGACGGTAAATTCACCTGTATGGTGATAAAAATGTGTCTTAGATTAAAATGTGTAAACTTTTCTCCTCCTGTGATGAGGCTCCCTCTACTGTCCAACAAGAGCAGTTACATCACATAACCACAACTGGCTCAGAGATGCTGTTCTTTCTCTGTGTGTGTGTGTTTGTGTCTTATCCAGGTAGACACCCACATCCACGCTGCTGCCTGCATGAACCAGAAGCACCTCCTGCGCTTCATCAAGAAGTCCTACCGCGAGGATGCAGACCGCGTTGTGCACAAAGTGCAAGGAAAGGAAGTCACCCTGAAAGAAGTCTTTAAGTCTCTGAACCTGCACCCCTATGACCTCACCGTGGACTCTCTGGATGTGCACGCCGTACGTGATGCACTATGTTTATCTTTTAGTGAACAGCTACAAGGATACAAAGTTTTCAGTACTTGTATCTGTAATCTCTGAATATCTGAAGAGTGAAAACTTTTACTTATAAACTGTGAGTTTCAGATGTACTTTCTTGAAATCAAGATTAATGTCAAATCATGTTTCGCCACAAAGATTGTTCTCTTCCGTGTCAATGTGTCAGGCCACTGTTGCACGTTTTAGTCTTTAAAGCTTATATACACCATCAGAATGTGGCCACTGATATTATTTCTGTAAAACTTGACGCTAGCTTCTGTTCTGGCAACTTTCTTTGATTTTCCCTTGTTGCTCTGTCATTCCTTTGAAGGGAAGGCAAACGTTCCAACGTTTCGACAAATTCAATGCCAAATACAATCCTGTGGGAGCCAGCGAACTTCGTGACCTGTACCTGAAGACTGAGAACCACATCAATGGAGAGTACTTTGCCACCATCATCAAGGTCAGCTCCTGCATAAGAAGAGAGAAGAAAATGGACTGCATTTGTAACTTGATTTAAATTAAGGTTAAATATGATGCAGATGTCATGTTTCATTATATTTCATGTCATCTGATGTTATGTGTAGGTCATAAATAATATTTAAAAGGTTAAAAATCCATTAAAGAGCCAATAGGATCTTCTGCTCCACGTCCCCGTCCAACAATAGACTGAGAGACCATCTTCCTCATCACTGAGGGATTGCCACAACAAACCAATGGGCAACAGGACCTACATACGTAGGACTTATTATTATTAGAGGGTGTCAAAATCCAACCCCTCATCCATGTCATGACACCTAGGGAACGGATTAAGTAGGGGATTGCCTGTTGGGGTTAAATATGGTGGGGACCTTGTGTGCCCTGTGACCACTACAGTAACTGCAAAGGCCCAACATGAACAATGAACAACAGATGGTTAATGGGGCTGTGGTGTAACAACAAGTCCTCAACAGCAGATCAGGTGGAGGAGGTGATGGTTGTAACCCAGTGGTTGTGAAGGTAGATGAAGGCTGCAGCAGGTCCTCAGGCCACGGTCATCTGGGATTTCCCAGCCATCGGACCAGGCTAAGGATCTGTTAAGTGCCATGTGTTTATAGCGTCTGACATTAAACAAACCCATGCACAGGTGTCTCTGGATCTACCCAGGATGTAGAATTCCACCATCTCATCGAGGAATCGACTGAGTGACAATCTTCTTCACCACCGTGGGATTACCACAACAATTATTAGAAAGTGAAAAACTTAGTTAAAGAAGGCTGGGGTTGATTCAAAATAAATATATTTGGCAGGTCCAATTCAAAAATTTATTTATATTCCATTGAAATATATATAGTGCCACACAAAATACATCTCAGATGAATTGTATGTTGTGAAAGTGTAGGAACACGGACCCACAAAAGGGGGCGCAAATGAACGGACAATGGAGGAAGTCAAATAACAACACTTTACTGTTGTGAATAGGCACAACAAACACAACGGATCACAACAATAGACAAAGAGGTCAATTCACAAGAATGTGTCACGTGGGCAGGCTCGAAGATAAGAGACGTCTGTCCAAAGCAGAACCGCAACCACACGATTTCCTCCGCCACCGAACCCCGGGAATACTGGAGCCGCCAAGTCCCGAACTCCCAGGTGGCCACTGCCTCCGCGTGTCGGATCTGGTACTGCTGGCGAGGAACAAAAACAGTTAAATGTGGGTGCGTTCACACCACATCCACCAAAACCACGTCCACCTCTCGTTGGAAGAATGTCTGCTATTCAACACACAAAAGTAATAAAGGGTTACTGTCAAAAACACAGTCAGCTGAGTACGTTACCTTCTAGGTAGAGCGATATCTTGGCAAAGAGGTGGAGATGTCGTCCTGCTGATATACCACTGCAGATCAGATGATTGGTGACAGCTGTTGTAGGTGATAAGTGACAGCTGTCACCCCGGCTGCTCCTGTAAGGCGGCAGCGCCCTCTGGTGCCTGGAGCCCGCACTCCAGGCAGGGCGCCCTCTGGTGGTGGTGGGCCAGCAGTACCTCCTCTTCAGCGGCCCACACAACATTGTACGTATATAGAAGACATCCAGACTGACTCTGTCCTATTTAATTTAGACTCCCAACAATAAAATAAAATTGTACAGCGCATCCAGAAAGTATTCACGGCATCTCACTTTTTCCACATTTTGTTATGTTAAAGCTTTATTCCAAATGGAGGAACTTCATTTTTTTTCCTCAAAATTCTACACACAATACCCCATAATGACAATGTAAAAAAAGTGTTTTTTTTGTTTTTTTTTTTATTTTGGAAAATTTATTGAAAACAACTAAGAAATGACATACGTATTCACAGCTTTTGACATGAAGCTCAAAATTGAGATCAGGTGCATCCTGTTTTCCACCTGTCTACATATAAGGTCCCACAGTTGACAGTGCATGTCAGAGCACAAACCAAGCATGAAGTCAAAGGAATTGTTTGTAGACCTCTGAGACAGGATTGTCTCGAGGCACAAATCTGGAGAAGGGTACAGAAACAGTTCTGCTGCTTTGAAGGTCCCAATGAACACAGTGGCCTCCATCACCCATAAATGGAAGATGTTTAGATCCACCAGGACTCTTCCTACAGCTGGCCGGCCGTCTAAACTGAGTGATCAGGGGAGACAGGCCTTAGTCAGGGAGGTGACCAAGAACCCGACGGTCACTCTGTCAGAACCCCAGCATTCCTCTGTGGAGAGAGGAGAACGTTCCAGAAGGACAACCATCTCTGCAGCAATCCACCAATTAGGCCTGTATGGTAGAGTGGCCAGATGGAAGCCACTCCTTAGTAAAAGGCACATGGCAGCCCACCTGGAGTTTGCCAAAAGGCACTTGAAGGACTCTAAGACCATGAGAAACAAAATTCGCTGGTTTCATGAGTCAAAGATTGAGCTCTTTTGCGTGAATGCCAGGTGTCATGTTTGGAGGAAACCAGGCACCATCCCTACAGTGAAGCATGGTGGTGGCAGCATCACGCTGTGGGGATGTTTTTCAGCAGCAGGAACTGGGTGACTAGTCAGGATTGAGGGAAAGATGAATGCAGTAATGTACAGAGACATCCTGGATGAAAACCTGCTCCAGAGCGCTCTTGACCTCAGAGTGGGGCGACGGGTCATCTTTCAGCAGGACGATGACCCTAAACACACAGCCAAGATATCAAAGGAGTGACTTCAGGACAACTCTGTGAATGTCCTTGAGTGGCCCAGCCACAGCCCAGACCTGAATCTGAACATCTCTGGAGAGATCTGGAAATGGCTGTGTACCGATGCTCCCCATCCATCCTGATGGAGCTTGAGAGGTGCTGCAAAGAGGAATGCAGAGAGGAATGGACCAAACTGCCCAAAGATAGGTGCACCAAGCCTGTGGCATCATATTCAAGAAGGCTTGAGGCTGTAATTGCTGCCAAAGGTGCATCAACAAAGTACTGAGTGTATTGTGTGAATGCTTATGTACATGTGATTTCTTAGTTTGTTGATTTCTAATAAATTTGCAAAAAAAACAAAAACAACTTTTTTCATGTTGTCGCTGTTGGATGCTGTGTGTAGAAAATGTTTTTTTTACTCCATTTTGGGATAAAGCTGTAACATAAAATGTGGAAAAAGTCAAGCGCTGTGAATACTTTCTAGAAGCACTGTATGTTCTGTAGCAGTGAACTAACAGATACTGAAATTGAAGTAAGCACAATTTTTTCCATATTCCAGGAAGTAGCCAGTGACCTAGAGGATGCCAAGTACCAGTATGCTGAGCCTCGCCTGTCCATCTACGGCTGCGATGCCAATGAGTGGAACAAACTTTCCAGCTGGTTTGTTAAGCACAGAGTTTACTCTCCAAACCTCAAATGGATGATTCAAGTACCCAGGATCTAGTAAGTTCTCAGTTCTGTTTGTGTAATACACGTTGACCTGTTTATTGTGTTCGACACGTCATGATGATGTCATATCCCTCTTCTTTCTTAGTGACATCTTCAGAAGCAGGAACTTTGTGCCCCACTTTGGCAAAATGTTGGAGAACATTTTCCTTCCCGTGTTCCAGGCCACCATCGATCCACAATCCAACCCAGACCTCAGCATCTTCCTTAAACATGTGAGTGGAACACAGAAACACATTTGTGGGTAAGGTCAACCACAACAGCTTGAGCCCAAAAATACATTGAATGTTCCATCCAAAAAGAAATGAAGAATGCACTTTGCATTTTGACAATTTAGGTTTTGAGAAGTATGTAGCTCTGGGCCTGAGTTGAACCATCTGGTAGCCTACACCATGACCCTACCAGTAAAAATGCCACTTTGAGAGTTTAATCCAGGACTTACTTGTGTGTAGGTGACAGGTTTCGACAGTGTGGATGATGAGTCCAAGCACAGTGGTCATATGTTCTCCACTAAGAGCCCCAGGCCCGAGCAGTGGGACATCGCCAAGAACCCCTCCTACACCTACTACATCTACTACATGTATGCCAACATCGCTGTACTCAACCAGCTCCGAAGGTAGGAATCTTTCTTGCACACACTGGAAATCTCCTTTAGAACACAGTTTTTCTGCAAAGTTGGGAATATCTTGACGTTATGAACACTTTATTACCATCCATAATGCTTCCACCAGTTCTCCGTACTGTCTTGTCTTCTCCACCTTTTACTTTCATGCATATTTGACAAAAGAAAGTACATTTTTTCAGACCCTATAAGTCCTTCCTGTGTTCTGATATCTTGGTCTATCACTGACGTTTTTCAGACAGAGGGGGATGAACACATTTATGTTCAGGCCTCACTGTGGTGAGGCTGGTGCCATCACACATTTGCTGGCTGCTTTCATGACTGCCGACAACATATCTCACGGACTCAACCTTAAGAAGGTCAGTCATAATAACAATTTTTTTAATAAAGTGATTTTGATAGCTTTATAGACAAATCTACTGGAACACAAATGCTACACAACTGAAAACTTGCATTTCGAGTCACCTCTGTAAAATATAGTAGTAGTAGACTCTCATTTATGTCACACTAAGGAATTCGGGGATCAGCATTGGCACAAATGGGCCTCAGGGCCCATATAGTACTTGCTTCTCTAATATGCAGGTCAAAAGACAAATCCTGGTCAAAGATACTGAGATTTGAGGAAATTCATTTAATTGGACATGATATGGAAAGGCACACACCTGTCTACATATAAGGTCCCACAGTTGACAGTCCAGGTCAGAGCACAAACCAAGCATGAAGTCAAAGGAATTGTCTGTAGAGTTCCGAGACATGATTGTCTCGAGGCACAAATCTGGGGAAGGGTACAGAAACATTTCTGCTGCTTTGAAAGTCCCAATGAGCACAGTGGCCTCCATCATCTGTAAATGGAAGAAGTTTGGATCCTACAGGACTCTTCCTAGAGCTGGTTACCCATATAAGCTGAGCGATCGGGTGGAGAAGGGCCGTAGTCCGGGAGGTGACCAAGAACCTGTTGGTCACTCTGTCAGAGCTCCAGCATTCCTCTGTGGAGAGAGGAGAACCTTCCAGAAGGACAATTAACTCTGCAGCAATCCACCAATCAGGACTGTATGGTAGAGTGGCCACACGGAAGCCACTCCTTAGTAAAAGGTACATGGCAGCCAACCTAGAATTTGCCAAGAGGCACCTGAAGGACTCTCAGACCAGGAGAAACAAAATTCTCTGGTCTGAGGAGACAAAGACTGAATTCTTTGGCGTGAATTCCAGGTGTCATGTGTGGAGGAAACCAGGCACCATCTCTACAGTGAAGCATGGTGGTGGCAGCATCATACTGTGGGGATGTTTTTCCACGGCAGGAACTTGGAGCCATCCTAGAGGAAAGCCTGCTCCAGAATGCTCTTGATCTCAGCCTGGGGTGTTGGTTTCAGCTGGATGATCGATCGATTGATAGATACCTTACATAACTTCTCTGTCTTGGGCATTCAACCCAGTTAAGGGCAGTTCCTTATGTGTCTAATTAAACAGGAGGACTTGGTGGTTAATGGTGTCAAAAGTTGATAAAAGGAGATCAGCGTTGGAGGTCTCGGGGCTTTTTGATGCCTTAATTTGATAAATGGACTGTATTTATATAGCTCTTTTTCATCTGCATCAGACGCTCAAAGCGCTTTACAAATAATGCCTCACATTCACCCCGATGTCAGGCTGCTGCCAAACAAGACGCTCACTACACACCAAGAGCAATAGGGGATTAAAGATCTTACCCAAGGGCCCTTAGCGATTTTCTAGTCAGGCTGGGATTTGAACCGAGGATCTTCTGGTCTCGTGCCCAGCGCCTTAACCACAAGACCATCACCTCCCCCATTTTATTTAGTTTTATTTCAATCAGCAAACTCATGCAATAACAGAAAATAAATGAATGAATAGATAAAATCAAACAAATAAGAAAGCACATAATGAATATACTGAAAAAACAAAACGCAGCTGAGTGAAAAAGGTCAAGGCTGAAGCTGTCTAGCTTTTAACTTATTTATACCGTGTCAATATTAAAAATAAAACATTTCTGTCAGACTACGAACAGTAACATGAAAACAATCACAATTAATCACCAGTACTGGTAAACGTTAATTTCTTTTACCATTTTCAATACTTAGTGCTGTGGCTATGACCCAAAAAGAGCCTTAAAAATGGATTTAGCTTGCACAACTTTAGAACAAATTAGGTATCCTTTTGTTCGTTGGGATGTCTACTATAAGGAAATTGAGGTTGTACTCGTCAAATCTACTTTCTACAATGTTTATTAACCCCTTACGTGCGGCAACCATGAAAACTCTGAAAATTTATGTCATTTGTTTGTGTTTGCTACTTTGCACCGACAGGTGGAAATAAATCATATCTAATGTTTCCTTTGCTTTAGTTTCAGACATGTACACCCCTTCCTGCTGATTTGAAACATTTTCATAGGTTTCTACTCAATATTAACCCTTTATTTCGCAGGACAAAGTACACATCAAGAGCTAGTTTCAGCTCTTCTTGAAATGGCCTTCAATGGATAATGATTATAGAGTAACCAATTAAATATAGATGGCTGTACTGTCTGTCTTTTGTTTCTTATTCAATGAGGTGAAGCCATGATGACCTTGAAGTCTCAATTTAAGGTAACATTTGACAGAATTTGACCTAAAAGTGGAATTTGTAGTGGTCATATCAGGTGAATTTCAAGTGCTACAAACAGGAAAATTCATGAAATAGATGACAGTTTGTAGGTCTTAAAATTAGCAAGTGTGGTTTCATAATATTCAGTGCTTGCCATGCAGTACATGTGATATGCATACACTATGTGTATATGATGTTGATTCATAATCTAGAGAGAGAGGTCTCCTGCCAGGCCCTATGGTATCATGAGTTACTGCAACCCATACAAATATTGCTGAAATCTCTTTTTTTTTTAATCATCCTACAGGTAGATGAAGTCATATCATAAACAATTTTGATGAAACTGTTGCACCTCAGCAGAGACATCTGGTGTTCACTTCAGTAACTAAAATAAATGCTTCTCATTATGGAGCTTGTTCATTAAAGTGAACATGCTTGAAAAATCATCCGACCTATGCAATGTTTTTACACCGAGGCAATTCGGGGTACTGTTACCACTGGCGGCGCCTGTCCGTTCATCCGTCCATTGAATCTGCGCCACTAATATTGCTTTTCAACCATTTTCTTGGCATATAGGGGGGCACTTTGTGAAAATCAGAAAAATAACTCTCTGAGGTGAACGCTTCAAGCTAGGTTACTGTTGTTTTTACTGTGGCCACCTCTGATAAGGATTCATCATATATTAGATGTTTCTGTTTTATTATGTAACATCCATGGTTAAGTTAATGGTCGTCATTGCTCAATGCCTATGAATAGTAGCTTGCTGATATCAACAGAGTGTGTGTACTTAAATGTGGAACCTTTGCACTGCAGCAATAATTATGCTTTTTCACCATTCAACCAACTATGTACAAAAATTAGTCGGCTCCAGTCGAAGTTAGGGATGTTACACATTTGTACTGCACAGACAAAAGTTGCAATGGTCAGAAGTGCCAATGCTTGCAGGCTGGTCTTGAATGCATTGAGATCTGCTCCTGTAGCTCAGAATGCCATAATCCAAATAATAGAAAGAATTTGTATGAGGTGGATGATGGGGATGAAGTAACAGATACTGACTAACTTGATGTAAATCAGTGATAAAGACTATTCATCTACGATGATATAATTGAGCACTATAGGATTTTTGTCCTATTTGATGAGGAAGGAAGGTGACAGGTAACCCAAAACACAGTCAGATTTAATCAAGATACTTAGTATTGATATTTAGTCCTTTATAGAGAAATCCGCATTTATAGGTAACATGTCTCAAATGTAGCCCCCTCTAACTACCATATCAGTGTAGCACTAAAACTTACATTTGGTGCCAGATTAGAAAAGGTAAATGGCTATTTGCATTTTTATGGATGGGGTCTTGAATTTTAAAAATGTCATATTTGTTTACACTGATGACATTTAGTAAAGCATTTTGTTGACCATATATAAGCAACTACAGCAATGAAAGGGTTAATGATCACGTCAGTACCAATGTGCATTCCACAACATCAAAATCTTTTTGATAATTTTTGATAATTAAAGAAGGTAAATTGAACAATATATCCAGTTGTTCTTCAATTTTCTGATTTTAGTTTGCAGGGCCATTGCTCCGGATTTTCACTATGTATGCGGCTACAATAAATAAGGGGTTAATGCACCATTTTAAAGAATAATCACATTTATCAAAACATTTCATTTCTTTCAGGTAGATATCCCAAGGAATAAAATATCATAACAGTCTATCAGTAAGTTGCCATTTTCAGAACTAAAATGGCAATATTTGTTATGAGTCCCGTTATAACCAAAAAGGGATAAAAAAAGGTGCAGATGATGCCAGAGTACATCATAAAATCATAAATATGAGTAAAAAAAAACTGCAAATGGTTATAAATAAATCCATATATTGATAAAAGGATGTTTATCCACCAAATGAAAGCAGAAAATGTCAGCCCCAGCGTTTTCTGGTAATTACATTTTTCGCGGAAGCCGCAAACAAGGGGTTAATTCATCATGTAAAAAGTATATTCCACGAGTACAACCTCAATATTCTATTAGTGCACATCTCAAAGAACAAATTGATACCCATTTTGTCTTGTTCTAAATTTATGCAAGGTACCCCAAAATTAAGGTCCCTGAACCGCAGCACTAACTTTAGTGAACACTGTAAGCACTTAAGATAGATTTTTTTTGGTACATTATTTTAAAAACCCCTTAACGCCTGAATTTATATAGCTGTATATAAAAAAATGTTTTGTGTATGTTTTTGCCTTTAAGTAGATGGTAAATAATGTTGAGATGATTAATTACACTTTTGCACAAAAAATAAATAGGAATTTTGGTATTTTGGTAATAATTTATGTTATAATGTTATAATAATAATAATGGTATGTTGCAAATTTGCAACAACAGGCATACTGGTCAATTTGGTATGTTGCATATTTGAGTCAAATATTGTAGCATATATATGCGACAATAGGCGTTAAGGGGTTAAAATGATTTACAACGTATATTGGTGCTCTGTTTGAGCTCCAGCTCCAAACTGTTCCACAGATCCACCGCACAGATTGATGTGCACATCCTTCTCTTATGAGTTCGACTTCTATTCTGTTTGAAGTTCAATTCTCCTCTCAAATTATAGCCACCTTCTCGTTCCATAAAAGATTTTGTATTTTTTTCAGCAGTAAATTGTTTCTGGCTTTGTACATGATTTGTGATGTTTTAAATTTGACCAAATCCATAAACTTCAAGACGTTTGATTTTACAAATAATGGGTTGGTATGTTCTCTGTATCTCACTTTATTTATTATCCTTATTGCTCTTTTCTGTAGTATGCATAGTGGCTACAGGGTGCTTTTGTACAACCCCAATTCCAATGAAGTTGATACATTGTGTTATGTGTCGGACGCAGCCCGGAGAACCGACCAGCGTTTGAAGGACCCAGTATGAAATAAGCAGAGCACGGTACAAAGGATAACAGAGTTTAATAAACATAACAGTGATGTGATAAATATAAAAGTGCGCGGTCTGGCGTGGTGGATTGTGGTGCGCTCCCAGCAGCGCTAACGGTCCGGAGCCAGAACCAGTTCGGACCCAAGGACCCCGCCGACACCCCCCAGGTGGCCGCGACAAACCGAGTCTGTGGATGAAGAAATCATCTTGTGAGTCCACACTCAACACACAGAGAGAACGCTCAAAGGTGTACAAACAGCAAACACTTCCTGGCTTAATTACTAATCAGCTTCCCACCCTGCAGGCATGGAACATCCTGTTCACAAACTCACTGCAGTGGAAGCTAATTAAAACGACTAACATAACAGCTCAATATAACAAGGTGTGAGGGACACCACATTTACTGACTGTATAAATGTTAGTCACAAAATCTAACGTACCTCAGGAAGTGTGCTGACGAGCGTGAGACCTCACCCCCTCCTCTTTCACAGACCATGCATCAAACCTGGACGTTCTCTGCATCCACTGATGGGAGATGGCTCTAGAGACGACGATCTCACCCGTCTGGTCACAAGGTCGAGTCTCTGGCAACTACACACTGTGTACTCTAGACTTAAATGCTACCATGTTCCAATCCGTGTAGAAGCACCACAGCTGTGAGTCCTGAACGAGCTGCACCTGATCAGCCTCAAGTGATCAGGGTGAGGTCCTGGTATCTCAGCCACACAGCCACTCAGTCCCAAATGCGCACCACCTGGAAGGAAAACCAAAAGACAGAAACAGAGGACAAACAAAAGCCAGCCAGGCACGCCAGCCACAACAACATTGTGTAAAATGTAAATAAAAACAGAATACAATGATTTTCAAATCCTCTTCAACCTATATCAGTTGAATACACCACAAAGGCAAGATATTTAATGTTCAAACTGATAAACTTTATTGTTTTGTGCAAATATTTGCTCATTTTGAAATGAATGGCTGCAACATGAATGATCAAAGAACACCTGTTTGGAAACAGGTGAGTGTCATGACTGAGTATAAAAGGAGCATCCCCAAAAGTCTCAGCAGTTCACAAGCAAAGATGTGGTGAGGATCACCACTTTGTGAACAACTGCATGAAAAATAGTCCAACAGTTTAAGAACAATGTTTCTCAATGTTCAATTGCAAGGAATTGAACCCGTGACCATCGATCTCTCAGGTGTCACTGCATTAAAAACCAACATCATTGTGTAAAGGATCTTACCACGTGGGCTCAGGAACACTTCAGAAAACCATTGTCAGTTAACACAGTTCGTCGCTACATCTACAAGTGCAAGTTAAAACTCTAACATGCAAAGTGAAAGCCAAACATCAACAACATCCAGAAACACCGCCGCCTTCTCTGGGCCTGAGCTCATTTGAAATGGACAGGCGCAAAGTGGAAAAGTGTGCTGTGGTCTGATGAGTCCACATTTCAAATTGTTTTTGGAAATCATGGACGTCGTGTCCTCTGGACAAAAGAGGAAAAAGACCATCCAGATTCTTACCAGCGCAAAGTTCAAAAACCCAGCATCTGTGATGGTATGGGGGTGTGTTAGTGGCCATGGCATGGGCAACTTACACATCTGTGATGGCACCATCAATGCTGAAAGGTACATCCAGGTTTTGGAGCAACAAATGCTGCCATCCAAGCAATGTCTTTTTCAGGGACATCCCTGCTTATTTCAGCAAGACAATGCCAAGCCACATTCTGCACGTGTTACAACAGCGTGGCTTCGTAGTAAAAGAGTGCGGGTACTAGACTGGCCTGCCTGCAGTCCAGACCTGTCGCCCATTGAAAATGTGTGGCACATTATGAAGTGCAAAATACAACAAAGGAGACCCCGGACTGTTGAACAACTGAAGTCGTACATCAAGCAAGAATGGGAAAGAATTCAACCTACAAAGCTTCAACAGTTAGTGTCCTCAGTTCCCAAACGCTTATTGAGTGTTGTTACATTGAAAGGTGATGTAACACAGTGGGAAACATACCACTGTCCCAGCTTTTTTGAAACGTGTTGCAGGCATCCATTTCAAAATAAGCAAATATTTGCATAAAAACAATAAAGTTTATCAGTTTGAACATTAAATATCTTGTCTTTGTGGTGTATTCAATTGAATATAGGTTGAAGAGGATTTGCAAATCATTGTATTCTGTTTTTATTTACATTTTACTCAACATCCCAACTTCACTGGAATTGGGGTTGTAGTTGTTTCCCCATACTTCCACACAGTAAGACAGATATGGTAAAAATAATGAACAGTAGAGTATGTCTAAGGCTTTATAGTCCAGTATGTATTTTGTCCTCCCCAGAAATGCAGTGCATTTTGCCAGTTTTGATCTGACATGGCTTACATGAGGTTTCCAGATGATTTTTGGTGTCTATGATCACGCCAAGAAATTTATTTTGGCCTCAGCCTTGCTATGTAATGACTCAGTCTTGTCTTTGGCTTCGGCATTGCATTGAAGAATAAGCCAAGGCCACTCATTTTTACCTATTTCTCACACTGTTTACTTCACACAAAACAAACAAACAAACAAAAACGCCCATCATGGTAACTTTATGCATACGTTGGTCTTTGTGCACAATACTTCAATGCATTGTTTTCTCATCACCACAGTTCTACACGCAAACATAGACACTCTACGTCTACAAGTATTAACATGTAAAAATCTTGTGGAACAGCCTTGCCACTACCCAAGCATTATTATATTCCTTCACCTGGGTAACGCATTAATGTCTGTGATCCCAACACATTGTGTCAAGAAAGCACACTAAAGATTAGATAAGACTGTGTCCGACTCACTTGGCTGTAGCTTGAAATAATGCATTAGCCCATGAGAAACGGCCACGGCAACTGCGACAGTCTTTGTACAACACTCATTCTCAGATGCTGTGGCCTCAGCCTCGAGGTGTTGTGACTTGGTTACAGCCTAGACCTTGAACACCCAGGAGCCAGACTTAGCCTTGGCCTCAGGGAAGGTGGACTTGACTACAACCCTGTAGGGGTTCAAGCCGTACTACTGTAAGCACAACACTTCTATAACAGACAAACAAGCCATTTCAGTTGAATGAGCACGATTGAAATCAGTTCAGATTGCTTTCCTTACAGAATTCCAGATTTATACAGTACAATATAGTCTATACAAGGGTTAGAATTTAGACAATCTTCAGTAAAAACCTGTAACACTCTGTTTTGCTTCATTTACCAGAGTCCTGTACTGCAGTACCTGTACTACCTGACCCAGATTCCCATCGCTATGTCCCCTCTCAGCAACAACAGCCTGTTCCTGGAATATGCCAAAAACCCTCTGCTGGAATTCCAAAAGAAAGGCCTGATGGTTTCTCTGTCTACTGATGATCCGATGCAGTTTCACTACACCAAGGTCAGAACGCACACGAAGGCAAATGACAATACTGCACTCTAACGGGTATTATATGTGTTTTATCTTCATCATCAAATAAATACATAATGAAATAATTTAGCGGCTTGTAGACGGCATGTTAAATATTCGGGTGCATATGTGGAAAACAGGATATTCTTCTCAAAAATGCAGACAAAAATGTTAACTGCATGCACTGTACATGTCACTGTTATCTCTCACGTTATGCTGCCCTCAAGTGTTTGGTCGATAGTTTTGTCTGCAGTGTGTCTTGAACTCAGAGAACCTCAGTAAACCTGAAGTAGGAGTTCCGTTCAGTTTGGATCTCGGTCTGTGTGTGTGCGTGTGTGTGTGTGTGTGTGTGTGTGTGTGTGTGTGTGTGTGTGTGTGTGTGTGCGTGCATGCACAGGAGCCCCTGATGGAGGAGTATGCCATTGCAGCTCAAGTCTTCAAGCTGAGTACCTGTGACATGTGTGAGATCTCCAGGAACAGCGTGCTGCAGAGCAGCTTGTCTCACGAGGTATCACCTCCAGCACACATTACGCCTTCTGGGTGTTCATCAGGTTTACTGAGTGTCATTTTTTTCTATAACATTGTCACCTTTCAGCTAAAAACCCAAATAGTCCCATCTTGCAATGTTTTGGTTTTCTTTTAAATTTCGTCACTTGTACTAACACATGCTTGTGGTTTCTGTTTATGCTCCAGGAGAAAATCCACTTCCTGGGTGAAGACTACCTGAAGGAGGGCCCAGAGGGCAACGACATCCGGAAAACCAATGTGGCCCAGATCCGTACGGCCTATCGTTATGAGACCCTGCGCTATGAGCTCAATCTTATCAAGGAGGGCATGAAAACTGAGTAAATGTGCAAAAATAAAAGAAAAAAAAGAAAAAGAAAAACTTGCACATGCTGCAGCTTTAAATGCGCCTCAACTGCAATTAAAGACTCAAATTTTCAAACTTTATTTTTCACATTAAATTAAGAAAAGGACTAATCACACAGATTTTCTCTCATTTGGAAGATGATTTGTTGACAGTTGTCCTCTAAATGACATATTTTGTCCAGTTGTTGGACATTCTGTCAGAGAAACATCTTGTATAAGAATAAAGCTTGTAAAACTAAAAGGTAAAATGTTGTCTTTCTGTGAAATGCACCTGCAGAACTGCTCATCAGCTCACAGAGTACAAATACTGCAATTACACGGAATTATTTTCTCTATCTATTAACCTACTAATCCTTTTGATTTTTTTTTAAAAAAATACACTTCCGAAACTGTCTGCCACTTCCTGAAGTGGATGAAACGAGAGGCTGATGCTCCAGTGGTCTGGCAACTTTGCAAATCATGTTCTCTTGAATTGGTTAAGTTAGTTAGATGTATATAGTAAAATGTGGACTATATTTTAGTTCTACTAAAAGTAATATAGCAGATAGGAATCTTACTAATGTCTGCACTGACAGCTACAGTCATTACACATGAGAAGCACGCAATAAAAACACGTTCTTCTACCAGAAACCTCGCCTTATAGCAGTGCTTACTCGTATTAAGTCGGTGTAATACAGTGAATTTACCTGTAATTTTGTGAATCTGACAAAACCCAAGCAGCTGCTCTGTCATTGTAAACTTTAGCCATATTTTGGGTGAGCCAACATGGCGGACGTTGACTTCACTGGCTACCATCCAGCGCGCACAGAAACATGCAGGACAAACGGAAGCTAGCCATTTACTTACAAAATTAAATAACATGCGGGCAAAAAAGGGTAAAACAGAATTGTGCTCCCCCCCCCCTTTTTTTAAACAAACATCTAGCTAAATTGTCTTTATAAATAAAACTGAAACACTATCATGATTTTGCACAGCAGAAGTAATCACTCTAATTAAGGAATAACTCTGTTGTGTCTGATGATTTGTGGACATTTATGCTGGTTATACGTCCCAAATTGGCCTGTATGGATATTTGTGACCGTATAACACCATGAACGTCCGCAAATCATCAGACACAAGGGGGCTATTCCCATTCTAATCCAATTCCATCGTTTGCACGGTTTATTTTTCTGTAGGCAATTCGGTCGGCGAGGCTTACCATGAGGCAGTAATCCATCAAATGTGAAATGGCAATTCTGTCTCAGAATCCACATCAGTACTTTCGTATGGTGGCTTAAATACACCTATTTCGGTGGCAGCGTTGGTACGTGACTTTCTCTCGCTCTCAGCTAACAGTGCTAACAGCTAGCAGTGCACGCAGCTGGTGTTCTGTCGAATTGTGCGTCTCATTCCATAAATCGACAATTCCACGCACCAACAATACTGCGTATGCGTGCACATGCGCAGTTGCGCGGAAGGCTCGCCTGTCAACAGGAATGACATCTCATCAGAACACCGGTCAGGGCGCGGAGTAATACATCCAAATGTGAAACGGTCGAATATTTTGCCAGCGTTACCCTGATATTATATGGTCTGAAATCTCACACAATTAACTAATCAGATTTGCAGAAAAAATGTAATTGGATTAGAATGATGTCTGTAAGGTGTGCATGTATGTTTGAAAACCCTGGTAATCATTGAGGTGTTCTGATCCACTACTTTTTAAATCTAAGCCAAAGACTCTTTTATTTAAAACTAGCTGGGGTACCCGGTGCTGCCCGGGTTAACCTGTTTTAGACATAAGCCAAATGCCAATCATTTTAATCAAAACATTTGACCAACATTTGTTTTTGTAATGCTGATGTCTTATAAATATAATAGTTAATGGGCTAAAGTTTGTCCAGCAGAACTTTAAGAGGTGGACTCCCCAAACTAAGTGGAAATACTTGGTTAAAAGACAAACACATTTGAAGTCCTTCATGCAGACTTTGTTTTGCAATCAAATTTATAACAAAATCACACACAAAAGGTAGGTAACAGTAAATGTAAATATCAATGAATCAAAAGTGAGGTAGTGGTGTATTTCACTGATTTTACACTGCAATTTTACAAACGTAAAATTAATGTATTCAGACAGGAAGGCAAACTGGGTTGTACAGGACAGTCAGGTGCTTAACAGTTGAGAACATAAAGTAGCTGAAGAAAGGGATGAAATAAACAGAGATGGCCAACACATATACAGGGCTGGAAATTTTAATCTGCCTGGTCATACTCACAGCCGGCTATTTTGGGGGTAATTTTCAGTTTAACTTTTAAAAAAAGGTACCAGTTTGTTCCCCATGCCATGAGGATTCAGAATATATATAGTTTTTAGGGTTACATATTACAGTTTGGGAGTTTATCCCGGACAGACAGACAGACAGACATAGCTCTGTCAGAGCTTTCTAGAGCTCTGACGTTTTTGTTGTTTTTTATGTATCTTTACTGATTCTATTCTACATTATGTTGTTATTTTCGGGAATATTTGATATTATTGTAGACCATTTTTGTCATATTTTGGTAGTGGTAAAGGGTTATATAAATAAATCTTGATTGATTGGTTGATCATATAAATTCCCAATTCAGGCACTTCAAACAAAACTTCAAAAGCTAGGATGTTTATTTTGAGGAAGAGTTTTATTCTGGAAGTTATAACAGGAAATTTGAGTTCTGGTGGGAGTTGATTCTCAGTCCGAGTCGGAGAATGAGGACTGTTCTGCTTTAACTTTTCGCCGTGGGTACAGGTTTAAAGTGTAGGGGACGCGTTTTCTTACAACATAAAAAAGTGGCAATTTTCTGGATAATTTACCAACAACTACTTCAAGGTTCCAACTTTAGTGTGAATCTCTTCAAATGCTTCTCGTTTCAAGCCACGAGAGGTAAGTTTGCAGATCAATATATTTATTTATGCCGAGGTACCGCTTATTTTGTTCTAATTTATTTTATCACATTATTCAAAATATTTTTTTCTTATGAGTTGGTTCTTCAAGTGACATATACGACTAATTAATTTTACGAAGTTTTGCGCACACGCTACTTAGTTTTGAACGTGCTGTGGAACGCAGCACCAAACTTCATTCAAAATATGAACAAATAATCCCCAGTTCGTTAACCGACAAAAGCGATGATGTTATAATAAGTGAATTAATACTGTTCAGTCGATGGATCAATTCGGCATACATTCACGAAATTATAATTACATTTTTAGTACGATTAAACGTTCAGTAATGAGTTACTCTTCGTCGTCTGAGAGTTGTTTTGTTGATGGCTGCTGCAGAAATTAATTTAATCTTTGCACATTTTTGTACATACGGAATTCGATAACAGATCATAAGCAGTCTGATGAAATTATAATTATGAACGTTTGTCTTTGGACCACTTTGCAAAAATCGAGACGGTGTTCAATTGGGATATTTTTAAAAGAAGTCTGGTAAAATGATTCTTCACGTAGCGTGGGAAACGTCGCTTCTCCCGAATCTGTTGTCATTTTACATCTAATATTGGTTATTTTTAATAGAGAAAATAGTAAAGTTAATGAAAAACAAACACCTTTGTAAACATTTCAAAAATAAGTCATTTCTACTGCTGATTAGTAATTTAGTCTACATTTTCCCAGATCCCAGTCCAAACCTGACATTTTGAATTTAAAGTGTATAGAACATCTATCAAAAAAATAATCAAAAAGTGCTGGAAAAGAAAACATGTGCTATATGTGCTTGATAACTGGCTTAAATTATTAATCAAATGGGAAAGCAATTAATCAAGATGCAGAAGAGTAAATGTGTGCAGTTTTCACAGTTAGTCATTTAAATAGTTAATTGATATTGCTATGTCCAGCTTCATTTGTTTTTTTTTTTTCAACGTATTAATGTACATAAATTGAATTGCTTTAGGATTGGGACTGTTAGTCAAACACAATAATATATTTAACAAGCTGCCTTGGATTCTGGGAAGATGTAAATGGCATTTTACTCTCTTATGATGTTTTATAGAATTGTGGTTACGCCACCATGTGTGCTGCAGACCCAACAGTCTGCACGTTTTTACTGGAGCCAATGATGACGAGTTCATGCAACAACACAGTAAACCCACTGATGTGCACAGCGGAACAAAAATCCAGGCTGTTAGCCCTTCATGGCACATAGTTGGCTGTCCCTGCTCTGTGCTGATGTGTCTGTGAAGAAACCCCACATTTTTGTTGTTGCAGCTCTAACCGTCGATGGCAAACCAGTCATGCAAAAACCTCACCTACAACATGTTGTGTCACGCCACCGTTCTTTGAGAGGGCGTCCTGGCTCTGTTTTGAAGGGTTTAATGCAGCTGCACAGTGTTGATGGGACTGGGATATGTCAGCTTCACCAGTTTGCTGTCTGGTTCAGATGATTTAGGCAACTTCAAATGAAGCTACCAGGATACCTCTCTGCAGATTTGACAAGCTCATAAACTATATAGCAAAGTTAACTTTTGATTTGTCATCTGGTATCGCAGCACCTCAGTTTGATATGCTGGAGGGTAGAGTGGTCCTTATTTTACAAAGTTTTGAAATTTCATACTCTGACCCCCTGAATAGGTTGCAGTTGATAAAATAAACATGCTGTGTAAAATTTTGTTTGTTTTAAACATTTTCTTGCTTACTCGCTGCGTGTACTGTTTGTCAGGCAACGGCTTCCGTACTACAGCGTCCCCCCGAGGGGAGGGTCCGGCGTGCTTCAAACATTCGTGAGCTGCAGCTTAGCATGGCGGACAATGAGCTAATTCACCCAGCACAGTCTTTGCTGAAGGCAAATGTTTGGGCGCATTTTGGATTTTTTTATTTGCTGCGTAAGAAGGAGCTTGACATGACTTATGCAGTGTGCAAAATCTGCAAAATGAAAGTCAAGTACTTTGGAAACACTTCAAATCTGCAAGCCCACATGCGACGCCATCACCCGGAGCTAAAAGAGGGGAGCTGCGGTCTCTGCTGACTACTGACCAGCGCTTCACTAAACTGTCAGCCAACTCTGAACGAGCAAAGCAGATAAGTAAATTTACATCTAGAATACTTGATTAACCTTGTAAAGCTGCATTTTCTTAAACATAAACATTTTTAAGTAATATAACTATTTCTCAGAGCTCAAAAATTGATTCTGAATCGAATCGTCACCCCAAGAATCGGAATCGAATTGAATCGTGAGTTGTTGTACGATTCCCATCCCTATTATTTGTAAAGCACTTTGAGCATCTGATGTAGTTGGAAAAGTGTGATATACATGCAGTCCATTTGTATAGCACGGAAACAAGCAAAATTTCAGTGCTTTTGAGCTACCTCTATGTGCAAACAAAATTTTACACCTTTTCTCATCAATTGGAACCTATTCTTGATTTATTTTGTTCAAGCGACTAGCCAGTTGATGTCAGGCTGCCTTTCATTACTTCAATTGGCAGTCAAGGTGTCCTTCCCTGCATCCTCCCTTAGCTCCATTTCAACCCTTCAGGGGTCGAAATTCTAAAGTGTTTCTGGACATCACAAATTTTGATCATATTGACAGTATAATATTATGAATCCCTTATTTCAATGCTAAGGAATAAAATTGTAGTGGTGCCAAAGAAAAGTCTTTTTAGACTTGAATCTTAAAAAACCCAAAGGCCGTACAGCTTTAATTTTGTTTTGCAAATTGCAAAACAAAAATGCAGTAACATAACTGCAAAGCACACACACATACAGGCACGCGCATATGTGTGTGTGTGTGTGTGTGTGTGTGTGTGTGTGTGTGTGTGTGTGTGTGTGTGTGTGTGTGTGTGTGTGTGTGTGTGTGTGTGTGTGTGTGTGTGTGTGTGTGTGTGTGTGTGACAAATACTTTGTAGTATATTTTATCAATTTCTTAAACAATTTACTTCTGGATTAATAAAGTTCTTTCATATTCTTATTTTATATAGATAATACAAAAAAGAGACTATTTGTAGGTAGTCTGTTGTGAAAAAATCCCCCCAAAAGAACTTAGCTTATTTATGTGTTCTTTGTCAAGACAACAGTGCTCAAATATCTTACTATGTGCATCCATATTGTTTTCCAAATTCCTCAAGTTAACACAGTTTTTTGGAAGTTTCCAATTGGTATTTCTGAGCCATCTTGAATGCAGTATTAATATAAAGAGGACCTGGGAGTCATGGCTTTGACACCAAATAATACTTAAAATGAGACATTGCAATCTCATCATATCTAATGCTGCTCTGTGACATTTTTTCTTTGTCCAGCTTTAATTTTTGGTGAAGAAGGCACTGTTGGTGTCAGTACTATTGGAAATGAGAATCTAATCAGGTGCTAATGTATCTGACTAATGATTTTGTTTTTTTGTTTTTTTTTTACAACTCTACTTTGTTAGACCTCAAACGCAGATGACTGGAGATGTGGAAGTGCTCATGCTGGAACTGTTTGCGAGTAGCGGTTGCATTTCTTGGTTTATGCCATTTCAAAGATGAAGCTTGATTGCCATAGCTGGCCTAAACTTAGCTCAAATCAGCGGTTACCATGCGAATCTCTTTTGCACTGTAATTATGGACAGTCTGCTGATCTGTCTTCCTGCTTCTGCGGAAACACAACTCATTCCTTCCTGTGAAACACACCGCACACGGACAAGTAACACAAGTGGGTCACTTTGGAAGTTGCATTGTCATTGTGTGGCCTGGGAGCGATCATGCAACATTCCAGCGTGCATACATTTGATTGAGGTCACAGTCAAATCAAAATCAAATCAAATCAATTTTATTTATATAGCGCCAAATCACAACAAACAGTTGCCCCAAGGCGCCTTATATTGTAAGGCAAGGCCATACAGTAATTACGGAAAAACCCCAACAAAGACGTCACTTTCAGGCCTGACAGACCAACTCTGTGCGGTTAAATTTATTCCCAGACCCCCTTCTTCTGCAGCTCTGTCAGAATGCAGCTCATAAATGATTTTGATCGTGAGCTGTGTTGTGGAATTTTACCATGTGTCTGTCTCCTGTCTGAATTCTTTCAGCCTTGGTCCTGATTTGCAACGTGTCCAAATGTTTTGTGTTGTTTTTTTTTTACCCCAGTAAATCAGGAGCTGCTGTACTACAGTGTACTGGGACCAGAGTCGGGGGAATATGAGTCGGGTGGATGATTTTTTGTTTATTGTATTTTTTCAGTCAAGCCTTCTTGATACCGTTTAAGTGTGAACAAGAGTCTTGCTCCTAATTGAAACGTTTAAGAATGCTTCAGTTACAGACTTCAATGATGCCCTTTAACCTCTACTCTGTTAATGAGTGCATCCATTTGAAGATCTATTATTCCACCGCGTTTACAGGTGTAGTTAAAATATTTTCCTTTATCTCTTAATCGTCACAGGCTCTGTGTGTGTGTGTGTGTGTGTGTGTGTGTGTGTGTGTGTGTGTGTGTGTGTGTGTGTGTGTGTGTGTGTGTGTGTGTGTGCGTGCCATGAGAATCATCTGTTTTCCTGCCTCTGAAGGTTGCTGAAACCGCTCCAAAACAGCTGAGAGTGCCTCCTCATCCCAGTCATCACAAAGCGAGCTTTGTAGGAACATTAAATCAGATTCGATGCTTTGCTGTGTTGTTGCTGTTTTTTGTGGTTTTGAATGACGAGACTCTGGAACAGGCGATTTTTTTTTTTTTTTCTTTTTTAATTTTTTTTTTTTTTTTTTTTTTTTGCCCCTGGACTCGCTGAGGTTTGGGAATACTGTGGTAATGTTGTTCCTGTTACTCACTTTTTGGGTTTTTCATGACTTTATTTTTGGAAGTTAACATTGACAACATGTCCTTCCTGTCCTGATATACATACAGACCATATAGTTCCTCAAATGTGAGCTGTTTTTGTCACTAGCTCTGACCCTTTGCCCCTGCGGTGTGCAGCGTGACTGATGGGTTATTTCTGTGTCTCCTCTTCTTTTTAGGTTGTTTACTAAAGAAGACACAAGGAAAATGATATTCTGATAGATGCATGAGGACACAATGGAACCCCCCCTTTTTTTGGATTAATTAATAGATGAGCTAGTTTTTCTGTCTGTCTTTGCAAGTAAACTCCTGATGCATTCACCAATGGAGAACTCTGGGTGAATGGACGCTAGCCTCCTCTCATCATGCTGTCTCTGGGGCTGGAGCAGCGCAGGCGAGGGGGCACTGAGGTTGAGCATCTGCAAAAACAGTCCACTGGTGCCTGGCAGGCCCACCAATCTAGAAGGCATCCTTCTCATGATCACGGCATGAACATCAGGCAGAAGATCTCCCAGTGGGAAGGTCGCACTCAGCAGTGCAGCAACTGGAATGCCGGGGTGAAGGCACATCCTCCAGTTGTATCCCGAAGTCTTTCTGGGGATGTCCTCGACAATGGATTTCGCATTGAGAAATCGAAGGGGAGCCATCAAACTACAGTTTTTAAAGCCAAGAGTCTGGGTTTAGACTTTCGGGAGGTTGGCAGCAAGTTGGAACCTTTGAAGAATCATTCAACCATAACTCCAGGAAGTAAGCAACCCGTGGCATCCATATTTGCATCGCCTAAAATGGAGGCCAATACTGCTAAGCCTAAACAAACCTCAACTGCCAATGGGGATAAAATGATCAATAACATTTTGGATGTTGAAGTAGTTTCTAAACCTCTACCTCTGTCAACTGACGACCAAGAAGACTGCATGCCTGCTGGGAACTTTTACACGTCAAGGGGATTCTGGCGGTGGCTTGAGGGGGACAAATTATTTTGGGAGAAAGGCAGAAGGTCTTCAGGTGAAGTTCCACCTCCTACTAAACCTCAACGGACATTCCTGTATCAGGGCAGCGACAACAACACTCGGCAAACAATTCGATGGGACAGCCCAGCAAATCACAGTAACCACTCCAACAAGAAGAGTACGAAAATAGCCCAACCACCGAACTTCCCACCTCCTCCGTGTCCTGGTGTGAAGAGCGAAGGACTTTCAAGGCATAAAAAAAGCAGGTGATGTGATGCCCTAAAAGCAGATGGTATTTTTCCATGACAAATTATTTAGAGAGTAGATTTGTCTAAATCAAAGTAGGTAGACATTTTTTTTCCTGTGATTTCTTTGTGGTTTTGAAGAAAAGTAATCCCACTACTAGAGTAATGCTGCAGTTAACACTATGTTTTGAACACAATATTTCAATTCGTGTCAGTTATATGCAATAATCCGTGTAGTCACCCAGATTCTCTACAGTAAGTGGCTGGCTAGTTTGAGTAATGCACACAATTGTTGGTATTGAGTACTGATTACATCAGTCTTACATCAGTCAGTAATCAGTGCCAGGATTTTGTTGACCTTCGAGGTGACACGTTTAAACAGTTTAAAAAATGGTGGCAGCTGTCATCTTAGCTCAATGTTTTAAATTTTGCCCTTTCATAGTATTAAAAATAAATAATAACAGAAAGATATATATCGGTCATCTGTTAAACAAGAGTACAGATGTATTCCCAACTGTGAACTTATAGCACAGATACAATGGCTGTTCATGCAACTGTGGCTATTTAGTCTGCTCAGAAACAAGCCTTTTGATGTATGTAGTCAATCAGATAATGTTAGGATTCTACCCAGGCTTACAATTCGCTCCGCATCCATGCTCTATGAAAGTGTTCGTACATCATCAAACTTCTAGCCGTTCCCATTTTGCAATGTTGTGAAGACAAAAATCTGTTATCATTGCAAGAAGCTTTGACATTGGTTTTAAGTTGTTCTCTGCTTCACTTTAGTTTGCCGTGTTTATGAAATATTCACAGCATTAAGTGATTTTAGGGTAGCGTCTAATTGTTGGCTGAGGTCCATGTGTTATATAATTTGATATCTTCCAGCATTGTTGTCTGTTGTTGGACATGGCCTTGTTCTTTACCAGCTGCAGGTCCAGGGTTAGCACTCTGGACACTCACGGTCGTGCACTCAGGACTTAGAAACTCAGGATGCTCGGGCCTGAGTGTAGCTCTGATAACCATTATCTGTCAGAGAATTGTTGACAATATAAACTAAATGTCATGAGATTCATAAGGTCAGCAGTCTCCGGGTTGCTAAAAAGTTAACGCAAAATAGGAACAATGCAGCTCAGTTAGACATTTCTTGAGCAAAACAAACGTTATTATGTTTTTAGATCTGTAGTCTATATGGCATGATAATTTGGTTTTAGAAGATGATGAAAAATCAGCAGTTTTGTAGAGAGGTTTTTGTCTGGTCTGCTCAAAGTGATGTTAATCAGTGAAATCACCTGGTGGGGTGGGTGGTTGCAAAGAAAGCCTGCAACCTCTGTCCTTTCTGGAACGAGTTTGAGATCTCTACCTTAGAGCAACTGTTGGTTGTGTTCATTATGACAGTGATTAATGGGGGGGATTCTGGCTAATGGAGAAACTGTCACAAAATGTCATAAACTTGTATAACATGTCTAGTATACTGTTGTACTGTCCCACATTGATAATTTTCTTTGTCAAAGTAGGTCAGATAAGTGAAAAATAAGGCATTTCAGTTTCACAACTTTGTTTTATTGCTCCTCTACACACTATAAAAATACTGAGTAATTTTAAACTTTATTGTAAAACTGAAAATCAAAGACTTCTGACCTTATTTATTTCAGATCAGCCTTCAGTCTGTTTTGATGCTGTTTAATGTGTTTTGTTGTTTTTAATATACTTAGATTAAGTGTTTTCAGTATTATTAAACATAAATTTCTTATTGTTAATAATACTTTTTATTTGTATAGCGCTTTTTTAAAATATTGAAAGATGTTTTACATAAACATGGCTGATGATAGGGAAGTGTGGGAGGAGCTGCTTAGTCTGCTGCCACTACGACTGGGACCTGGATAAGTGGCAGAAAGGAATGAGTGAATTAAAGAATGAATGAATGATGAATATTATTTATGACCTTTCATGGCCCACCTGCAGTACCTGCATGATCCACCAGGGTATTGCAGCCCACACTTTGGAAATCATTGGTATAGAGTCACCACACACAAACAAAATAAATCCACACCTACAGTTTCATCTGCTCCATTTGTGTATTTTCTATATTTGCAGGACTGAAATAAAAGGCTGTTATTTCTTGTCCAGCATTTTGCTGGTTTGCATTTTACTGTTTGAACAGAAAGGACAAAATCACATGAATCCACCCTAAATAAAAAAAAAAAAAAATTGCATTTAATGTAAGTCATGTGACGTGATGACAGCTGCAGCTTCTTTACGAAAAGAATGTTTGGAAAGTGAAAAATCACCAAAAAATAATTTTTGTATTGAAGCAGCTTTTGCACCACATGCCCAGCCGCTGCCTTTCACACCAATTCATCAAAGCTGCTTGGTCCTGTTGAGGGTCACCGGGGGCGCTGGAGCCTTTCTCAGCAGTCATTGGGCGTGAGACGGGATACTCCCTAGACAGGTCACCAGTCTAGAGCAGGGCTGACAGTGTGTTGTCAAAAAATGAATAAATTTGATAAATTTTTATTTTTTGTAGCACTGTTATACATTGACTTCTCTACATGCCATACAGGAAATCCTTTGAATATGAGGATGCTGTAACGGCGAAGCAAAGCATCCTGGGAGTGGAGAAGGGGCACTCAGCCCTTTACCATGCCTACTCTGAGGACAATATTTATGAGGACATCATCTGTAAGTCAAACTTCACCTGTTGCACGGCATGACAATGGCATTGACTGTAAAGTAATTTCACCCAAAATTCTGGAGGTTGTTTCTTAAAGCATGTCATAAAGAGTTGTTGCTGAAAATGTCCCGTTTATAGTTTTTATGGTGTCATGTTAGAGCCTGGTTATGAGGAAGCTTTTCATAAGTGGTTTTCAGGAACATGTCAGCAAATATGAATAAATCAAAAGAAATTTACATTTTATAATGTCAAGAATATTGTTAGATGAGGATAACGCCCCCCCCCCCCTTTTTTTTTACGGTCTTAGTCATATTAAAATATTGTTAGCAAACAAGCCCATGAACATGCTTGACCAGTGAGGTGACCGAAGCAGGATTTTTACATGACTGCTAATTAACCACTAATTACTGTGTTTATTACACAGAAATGGCACAACAAAAATTATTATGACAAAAACTGACATAATACAAATTATAAATGTACAACACAAAGGATTCTGGGAGACTTGTAGTGATAAATAATCAATTTATTCTATTCATTTATTTTTTAAAGAATGTTTTTTGTTGGTTCTTGTGGTGAGCTTGTTTAAGTTCTGTGGATAAGTGATTGTGATGTTAAAATGAAGAAGCAACTTTCTGCACCATCATTACACACTTTCTCTCACCAGTTGACTTTCACCTCTTGTTTGAGCATCGTGGATGATTGTGAACAAAAAGTTAATTCAAACATGTAGGCAACTGTGGTAAGGAAACACTTTTTCAGGCCTTTTTTAATGAAGAAACCACAAGCAGACCAGACTCAAAGGGGTGACCCACTGCTTAGGCCATTCTAACAACAAATAATTTAAGGGTTATTGTTAACACCTAGTGTTCTGGATGTGTGTAACAGTCTATGAATGTAAAAAAAATAAATAAATAAATAAAAAAAAAAAAAAAATCAGTGTTTTTGTTTTTTCTTAAATCTTTTTGGAAAGCTGTAGTTGTGGACTCCATAGACTTTTTGTAATTTTACTATTAAATACTCTCATAACTGTAGCTTCCTGAAGTTTAGTTTGACAGCTTTTTGGAAAGCTGTTGTTGTAGACTCCATAGACTTTTTGTAATGTTTACTATTAAACACTCTCATAACTGTAGCTTCCTGAAGTTTAGTTGGGGCAACTGGATGTCTCATTTAACACCAGATGTGCTTGACCATTTCATATCCTCAACACCTAAACATCTTAAGTACTGTGTGAAGGAATGGCAATATTGCAACATGGTCCAAGCTTTAGTATCCCAACTTTTTGGACTTCTTTTAGTTGCAGCAACTGGACTTTTCCTTTAGCTGGAAATCATTTCTCCACTCATCCAAGTGGCTTCATCATTCTTGGATAATACTGGTTTGGAACACCCAAATATACTGTTCCAGGGTGGGGTCCTCCATTGTTAGCTGGAAAGGGTCATAAGAGTGAACAATGACCCCGGTTTCACTGCAAGTCATCAGAATTATTTCCATCCTGCTAACTGTATTAGAATCATACTAGTGTGTTGTCTGTGGGGATCCACGGGCTGTAGTTTCGGCAGTGTTTATACACTCAACAAAAATATAAACGCAACAGTTTTGTTTTTGCTCCCATTTTGTATGAGATGAACTCAAAGAGCTAAAACTTTTTCCACATACACAATATCACCATTTCCCTCAAATATTGTTCACAAACCAGTCTAAATCTGTGATAGTGAGCACTTCTCCTTTGCTGAGATAATCCATCCCACCTCACAGGTGTGCCATACCAAGATGCTGATTAGACACCATGATTAGTGCACAGGTGTGCCTTAGACTGCCCACAATAAAAGGCCACTCTGAAAGGTGCAGTTTTATCACACAGCACAATGCCACAGATGTCGCAAGATTTGAGGGAGCGTGCAATTGGCATGCTGACAGCAGGAATATCAACCAGAGCTGTTGCTCGTGTATTGAATGTTCATTTCTCTACCATAAGCTGTCTCCAAAGGCGTTTCAGAGAATTTGGCAGTACATCCAACCAGCCTCACAACCGCAGATCACGTGTAACCACACCAGCCCAGGACCTCCACATCCAGCATGTTCACCTCCAAGATCGTCTGAGACCAGCCACTCGGACAGCTGCTGAAACAATCGGTTTGCATAACCAAAGAATTTCTGCACAAACTGTCAGAAACCGTCTCAGGGAAGCTCATCTGCATGCCCGTCGTCCTCATCGGGGTCTCGACCTGACTCCAGTTCGTCATCATAACCGATTTGAGTGGGAAAATACTCACATTCGCTGGCGTTTGGCACGTTGGAGAGGTGTTCTCTTCACGGATGATGCGAAGGAGATGTGTTGCACTGCATGAGGCAAATGGTGGTCACACCAGATACTGACTGATATACCCCCCAATAAAACAAAACTGCACCTTTCAGAGTGGCCTTTTATTGTGGGCAGTCTAAGGCACACCTGTGCACTAATCATGGTGTCTAATCAGCATCTTGGTATGGCACACCTGTGAGGTGGGATGGATTATCTCAGCAAAGGAGAAGTGCTCACTATCACAGATTTAGACTGGTTTGTGAACAATATTTGAGGGAAATGGTGATATTGTGTATGTGGAAAAAGTTTTAGATCTTTGAGTTCATCTCATACAAAATGGGAGCAAAACCAAAAGTGTTGCGTTTATATTTTTGTTGAGTATAAAATAGGTAGCTGACATTTCTCAAGGGTGATAATAAATTGTGTAAAGTTTCTATAATGTGTTGGAATGTATGTAATTTCAGAATGTTTTTAGAACCTTAGACCTCAACAGTTTTTAGAAGAACTCAACCCTTTTATTTGCTGTTAATTACGTAATTTTTTTAATGTTAATTTGCTGTCTTAATGTATTTAGCTTTTTGTTATCATATTCACATTATTATTATTATTATTATTGTTATTATTTCTATTTTGTCATTTGATTTTTAAATGGACCACAATGGAAATAAGCCTGCAACATAACACTTAACTAAACTGACTAAACAAACTGAGCTATAAAAACACAATAAATCAATAACACTAACACTGTTAAACTAACATGAACCACAATAACATTTAAAACCGCAAAACCCAGAATTCCCATGGTGCATTGCAGCACAATGTCCATTGTTTAGTGGTAGGTACAATTGCTAATTTCTCAAAAAATATTTGTCCTATCAACTTTCTGTTTTTGCAGCATTCATCCTTGACCCAAAATACATACTTCTCACAGTTCTTAAGATGTTTTGGTGTTGAGGATACAAAGCAGCCAAACACGGCAGGTGTTATTTATTCCATTCATCCTGCAAATATGTCTTAAGCAGCAGTGCAACAATATTGGGTTGTTGTTGTTGCGGCTGCTTAAGGTTGGGTATTGAGAATTGGTTCTTTTCGAGTATCATTAAGAAATAATTCGATCCACTGATATCAATTGCCTTTTGCTTAACGATTCCCTTATCGGTCCTTCAGAGCGGCCGTTGTTTTTGAGGGTGTTTGTCGGGAAAATTATAATTTCTCTGCGTTGATTACAGACCCTGCAGCGGCTCTGTAATAACCATTTCTGCAGCACGACAGCACTTTGAAGCGTGAACCAATGAAGCAATGCTTTGATCCACTAGCTCTTTGGAAATGGCAAGTCTGCTTCTTAACCCCTCTCAAAGCCATTAAAATATAGTGAGTCACTTTTGTGTGGATTAAAGTCACTACCTGGGACTCATGTCTTGTTGCAATCAAGAAACGAGAATCGTCCTCCATTCTGTTGGCACAGCTCCAAACGCTGCGTTGCTCTCTGCCGACACAGAGTCCAGTTGGAATGAATAATTTCAAAACAAATTGCCGCTTTAAATAAAATGACACCTCTTTTCAAACACTGTAATACAGGCAATAAACTACAATCGACTAAAACACTTTTTTCCTCCAAAAATGAGACATCCTGCATTCTTTCTAAATTACATCCTGACGTGCAGCGCAGCCGGCTACAAGAGCTCAGCTCAGATGTATGGAAAGACATTCATGCCAGTAAAGTCTGAAAGGAAATGATTTTGACAGTAACTACAGATTTTGTTTATTTCTATTTATGTCCAGAGATCAAGGATCCACCATGTAGAGTTTATTATGGCCACAGTTTCAGGATCCAGTGACCAATTTCATATTTATTTCCTTTAAGACTCAATAAAATGTTGTTTAATTTCAGTTTAATCAGCTTATAAAGCGCCAAATCACAACAAAAGCCGTCTCAAAGCACCTCACACAGAACAGTTTAACAAAAAAATTAAAATAAATAAATAAAAATTAAAAAATTCAAATACATAATTAAAAACAGAAGTAAAAGAATAAAACAGATTAAAAAAAAATAAAAACTATTCATAAGGGAAGAGAATAAAAATAGGCTTTAAGGCTTGACTTAAAAATGTCCATGGACTCCGACTGCCTCATGGTCGCAGGAAGACTGTTCCACAGAGTGGGTGCATGATAAGAAAAAGCTGTTTGACCCACTGACATAGAAAACCTGTAAAGCCTACTTTTAGTACACAAAAAAATTCACAAGAGGTATCGATATTGATAAAATCTTATTGATACCTATCCCTATTGCTGCTGCATTTTTTTTTCCTTCTTTTTAAAATTCTGCACACATTCTCTATTGGGGACAGGCCTGGACTGTAGACAGGCTAGTCCATTGCAGTACCCGTATGTGCTCCTTTCACAGCGATACTTTTGTAATGTGTGCAGAATAAGATAAAGTAAGATAACTCTTTTTGCATAGTATTGTTCGAAAAAAAACATACACATCCCTAGAAAAGATGTTGTCTTGAAGACAGCACATGTTGCTATAAAATCTAAATGTACTTTTCTGCATTAATGCTGCCATCACAAATGTGTAAATTACCTTTGTAAACAGTAAGGGCCACTTCACACATAGTACGAATGTGGTCGAATTGCGCATGAAGCGCGCATGAAGCAGGAATCGTATGCAATACATGTAAAATCATAGCTGCCTCCAACACCTCGTACACCTGTTGCTACAGCTATTTGCGCACACCAGCAGCTGAAAGACAGAGTGTGCCCTGTAGGAGTCCATCAAACCCTCTCACGGCAGGTGTTGGCCAAATTCCAGGTGACACTCACATCTAACACCGCTCACATGGCACTTAGAAAATGTGTGGCCATTCGCACTATTAGCACGAAAACAGTCAGCAGGTGTTCACTTTTGAGCTGGATGTGAAATTTGTCTAAGTGCCCCCACGAGTGTGGCTTTGCAAACAGACACAATGACACATTGGTGTGTGCGCTGAACTGACGGGGTGTGTCTGCTGACAGGAGCGGCTGTGGAGATCTCTGGTTCTGGAAGTCCCAGCTGGAGAACATGTATGGACTTGAACTAATAACTGTCCACTGTGACATGTGTGTCTGCTTGCTGTCCTCATGTGGACATACATAAAAACATGTATCGCTGTTGCAATGGGCTACAGCGAGTGCACGCACACATTGACAGGCTACCCCAGGTGAAACAGACTGTCAGATCATAACACAGTGGGCGATCTGCATGTCACGTCACCCACGTGAGCTCTGTTCCACATGACGCGGTGTCTGTCCTGCTGTGCGCCGACCACAAGACACGCGTGTCGGGCAGGACACATGTGCGGGGCTGACTGGACACACCAGGCCAGCAGATGTGGACATGATAGGAGCGCCCTGCTTCTCATTCATGTCATTTCATGACTGTACCTCTGTGACCATGGGTCATCTACAGAGGAACAGACGGCTCATACTTGTATTGCCCGCTTGAGGGATTCAATAAAATGTGGTGTTTTTATATGGTGTGTGGTTGTATTTTTTTTATTTTTTTTTAAATACATCCATGTCCCTCTTGATATCAGGCATTTTCCCACACCTTTTACAGGACAGCAATGGTAGCGCAGTGATAAAGTACTGGCTGGCAATCAGAGCTTATGGAAATTGCAGGTTTGAATCCCATGGATGACATGTTTTTATTTAATTTTTTTACAGCAGCTGCGCGATGTGGTTACACACACTGCAGCTGCTCGTACTGTGTTCCCGCATGCACGAAACTTGCAGCGGCATTGTTCATACCTGCCCGTCGCCTCGATGTTTTCATGGTTCGCTCATATGAACTGTTCCACCGTGATTTGCCCTGATTTGTTCTTATTCATACTATGTGTGAAGATGCCCTAAGGATCATCCTTTCATCCTTGTTCTGGAGCACACAGCGTCCATTTCTTCCGAAAAAGTTCTGGAATACTGATTTTTCGGACCACGATGCAAGTTTGTACTGTGTGATTTATTTATTGCCTTTTTCTTTTGCCAACTCAGATGCCTCTGATCCCACATCGGTTGACACCGCAAGACTCCCTTTTTTGTACAGTAAAGTTTCAAGTGCCATTTGTAAATGTAACTCCTTATTGTAGTGCTTGACAGAGGTTTCCCAAAGTAATCCCTGACTCTTATGGTTATATCAGCTTTGATGAATGACTGTTCTTGATGCAGTGCCATCTGAGGGATCAAAGATCATAGGTGTTCAACTTAGGCCTGTGTCCTTGACCTTCACATACTGAAATTCCCCCAAATTCCTTGAATCGTTTAATAATATTATACATGAAAGAGAGAGAAATATGCTCATCTTTTATCATGTTTCTTTGACGAACATTGTTTTTAAACATTTCAATAATGTTTTCATGCATTGTTTGACAAAACTGAGATCATCTCCCTTTTTTGGATAGTGTTTTTGTATCAATTCATGATTACAATCACCTGTTTGAAATAACATTAATATTTATTTATTTTTACCTCATTACTAGCCCTAAATTGCCCTGCTCCTAACATTTGTTGGAATGAGTTGCAGGTCTTAAATGCATGAATGGCTGTATGTACATTCATTCATTCACTTTCTGTACCCGCTTATTCCAGTGAAGGGTATGACTGTGCATTAACAAATGAAATTAAGTTGACCACACAAAACATGAAACATCCTGGGTTTGTACAGTCTGCAAAGTAAATGTCAGAATCACTACCTCCCCCTCCACTCATACTGTTCATCTTTTTCTCATTTGTGGTTGTATTTCTTCTCACGGTGTTGTTCCAATAACTGACAGATGTTTGCAAAGAAAGGAGGTTGCTAGTTTTTTGTTTTGGCTATTTTGAACTTAGAATGGATTTTTGTAACTTCCAGTACGGCTGCCCGGGTCATTCATTCATACCTGTGTGTGTGTGCGTGCGTGCGTGCGTGTGTATATACAGGGTGGGCCAATAAAATGTTACCACTTTTTAAATTTGTAAATTTCCAAAATAACAAAGATTTCTTTTCATTTTCAGGAATATCAATTCCTGAAAATGAAAAAGTTTCTGAAAATGAAAAAGAAATTCTGAGAATCCCTCTTGAGATGTGTGACAGTGTCATCAGAAAACTTCAATGTGTGTGTTGCAGCTGTAATCCAGAGAAGAGGAGTGTGGATTGAACATGTCATCAGTTATTGAACTGTGCAGAAAACAAGAGGCAAAGTGGGAAACCTTTGGTATAAAATGTTAATTTGATGCTTCTGTTCCAAGTCTGTAAATTTTCGAATAAGTTCTCATTTCAAAAACTTGTGTACGATCAAAGAGTGGTAACATTTTATTGGTCCACCTTATATATGTATGTGTGTGTGTATGTACAGTGCTGTGAAAAAGTGTTTGCCCCTTGACCCTTTACATGTTAGATTTTTATTAGGACATCAAAAAACAAAACAAAAATTCAGGCCGTGTATATTAGAATTTCCAAAATCATGCTCTTTAAACTCACAGTGAAAGTAAATCTCTACAGATTGATATAAATTAATAAAAAATCTAAAAGCCAAAATGATGGTGTGAATAAGTAAGTGCTCCCTTTAGTATAGCACATGTACACCATCACTTTTGTATCCAGTTTTCTTCGGACAAGTCAAGGGATGGATACATGAACATTCCCAAGACACTGACTATGTCTTGGACATTATTTACATGAAATATGACGAAATACAAACAGTATAGCACTCTATGGTAAATCTGTGTGGAGTAGATAGTTCTCAAAAACTGAGTGACTGTATAAGAAGGTGAAGAGTGAGGGAAGCCACCAAGACACCAGGACAACCCTGAAGAAGTTATAGATTTCTGTGGCTGTGAATTGTTGAAGTGCCCCCCCAAAACAAACAAACAAACTAGCAAGCAAAAAAGACCCCAGAGCAAAAAAAAAAAAAAAAAAAAAATCACTAAATAAACTAAAATACTGTATGTTAGGTTTAGAAAATAAATGAATTTTTGCCGAGGCTCAGCAGTACAGTGCTCACTATGGGCTCACTATTTGGCAAGCAACAAGCAGCCTTTGCCCTTTTTTCTTATGGGTTATAATATCTTAGGAATGACTTATACACAACAAAGATTTTTTTAAAGGATTTCTCTGACTTGCTTGCAGCTGTTATTCCACAGTATGATCGAATCTTACTTCTGGGTGATTTTAATGTTCATGTTTGCTGTCCGTCCAAGCCTTTGGCTACTGAGTTTTTAGAATTGATTGATACCTTTAATTTTATGCAACATGTTACTGAAGCAACGCACATATTTGGTCATAGGTTGGACTTGCTTTTAACTAATGGTTTTGATGTCAGTAATGTTCAGCTTTTGGATGCAGTGTTCTCTGATCACCGTCCGGTGTTATTTAATTTTATTTTGGACAGCAGTAATAAACCCAGTGTTTCTGCATGCTATCGGCGGCAGCTGAGGCCAGGAGCGGGAGATCATTTCTCCTCCCTTTTTGTGGCCTCAAAAAACAATGTAGCTGTCACATGCCAAAATACAGAACAAATTGCATCTACTTTTCTTTTGGCATGCAATACCATTATGAACACTATTGCTCCACTCAAAGCTGTGCGCCCTAAATCCAGGCAGGAGCCCTGGTTGAATATAACTGTGCGACAGGCCAGGCGTGAGTGTAGGAGGGCCGAGCGCAAATGGAAGAAAGATGGACTGACCGTCTCCTATCAAATTCTTAAAAAAAGTTGGAGAAAATTCCAAAATATGGTCAGGTCTGAAAAGGCAAAATACTTTTCCAATCTAATTTCTGATAACTGGGACAAACCTCGTGTGCTTTTTAAAACTATTGGATCTTTGTTAAACCCTGGCCAATCCACCACTTTGGAAGCAACTCAAGTTGTTTGTAATCGCTTTTTAAATTTCTTTTGTGATAAGGTCGCCAGTATTAGGGCTGGGATGACTGTCACTTCGGCCAGTTCAATCATGGCTCACACCTGTTCTGCTGTGTTAGACCGGTTTGAACCTGTTATTTTCAGATTTATCAAATATTGTTAAAAATCTCAAACCTTCATTTTGTCCCTCAGACTGTATCCCCCCACGACTCTTTAAAGAGGTCTGGGGAACTATCGGCCCTGATGTTGTTGTTTTGGTCAACAGCAGCCTTATGTCAGGAAAGGTTCCTGCATTTTGTAAGCAGGTTGTAGTTGAGCCTCTTTTAAAGAAAGCGAGTCTTGATAACTCTGTTATCTCTAATTATAGGCCCATATCTAAGCTTCCTTTTATTTCAAAGATTTTAGAAAAAGCTGTTCTTGTACAACTACAAGAGTTTTTAGAAACAAACAACATTTTAGACAGTTTTCAGTCAGGTTATAAATTATTTCACGGCACGGAGTCTGCACTTTTAAAGGTTTTTAATGACCTGTTTTTAATCACTGATTCTGGTGATTCCACCATTCTGGTGCTTTTAGACTTGACTGCTGCCTTCGACACAGTTGACCATGCAACTCTTTTATCTCTTCTTGAGAACTGTGTGGGTGTCAGGGGGACAGCCTTGGACTGGTTCCATTCTTACCTTACAGGCCGTTCATTTACTGTCAGGCTGGGGGAGTCCACCTCGTCTTCTGTTCCTCTGAACTGTGGAGTCCCCCAGGGTTCTATTCTTGGCCCTATTCTCTTCACCCTGTACCTTCTCCTGTTAGGTCAGGTGTTTAGAAAACATGGCATATCTTATCATCTTTATGCAGATGATACTCAAATTTATTTGCCTATTAAGACGAACTCTAGCAGCCCCCTGACACCCTTGCTTGTGTGCCTGGAAGACGTCAGGGCTTGGTTGGCTCAAAAATTTCTTAGCTTAAATGAGAACAAAACCGAGGTGATGGTGTTTGGGCCCAGTGTTGGTTCCACAGTTCGATTAGACCTGGGCCCTCTCAGTCAACACATGAAGCCCACAACTACCAACCTTGGCGTCATTATGGACTCTGATCTTAAACTGGACAGGCAGGTCAAGGCGGTTGTTAAATCCAGCTTTTATCAGCTTCGTCTTTTAACCAAAATTAAATCAATGTTATCCTTTTCTGACTTGGAGCGCGTCATGCATGCTTTTATTTCTTCATGCCTGGACTACTGCAATTCACTTTTTTATGGAATTAATCAAAATACACTTCACAGATTGCAGTTAGTCCAGAACGCTGCTGCACGCCTCTTAACTGGGAGCAAAAAACATGAACATATTACACCTATTCTTGCATCTTTGCACTGGCTCCCTGTTAATTTTAGAATTGATTTTAAAATTTTATTATTTGTTTTTAAAGTTTTAAATGGACTGGCCCCACAATATATTGTAGACCTCCTCCAAATTTACTCCCCAGCGCGTGCTCTGAGGTCTGAGGGCCAGCTCCAGCTTGTGGTGCCTAGGACGAGACTTAAGACCAGGGGGGACAGGGCCTTCTCTGTGGCTGGGCCCAGACTCTGGAACGCGCTGCCTCTTCACGTTCGAACAGCCCCCACAAGTGAGTGTTTTAAGTCTCGTCTGAAGACCCACTTTTATTCTCTGGCTTTTAGCTCTGCATGAGTTGTATGGTCCTCTGTTGTCTTTGGCCTAGTGTTTTATTTATTTATTGTTTTTATGTTTATTTATTTATTAGTATCTGAGTGGGTTTATTGTTTTGTATAGTTGTATAATCATTTTTATGTGCAGCACTTTGGAAACTGTTCTGTTGTTTAAATGTGCTATATAAATAAAGTGGATTGGATTGGATTATACAGTATTGACAAACATAATTAATAAAATAATAATAAATAATTTACCAGTTCTTTATAATGGTAGCCTTATTGTAAAGTTAGTACCTCAATATGTATATTTAAGTTGTTAGTCAAACTTTCACTCAGTCTTGACCTTTTCCATGTCGTCTCCTAGGCGATGTAACCAGAGAAAACCCGTATGAGGACGTCAGGTTATCGCCGATGTGTCTCCCTGTTGGTAGGCCTCACGCTCCAAAGGTAATGGAATGCATTTAACTTTTGTCTCGTTTTCACAGAACCCAAGTCTTATCTGTTGTTTCTGTATTGATGTGGTTTACTGTTATCGAGTTATTCAAAACCAAGAGATTCAGGCCACAGTTTTTGTCTTTTAGCTCCCACCTAAGCCCCAGGTTTTACAAGGCTACACAAGCAAAGCAGAGAAGGACTCCCGCACTTTCATTTCATCCAAATCCTTAACCTCTGCAAATACTCCAAAGCCAACTACATTTTGGCACGTGAACACTCAGAAAGTACAGCCTCGGGTAAGCCCTCCATGGGATTTTATAATTTGTTTTTACATGATGTTGTAGGTGTTGATTGAGATTTTGTGAAGTTCCTGTAAGGAGAAAGAGAAAGCCGGATCTGTACTGAGTGACGTGTCACAGCGTTGTGGTTGCTATCTTTAGCAACTTGCAGGCAACTTGTTGAGCAGGAAGCAGAGACATGCGAAGGAGCTTAGATACTGGTAGAGCAACACAAAATATACTTATGTCTCTGTGAGGATCCGGGCAGAAAACATGAATTCCATCAGAATGGCAGTGGAGAGAATTTGGACACGGAGGAACTATCAAGATGAGGTACAGTCAGAAAACAGAGGTACTATCTGAGTGATTGCAGCTTCCAAACACCACACTTCTGTCAGAAGTGTGGTGTCGTGTCTCCAATAGTTGCACTCTAGAAAATATTATGTGGATAATGGATTATTGTTTGTCATTTAATGAGAAAATATACCAAATAAATGATAATGGATTATTGTTTGTCATTTAATGAGAAAATATACCAAATAAATATCAGGATTTCTTTTTAACATCATAGGTGTAAATTTAATCACAACAAGACAATTACCGAGAGTTTAAACAAATGTTGACAGGAGTTTTATATTAATTACTAACATTTAATGGAGGAAACAAAGGGTGGAAAAATAAAACGATTATTCAACAATTGATACAAAGTGGTTCTAAGTTATCTGTCAGTATTTTAAAAGAAGAAAATCGTAATCAGAGTGTGCACTGATCCTTTTGGTTTCTATTACACAAATGTTGAAGTGGTTTTCTTTGTGAGAAATGTCGGTAAAGGTGTATTCCGAATCTTATACCACAAACATAGCGCCAGTCTTGCCAAGTCTGCTCATAATATGCAATAATTTTTTAACACTAAAATTCAAAGTTTATGTTGCATTCAGTAGAAAGTTAGAATTTTTGACTTCCAAGGATGACAAATACAGCTTTATTAGCTTTATATATAGCTTTATTAGTTTATAAAGCTATGAATAAATGTTAGTCTCCCCACTAAGTAGTTTTGGCAAACATATTAAAAACATTGGTGCTAACTAACTAACATCATAGAGCAAACTTACTATATAAGAAATATAAAAAATAAAAACAGAAGTTAGCTGTGATATTGTGAAATACCACTGAAATAAAGGGATTTTACATTAGTTAGATTGTGAAAAATCAGATCAAAGTAAATTTGGTTATGAATTCCCATTATGTGAATTCACCCCAAAAATTAATTCCATCTACTAAATTTTGGCATTGACATTTTTACAGTTTTGATAAAACCTGTTTGTTGTTTATATGTATAATATATATTAAATTTAAGCAAACGGCCAACTAAGCAACCTAAATATATTTGAAAATGTAACCTCTTTGGCTGCATAACTAAACCTTTTGTGTTGCTTCACAAAATAATTTTATTTTTTGTGTAACTGTCACGTTGTGTCCGCTTCAAGATAACGCTCTGCTTCCTGTGCCAAGTTCAGCCTGTGTTAATTTAAGGAGACGTTTTCACTGATATTCATTGCTTTTAATAAAGGAGCACTGGAATGAAACATGCTGAAAATATAATTATGTACTTGCGCTGTGATTCCCTGTAATCATCCTTGTATAACGGATGCAAAATTACCTCTGTGTCCCACACAACGCAGTTCGTCAACAAGATTGAGACAATCTTCGATGACAAGAGAGGGAGGAAGCGAGTGAGGGGCCAAGGAGTCTCCATGCGAGGTCACAAGTATACACACACACACACAGCAACACGTTTGTACCAGGCCTTTCCTTGGAAATACCCAGCTTTTGATGATGCAGCTGCAGCAGGCGAAGTCACTGATTACAAAACAAAGGTCGACTGTCTGCATCTCATTATGGCTTCTTCATATTTGCCATTCCTGTGTTTCTGTCTAATCTCTGCCCTCGTTTAATTCTCATCAACAGAGGAGACCAGTGGGACGGAGAGCGACCCCGAGGACGCTAAAGGTCTGTAAGCGTTAATCTGTCTGTATGCAGGTTCTCCATTCGATGAAGGGTCAGTGGGTTCAATCCCCAATTGAAGTCTCGGTATATGCCCTATAAAATTAAGCAGTGAATGAGTCTATGCCTTCCAGGTTGTTGTAACAGTAACTCAAAAACTACAAATGTTTTCATCTTGTAAGTCTCCAAATTAAAAAAGGGCATATAATGATGATAAAGCAGTAATAATTTGATTAAGTCTGATGCACCAACTCAGTAGGAAAAGTGCATTTGTTTAGATTATTTTGTATGTCATGTACCTGCCTGTAACCTAGATATGCCTGAACCTGTTGCAGGGAATGATCTTATCACATGCATGACTAAATCACTAAATCAACTACACTAAACAAAGTGTAGTTGAAATTATCACATCTTTAATTTCAGCCACTAATTTCCATCATGCATGGGATGATGAGATCATTCTGTGAAACAAGCCCAGATCACTAGCTGCTGTGGACTTGTCTGTGTTTGTCCTTTCTGAGCATTTTATTGGAGCTATCCGAGATAATATGGCTTACTATGGTATTAATGGCCAATCTAAGAAGTTGGTGCTCCAGTATTTCCACTGAGTGAAATTTAGCAAGTATAGCCGTGCCACAGTTGTTAAGGAAATATGGCAGACATTGTTCTTGGTACTCTTACCCAAGCCACCTGTTACAAGAAGCACCACCCAATCTGCAAAAAATATGTTAGTCATCAGAATTCAGGTTACCTCAGCTGTTATCACTCACTAGCTTGGTAACTGTGAGATGGGTAGGTTAGGCTTCATTCATCCCACCCAGGCCACGTCTGTCTTGCTCATGCTCCACCTCTTTACCATTTATGGATTGGTGAGGAGTTAAGCGGAGTCAAGTGACTCTGCTCTGTCTGAGCTTTGAACCCACTCATCAGAAAACCTATGGTTGATGTCATAAATTTAACTTCTATTTAACCAGGTTAGTCCTATTGAGATCAAGATTTCTTTTACAAGGGAGACCTGGACAATTATAAAGTTTCCAAACCACCTAACCTGGATGTCTTTGGATGTGGGAGGAAGCCAGAGCACCTGGAGGGAACCCACACAAACATGGGGAGAACATGCAAACTATCACAGGTGGGACTCGATCCCATGACCTTTCTGTGTGGAGTTTGCATGTTCTCCCTGTGTTTATGTGGGTTTTCTCCGAGTGCTCTGGTTTCCTCCCACATTCAAAGACATGCGGGTTAGGTGGTTTGGAAACTTTAAACTGTCCATAGATGTGCGAGTGGGTGTGAATGTGTTTGTCTGTTTGTGGCCCTGCGACAGACTGGCGTCCTGTCCTGGGTGTACGCTGCCTCACGCTCTATGGCTGCTGGGATAGGATATATATATATATATATATAGTTTATTTAGCGCACGCACACACACACATACGTACACACTTATACATACACATACATGTATATACATAAAGTAAGAATAAAAAGAGAAAAAAAATACAATATGAGGATACTGTGCAGGGGAGAGGCAGAAGCCAAAGAGGCTTATCAAAGACCCAATCCCAAAAAACAAAAATGTCACAACAATAAGCAAAAGGATTATATCAATTCATAAAGTGTAAAATGTGTAAATCGGTCAAAACCAAGTAATATATTGACATTATAAATACTCATATAGGAGCTTTAATTTTAATCGACTTTTGTATCTGTTTAAGGTGATGGATGGATTTAGAAGATGTACTGTATTATTCCAAGATTTAACACCATGATATCTGATGTGACGCTGATAACGAGTTGTTCTATGCAAAAATAAATGCAAATATGAAGTCTGCTTGTTGGATAATTATGAATTTGATGGTTATGCACAAAAAAATATTTAATAAAAAAAGGCCAACTAATATCACAGTTGTGTATTGCCCCCTTTAACGTCAGTGACAGCTTGGAGTCTTTTGTGGACGAGGCTCTCTGATGGTGAAGCTGCCACTGAATATGTCTTGGACTTTATTTACATTAATTACAAAGAAATACAAACAGTATGGCACTTCATGGTAAATCTGCACGGAGTACACAGTTCTCAAAAACTGAGTGACTATGCATGAAGTAGAAGAGTGAGGAAAGCCACCAAGACACCCAGACAACCCAGGAGAAGTTATTGGTTTATGTGCCTGTGATTGGAGAAATTGTGCACAGTGCAAGCTTTGCATTTTACATCACTACTCTTAGCTCCACAGTGAAGTAGAACAGAGAAGGATTTTCTTTCACCAAAACAGATCGAATCCAGGCTTCCATCTCAGATGTACCTTCTGGCAATTTGTAGCTAAACATTCAGGTCTTCTTTTTAAGAAAATCCTCCTCTATACCACTTCATCATGAAGATATAATACACACACCATGTGCACATACGCACACACACAGACATGAATGTCTGTTTCTGAGTGTACAGTGCAGTTCTTTGTGTCATTAGATGCTCTTTGCTGTTTGATAAAGACATTTAGTCACATATATTTGCTTGAAATGAGCATAACTGCTAATTATATTTTAACTGGAGCCGACATGAGCAAAAGTTCAAAATAGTAACGCCATGATGATTGCTTGTTTAAAGAATGCTTTAAGTGTGACCCCAGTCAATTTTAAACATGTGCTGAAAGTAATCAATCCCTATTAACTGGCATGCACATAACTGGTACTCATGGTGCTTGTGCGTGCTAAAAATAAATGATGTGAAGCAGAAAACATAAGGAAAATGCTTCATAAGAGGAAAGCAATGACAGACTGTAGGAAAAGTGTTTCCCTCTGCTATGCATCAATGATGTTTAGCACACAAGAGCACCATGAGTATCAGTTATGTGCACCCCTGCATTAGTTTGTTTCCACCTCTCATTTTTTTAAACAAAAAGGCAGTTTAATGGTGTGTTTCTCATTTCAAGTCTAGAAAAAAATTTGAATGAATCATGATTTATTATTATTTTTTTTTCTGTATATAAGTCTCACCGGATTTTACGTTGCAGGACCTCTGGAACTAGTAAAAACACTCCGACTTATATTCTGGAAAATACAGTACAGTTTATCAACACACCTGATTTTCCACTGTAGATATCGAGACACGGTGTTGGCAATCACAGGAGATCAAGTTCTCAAAATATTTCCACACCATCCAATTTGGTCAAAAGTAATTTTCTTTAATGTATAATGCACATTGTTGTTTTTGTAACATTACCTACATTGCCTTTGTATGTTTCAACAATAAGACTCGTGGGAAATGTGGCTCTTTATTTTACAGTTGCAATTTATCTGAGATGGTTTTTATTATTGTAATCACCTTTACAGTTATCAAATGTTTAAAAAGGCCTCATATTACATTTGTGGTTTTGATGAGACTCGTCCCTGGACAACTGTTCCCATATTCTCCATTGTGTTTCTGCAGCACGCTCCAGGCGATCGGTTTACATCCATTCCTCACTGAAGCGTCGGCCGGGCTACAAAACCCTTGAGAAGGATCTGATCCAGCTGCAGCAGCAGCAGCTTTTCCAGATGTTTGTGGTCGTGTCGCTGAAAAAAGATGCCCAAGGAAACGCGTACTCTCCTGAAATCACACAACAGTTCCCCAAATGGTCAGAAGTTTGAACATTATCACGTTTTATTTTTATGAAAGAACAAAACTGAACTTGATCTTGAGCTTTAAAAGATTTTTTTTTTTTTTTATGTGATCATTTTAAGTGGATGTTTATGCTCACTTTTAAACATTTGGAGGGCCTCTTGTTTTTGGGAAAGTAGTACTTCTTTTCCAGTTTTTTTTTTCCTGTCTCTCCACACACACTCCACACTGATTTTCAATAACTAAATGATTGAAATGAAATTGAATACCAGTAACAATATAGAAAAAAAGTTTTTCATTCAGAAAAATTGGCCACCATGTCTGTATGTATGAATAATAATAATTTATATACCACTTTTAGGCAAATCTTTTTCACGTAATTAAAACATTGATGTGCAACAAAATTTTGCATCCATGAAAACGATTTAAAGTTGAAACATCAACTCTCAATAAAACATTCAAACTAACAGAGCTTAACATTAACTCAACTTTTGCCATGTCAGAATGCTTGTTTTTGTTTACTGTTGTACATTGAACAGATTCAGTCAGATTTTATCTTTCATTTTCATTTTTTAATACATGATTTTATATTTTACTCTTCTGCTCGTTTCTCAGTTTTTGAGTTACTTGCAGAGGAGACTATCCAAGTTTTGTGTTGATTTTAAAACAAGTGATCAAAAAATTGTGAAAATTTTCTTAATATTTTAAATGTTGGGTTTCAGTTTGACAGCACGTCTCGGCTCTCCAGAGAGGCTGAGGATCAGCTGAAAGTCATTCCCAAATTCTGCTTTCCTGACTGTGAGGATTGGAAGCCCTCTGCACATGTCCCAAGGTAACTCCTCTACTACTCAGTAGGATTGGCAGACCACAGTTACAGACGTGTTGATCCACATGGTTTGGCATGGGGATGAATCGCAGATTAACTGCAAATTAAAATAATTGTGTGAAACACAGATTTATTGTGAGGATGTCTTGTTTTAAAAGTAGTCACTGTTTAAATCTCATGTGCTGCAGTGAAACATGAACAGAGCATGTTAAAGACAGGCAGACTTGGTGCGCGTCGGTGTCCAAGCACGGAAAGAATCACTCCAAAGTAGTAGGAGTTGAGAACAGAATGTGGGTGCCTTGTCTACCCTGTGAAGGCAAACGCAGTTAGAGCTACAGCAGCTTGGAATTCGGGGGTGGGGTGGGGGCTGCCTGTGTGGGAGGACTCATTTGGCATGGCAAGGCTGTAGCTGTATGGGGCAATACCCAGAATGCATTGAATTATTATCATAATCCAGAATTTTTTTTTTTTGCAGTCAGCGTGACTTCTGGTCATGTGCATGCAGTGAGCACCTTTGCTTTGCAGCGCCTAGTCAAATGTGCTTTATTTCTGCATGTTACCTTACCATCGTGATACTGTTCACATGCGTTACCTCCAAATTCCTTTCATCACAGATGATACAGAAAGTTTGAGGAATATGACACTGTCACAGCTGAAAAAACAAATGAACACAATCTGTGTACGTGTTAACACTCGCTTTATGTCCACAACGCTGGTTACAATGCAGAAGTACGGCCAACTGCAAAGCTCAGCAAAATAATAAGTGTATCCTCAGAGTTCTTTATGCAATATGGAGAATCAGATGAAATAAGTAAGTAAGTACCTAGAAGACGTTCAGTTTTATTTTCAAATATTTAAACATTGGAAACCTTGTTTTCATCCAGGACCATGGAAAAAAGTATCTTGTTTTCATTGTTCTTTAAGTTATTTAATAAATGGAAAACAGTTATATTTGTCCCTCGCCCCTTTTTTTTTTAATCTGAAACTTCTGCAGGTTACCCACCTGCAGATTTTGTTGCTTTGTGGTTGAGCGGCTTTGAGCTGCAGTTGCAAACTAAGCGTGCAAACACCAGCGCACCAAAAAAAGATGCAAACTGTGTTGCAACATTAAAAAGTGCATCTGCACATAACAGTGAGTGTGCACTCGAGAGTGGCACGTGTAGACACAAAAACGTGCAGTAAGTAGTGAGCTAGTGAAGTAGTCTGTAAACACTGAGTCAGCTGGTGCTAACCTGTGCACTGATGGTGTGTTTGCAGCGAGACCTTCTCCTTTGTTCTGACGGGGGAAGACGGCAGCCGCTGGTTTTGTTACTGTCGTAAGATCCTGGTGAGTGTGGATGATAGTTTGTGTGTGTCTGTTGACATGGCAGTCAGCCATACGCTTACTCAACATCTCCATGTGAATCACAGACCATAAAACACTCTGAGTCAATGACAGTGAGCACGAAGAATTTCATAATTTTCCTTCCTTATTTCTTCCCACACAGGAGCAGTTTTTTTTTTTTGTACTTTCTCTCTTTTTCCCACGTTCATGTGGGTTTGAGCACATTTCCAAACTTTTTTTCTTTGCTTTTCTGTAAATGTTTTTTGCACAGCTTTTTTTTTTTTGTTTAAAGCTCTACGGCCTTTTCAAATTTCAGTTACTGAAATTTTATTTTTTGAAATTACAGCTCATTTTAATGTGAACACATTTATCTGAGGGGAATTCCATAACGAAAGTTTTATTTTCCTTTTTAACGCAGTCTACAGGAGGAAGTGCGTGTATGCATACATGAGGTTTTCAAATTACCGGATATTAACCTTTGACCCCGCATGATCTGCATACACGGGGTGTGCACGGGAACATCCATAAGATTTCTTGTAAATCACTTCAGAGCTGTTATTTGGTTACAAAAACTGAGTTTTTAGAATTAGAAGTGTTTTATTTATTGCTAACCTTTTGAAAATATATGAGAAACATGTTAGATTTATATAGAAATAAGATGTTTCGGAGCAATTTCCGCCATCTTGGCTTATTTTGTTCAGACGAGCAGCCAGGTGACATCGCTGTGCCTTTCTCTACTCTGACTGGCTGTCGGTGTGTGCTTTCCGGCATCCCTCACACAAGCCGCGGGAAGCTCCCACATGATCTGTGATGTGAAAATTATAGACTGTATGGGTTGTGGCCATACGTAGTTCAAGGTTGTCTGTTCATTTTAGTTTTTTCCCATCAGGGGAACTATTTATTATTTTTTCCAGACAGTGCAAATTCTGATCATATTGCCAATATATGATGAATCCCCTATTTAAAGGCTACTAAATAAAATTATTGTTGTGCTGAAGAAAATTCTTTTTATGACTACTTCTTCTTTCGCCTGATCCTGTTAGGGGTCACCACAAATCAATCATTTCCATCTCACCCTGTCCTCTGTATCTTCCTCTGTTACATCAACCACCTGCATGTCCTCTCTCCCCACATTCATAAACCTAATCTTTGGCATACTTCTTCTAATCCTGCCTGGTTGCTCCATCCTCAGCATCCTTCTCCCTATATACCCTGTGTTGCTCCTCTGCACATCTTAAATCTTTAAAAACAAAGGCTGCACATCTTTAAGTAATTATGTTTGTAGTTATAGTTGTAAATAAAAGTTTTTGGCACATAGTTTAAATAATTTAGTGTTTAATGTTCTTTTCTGGTCAACAGAAAATCAAAAGTGCAATCTCCAAACAGTCCACCAAAATCAAATATGATTTATTCAAAAAAGCTTATTGGATTTCTTTTAATAAACAACAATGTAAAAAATGTATCTTTAGGTGTATTTACAGTACATGAACACTAAAAGATGATCACTTAGTAATAAAAATTATTTTAAAAAGCTAATTGAATAGAATCCTAATCACGTGTAAACCGCAGAGAGCCACCTAAAACAAATTATGCACTTTTAAGGTGCAGTGTGCAGGATTTCGTGTCGTCTAGTGGTGAGGTTCTGCATTGCATTACTCCATCACAGTCACTTTTTATTTCTTCACATTTCCACTTCATTGTTGAGGAGGGTTCATGCTTCATTGGCTTTGCTAAGCAGTTTGCGTGATCCTCCTTTTCAGAAAAATAAAGGATCTCAAACGTGTTAGCTGATTGTGAGTTTTCTTTGTTTTGTTGTCCGATATGTTCAGTGTGCAAGTACCAATCATAAATAGTTTTGTCTTCAACATGTCTATTTTAAAAGTAGCTTTAACCAGGGAATTGCAAAATACCGTAGAACTGATGCATGTAACATAAGCTTGTGATCATCTTGCCCTGACCTGTTACAGTTAAGGTATTTTAATTATGCAAGTTGCCTCATATTACGTATGTTTTTATCTGTATAAATGTGTTTGTCTTTAAGCCTAGTGGCAAAGGGAAGCAGCTTCCAGAGGTGCATTGTGTTGTCAGCAAGCTGGGCTGTTTCAACCTGTTTGCAAAGGTAAAAGATTCACACTTGGTATTTTTTCTTGGCATTCAAACGAATTCAAAGACTTTTTAGTAATGTGAAACCCACTGGACTAACATTTGCTGAGGTTAAGTGGTAATCCTTTGATGTGTATCTGAACGTTGTTGCATTGAAACTTGTGCAGGGTTGGAATGCACAGAACTTAATCCTCAGTAATCACTGGGACCTATTTAATAAAACAGTTTAATCTTGTTTAGTCGACTAAACTCGCTCAGTCGACTCATCAAATCAGAATGTGCATGCACGTGGTTAAGTGCCACCCCTTTTCTAGGAGGCAGTGAGAAATTTTACATGCAAAGCCACATTCTGCTTAAAGGACCAAATCAACATTTTCCATCCTATGCTCCATTTTTAGATGTTTATAGAGGTCATGTTCTCACGAAGCCCAAAAACTCATTTAGTCAGTTCATTATCTACTTTTAAGATTAGGCTTAAAACTTTCCTTTTCGCTAAGGCTTATAGTTAGGGCTGGATCGGGTGACCCTGGACCATCCCTTGGTTATGTTGCTTTAGACGTAGACTGTGTTTCATAATTATTGTATGGCCTTGCCTTGCAATGTGGAGCGCCTTGGGGCAACTGTTTGTTGTGATTTGGCGCTATACAAGAAAAAAGTTGATTGATTGATTGATTATTGGCTTCAAACTCAAATACCGCCACAAGCTAATTGGCTAATTAATGTTATTGGGCGGGTCAGACTAAGGGCAGTTCAGAACCTCCATGACCAGTAAAAGATCAAGGATCGAGACGTCGCCCGGTATGGCGGAGCCGGGGTCCCACCCTGGAGCCAGGCCTGGGGTTGGGGCTCGCGCGCGAGCGCCTGGTGGTCGGGCCTTAGCCCATGGGGCCCGGCCGGGCTCAGCCCAAAAGAGTGATGTGGGCCCGCCCTCCTGTGGGTTCACCACCTGCAGAGGGGGCCATGGGGTCGGGTGCAGAGAGGATTGGGTGGCGGTTGAGGGCGGGTGGCCTGGCGGCCCGGTCCATGCTCACATCCCCTGGCTGTTGGGATGTGGAATGTCACCTCGCTAGGGGGGAAGGAGCCTGAGCTTGTGCGGGAGGTTGAGAGATACCGACTAGAGATAGTCGGGCTCACCTCCACGCACAGCTTGGGCTCTGGTACCAAACTCCTGGAGAGGGGCTGGACACTTCATTTTTCTGGCGTCGCCCACGGGGAGAGGCGGAGAGCTGGGGTCGCATTGCTTATTGCTCCCCAGCTCAGTCGCCAAGTGCCGGAGTTCACTCCGGTGAACGAGAGCGTCGCGTCCCTACACCTTAGGGTCGGGGGCAGGTCTCTCACCGTTGTCTCGGCCTACGGGCCGAGCAGCATTGCAGAGTACCTGACCTTCCTGGAGTCCCTGGGAGGGGTACTAGATAGCGCTCTGACTGGGGACTCCATTGTTCTCCTGGGGGATTTCAACGCCCATGTGGGCAGCGACAGTGAGACCTGGAGTGGGGTGATCGGGAAGCATGGCCTCCCCGATCTGAACCCGAGTGGTGTTCAGTTGTTGGACTTCTGTGCTAGTCACAGTTTGTCCATCACGAACACCATGTTCGAGCACAAGGGTGTCCATAAGTGCACGTGGCACCAGGACACCCTGAGCCGGAGGTCGATGATCGACTTTGTAGTCATATCATCTGAACTTCGGCCACGTGTCTCGGACACTTGAGTGAAGAGAGGGGCAGAGCTGTCGACTGATCACCACCTGGTGGTGAGTTGGATCCGCTGGGAGGGTAGGAAGCCGGTCAGACCTGGCGGGCCCAAACGTATCATGAGGGTCTGCTGGGAACGACTGGCGGAACCCTCTGTCAGCGAAGTCTTCAACTCTCACCTCTGGGAGAGCTTCTCCCAGATCCCGGGGGAGGTTGGAGACATGGAGTCCGAGTGGACCATGTTCTCCACCTCCACTGTCGATGCGGCTGCTCGCAGCTGTGGTCGCAAGGTCTCTGGTGCCTGTCGCAGCGGCAATCCATCTTCCGGTGGACACCGGAAGTAAGGGATGCCGTCAAGCTGAAGAAGGAGTCCTACTTATCTTTGTTGGTAGGTGGGACCCCAGAGGCAGCTGACAGGTACCGGCAGGCCAAGCATGCCGCAGCCCGTGCGGTCGCAGAGGCAAAACCTCGGGTCTGGGAGGAGTTCGGGGAGGCTATGGAGGAGGACTATCGGTCGGCCTCGAAGAGATTCTGGCAAACCGTCCGACGCCTCAGGAGGCGGAAGCAGCTCTCCACCCGCACTGTTTACGGTGCGGGTGGGGAGCTGTTGACCCTGACTGGGGATGTTGTCGGGCGGTGGAAGGAGTACTTCGAGGATCTCCTCAATCCCATCGTCACGTCTTCCGAAGAGGAAGCAGAGACTGGGGACTCAGAGGCGGACTCATCCATTACCCAGGCCGAAGTCACTGAGGTGGTTAGAAAGCTCCTCGGTGGCAAGGCTCCTGGGGTGGATGAAATCCGTCCTGAGTACCTTAAGTCTCTGGATGTTGTGGGACTGTCTTGGCTGACACGCCTCTGCAACATCGCGTGGCGATCTGGGACAGTGCCTCTGGATTGGCAGACCGGGGTGGTGGTCCCTCTGTTTAAGAAGGGGGACCGGAGGGTGTGTTCCAACTATAGGGGATCGCACTCCTCAGCCTCCCCGGTAAGGTCTATTCCAGAGTACTGGAGAGGAGAATTCGACCAATGGTCGAACCTCGGATTCAGGAGGAGCAGTGTGGTTTTCGTCCTGGTCGCAGCACACTGGACCAGCTCTACACGCTCCATCGGGTGCTCGAGGGTTCATGGGAGTTCACCCAACCAGTCCACATGTGTTTTGTGGATCTGGAGAAGGCGTTCGACCGTGTCCCTCCGGGCACCCTGTGGGGAGTGCTCCGGGAGTACGGGGTCCGGGGTCCTTTGCTAAGGGCTATCCGGTCCCTGTACGACCGCAGCAGGAGCTTGGTTCACATTGCCGGTAGTAAGTCAAACCTGTTGCCAGGGCTGCCCTTTGTCACCGGTTCTGTTCATTATTTTTATGGACAGAATTTCTAGGCGCAGCCAGGGTGTAGAGGGGGTCTGGTTTGGGAACCACAGAATCTCGTCTCTGCTTTTTGCGGATGATGTGGTTCTGTTGGCTTCGTCAAATCAGGATCTTCAGCGTGCACTGGGCGGTTTGCAGCCGAGTGTGAAGCGTCCAGGATGAAAATCAGCACCTCGAAATCCGAGGCCACGGTTCTCGACCGGAAAAAGGTGCTTTGCCCTCTTCAGGTCGGTGGAGTGTCCTTGCCTCAAGTGGAGGAGTTTAAGTATCTCGGGGTCTTGTTCACGAGTGAGGGACGGATGGAGCGTGAGATCGATAGATGGATCGGTACAGCGACCGCATCACTGCGGACGCTGCACCGGACCGTCGTGGTGCAGAGAGAGCTGAGTAGGGGGGTAAAGCTCTCGATTTACCGATTGATCTACGTTCCGATCCTCACCTATGGTCATGAGATTTGGCTCATGACCGAAAGAACGAGATCGCGAGTACAAGCGGCCGAGATGAGTTTCCTCCGCAGGGTGGCTGGGCGCTCCCTTAGAGATAGAGTGAGGAGCTCGGTCACTCATCAATCAATCAATCAACTTTTTTCTTATATAGCGGTTGCCCCAAGGCGCTCCATATTGTAAGGCAAGGCCATACAATAATTATGAAAAACCCCAACGGTCAAAACGACCCCCTATGAGCAAGCACTTGGCCACAGTGGGAAGGAAAAACTCCCTTTAACAGGAAGAAACCTCCAGCAGAACCAGGCTCAGGGAGGGGCAGTCTTCTGCTGAGACTGGTTGGGGCTGAGGGAAAGAACCAGGAAAAAGACATGCCGAGAAGGGGGGCAGAGATCGATCACTAATGATTAAATGCAGAGTGATGCATACGGAGCAAAAAGAGAAAGAAACAGTGCATCATGGGAACCCCCCCACAGTCTACGTCTAAAGCAACATAACCAAGGGATGGTCCAGGGTCACCCGATCCAGCCCTAACTATAAGCCTTAGCGAAAGGAAAGTTTTAAGCCTAATCTTAAAAGTAGAGAGGGTATCTGTCTCCCTGATCTGAATTGGGAGCTGGTTCACCAGGAGAGGAGCCTGAAAGCTGAAGGCTCTGCCTCCCATTCTACTCTTACAAACCCTAGGAACCACAAGTAAGCCCGCAGTCTGAGAGCGAAGCGCTCTAATGGGGTAATATGGTACTACGAGGTCCCTAAGATAAGATGGGACCTGATTATTCAAAACCTTATAAGTAGAAGAAGAATTTTAAATTCTATTCTAGAATTAACAGGAAGCCAATGAAGAGAGGCCAACACGGGTGAGATATGCTCTCTCCTGCTAGTCCCCGTCAGTACTCTAGCTGCAGCATTCTGACCAACTGAAGGCTTTTTAGGGACTTTTAGGACAACCTGATATTAATGAATTACAATAGTCCAGCCTAGAGGAAATAATGCATGATTAGTTTTTCAGCATCACTCTGAGACAAGACCTTTCTGATTCTAGAGATATTGCGTAAATGCAAAAGGCAGTCCTACATATTTGTTTAATATGCGCTTTGAATGACATATCCTGATCAAAATGACTCCAAGATTTCTCACAGTATTACTAGAGATCAGGGAAATGCCATCCAGAGTAACGATCTGGTTAGACACCATGCTTCTAAGATTTGTGGGGCCAAGTACAATAACTTCAGTTTTATCTGAGTTTAAAAGCAGGAAATTAGAGGGTCATCCATGTCTTTATGTCTGTAAGACAATCCTGCAGTTTAGCTAATTGGTGTGTATCCTCTGGCTTCATGGATAGATAAAGCTGGGTATCCATCTGCGTAACAATGAAAATTTAAGCAATACCGTCTAATAATACTGCCTAGGGAAGCATGTATAAAGTGAATAAAATTGGTCCTAGCACAGAACCTTGTGGAACTCCATAATTAACTTTAGTCTGTGAAGAAGATTCCCCATTTACATGAACAAACTGTAATCTATTAGACAAATATGATTCAAACCACCGCAGCGCAGTGCCCTTAATACCTATGACATGCTCTAATCTCTGTAATAAAATTTATGGTCAACAGTATCAAAAGCAGCACTGAGGTCCAACAGAACAAGCACAGAGATAAGTCCACTGTCCGAAGCCATAAGAAGATCATTTGTAACCTTCACTAATGCTGTTTCTGTACTATGATGAATTCTAAAACCTGACTGAAACTCTTCAAATAGACCATTCTCTGCAGGTGATCAGTTAGCTGTTTTACAACTACCCTCTCAAGAATCTTTGAGAGAAAAGGAAGGTTGAGATTGGCCTATAATTAGCTAAGATAGCTGGGTCAAGTGATGGCTTTTTAAGTAATGGTTTAATTACTGCCACCTTAAAGGCCTGTGGTACATACCAACTAACAAAGATAGATTGATCATATTTAAGATTGAAGCATTAAATAATGGTAGGACTTCCTTGAGCAGCCTGGTAGGAATGGGGTCTAATAAACATGTTGATGGTTTGGATGAAGTAACTAATGAAAATAACTCAGACAGAACAATCGGAGAGAAAGAGTCTAACCAAATACCGGCATCACTGAAAGCAGCCAAAGATAACGATACATCTTTGGGATGGTTATGAGTACTTTTCTCTAATAGTCAAAATTTTGTTAGCAAAGAAAGTCATGAAGTCATTACTAGTTAAAGTTAATGGAATACTCAGCTCAATAGAGCTCTGACTCTTTGTCAGCCTGGCTACAGTGCTGAAAAGAAACCTGGGGTTGTTCTTATTTTCTTCAATTAGTGATGAGTAGAAAGATGTCCTAGCTTACGGAGGGCTTTTTTATAGAGCAACAAACTCTTTTCCAGGCTAAGTGAAGATCTTCTAAATTAGTGAGACGCCATTTCCTCTCCAACTTACGGGTTATCTGCTTTAAGCTACGAGTTTGTGTTATACCACGGAGTCAGACACTTCTGATTTAAAGCTCTCTTTTTCAGAGGAGCTACAGCATCCAAAGTTGTCTTCAATGAGGATGTAAAACTATTGACGAGATACTCTAACTCCCTTACAGAGTTTAGGTAGCTACTCTGCACTGTGTTGGTATATGACATTAGAGAACATAAAGAAGGAATCATATCCTTAAACCTAGTTACAGCGCTTTCTGAAAGACTTCTAGTGTAATGAAACTTATTCCCCACTGCAGGGTAGTCCAACAGGGTAAATGTAAATGTTATTAAAAAATGATCAGACAGAAGGGAGTTTTCAGGGAATACTGTTAAGTCTTCTATTTCCATACCATAAGTCAGAACAAGATCTAAAATATGATTAAAGTGGTGGGTGGACTCATTTACTTTTTGAGCAAAGCCGACAGAGTCTAATAATAGATTAAATGCAGTGTTGAGGCCGTCATTCTCAGCATCTGTGTGGATGTTAAATGAATTAAGCTCTGTCTAGGTTTTTGATTAATTAATAGGCTGGAATGGAAGATTGCTGCTAATCCTCCACCCCGGCCCGTGCTACGAGCATTCTGACAGTTAGTGTGACTCGGGGGTGTTGACTCATTTAAACTAACATATTCATCCTGCTGTAACCAGGTTTCTGTTAGGCAGAATAAATCAATACGTTGATCAATTATTATATCATTACCAACAGGGACTTAGAAGAGAGAGACCTAATGTTTAATAGACCACATTTAACTGTTTTAGTCTGTGGTGCAATTGAAGGTGCTATATTATTTTTTCTTTTTGAATTTTTATGCTTAAATAGATTTTTGCTGGTTATTGGTGGTCTGGGAGCATGCACCGTCTCTACGGGGATGGGGTAATGAGGGGATGGCAGGGGGAGAGAAGCCTGCAGAGAGGTGTATAAGACCACAGCTCTGCCTCCTGGTCCCAACGCTAGACAGTCACAGTTTGGAGGATCCAAAAAAATTGGCCAGATTTCTAGAAATGAGAGCTGCTCCCTCTAAAGTGGGATGGATGCCGTCTCTCCTAACAAGACCAGGTTTTCCCCAGAAGCTTTGCCAATTATCAATGAAGCCCACCTCATTTTTTGGACACCACTCAGACAGCCAGCAATTCAAGGAGAACATGCGGCTAAACATGTCAGTCCCGGTCCGATTGGGGAGGGGCCCAGAGAAAACTACAGAGTCCGACATTGTTTTGCAAAGTTACACACCGATTTAATGTTAATTTTAGTGACCTCCGATTGGCGTAACCGAGTGTCATTACTGCCGACGTGAATTGCAATCTTACCAAATTTACGCTTAGCCTTAGCCAGCAATTTCAAATGTCCTCGATGTCGCCTGCTCTGGCCCCCGGAAGACAATTGACAATGGTTGCTGGTGTCGCTAACTTCACATTTCTCAAAACAGAGTCGCCATAACCAGAGTTTGATCCTCGGCGAGTGTATCGTCGAGTGGGGAAAACGTTAGAGATGTGAACGGGTTGACGGTGTACACGGGGCTTCTGTTTAGGGCTACGCTTCCTCCTCACAGTCCACCCAGTCAGCCTGCTTTCCCGACTGCACGGGATCTGCCAGGGGGGAAACTAACAGGCGGCTAAGCTACCTTGGTCCGCACGACTACAGGGGCCTGGCTAGCTGTAGAATTTTCCACGGTGCGGAGCCGAGCCTCCAATCTCCCAGCCTGGCCTCCAATAGCTACGAATAAGCTGCACTTATTACAAGTACCGTACTGCTAAAGGAGGCCGAGGAATACCTAACATTCACACCCAGAGCAGAAAAGTACGGGAGAGACAGGAGAAGCCGCCATGCTAAATCGGCTAGAGCTAGTAGCTGCACTAAGCTAGCGGATTCCCAAAAACACCAAAAGTGAATAATGTGCAAATAATCCAGAGGTGATTCAGCAAAGGAGTGCCCCAATCAAGGCACCAAACAGGCCATGAAGCAGCACAGGCAACGCACGACCAACAGCGAACGCACGACAACGGTGCTAAAATAAAATAAAAAAAATAATAAAAAAAAATAAAAATAAAAACGAAAGCGTTAGCAAGCTAGTTAGCTTGCCAACGCTAATGAAAGTTAGCTGATAAAAGTGCTCCGTCGCGATGTTTCGACCGTTAGAGGTCTTCCTTAGGCGTTGGAGCACAGTAAAAAAGTTAAAAAAAAGTAAAAAGGTAAAAAAGTAAAAAAGTCTTGAAAAAGACTGTTAGTTCAAGTCCAAAGCAGCAGGTAGCAGTCTCTGTGTAAACAGTCCCAACAGAGAGCCAAAATTCTGATGCAATCTCACTCCGAAGATTATCCAGGTAGTGAGTGAGTACCACTCACTACCTGGATATGAGGAGCTCGGAGTCGAGCCGCTGCTCCTCCACGTCGAAAGGAGTCAGTTGAGGTGGCTCGGGCATCTTTTCCGGATGCCCCCTGGACGCCTCGCTGGAGAGGTGTTCCGGGCACATCCCACTGGGAGGAGACCCCGGGGAAGACCCAGGACATGCTGGAGGTACTACATCTCTCGGCTGGCTTGGGAACGCCTTGGGGTTCCCCAGGAGGAGCTGGGGGAGGTGTGTGTGGACCGGGAGGTCTGGGCAGCTTTGCTTGAGCTGCTGCCCCCGCGACCCGACTCCGGACAAAGCGGAAGAAAATGGATGGATGGATGGATGGATGGGCGGGGCAATCAGAAACACTCAGATTAAACTGCTTCTTATCACGACTGAACAGGTTAAATGTCATTAGAAGTTTCTTGTAGTACGGACAGGAGCCCTAAACGTGTGCATGTTTAACTCACTAAATAGAAAAAAACTTTTAAAAATTATTGAATATACAGTTGACTTCTTACCTTAGTTTTTTATGTCTGCCAGGTTGTGTTGCTGTCGTGATGGCAGTCGACTTGTAATGCCTTTGCGGTGACAAGAAGCTGTTTCTTGTTGCTCCTTCCAATAACATGAATTGGGCAGTTAGTCCACTGTGCTATTTGCTTTCTAAATCAATAATGCGCTTGTTGAGTCAAACCTAGCCCCTCCTCCGCAATCGACCTGTAATGTCTTTCTGGTGACAGAAAGTGCTTTGTTATTGCCCCATCCAATAACATGAATTAGCCAGTTAGCCCGCAGTGCTGGTTACGTTCTAAATCAACAATATGCCAGTTAATTGTTGTTGTGAAAAGATCTAAAATAGAGCCTGATGAACTGATGAACTTCTCCTTTAACCCTTCTGTTCTTGGTGCTGCCATCAACACTTGCTCGGTCCAGATTTTGGAGGAGGTAGAGAGGCGCAGGGAGATTTCCCCAGCACTCGTTTACCCTTTTATGCGTAGCGTGATGGAGGCGCCATTTCCAGCACCTGGACGCACCGTCACCGTAAAGATCTTCCTCCCCGGCTCCGGCAATGAGGTAAGACTGACACAAAGTGAGGAAACCTTAATTAGTGGTCGTTCACATCCTAACCACTCATTTCTTCAGACTGTGACTCAGACGGGAAGGTATCTGTGTAAACGGTTTGAAGGGTTCATGTTAGGACAAATTTGCACAACGTGCTGTAACAATGTGGACACACACAAACTGGATACGGTAATGTTGTGTCAAGGATTGGGCTGGTGGACAGGGTTTACCTACCAAATATTGGAGGGGTATGTTCTGTATCTGGTTGAAAATATTAACAGTTTACAGCTTCAACATGTTAATAGAGCCTCCTTTAATAATTACATTGGAAAAGTTATTAAATTGTCACCGCTGTATTCTACAGATGTAACACGATAAATATCTGAAAACACTTCTTACGTCTTGTCTCATTAAGAAACAGATTTTTTTGTAACAAAACAGACTTCATGCACTTCATTCCTATTGATATGAAACCACTTTAATAGTAAATTTGTGTGAAGGGGTCATGATACCATCACTGTAATCTAAATGATGTTGAGGAAGTTTTTTTTTTTCCTTAAAATTGAAATTATTTTACATCTTCATGTTGTAAAATAATCACATTTTTACATTGCAAAACATTGTACCAGACAGCATTGTTTCACTCTATAGAGATGAACGTTTTTCAGGAATTACCGCATTTACAAATGTGGAGTTTACTGCTATTTCTGGAGCACGTTATTGCTTTGATATGCCAAAATAATTATTAAACGACTGTTGGTATAGGTATTGGTTGTGTATAGTTTTGCATAGAAAGATATGTGGGATATACACTGACTGGTCATGTTATTAGGTTCACCTTTCCAGTATTGGGTTAGACCCCCTTTTGCCTTCAGTACTGCCTTAAAATTCTTCATGGCATAGATTCAGCAAGGTGTTGGAAACATTCTTAGGAGGTGTTGATCCATATTGACATGACGGCATCACGCAGTTGCCCATTCAACCAGTCTGCCCATTCTCCTTTGACAATCCTCCTTTGACTCCTTTGATTCTCTGATATCAACCAGACATTTTTGTTCACACAACTGATGTTCATGGGATCTTCTCTTTTTTTTGGACCATTTTCTGTAAGATGGTTGTGCATGAAAATCACAGTAGATCAGCAGTTTCTGAAATACTCAGACCAGCCCATCTGGCACCAACAACCATGCCACTTTTAAAGTCCCTTAACTCTCCTTTTTTCCCTGTTCTGATGCTTGGTTTGAACTTTAGCAAGTTGTCTTCACCACTTTCGATGCCTAAATGTATTGAGTTGCTGCCATGTGATTGGCTGATTAGCTAATTGTGTTAATTAGTAATCCAACAGGTGGCTGGTGAGTGTATGTTTATAGTGTTGTTGTATGGGTTGTATGTAGGGATAGTATTTATATTGGCTGGGTATGGAATTGTAAGAGTTATGATGACTAGATGATAAAGGGGTAGGAACAGATAATATTTAAATTGTTAACTTTGCTATTATTACCTCCGCCAAGTAGGTTATGTTTTCGGTCGTGTCCGTTTGTTTCTTGGTTGGTTGGTTTGTTAGCAGGATTACTCAAAAAATCCTAAACGGATTTCAATGAAATTTTTACCAGGGGTGTATCTTGGCCTAACTTATAAGTCATTAAATTTTGGTAATGATCCAGAACACGATCCGGATCCGGTAATTTTTTAAAGGATTCTTTATCATTGCAGGATAGGGCCAATTTCAACATTTTTGCATCTAACTTCATGAAGACGGGTCACAAAGGCTGAACAAAAGTTAAGTTACGACACAACAATAATTTAGCATTTGTTTCTCCTCATTGACTAAACTTGTTATTAGAAAATAAATAAAACTTGTGTAGTTCATGCAGTTTCTCTTTATTTGCTGAAGATCTAAGGGTTTAACCCTCTAGGGCCGACGCTGTCGTATATGACGACTGAGACCAAGCTTTACTAAATTATAAATAACTTTTTAATGATATGAGATAGAAACTTACCTTTTTTTGCTGAAAAGTGCCACCGTCCACCATCTTTGTACTCTTCATAGAAGGTGTGTGATGACGTGAGCAATGTGAGTGTCCAATCGGAATTGGTTCACCGTCACATGGTTTTCCAAAATCCAATCATAGGGCAGATTCACCTCACGTGACACACCAAAGATTGTTTTTAGGAGTAATGTGTTACTAGTTTATTATAGTTTGCTGTGTGTTTTGAATAAATGTGTGTCGAAAATTATTTTCCACTTTACTTTTTCCTTTCTTATTTCTTATTGTAAACCTTTATTACACTTATAAAACACAACTATAGCATATATATTTTGAAAGTACAGGTTGTCCTGAAAAAAAGAGACATAAAACTTGATTGTGGGATGCAGGGAGAGCTGTTAACAGCAATAATAAAACATTTATGCCAGGCGAGTGAACTGTCCAAAAATGCCCTTGGACCCCAGAGGGTTAACCACTGAATCTGAAGCATGACGGTAGATGCGTGAAATGACGTGGAATAAGTCTCTTTGCCAAAGGGTATTCCATGTGACGTCAGTGACCCTATGGCATTGGCGGAGGTTTGCGCTCTCTGAGTGCTTCTAGTTTTTGTATGTTTTTTGTTAAATTTTCTTGTAAATTGTATTTCTTTTTTATGTGTTCAAAATAAATTTATTCATTCTTTCATTCAGTGCTCTACCCATTTAGCATTAGCATATGCGGCCATGCTAACTGTGGTAACGAAACTGTTAGCAGTTAATGTTAAGCGTGGGTGGTGTCAATCGCAGTTGTAATTGCATGTGCTAACGCTAACCCATCAGCCCAGCATGCCAACTCAATGTCACGGTGTCCGCTGTCAGTTGTGATGCACACCATGTCTGGTATTTCAGATAAACCATTTTAATTTTATGGTTATGATGTTACGCACGCTTTGATCGCGTATCAGATTCGTTACAAACCGGAAAGCGAATGACACAATTAGAAAAACCAAGTCAGACATGAATGTATCTCATAAATATCTCAACAGCATTAGAAAAAACACACAGCTTGAAATCTAACCAGCTAATGACCATGTTAAGCATGTTATTCATGGAGGTGAAGTGAACAGGTCTGACTATGAGCCCGAAACCATCAGCAGGTTTCATGTTCAGGCAATACCGTAAGTTTGCGTCTTTGTATATAATTGCCACATAATAAATGAATTATTAACATCGCTTGTTCGGTTAATAATCCTTTAATCTCTGCACGCATGCATCTTCCAGAGGAGCTGAGCGGATACTTTTAATTTTATTTTGGCATTTATATTTTTTAAAACAGAACATATCTATTATACAAAGTGTTGCTTTGAGGTATTTGTTGTTGGTATAGGTGACAGCTGTTGGCATATTGACACTTTGCATGACTGAAAGTAACATCGCTGCTTTCCAGGTACTGACTCTGTGTCGTCCTGAGGACTCGAGACTGGAGCATGTAGACTTTGACACTCTACTGCAGTGCCTCAGTGTTGGAAATCTCCTGCAGGTGTTTGCGTCCCTTCTGCTGGAGAGGAGGGTCATCATGGTCGCTGACAAACTCAGGTACAGAACTCTGCTCTGGTCACTACTGCACAGCTAACAAAACCACTATTGTAATAATAGTTGGGTATTGTAATTGTTATTCATTAGCGGGCGTGAATAACTCAACCGCTACTGTAATAATGGTCAGTATTGTAATTGTTATTCATTAGCGGGCGTGAATAACTCAATAACAATAGCTCAATAATAATAGTGTTTGACTTTCACTTACACTTTCACCTGCTATTGTTATTATTTGTAGAAAAGTGATTATTTCATAAACCTCTGCCAAGAATCTACCATAACATTATTCTGTGCTGTTTGTCTGTTAGCAGGATTATGTAAAACTGTGAAGCCAAGTTTCTTGAAATTTTATGAAAGAGTAGGGTATTGACCAATGAAGAAACTATAAACATTTGGAGGGGAGATCCAATTAACGGGACAAAACGAGGATATATATATATATATATATATATATATATATATATATATATATATATATATAAAACAAGCATAGTGAACTTGTTTTGTTTAAAATAAGCTACATATCTTGTTATCTTGCACCCCTGTTAGTCATACTGATGAAGCCATATGAATAAATACATTTTAATATTTTTTATTAATTTTTTAAAATTTTCCTTAATGGTGCCTTACTTTATTCTTTTTCGCTTTTGTAATAGAAAATATTAACATCTAAGAACATGTAATCAGAGAAATTAAACTGATGAATTGTTGCTGCTCTAATTGAAATATTACTGGAGTTTCTCGTGTATTTGTGCCCGCTGTCAGCGATAACGCTGACTGTGATCTGTATTGTCGTGCTCTGTACTTTGACCTGAACGTGTTTCCTCTTTGTGTTGATTTAAACATCAGGTCAGGATTATTTGTACAACTCAATATGACACACGTGCCGAATGGACTTTACAACCCGGAACAACAGCACTTCCTGATTTAGCCATAGCTTTCCAGGACAGCAAAGCAATTAGAGTGATTATAAGATGGGAAATTGTATGGCAGCATAATAAACTGTTAGTCATTAAACACATACAGTAACAGACTTTTAAGCAGAACTGGGAACAGTTGAGGTTGGACAGAGTCTAGAGATGTTCTGAGTAGTTGAAGTCCAAGGACGGATTAAAAGCTATTGAATACATGGAGATCCCTTCAGACGCTTTCCACTGTTGACTTGACCTTGGACTGTAATATGTAACATTCAAGTGAAAATACCTGAAGAACAAATACAAGTGCAAGATAAAAAAAAATGGCTTGAGAAACTGTGTCCATGCCAGTTTCATACATTCTCTCAATGTATGCAATGTCTGGTATTCCAGAAAACCCTTTTTCTGCACTCCTACATCTGCTAGTGGACCTGAGTGGATACTTTTAACTGTATTTTGCCATTTCCACTGTTAAACTATATGCGCATGTGTGTGACATAAATCACATCAAATGAAATCAATTTTATTTATATAGCGCCAAATCACAACAACAGTTGCCCCAAGGCACTTTATATTGTAAGGCAAAAGCCATACAATAATTACAGAAAAACCCCAACGGTCAGAACGACCCCCTGTGAGCAAGCACTTGCAACAGTGGGAAGGAAAAACTCCCTTTTAACAGGAAGAAACCTCCAGCAGAACCAGGCTCAGGCAGGGGCAGTCTTCTGCTGGGACTGTTTGGGGCTGAGGGGAGAGAATCAGGAAAAAGACATGCTGTGGAAGAGAGCATTGATTAAAAAATTAAAGATTGATTGAGAATGATTAAATGCAGAGTGGTGCATACAGAGCAAAAAGAGAAAGAAACACTCAGTGCATCATGGGAACCCCCCAGCAGTCTAAGTCTATAGCAGCATAACTAAGGGATGGTTCAGGGTCACCTGGGGTGATATGGTACTATGAGGTCCCTAAGATAAGATGGGACCTGATTATTCAAAACCTTATAAGTAAGAAGAAGAATTTTAACTTCTATTCTGGAATTAACAGGGAGCCAATGAAGAGAGGCCAATATGAGTGAGATATGCTCTCCTTCTAGTCCCTGTTAGTACTCTAGCTGCAGCATTTTGAGTTTACTGAAGGCTTTTCAGGGAACTTTTAGGACAACCTGATAATAATGAATTACAATAGTCCAGCCTAGAGGAAATAAATGCATGAATTAGTTTTTCAGCATCACTCTGAGACAAGACCTTTCTAATTTTAGAGATATTGCACAAATGCAAAAAAGCAGTCCTACATATTTGCTTAATATGAGCATTGAAGGACATATCCTGATCAAAAATGACTCCAAGATTTCTCACAGTACTACTAGAGGGCAGGGTAATGCCATCCAGAGTAAGGATCTGGTTAGACACCATGTTTCTAAGATTTGTGGGGCCAAGTATATGGCCAAGTATAAGTATATGTAAAATTGTCTCATTAATATTTGTAAATGCACACAGGGTGATCTACAAATAATCATTGATTTGCAAATGCGTTCAGATATCAACAAATGCAAATGTACTCAGTGGTTCAAATAAGCGTATTAAACAGCATAGCGCCTGTGCATGCTCCGTGATACAGACATGCTGCAAAATTCCAAAATTCTTCTTTTAAAAACTTGAAAGTTCTAAAAGTTTGCGATGTACACATGCTACATTTAGCTAAGCATCACACACAAGAACATCACACATCACCTCAGGAGGACAGAGTCGGTACCTGGAAAGCAGCGATGTTACTTTCAGTCATGCAAAGTGTCAATATGCCAACAGCTGTCACACTTGCCTCTACTGGTGGTTGGCTCTCACTGCGGTATTGTATCACTTCCTGTTCCGGAGCACAGCGGTGTTTTGGTGTATCTGTTAGCTGTTTAATCTGCGCAGTTAGATTGATCTAGATAATGATTTGTTTCACAGTGTAATCTTCACGTGCCTTAACTAAAACACTCCCTCTGCTGAATCACCTCTAAATTATTTACACATTATTCACTTTGTGTGTTTTTAGGAATCCGCTAGCTTAGCGCAGCTACTAGCTCTTAGCCGATTTAGCATGGCGGCTTCTCCTGTCTCTCCCGCACTTTTCTGCTCTGGGTGTGAAATGTTTAGTTATTCCTCTGCCTCCTTTAGCAGTAATGGTACTTGTAATAAGTGTAGCTTATTCGTAGCTTTGGAGGCCAGGCTGGGCGAATTGGAGACTCGGCTCCGCACCGTGGAAAATTCTACAGCTAGCCAGGCCCCTGTAGTCGGTGCGCACCACGGAAGCTTAGCCGCCATTAGTTCCCTTCCAGCAGATCCCAAGCGGCCGGGAAAGCAGGCCGACTGGGTGACTGTGAGGAGGAAGCGTAGCCCTAAACAGAAGCCCCGTGTACACCGCCAACCCGTTCACATTTCTAACCATTTTTCCCCACTCGGCGACACACCCACCGAGGATCAAACTCTGGTTATTGGCGACTCTGTTTTGAGAAATGTGACTTTAGCGACACCAGCAACCATAGTCAAATGTCTTCCGGGGGCCAGAGCAGGCGACATTGAAGGAAATTTGAAACTGCTGGCTAAGGCTAAGCGTAAATTTGGTAAGATTGTAATTCACGTCGGCAGTAATGACACCCGGTTACACCTATCGGAGGTCACTAAAATTAACATTGAATCGGTGTGTAACTTTGCAAAAACAATGTCAGACTCTGTAGTTTTCTCTGGGCCCCTCCCCAATCGGACCGGGAGTGACATGTTTAGCCACATGTTCTCCTTGAATTGCTGGCTGTCTGAGTGGTATCCAAAAAATGAGGTGGGCTTCATAGATAATTGGCAAAGCTTCTGGGGAAAACCTGGTCTTGTTAGGAGAGACGGCATCCATCCCACTTTGGATGGAGCTGCTCTCATTTCTAGAAATCTGGCCAATTTTCTTAAATCCTCCAAACCGTGAATATCCATGGTTGGGACCAGGAAGCAGAGTTGTAGTCTTACACACCTCTCTGCAGCTTCTCTCCCCCTGCCATCCCCTCATTACCCCATCCCCGTAGAGACGGTGCCTGCTCCCAAACCACCAATAACCAGTAAAAATCTATTTAAGCATAAAATTAAAAAAGAAAAAATAATATAGGACCTTCAACTGCACCACAGACTAAAACAGTTAAATGTGGTCTATTAAACATTAGGTCTCTCTCTTCTAAATCCCTGTTAGTAAATTATATAATAATTGATCAACATATTGATTTATTCTGCCTTAGAGAAACCTGGTTACAGCAGGATGAATACGTTAGTTTAAATGAGTCAACACCCCCGAGTCACACTAACTGCCAGAACGCTCATAGCACGGGCCGAGGGGGAGGATTAGCAGCAATCTTCCATTTCAGCTTATTAATTAATCAAAAACCCAGACAGAGCTTTAATTCATTTGAAAGCTTGACTCTTAGTCTTGTCCATGCAAATTGGAAGTCCCAAAAACCAGTTTTATTTGTTATTATCTGTCGTCCACCTGGTCGTTACTGTGAGTTTCTCTGTTTATTTTCAGACCTTTTGTCTGACTTAGTGCTTAGCTCAGATAAGATAATTATAGTGGGCGATTTTAACATCCACACAGATGCTGAGAATGACAGCCTCAACACTGCATTTAATCTATTATTAGACTCAATTGGCTTTGCTCAAAATGTAAATGAGTCCACCCACCACTTTAATCATATCTTAGATCTTGTTCTGACTTATGGTATGGAAATTGAAGACTTAACAGTATTCCCTGAAAACTCCCTTCTGTCTGATCATTTCTTAATAACATTTACATTTACTCTGATGGACTACCCAGCAGTGGGGAATAAGTTTCATTACACTAGAAGTCTTTCAGAAAGCGCTGTAACTAGGTTTAAGGATATGATTCCTTCTTTATGTTCTCTAATGCCATATACCAACACAGTGCAGAGTAGCTACCTAAACTCTGTAAGTGAGATAGAGTATATAGAGTTAAATAGCGCCAAATCACAACAAACAGTTGCCCCAAGGCACTTTATATTGTAAGGCAAGGCCATACAATAATTACGTAAAAACCCCAACGGTCAAAACGACCCCCTGTGAGCAAGCACTTGGCAACAGTGGGAAGGAAAAACTCCCTTTTAACAGGAAGAAACCTCCTGCAGAACCAGGCTCAGGGAGGGGCAGTCTTCTGCTGGGACTGGTTGGGGCTGAGGGAGAGAACCAGGAAAAAGACATGCTGTGGAGGGGAGCAGAGATCAATCACTAATGATTAAATGCAGAGTGGTGCATACAGAGCAAAAAGAGAAAGAAACACTCAGTGCATCATGGGAACCCCCCAGCAGTCTAAGTCTATAGCAGCATAACTAAGGGATGGTTCAGGGTCACCTGATCCAGCCCTAACTATAAGCTTTAGCAAAAAGGAAAGTTTTAAGCCTAATCTTAAAAGTAGAGAGGGTGTCTGTCTCCCTGATCTGAATTGGGAGCTGGTTCCACAGGAGAGGAGCCTGAAAGCTGAAGGCTCTGCCTCCCATTCTACTCTTTCAAACCCTAGGAACTACAAGTAAGCCTGCAGTCTGAGAGCGAAGCGCTCTATTGGGGTGATATGGTACTATGAGGTCCCTAAGATAAGATGGGACCTGATTATTCAAAACCTTATAAGTAAGAAGAAGAATTTTAAATTCTATTCTAGAATTAACAGGAAGCCAATGAAGAGAGGCCAATATGGGTGAGATATGCTCTCTCCTTCTAGTCCCTGTCAGTACTCTAGCTGCAGCATTTTGAATTAACTGAAGGCTTTTCAGGGAACTTTTAGGACAACCTGATAATAATGAATTACAATAGTCCAGCCTAGAGGAAATAAATGCATGAATTAGTTTTTCAGCATCACTCTGAGACAAGACCTTTCTAATTTTAGAGATATTGCGCAAATGCAAAAAAGCAGTCCTACATATTTGTTTAATATGCGCATTGAATGACATATCCTGATCAAAAATGACTCCAAGATTTCTCACAGTATTACTAGAGGTCAGGGTAATGCCATCCAGAGTAAGGATCTGGTTAGACACCATGTTTCTAAGATTTGTGGGGCCAAGTACAGTAACTTCAGTTTTATCTGAGTTTAAAAGCAGAAATTAGAGGTCATCCATGTCTTTATGTCTGTAAGACAATCCTGCAGTTTAGCTAATTGGTGTGTGTCCTCTGGCTTCATGGATAGATAAAGCTGGGTATCATCTGCGTAACAATGAAAATTTAAGCCATGCCGTCTAATAATACTGCCTAAGGGAAACATGTATAAAGTGAATAAAATTGGTCCTAGCACAGAACCTTGTGGAACTCCATAATTAACCTTAGTCTGTGAAGAAGATTCCCCATTTACATGAACAAATTGTAATCTATTAGATAAATATGATTCAAACCACTGCAGCGCAGTGCCTTTAATACCTATGGCATGCATATTTACAAATATTGAGACAATTTTAACTCCATACAAATACAATAACTTCAGTTTTATCTGAATTTAAAAGCAGGAAATTAGAGGTCATCCATGTCTTTATGTCTGTAAGACATTCCTGCAGTTTAACTAATTGGTGCGTGTCCTCTGGCTTCATGGATAGATAAAGCTGGAGACATGCTCACTACTCTATTTTTTTCTTTTAACCTGCTCCTCTCATTCACTAAAAGCACTTATTACTTTATGTCACAAGCCATAAATAAGAATAAGAAAAGTGCTAAAAACAAAACTGATTAAGCAAGATTCAGTAAGATGTAAAGTATGTAATTTAACAAACCTCATCCTATAACTTTCTGAATAATAAAAACACTGCTTATATTAAATATATCTTTGTACAGTCTTTCTTTCTGATGTCTGGCTGTGTGTGGTGTGATGGAGGCTGCAGCCCGATGATAGAAACTGTAATTAATGAAGTGTAATGAAAATGTAGTTTGGAAAATCGTAATCTCACTCAGACATCCTTCAGAGATGTCTGGTTGTGTCTCTTGTGCTGTGTGATCTGAGAGTGTTTGTAACAACTTGTTTTCTCTCCCCCGCTCGTCTCCAGTGTGCTGTCTCGGTGTGGCCATGCTGCGCTGGCGCTGCTGTACCCGTTCACTTGGCAGCACACCTTCGTGCCCGTTTTGCCAGCCAGCATGTTGGACATAAGCTGCTCCCCCACGCCGTTCCTCATCGGGGTGCTGGCTCCGTGCCTGCCGCAGCTGCTGGAGCTGCCCATCGAGGAGGTTGTACAATAAATAAATCACTTTTCAGCTTGATATTTGTGATAAAAGTGGTTTTGGTGCCATCTTTTGGCTGTGTAGTCATAGTGTGAAATATTTCAGAAGCAGCAGCTTCTGCACAGCTTCTACAACCCCAATTCCAATGAATTTGGGACGTTGTGTAAAATGTAAATAAAAACAGAATACGATTTTCAAATCCTCTTCAACCTATATTCAATTGAATCCACCACAAAGATGATATTTGATGTTCAAACTGATAGACTTTTTTGTTTTTGTGCAAATATTTGCTCATTTTGAAATGGATGCCTGCAACACGTTTCAAAAAAGCTGGGACGAGGCACCAAAAGACTGGGAAAGTTGATGAATGCTCAAAGAACACATAATTGGAATCAGGTGAGTGTCATGATTGGATATAAAAGGAGCATCCCCAAAAGACTCAGCTGTTCACAAGCAAAGATGGGGCAAAATACAACAACGGAGACCTCGGACTGTTGAACAACTGAAGTCGTACATCAAGCAAGAATGGGAAAGAATTGTAAAGTGGTAAACATACCACTGTCCCAGCTTTTTTGAAACGTGTTGCAGGCATCCATTTCAAAATGAGCAAATATTTCCACAAAACCAATAAAGTTTATCAGTTTGAACATTAAATATCTTGTCTTTGCAGTGTATTCAGTTGAATATAGGTTGAAGAGGATTTGCAAATCATTGCATTCTGTTATTTTATTTTTTTACATTTTACACAACGTCCCAACTTCATTGTAATTGGGGTTGTACTACGTTTACTCATCTGTTCCAAAGTGCTGAACTCTTGCAGACACTAAGTGACCCTTTTCTTTGTAGGTGCTCATAGTGGATCTGTGTACAGACAGGCTTGTCGTTCAGGTGTGTACCCATAGCGCTACGTGATGGGAATGATAGGTGTGGTTCCCGTAGGGATTTTATTTACACTTAAACACGCACATGCAGAATGATACAATGCCTTTAAAATGTTCCCTCCCCTTTGGGCTTTTGCATGGTTTTGTTTGCATGACATCAATTAAAAAAAAAAAAAATCAGTTTCTTTGTTTTAAAAAATTAATTGCTACAATTATTAAAAACTTATATGATCTTGATCTAAATGAAATACATAAATTGCAGCATTTCCACTTTAATAATACAAATAATTCGCCATAAATAAATTTAAATACATTATTTACAGCCAAACAACAGCATTAGTGGTAGAAGCAAATTCTGTGGTGGTGGTGGTGGGGGGGCCTTAATGAAATGGCAAGGATGCCACCTGTTGACAAAAATTTTTTTTAATTCTCTGTTAAACAGTGCATTCTGAAGTTTTTAAATTATTTATATAAATAATAAAGGAGAACTCATAGATTTTTCAACCTAGGTTCTAGTTTTTAAATGTTTTGGAATCATCTTTTCATTTGAGACAAAATGATTTTAATTGGGCTAGCATTGGAGGTTCTGTTGCGAGCAGAAGTATCAGATCCCTTATCAACAATGGACTTAATGTAATGATTCGATGGGCAGGAGGCTAATGTAAGTGGTGTCATTGAATTGGTTGTTCAAAAAAGTTTTACATTTATTGATGTAAACCTGTACAAACAGTAGGGACCCTCTCCTCTATAGGGATCCTCTCCGTGCAGCCAGACACTCCTAATGACATTTTCACATGTTTAGGGGTGACAATAAGCAGTTCTGTTTTCTTGCACATCCATCCAGATATATTGCGGTGCTCTTGAGCCAGTGAGTTCCGCTTTAATACATTTTTTTTAATGCTGACGTTGAATTGTGTGCTTTGTATAATAAAATGAATAGAACATCATTTTTGTAATTTGATTAGTCAGTGCTGTTGTTATTTTCTGTTTCCATTGCACTGTAAGAAAGATATAATAGTGATGCTTATTCTGCAGATTTTACATACGTCATTTAGACTTTTTTGACCCAGTCTTCCATTTCACAGGATGTTAATAAATTATTAATATTGTTACTACAGTTACAATGTAAGAGCAAATAGTAACATAAGCAAAACATGTAATGTAATTGATTATTTTATTTACAAACATTATACTTTATTATATTTGTGGGTTTATTGTTAAATTTCTAAAATTAAGGTCTAAAAAATGAAAACTCGTGATTTGCAGTAATCTAACGTAGATCGTAGAGTTGTTTTCATGTTAAGATTAAACAGCACAGCTTTCAGGCTGTTTTCATAAAGAAACCTTTTTTTTTTCCTTTTTTTAATAGACTTTTGATTTAATGCATTAACACTAATCCATGTAAAATCCTGAGGAGGTGAACACCTTTGTTTAAAAGTGGAGTATTACATCCAGAAATCTTTGCTTTGCTATGTGGCAGCTTGGCGATGAAGACTGCATCCTGCCGAGTAAACTGCACGCCGCCCTGCAGCAGGTCCTGGATGAGAGGAAGGACATCCTGGCACAGGGGGATGCCGACGGAGGTTTGTTTGCAAAATATAAAACAATTATGATGTCAGAAATCCTCAGACTACAGTTAAATGAAAAAAACAGTTCCACACTGGGCTCAGTCTTATCATTTATGAGATAAAGTAGCAGGACGGCACAGCTGGCGGCACGGGTAAACAAAAGGACTACTAACAATCTTGTAAATGTAAATGTGTGACTTGAGATTGCTTTGTTTTGGTGTGTGTGTGTGTGTGTGTGTCCTGTCTTCTGGCATTGGGGATAATGTATTTGGTGTATATATGGAAGCAAAACATGGCTGTAATTAAAGTCTCTGTCAGCAGCTGATTACCCAGTTTTGACATTCAGTCACTACTGAATACTTAATGTGCACATGGAAATGCCTATTTATTGCACAGAAATGAATCAAAACCACCTTTTTGTGTGGTCTGAATTTAGTTGCGTGGACTCATGTAGTGTGTGTGTGTGTGTGTGTGTGTGGTGTGTGTGTGTGTGTGTGTATCCATCCATCCATCCTCTAGTCCTCTGTGACCTGTTTTGAGGTGTTACCTGTGGACGTAATGAGCAATTTCTTTATTCTGTTAAAACGGCTGTAGTTGTATTTGATGCAGCTAAAGGCTGTTGGATAATCTTACCGGAGGTTGCGTGAACATCTGTTCCTTCATCCAGACCAGCAGGCTGATCTGAGCTCTCTGGTGTCCGAGGCTTTCGTGCGCTTCTTCATAGAGCTGGTGGGTCACTATCCCCACCACATGGTGGAGTCCTCCGGTGGGAACAGGGAGTTTCAGCGCGACAGCTTCAGGAAATCGCATCCCTCCCGTGGAGTTCGCCAGTTCCTGCAGCTCTTCATGGACACCCAGATGTTCGCCGGCTTTGTTCAGGACAAAGAGCTGCGTAAAGGAGGGGGAAAAGGTAAAAACATTAATGTGGCAACTGCTGATTAAATAAATGCAATCTGTCTTTTTAATGCCGCAATGAGAGAATGTGTCATGTGGGAAATGCAGTATTACACTGTATGGGAGTGGAGTTGCTATAGACTGCATCACAAAAGAAGTAATATCTAGTGTAGAAATGCTTAACAACAAGGACATTTGTTAAAATAACTTCAAGCGCAGCATTTAAGGTTTTGTTGACGTGTAAAATATTGAATCCTTATGTACTTTCACTCTGTAATCTGAGGTTGCAGGACAGTGTTCTGAAGGTGATGAAGAAGATGTTAGCAGGATGTAGAGCCTTTGCTTCTTGTGCTTCTGTTGTGGAATAAATTACCTGTTGACATTACCCTCTAAAGACACCAGAGCTGCCTGCAATACATCAATGGAGCTAATAGCAATCGCACTAGTCAATATTTGCTAGCTCACCAGCTGCATAGTGCCACATTTCAAAGCCATATCTATGCTCTGCTTCGCTTCAAATCTGTTTTTGACAGATGCCCCTTGTCGTTCTGGTACACTTCTGACCACACAGTCGGGTAGCACTTCTCTAGTGTATCCCATCCATAGACTGTGTATATATACTGGACAAAGCCCACATGACGTCACCCACTGGTTTTCTATAGAGACCCGGATCAGCCAATATGGAGCCCTTGTCTGGGCATCGCCATGTTGGTAGCAGCGCTGACATATGTACATCATGATGAATCCATAAATGAATAAAGAGGTGGAATGAAATTGGCTTTGTTGTGTGATGATAAAGAAGCCTGAACACGCCCCTATCTTCACATCCAGACCAGCTAAGCTAACATGCTACCCTCTGTTCAGGTGCTTATTAAATAATATTTTTGATTTAATTTGCCTGCTGAAGTTTTGAGACACTTATTTTCTCAGTAATTGTACATTAAATTTATCAGCTTACCAATAGCTGCTAAAAGTGCCAACACCGTTAGAATGCAACATTGAATAAGACAAGCACTTCACTCATCTTAGATGATCCATTACGATGTTTCACCACACAGAAAGCTGTATTATTTTAGGCGTTTGTCATAAAATGCTTTAAATGACAGACACAGCCCTCTACAACAGCTAGCAGCCACTTCCAGCAGACAATGAGTTGACATTACGGCAGGTGGAGGAGCTGGGTTCAGCTACTGTCACTCAAAGCGACCACAGCCCAAATTTACATAACTTCATGACTAAAGTTGGACATTTTAACATTGACTTGAATGGGAACTTGCTCACTTTTGCAGCGAGCTTCAAGTGGTCAGTTAAGGAACTGCCATGTTTCCTTCTTCCAGGTGGGCTTCTTTGTCCTTCGAGCCCGTTGAAGCTTACTGCTTGATCCCATCATGTCAAAGGGCTGCATTTCTATCAGTTTTTCTATCTGAAGCAGCAGGGGCTTTAGGATAATTCATCCATTCTTGCGTACAGTAGTGTTCAGAATAATAGTAGTGCTGTGTGACTAAAAAGATTAATCCAGGTTTTGAGTATATTTCTTATTGTCACATGGGGAAACAAGGTACCAGTAGATTCAGTAGATTCTCACAAATCCAACAAGACCAAGCATTCATGATATGCACACTCTTAAGGCTATGGAATTGGGCTATTGGTTTTAAAAAAAAAAGTAGAAAAGGGGGTGTTCACAATAATAGTAGCATCTGCTGTTGACGCTACAAACTCAAAACTATTATGTTCAAACTGCTTTTTTAGCAATCCTGTGAATCATTAAACTAGTATTTAGTTGTATAACCACAGTTTTTCATGATTTCTTCACATGTGCGAGGCATGGAGTCATCCAACTTGTGGCACCTTTCGGCTGTTATTCCACTTCAAGATTCTTTAACATCATTCCACACTTCATTCACATTTCTTGGTTTTGCTTCAGAAACAGCTTTTTTTGATGTCACCCCACAAGTTCTCAATTGGATTTAGGTCCAGGGATTGGGCAGGCCACTCCAAAACATTAATTTTGTTGGTTTGGAACCAAGATTTTGCTGATTTACTAGTGTGCTTGGGGTGATTGTCTTGTTGAAACACCCATTTCAAGGGCATGTCCTCTTCAGCATAAGGCAGCATGACCTCTTCAAGTATTTTGACATATCAGAACTGATCCATGATACTTGGTATGCGATATATAGAGCCAACACCATAGTAGGAGAAACATGCCCATATCATGATGCTTGCACCACCATGCTTCACTGTCTTCACTGTGAACTGTGGCTTGAATTCAGAGTTTGGGGGTTGTCTCACAAACTGTCTGCGGACCTTGGACCCAAAAAGAACAATTTTACTCTCATCACTCCACAAAATATTCCTCCATTTCTCTTTAGGCCAGTTGATTTGTTCTTTGGCACATTGTAACCTCTTCTGCACATGTCTTTTATGTAACAGAGGGACTTTGCGGGGGATTCTTGCAAATAAATTAGCTTCACACAGGCATCTTCTAACTGTCACAGCACTTACAGGTAACTCCAGACTGTCTTTGATCATCCTGGAGCTGATCATTGTGTGAGCCTTTGCCGTTCTGGTTATTCTTCTATTCATTTTGATGGTTGTTTTCCGTTTTCTTCCACGTGTCTCTGTTTTTTTTTTTGTTTTTTTTTAAGCATTGGAGATCATTGTAGATGAACAGCCTATAATTTTTTGCACTTGTGTATAAGTTTTCCCCTCTCCAGTCAACTTTTTATTCAAACTACACTGTTCTTCTGAACAATGTCTTGAACGTCCCATTTTCCTCAGGCTTTCAAAGAGAAAAGCATGTTCAACAGGTGCTGGCTTCATCCTTAAATAGGGGACACCTGATTCACACCTGTTTGTTCCACAAAATTGACAAACTCACTGACTGAATGCCACACACTATTATTGTGAACACCCCCTTTTCTACTTTTTTTTAACTAATAGCCCAATTTCATAGCCTTAAGAGTGTGCATATCATGAATGCTTGGTCTTGTTGGATTTGTGAGAATCTACTGAATCTACTGGTACATTGTTTCCCATGTAACAATAAGAAATATACTCAAAACCTGGATTAATCTTTTTAGTCACATAGCACTACTATTATTCTGAACACTACTGTACGTGCACATCAACATCAGCATGTTGCCATGCAAGACATTCAATCGCACACTGGGAGCAAGTTGGGGATGACCAAGCTTGCCTAAAGGACCTTTGTGATTTTTCTGCAGTGATGTTTTGTGGTTGAGGAATCACACAGACGATCGTCTGAACACAAGCTGCGTATTAGCAGTGTGTGTGTGTGTGTAAATGTTAATACAAATTATTATGAGGACAAAAGTATTTTGCCAACCTTGAAAAACTGTGAAACCTTTTGAAAGAAAGGCAGGTGTTTCAAAGGTTTCACAGTTTGCATGAAAAATAAGATTGCTTGTTGTGCTGCTATGACCTGCTGACCCTGACACCTGCTGGACACATCAGGAATGTCCATCCATATCAAATTATGAATTTCATATTTAATACTTAACACTCAGAGCAGATTCTGAGGGTTGCGTGTAGCTGTTGTTCTTATCATACCTCTGATATCGAAACATTAGGCTCAGTGATATTTTTGTCCCCAATTTTCATTAAAAGTCATGAAGATTAAAATAAAAATAAAAAAATTAAAATGAAGCTGAGTGGAAGTTTTGAGTGTCTCCATCTCGCATCCAGGTCTCTTTGAAACCCGAGTGACTGAGTATTTGGATTCATGCCCGGAGCTGGAACCCAGCAGTGTGAACAAATTTTTTAAAGGACTTGGTGAGTGTTGTTTTTTGTCAGATGTTAACGTTGAAACATCATCATCATCATTATTATTGTTGTTGTTATTATTATCATTATTATTGGCATATTTTTCTCTCAGGAAGCAAGATGAAGTTTTTACAAATTAAATGAAAACTGCCAGCAGACACTGATTCAAAGCGGACACTTACTGGCCCCGCATTGGGAAAATAAATGACCCAGGGCCGCATGCCGATGAGGACGAGGCAGGGATGAAGTCGGCCGAAAGTATCGGAGGACCGGTCTCGTCTCATTCTCGTGGATCCATGTCCGACTGTGAGAGCAGTTTTTTTTTAATTATTATTATTATTAAAACTGGAACCCCCTTTTTCTTTACACAGTGTCTTGTAATTGTTTTATGAAGGCATGGGGACAAGGTCCTGTGTTCTTACAGAGCTACAAAAAACAAAACAAAAAAAAACATTCCAATTATAGCTGTTGTCAGTACCTTTTGAATGGTTGTAGAAACATCTAATTTGAAGATGATGATCATTGCTGCACAATCTGGTCATTAAATGCAGCACGAATGTTTAATTTCAGTCAAACTGAAAATGTGTGATACGTGCCGGTATATAAATCCTGTGGCATTTCTTCAGCAGAAAACATTGTGTGTTTGTTCTGTTATCAGACCATTTCAAAGGATTTCAACGTCATAAACCAAAAGATTTAAGTGCAGATGTGGAGAAAAGTCTTTCTGTCCTCATTGTTCCTGTTAACTGGAGTTGGAAATGTTTTAGTTTACATTTTGCACAATGTTAAAGTAGTGTACAGTATTTTTGAATGTTTGTTTTTTTATTATTGTAATTAAAATATGAAATGTTCAACATACTTTTTAAATAAACTGGTTCATAAGGACGGCTGCTAATGTTTTGCTGTACAAGCTGTGACATTGACATTTACGAAGTGATTGAAGAGAAGGCAGTTTGCGTATTCTGCACAGAACGACTGAGATGACATGAAGAGTGAGTGCTTGTCATTTTTAAGTATGCCATATTTTTGCACACTTTTTTTTTATACAACCCCAATTCCAATGAAGTTGGGATGTTGTGTAAAATGTAAATAAAAACAGAATACAATGATTTGCAAATCCTCTTCAACATATATTCAATTGAATAATCAATCAATTTTATTTATATAGCGCCAAATCACAACAAACAGTTGCCCCAAGGCGCTTTATATTGCAAGGCCATACCATAATTACGTAAAAACCCCAATGGTCAAAACGACCCCCTGTGAGCAAGCACTTGGTGACAGTGGGAAGGAAAAACTCCCTTTTAACAGGAAGAAACCTCCAGCAGAAGACATGCTGTGGAGGGGAGCAGAGATCAATCACTAATGATTAAATGCAGAGTGGTGCATACAGAGCAAAAAGAGAAAGAAACACTCAGTGCATCATGGGAACTCCCCAGCAGTCTAAGTCTATAGCAGCATAACTCAGGGATGGTTCAGGGTCACCTGATCCAGCCCTAACTATAAGCTTTAGCAAAAAGGAAAGTTTTAAGCCTAATCTTAAAAGTAGAGGTGGTGTCTGCCTCCCTGATCCGAATTGGGAGCTGGTTCCACAGGAGAGGAGCCTGAAAGCTGAAGGCTCTGCCTCCCATTCTACTCTTACAAACCCTAGGAACTACAAGTAAGCCTGCAGTCTGAGAGTGAAGCGCTCTATTGGGGTGATATGGTACTATGAGGTCCCTAAGATAAGATGGGACCTGATTATTCAAAACCTTATAAGTAAAAAGAAGAAATTTAAATTCTATTCTAGAATTAACAGGAAGCCAATGAAGAGAGGCCAATATGGGTGAGATATGCTCTGTCCTTCTAGTCCCCGTTAGTACTCTAGCTGCAGCATTTTGAATTAACTGAAGGCTTTTCATGGAACTTTTAGGACAACCTGATAATAATGAATTACAATAGTCCAGCCTAGAGGAAATAAATGCATGAATTAGTTTTTCAGCATCACTCTGAGACAAGACCTTTCTAATTTTAGAAATATTGCGTAAATGCAAAAAAGCAGTCTTACATATTTGTTTAATATGCGCTTTGAATGACATATCCTGATCAAAAATGACTCCAAGATTTCTCACAGTATTACTAGAGGTCAGGGTAATGCCATCCAGAGTAAGGATCTGGTTAGACACCATGTTTCTAAGATTTGTGGGGCCAAGTACAATAACTTCAGTTTCATCTGAGTTTAAAAGCAGAAATTAGAGGTCATCCATGTCTTTATGTCTGTAAGACAATCCTGCAGTTTAGGTAATTGGTGTGTGTCCTCTGGCTTCATGGATAGATAAAGCTGGGTATCATCTGCGTAACAATGAAAATTTAAGCAATTCTGTCTAATAATACTGCCTAAGGGAAGCATGTATAAAGTGAATAAAATTGTTCCTAGCACAGAAACTTGTGGAACTCCATAATTAACCTTAGTCTGTGAAGAAGATTCCCCATTTACATGAACAAATTGTAATCTATTAGATAAATATGATTCAAACCACCGCAGCGCAGTGCCTTTAATACCTATGGCATGCTCTAATCTCTGTAATAAAATGTTATGGTCAACAGTATCAAAAGCAGCACTGAGGTCTAACAGAACAAGCACAGAGATGAGTCCACTGTCTGAGGCCATAAGAAGATCATTTGTAACCTTCACTAATGCTGTTTCTGTACTATGATGAATTCTAAAACCTGACTGAAACTCTTCAAATAGACCATTCCTCTGCAGATGATCAATTAGCTGTTTTACAACTACCCTTTCAAGAATTTTTGAGAGAAAAGGAAGGTTGGAGATTGGCCTATAATTAGCTAAGATAGCTGGGTCAAGTGATGGCTTTTTAAGTAATGGTTTAATTACTGCCACCTTAAAAGCCTGTGGTACATAGCCAACTAATAAAGATAGATTGATCATATTTAAGATCGAAGCATTAAATAATGGTAGGGCTTCCTTGAGCAGCCTGGTAGGAATGGGGTCTAATAGACATGTTGATGGTTTGGATGAAGTAACTAATGAAAATAACTCAGACAGAACAATCTGAGAGAAAGAGTCTAACCAAATACCGGCATCACTGAAAGCAGCCAAAGATAATGATACGTCTTTGGGATGGTTATGAGTAATTTTTTCTCTAATAGTTAAAATTTTATTAGCAAAGAAAGTCATGAAGTCATTACTAGTTAAAGTTAAAGGAATACTCGGCTCAATAGAGCTCTGACTCTTTGTCAGCCTGGCTACAGTGCTGAAAAGAAACCTGGGGTTGTTCTTATTTTCTTCAATTAGTGATGAGTAGTAAGATGTCCTAGCTTTACGGAGGGCTTTTTTATAGAGCAACAGACTCTTTTTCCAGGCTAAGTGAAGATCATCTAAATTAGTGAGATGCCATTTCCTCTCCAACTTATGGGTTATCTGCTTTAAGCTGCGAGTTTGTGAGTTATACCACGGAGTCAGACACTTCTGATTTAAAGCTCTCTTTTTCAGAGGAGCTACAGCATCCAAAGTTGTCTTCAATGAGGATGTAAAACTATTGACGAGATACTCTATCTCACTTACAGAGTTTAGGTAGCTACTCTGCACTGTGTTGGTATATGGCATTAGAGAACATAAAGAAGGAATCATATCCTTAAACCTAGTTACAGCGCTTTCTGAAAGACTTCTAGTGTAATGAAACTTATTCCCCACTGCTGGGTAGTCCATCAGAGTAAATGTAAATGTTATTAAGAAATGATCAGACAGAAGGGAGTTTTCAGGGAATACTGTTAAGTCTTCAATTTCCATACCATAAGTCAGAACAAGATCTAAGATATGATTAAAGTGGTGGGTGGACTCATTTACATTTTGAGCAAAGCCAGTTGAGTCTAATAATAGATTAAATGCAGTGTTGAGGCTGTCATTCTCAGCATCTGTGTGGATGTTAAAATCGCCCACTATAATACCACCACAAAGACAAGATATTTAATGTTCAAACTGATAAACTTTATTGTTTTTATGCAAATATTTGCTCATTTTGAAATGGATGCCTGCAACACGTTTCAAAAAAGCTGGGACAGTGGTATGTTTACCACTGTGTTACATCACCTTTCCTTCTAACAACACTCAATAAGCGTTTGGGAACTGAGGACACTAATTGTGAGTGTCATGATTGGGTATAAACGGAGCATCCCCAAAAGGCTCAGCCGTTCACAAGCAAAGATGGGGCGAGGATCACCACTTTGTGAACAACTGTGTGGAGAAAAAAAATAGTCTAACAGTTTAAGAATAATGTTTCTCATTGTTCAGTTGCAGTGCGCGGAGTAATCCATCAAACGTGAAAATCCATCAAATGTGAAATGGTAATTCTGTATCAGATTCCACATCAATACCTTCATATGGTAGCTTAAATTCATCCATTTAATCAGCGGCTGCAGCAGTGCATGACTTTCTCTCACTCTCAGCTAACAGCGCTAGCAGCGCACACAGCCAGTGTTCTGTCAAATTGTGCCTCTCGTTGCGAAAATCGACACTTCTGCGTCCCGACAATATTGCGCATGCGTGCGCATGCCCAGTTGCACAGAGGACAGGAATGACATCTCAGAACACCGTCAGGGCGCCGAGTAATACATCCAAATGTGAAATGGTCCAATATTTTGCCACCGTTACCCTGATATTATACAGTCTGACATCTCACATGCTTAACCAGTCAGATTCACGGAAAAAAATGTAATTACATTAGATTACTGTCTAAGTATTGTCTAAGTATTCACAACTGTAAGTTGTGCTCATCATGCAAAATTGCTGTCTGTCCAAATGGCAAAACCTTCCACGTCCTAAAACTCAACTGTAAAACTCTCAAAATCAAATTTTTTATACATTAATGCTGGGAGGTGAAACGTGCCTGTCAAGAAACATTTATAAACAGCTTTTTTTTTTTTTTTTTAAGGAAATTTGGGTTTCAAGTAAGAAATGTGCAGAAGCCTTGAAATGCACACATCCCTCACTAGACTGTGGAGAAAAAAAGCTGATCAAATGTATATTAAGATCTTGACTGCTTATTCATTTCAGAAATTAACTGTGTAACTGAAATTAACTGACTTTATGGACAATTTACTTGTAATACCCAAAGGTACCAGGTGATGACGAGCTGGGGCATGTGAATACAAGATTTTTTTTCTTCCTCTTCATCAGTGGGTAAAATAAAATTTAAAAAACCCCAATGATAATAATTTGAAATCGGTGCAAGCAAATGGCGATGAGTAGAGAATATATTTGTCATCATGCGGTTTTCCTCTTAAGTTTATTGTACACACATTCACCTTTATATATTTCAAACTGTTACCAGTACATTTTGTAAATTAGTCCAACACGTACTAATCATTATTCACTGCGGCTTTGTTTTATGTTTGTACAATTAAAGGTCTAAAACCAACACCTGTTTGAGTGTGTGGTGGGGGGGGGGGGGTGCAAGACGAAACTGTCCTACGTGATGATGTGTGCCGATCAGTCACTGGGGGCAGGGCTGTGTATCAAACAAGCTTAACATTACATAGAGAGCAGGGATGACGAATTCTCGTAAAACAGGTTCTTATGAACAAACAACCTTCCTGCCCACGATTACAACCTCCTTTACTGACAAAGATTCCAAGTATACCAGCCGCCTTTGGCCTCAGCGCCACAAGGGTTACTGTCAGGACATTAAAATGTCACGTGTTCTACAGTACGCTCACGCCTTCTGATGAAGTAGATCTCTTACATTACATTGTTGTAATAATTGTTGCTCCATGCACAGTTTCTTCAGTCACTTGGTGACTTCCCTCACTGGTCTCCTTCTTGAATGGTCACTCAGATTTGGGAACTGCTTACTCCACGCAGCTTTACAGTGCTGTTTGTATTCATGTAAATGAAGTCTTAAGACGTTTTCATTGAGTTGGTAATGTTTATGTATCCATCCCCTGACTGTAAATGTTTAATATATTTAGTGCTTACTTTCGATGCCCCCCATAATCTTCAGTTTCATTTTTTACCCGAGGGCATCAGGTAAGACTTTATGTCCATCCGTCCGTCTGTTTGTGCTCAGCATAAGTCCAGTCCTGTTACTGCCAGGGTCTTCAAATTCACAGGGAACATTCCTGGGACACAGACGTTGGAAAAGCTCAAAGATGGCTCACCTTCACCTATTCTAAGGGGTCAAGAGGTCACATTGATTACATGCTCATGTGGCCGTGGGTATTTTAGCAATGTGTTATAGTATTTTTAATTTTCTTGATGTTACAAAGATTTATTTTCACATAATCCATACATCCAAAGGCTCACGGGGGGCTGGAGTCTATCCCAGCAGTCACAGAGTGTGAGGTGGAGTTCACCTTGGACAGGACACCAGTCTGTCGCAGGGTCACATACAGACAAACAAACACAGTCACACCTACGGGCAATTTAAAGTTTCCAGTCCACATAACCTGCATGTCTTTGGATGTGGGAGGAAGCCAGAGCACCTGGAAGGAACACGCAAAAACACAGGGAAAACATCCAAACTCCATACAGAAAGGCCACAGATGGGAATTGATCCCATTACCTTCTTGCTGTAAGGCAACAGTGCTAACCACTAAGCCACCATGCTGCCCATTTTCACATTATTACCATTTTAAAAAATATATGAGAGAGCCTGATTTTTTTTTTTTTTTTTCATTTAATTAATTTATTTAATCTGTTCTCGCAAATGAGACAAACTTAAAATTCCAAAGGGGCCGAAACTTTTCACAAAATCACCCGAGTGTATCACCTTCACGGTCACACGGGGGCGCTGTCTACACACAAACACCAGGTTTAAGTATCGAGTCCCAACACTACAATGATACTACAATTAATACACTTCATTTGTAGTACATTTCATACAAGAAATACACATTTGTAGTGTTCTACATTAAAATAAAAATGAAGTAAATCAATTCGAGCTGTAATTAAATAAAAGGTTTTACAAGCAAAAGAAAGCAAGAAGGGGTGGGAATACAGAAAGGATTAAGTAACATACAGCAACAAACATTTGTGATGGCTAAAATCACCTGTTTCAAATGATAGAAACACTGAGAATTCATGATGTCATTCAGTGAATTTCTATATTTTTCGGTTGTCTTACCACAGATTCAGTGCAAGAATATGTATAAAATTATTCCTGTATTTTTTGAAATATGCTGTAATAATTTCTTAGATATTCCCTAATCCAAGAGCCCACTTTCACTTTATACTGTACTTCTGTTAAGTTCATGACTTTAAAATCTGTTTAATAAGCCTTTGAGGCCATTAGTTTTAATGTTATTTTACAGTTTTCTCTATTTAAAAAATATATTTGGCATTGAAGATGAATTTATTTGGTCACAGCGTGGTCACAGTTTGGAAGAATGAGGTAAACTCACTGTAAAACATAAGTGTCAAACCAATTCCAGAAAGGGCAAAGAGGGTGCAGGTTTCCTTTGTAACCACCAAATCCAGCAGGTGATTTCACTAACATCACTTTGAGCAGATGGGATGAGTTCATCAGTGAAATCACATGTTGGATTTGGTGGTTACAAAGAAAACCTGCACCCTGTTTGCCCTTTCTGGAATCAGTTTGACACCTATAAGTATTTTAGTATTGTCACTGTTGGAGTCATCATGGCAATGCCTTGGTGGCGAGGAAGCTTGTCTCTTGATCGATTCCCAGAAGGGATGATCTCCATCAATCTGGAGATGCCTGGGTGTAGGTTTGTTTAATGTGGGAATGTTGTTGCATGCTACAAACATCTGGTCCTTGACAAACGGCTGGGACATCCCAGATGATCAGGGTCTGAGGACCTGCTGCAGCCTTCATCCACCTTCACAGCTGTTTGCGTACAAGCCATCACCTCTTCCACCTGATCTGCCGCTGAGGATGTCTTGTTTCACAAGAGCCCTGTTAACCATCTTGTGTTCAGTGTTCTCGCTGGGTCTTCATGGTTACTATGGGGCACACAAGCTCCCCACTATATTTCACCCCAACAGGCAATCCTCGAGCCGTTACCCAGGTGCCACGACACAGACGAGTTGGACATTGACATCTACAGTTGGAGTACCAACTTTAAGATTCTGGAACCGGAATGGATAATTTCTTTGCCAATACACAATAATATACAGTATGTTCAGTGTTGTTGTCAAGTGACTTGTGTCGTTTGTAGCCAAAACGGTAACGGCAGCGACTCCTACAGTCATTGCTGCGCTTGCTACAAATGCTAAGATGACAGCGGGAGTCTGCAGAGATGCAAGCATGAGCAAGTTCATGGAGCCAACTGGAAAGGCAGTGAGTTCCACACAGCCGTGCACATGTTCTGTAGAATGTTGTCTTTCAGCTGCCCCTCATTGATCAGGGTCTCCACAACAAGTCCAGTAAAGGTTGACAATGGGATTTGGCTCAAGTTCTTTGGCTGGATGCCCTTCTTCACACGTCTTATTAAGAAGCACACACAACCCCTGGTGTTTTTCAGTGTGGGAATTTAACAGTGGCAAGAGACAACAGTTGTTCTGCTGCCAGCTGGGCCGGTCCAAAATAGACCTGATGTCTATTTTACACTAATACTGAGAGACGTGACACTGTGACTGCCAATCTGAGTGAATAGGTAGCGTGACATCAGGCGGTTGTTCGCTTGAACAAAATAATTCAAGATGGTGGACTACGATCCGAAAGAGTTGCATTAATGCAGTATGTTTCTCATGTATTTTGTAGAAATTAGCAAGAAATAAACTTCTAAATCTAAAAATGCTGTTTTTGTAAGCAGGTAACACCTCTGAAGTGATTTACAAGACATCTTAAGGAGACGTTAGCTTGCACGCCCCAGGAGTGCTCAGCAAGTGACAAAACCAACATCTTGTTGCCCTCAGATCTAGCTCAGGCGACAGTAGCATCACTTTCAGGGATTCAGTTAGCATCATACATGGTTAGCATAACTAGCATAACCATATATCCAACTGCTAATTGCTAGCTGTTAGCATCAACCACTACCTGTGGTTAGCGTTTCTTTTAATATGGCCTATCATGTGGCGTATGTGCAAGATCACGGTAACAATGTGGGGTATAAATAGCGATAGGGTCCACTTCCACAAATCTGGCAGTTCCCAGAAAACGTTCTATAGTGGAGCAGATAACTGTAACAATTGTTCATTTCTGGAAAGAAGCACCAAAGTTGGCACAAATACTCCTTAGACATTACTCTTTTGAAAAAAACTGAGTAGCCACTTGAATTTTGAGTAGGCGGACAGGTAGGGGTCAATTGAAGAATTACACAGGGGTCAAAATTTAAAAATGCTCCAATCATATTGAAAGCTATACCATATTATTTGTCTGATCACAATGATACCAAAAGGGTATAGTTTGGACTATCTATGATTGAATGTTATGGAGTTATGGGGTAAAAACAACAAGAATGGTGACAAAGGTCAATTTCAGTTTGTACAGGGGTCAAAAATTAAAGTTGCTCCAATTTGGTAAAAAGTGGTGCAAATTATTGATTGAACTAATAGGATTAATAAATAAAATAGTTTTGACTGTGTTGAATGCTTGGTCTGCAAGGTAAAGGTAGAGCAATGTCGACGTCCATTGGATTCTATGACGTGACATATGTTACCCTGTAACACGATAACTAAGTATGCCACATAGTGCAAACTGTTCCTTTTTAAAACCCTATTAACTCAACCAATAATTTGCATCACATTTTACAATATTTAGAGCAACTTTAACATCTGACCCCTGTACTAAACTAATTTTTCAGTGGTATTGGGCATAAACTGTATACATACGATCTTGGGGTCAGATTATCAGGCATTCCTTTGAGAAAAAAGTGGTGCAACCATCAGACGTTCTCAGTGTAGCAGAAAGTCTTTGTGTATCTTTTTGTGACCTTGCTCAGTGGAAACATATTTTCCCCCCAAAATGACACAATTTGTAACAGTGCTGTTATCAACAATCTCCTGCTACATAGATTCCTTTATTCTGAAAAGCGAGGCCAAAGCGCGTGTGTGCAACAACACTGGAAATTCACTAAAGTGGACCCAAACAAATGAAAAGCTGTCAAATAAATAAAGCATGCACACACACCCACACACACATGTGCACATTTAGCAGAAACAAACTAAAGGGTTTAGATAAGTAGAAAAGAAATATGACATCAGGTGTTTTTTTTTCCACTCTGTCATCACTTTTTCTAAAGTCATTCTGGCTGTGTGCAATTATGCACGGAATCGACTCAGCATAAAAACAAGTGTGCAGGCTGCATGTTGATAGTGAAGGTCAGTGTGCTAGAAAATGACAATCTTCCCCCAAACACAAAGTACGGCTCAGTCACTGCGCTGATAGAGAATAATACTTATGGAAAGTCACAGGTTTTAAATCATCTTAGCTCAGACAAAAATAAAGAGAAGAAACTATTAAAATCCTATGCAGTTGGACTCATTTAACACTACAAGGGCATCCGCTGTTAAACCTGTGCCTCATTAACGTGCATGCAGAACCATCTGTGTGCACGTTAATCTACTGAGGCAACTCCAAGAGAATGAAGGGAGAAGCTGAAGGAACTTACTGACATTACAAAGTAATAGTACCTGAGGGCATGAAGTAGGTAAGGACTATAACCACTGAACATCTGAGCTCAAAGACTTTGACCTTTACCCAAATGACTGACCTCCAGCTGACCTTGCAAGGGCAATTCTGGAGCCCACTCCATTGTGTGGCAATTTCAAGGCCAACCATCATTGACACACTAACTATGGTAGAAAATAGCAAAAGGGTCTGGGAGGAGTAGGACAACAAATAGGGAGGCAGACTTCACCTTGACCCCAGTCATTGACCGTTGCATGGTTTGACCTTGCTTGGGCAACTCTGGAACGCATCCCTGTATGTGTGCCACGTTTGGTGCAAATTGACCTTTCCTGAACAATTCCAACCCCCACCCACATATGTGTCACAGGTCTGGGGGGGAAATTGGAGTGAAAATCTAATTTTGACCTTTGACCTCAGTGACATCAACCCCAATGATTTACCTTTGGCAAGTTTGAACTAGTCTGGGCTGTTCCAGAAGCCATCTCCATATGGGTACCACATTTGATAGACATTGGAGTGATTTTTTTTTTTTTAAATATTAACCTTCGACCCCCACATATCTGGGTGATTCTTAGACTACGGGCACTTATTATGTCCTTTGATCATATTGTATGAAAAACAGAAAAAAGGGGAAATTTCACACTTTTATAGTTATCTTTACAATGAAAGTGTGTTAAGAAATGTGTTCTAGTAGTCTATGATGACTTTTTCACCTTTTTTCAGCATCATTATATGCAAATATTGCCGTTTTGTGCTTGTCCCACACCCAGACTTTTGATCTTCAATGATAAAAATGAATGGTAAAGAAACGTTTTTTTCTAATGTTTTAAAATATCTCTGAATAAAATATCAGTAAAATAATCAAAACATAATTGGGGTATTCAATGTCATACAACTGTTGTGATTTTTTTGTAAACAAAATGTAGTTGTCCCACACTATTGCCGTAATTTCCACCACAACACTGTAATGTCCCTAAACAGTTTGTATGAAAGATTGTTTGGATAGTTTCTATGGAGATAAACAGTGATATCAGAGCACATGTATATAGCGCCAAATCACAACAAACAGTTGCCCCAAGGCACTTTATATTGTAAGGCAATGGTGTGGTGGAAATTACATTTACAAGGCCAATAGTGCCCGTAGTTAAAGAATCACCCATCCAGTTTGTTGGGAATCAGCCAAAGGACATAAAGGAACAGACAAATAACCTGTTACCCCAACGACCTTGACCTGGTGCAACACAAACCCCTGAAGGACAAATCTGGGATCAACCTACAGGTACACTGCAAGTTTGGTGGCCCAACAGTAGGAGTAGTGGAACACACACACACACACACGTTTCTCAAGTTATGGTACAATAAAAGCTCTGTAATTGTAAAAGGAAGGGCATTCTGAATGCCGTGAGTGGTTTGGCAGCCAAAACCAGGCGTCACTGAAAGACAGAGGGCCGAAGATTATTTCTAACAGAATACAGCAGTTTTCCACTGATGGGTTGTAAAGATAATGCCGAATTCACTTTACGGCCCAACAGACCCTAAAGACTCATAAACCAATTCCTTGTCTTTACCACCTGTGTTTTGAACAGATTTTGTTACCAGATATCACACAACTCGGTGTGTATTCAATCACGAGTCCCACTAACACAGTTTTTGCTCCATGTAGGTCTAATGTAGGTTTCTTATGCCCAGAACTCAATCTGGTTGGTTTGACATTCAATGAGACAACTTACAAACAGGAGATGTGCTTCATTCTGGAACCTGTTCAAGGTTTCAAAACCTGTTTGGACTCCTTGAAGGGGGGTTGAGGGGAGGGTGTCTACGCTTTGCACTTCCTGTGTGTGTCCTTGTACAAGACACTCCATCTGCATTGTCCCAGGCCACCCAGCTATACCGGCCTCGGCTGAGGACATAACCTGCATTTCAACTGGCACAACTGGCAACTGGCATCCTGCCCAGAGGGAGCTGTAGACTCTCACCTACTTCACAGTCTGTAATCCAGTGATAAGCACCAGTACCACTGGACCTCAGCACCTATATAGGACTTACTTCTTCTGCTTCATTCAATCAGTCATCATGGAGACGACCAGGTGGCATCCTCACCAGATGCCTGAACCACCTCAGCTATCTCCTTTCAATTTGATGGAGCAGCAGCTCTACTCAGGGTCCCTCCTGGATATTCAAACTTCTCACTCTCTCCTCAAGTTTAATTACTGATACCCTATGGAAGAACCTCATGTTTGTCACTTGTATCCACAATCTTGTTCTTTCAGTCATTACCCACGATGCGAGTGTAAAAAAACGACAACAACAAAACCTGGCAAATTGAGAGCCTGACCTTCTGGTTCAGCTCTTTCTTCAACACAACAGTCCAGCACAGCATCCGCTAATATCTCGGATGCAATGCTGATCCATCTGTCAATCTCACGCTCCATCTTACACTCACTCATGAACAAGACCCTAAGAGACTTGAACTCCTACACATGGGGCAGTAACTCTCCCCTATCTCAGAGGGGGACAATCCACCCTTTTCTGACAGGACAAAGATGTCAGATTTCGACATGCTGATCGTCATCCCAGTCACGTCGGACTAGGCCCCAAACCTGTCCAGTGTACATCGGAGGTCCCCTGATGGTCTGATGGTCCCCTGTGATTCTTCTACCTCCAAACGTCTTAAATGGGAGGATGTTCTTCTTTTATGCTTTACGTATTTGAAATAAACTGGTTTATGTGTTTCTGATGTTCCAGGACAGTTAAGGTTTGAGGAAATACTTGGATGTGTGGTGAGACGGCAAACACCGGGACAGTTTAGTGTCTGCGTACACCCACAGCTTTAGTCACGTGTTCATCCCCAACGGCATCGACATCCATCCAATCCTCCGTCCCGCCGATAACTTACCGCACATCATTACCTTCAGTCAGCCGCCCACTAAATCTCTGACATGTTTATTATGAAACCGTTTTATGAATTCCAAGAATGAGAATGAAATGCCCATTGACTGCATACCTTATTCTGTTTTTCCTCCTCAAAGCACTCACAACTCGGAGCCCAATAAATTACTTTGCTGATATGATACGGCTGTATTTGTGTTTGGGTTACTAAATAACTGAGCCAGTTAGGCAGCAGAGAAGTGCTTTTGCTAATGGCCCAGAGCCATTAGTCATTACCATAAAACAAAATGACTAATCAAATAAAAATGCTAAGCTACATGCTTCACTTGCATCTTTCTGAAGATCCTCCCTGATGGATGCACTTTTTTTTTGCATTCGCCAATGATTGGGCATTTTTAGCATCATTGCACAAAAATAATTCTGCAGTTATCATAAAACTTGGCTAAAAGGTTCATCCTGGCCTAGTGTAAAAAACATTATTCATTGCTGGAGATTTGGATAAAGATGCAGATATAAGAAGTTTTAAATTTATTTTTCCCCAACATCAAATCCATCATAGTCCCATTCATGCTGACTCAGCTCCTGCTGAATCTGCTTCACAGTCAAACTTCTTGTGACGGCACCGGTACGACTACTTCAGACAACCGTATTGATCCCAAAAAAGGGCAGTTATGTTTACACTCCAATTACCTCAGACAAGATACAGCAATTAATCCACAATTATTACTTGTTTACCGTAATAATGGCACACATCAAAATTAAAGACAACACATATACATTTGACATTGTTTATGTGCACTAAACTTGAAGCAGTCTGTCATCCAAATTGAGGTAAAGTGGGTGAAGGCCGCTGCAACTGGAGTCACGCCGCCGCTAGCTTGGGGGGAATGGGGACCTGCTGCAGCTTAAACACCACGCAGCCCCCGGAGGGGGAAGGGGTGGCGTGAGCGGTGGCCGGGATGGGGTAAAGTGATGTGGGAGCAGGAAGGGAGGTAAAGGGAAAAAAATATGGAGCATGCTTCAGTCTTGTCCATGTGTAAGTCTGTCAGTTTATTGTCTTTGTGGGTTGAGATAATAAGGAGCCAAATAATCTCACCAGAGCCTGAAGACATTCCTCTGGAGGTAAACACTGGGCAATTTGTCCTTGAGGCTAGATAAGCCTGGAGTGTTGTGGTTGAGCAGTGAAAAACACTTTTAACAGTTCCACTTGAACAACCAAATCCCAAATATGAATTAAGAATATTCACCAGCCTCCGAAAACTTCAGCTTCAGCTTCAACTGCAAGGCACGCATCTGCTCCAAGATGTCATCCAATTTGCATCTGAGTTCAAGAGTCAATGCAGTCTGAGAATGCACTGCCTTGCCAACCTCGTTAATCATGACGGACAAGCAAGGGGCCGTGGTTCTTGATGCCACCGTCCGGTAGATCAGGGCAGCACATAAGCCAAAAAGTACCAGCCCTGCTACCTTGAGACCAAAAATGAATAAATCCTCGACGTCCTCAATGGAGAAAGGCACCAAGCATGCAACACGCCAAGACCCACATGAGTCGAGGACATAGCCCGCAGGATACGTTCCATCTGGGCAGGTAGGATCCCCCGGTCCTGACCTTCTTGTAGAAAAAATGGTGTCAATAGCGTTCAGAGACCAGCTGATCAGTTCCATGGTTAATCCAGTAGTAGTCCAATAGATCCAGAATCCAATATAATTTGAGGAATTCACAGTCTGGTGCAGTAGGGACTTGAAGGTTAAAGCAGAGAACAGAGATAAGGGAGAGTGGAGGAGATGCGACCGCCCTCGTCGGAGTCCCAAGCCAAAACAGGAAGTACTTTAAACATGGATATCATTATCCATCCTGGAAAGAAACAGTGTGTAACTGTGACAAACTGGTGAGTGAAGGTTCTTTATGTGATGACGAGGCCACAATGTCTCATGCTTCATTTTACCCAGCACACTTGTGAACAAGAACCCAAGATGCTTAAGCTCATCCACTTGCGGCACTAACTCTCCCATGAAGGGCCTGAATCCAATGAAAGGCTCATTCAAAGCCTGCTAACGAGTCTTTCATTGGATTCAGGTGTGTTGGAACAGGGAGACAACTAAGAGTGTCAGGAAGGTAGATCTCGAGGACCAAACTTGGGTACCCCTGGTCAAGACAGAAAGCAGAACGGAATACAGACGACTTGAAGTTGTTGTTGAGATTCATACAGGAACGAAGCTGGACGATGGTTAAATGATGTCTCTGAAAGTCAGTTTTCAGATTTATTGCTTTGTGTTAGTGCCATGTGACCGCGGCTTCGTTTCTAGGAATGTTCAACAACCAAAATACCAACATTCTGGGCGCAATGAATGTCTTTTCACTATTATTTGATTTCTTTGTGTGACTGACATCGCTATTCAACCATTCAAAAGGCGATTCCTACCGCCACACAACTCCAACCACACACGAGAAAGTTTCTTGATAGTTCTTGTTATTGAATGAAACCTTGTCTCCCTAATCAGATAGAGTTGTGACATCATCACACGCATGCGTGTAGTGGCTGTCTAACGGGATTTTGAAAATCCCCCATTGTGATATGAATCTGGTACCTTTAACCACCACCACTTACAAGTCCAGATACAAGTCTCATATAGCCACATCCTATTTTATGTCCTTTCCAGAGTAAAATCTTAAATAAATCTTTATGAAAACACAAGAATTTAGAAATGAAATATAATTAGATTGAAACTGGTACCTGATTTACATTCACTTCCTCTCATCAGTGATGTCACTGTGCAGGTAGACTGATAAATTTAATAAGGATTATGACGTCACACTGACACATGAAATGTCCTAACAGTTTTAAAGTACCATATTGACCAATACCTCTATATGCCAGTAAGGATGTGGGACAAAGGCCGCTGACTCAGAGCGACACTGTGGTGGGAAGACACTCCTGTAGCACCACCTGGTACCTTATCATAACTAAATGTTAATTCAGCTTCTACGTGGGTCGTGGCTGGGGTAAACGCTGTGCAGCTTTGAGCCTGTTTTGTTCTGCACAGTGAAGTTACATCAAAACAATCCTGAAGCTGTAATTCAGTTTGGATTTCATTATTCAGGAAAAGGGACAGATGGAAAAAAAAGTGTAGACTTCACAAGAGGAAACTTTACTATCACTGGGAAATTGATGATGATGATGATGATTATTATTATATAATTACATTATGTGCGCTGTGACAAAGACACAAGCATAAAAAGCAACAGGGAGGAGCATCAAGGGAGTACGAATGTGTCTCTTCTGACGCTATCGCTTCGTCCTCCCTCCTCCTTGTTCCTCATGTGCACCACCCTAAGGTCAAGATACTGTCGGTCCTGCCTACTGAATCTATTTGCATGAGGTGCTAAAAAAAAAAAGGAGTCTGGCCAAGCAGGTTCAGTGATATCAGCCAACGGACACAGACGAGGGATCACCTACAGCTACTACACACAACCACACCCACACACCTGAGGATCCAGCTCTGAGTGTGCAGAGCAAAAGAGGACCATCACCGGGACAGCGGTGCAACTGAATCCTCAAAACTCCCCGAGGGGGATCTCAGAAGCTGTTTGACTTTTGCTCCACAAAGATGTCTTTTTGAAGAACAAAAGAAAAAAGACTAAGAAGACAAGCAGAGGATCTGCTCAGCATCTTCAAGGTAAATTCAGCTCTCAGTGTTCCATGAAGGGTGTCAGTCATCCAGGGAGGACACATCTTCTCTGTATTATTAGTGTATTATTAGTGTATTATTAGTTTTTTATATTATATATAAAACATACAACAATGGTTGAGAGTAATTTAAGAGCAATAAGAGTATAAAGTGAAGTTATTAAAAAAGAAGAAGAAGAAAAAAACAGACTGGTTTAATAATGAATAAATTAGGTATCTCCATTATTTCACTTCTTTAATCAAACTCTACTGAAAAAAAAACTGAAAATGGAATAAAAGCATTTGCAGGAGGTTTTTCCTGACTTTCCTGTCAAAAGAAGAATAAGAAGAAAAAAAAAGGATAATCTGGTTTCTCCATCCTGTTTCCTGCAAGTGTGTGTGTGTCCATGTGTGCAGCAGTTAAACCGTCTGCAGCTCTGTTTCCTTCAGTTCAAACGACAAGTAGATCGAGTTTCATCCCGTTTACAGGCTGCAAACAGGTAGAACAGCAACACGAAGCAGCCGGCGAGCAGCCGCAGAGTTCAGTTTGAACAAAACCTACATCTCAAGCTTAGAAACCAGTCACTTACTGTGATAACTGTATATATATCAAATGCTCAGTGAGATGAAGTCAAAAAGAGTCTCGTTATGAGGGTAGAAATGGAGGTAATGGCAGAATTAATTACACAAAACGATTCCTGAATTCTTTGAATTATGTATGTTGTTTGAGCAGAGAGTTAATATTTGAACTTGCTCTTACGTGACCGTGGAATTTGGCTGCAAAGTCGATTCTATTTGTGTTCTTTGTTTTGCCCTGCGATAGTCCCGGGACCGTCCAGGGTGTACCCCACCTCCTACCCAATGACCCTCCCCCCCCGAGCCTTAGTGATCCTTAAGTGAAACTAGTCAACATGAGTCATGTTCAAGGTTTTATTGATCATAAAACCTCAGAGGACCTGTGGAATTTTTTAGATTTACATTTCAAAATTTCCTCTTTGGCGACTTGTGTATTTGGAGGTTTATAGATAAAAGAATGTAAAGTGATTTGATGTTACCAGATTCATATCATGAAACCCACATTAGTTCCAAAACAGAATTTAAGTGACATGAAAATTCAGTCTGTTAGTTGTGATTCCAGTCAGTCACTTCAGCAGGTGTTACTGCCTCCTCAAAGGAGGTTGTGTTTTTCACCTGCACCCATTTGTTGGTTGGATTGTGAACAGGATTATACCAAAACTAATCAACCTCTTTTCATAAAACATGGTCACAAAGTTTTTGTGTAGGCTCTCAGTTGTCCATGTGGTTTCCATAGTAGAGAAGCTTGAATCTTCGACTGGACTGGGTTGCTTGACGTGAGGACGTTTTGCTTCAAATCACAGAAGCTTCCTCAGCTAAAATTCTTGCTCTGGTAGTCTGACTTCTGTCTTGACTCTTGTAGAGAAGAATAAACCAGAAGCCAACAAAAGCTGGAGTTTTTTTTAACCTAACCAGACCCCACCTACCGAGAGGCCGACTGCTATAGGCTAGTGACTAAACAATAGCTCTAATTAGCACCTATTGTGCTCTAGTTAGCACTCTCCTAATGACAGGACGGAGGCCTCCCCTGATGGCTCCCTTGACAACTCTCTCCTGATGACGTAAATGACTCATTACCATGAACAAAAGACTGAAACTGCTTTGACCTGAGTACCACATTGTAAACAGGGGACAAAGCGTGTCTGAGACCCGCCACCTGGTTGAGGCTGGGTTTCAACTGTTTTACAAAGAATGCTTCCTTGACACCTCTCTCAAACCATTTCTTCTCTCTGGCTAAGATTTTAACTTCCTTGTCCTTAAACGTGTGGTTAGTGTCTTTAAGGTGGAGATGAACTGCAGACTGAGGTCCACTGGTGACCTCTCTGCGGTGCTGGTATAGCCTCTTGTGTAAATGGTTGTTTCTGGCATCCTCACCTGTGAACTTGATATTGGAGTCCACCGAATTGATGTGTTCTGTAAAGTCCTCGACCTCCTGTTGCTTGATTTTAACCCATGTGTCATCGACATATCTGCAGAATCACAAAGGTCAGTAAGTAGGCTATCAAATGTCATCATCTCATAAGGAAAAATGATCAGTGATTTGATCAAATGTGAGCAATCATGATAAATGTTCAGCAATCAAGATTAAAGATCATTTAAAAATCAATTATCAATGCTTACAATCAAGTATCAAGATCAAAGGTCGGTAAATAGAATATCAAATGTCATCAATCAAATAAGGAACAATGATCAGTGATAAATATGCAGAATCAATGTAATCAGTCAGGTAAGGATCAAAGGTCAGTGATCAGGATCCGTGGTAACAATTTTGGTCAAATGTGAGAAATCAAGTTCACATTTCAGAGATTAGGATTAGTTCAGTAATCAAGATATCAAATATCATCAGTCAGGCAAGGCTCAAAGGTCAGTGATCGTGATCAAAAGTAAGTGATCAAGCTCAAATGTGAGTAATCAGGATTAAAGATCAGAAAGAAGGATAAAATCTAATTTAAGGCTTAAGATCAAAGCATCAAAAATCAGGAAAAATTAAAAAAGAACAAGAAGAAGAAGTCAACATTCACTCATGAATCAGAATAAATTAAAGGACAGAGCTTCATGAGAATCACAATCATGTGTCACATAAGTTTCTGCACTTTGATCTAAGATTTGGATAATGATCTGTGAATCCTGATCTGGTAGATAAACCTATTTTTGAACAGGATTACACATTGTGGCAATAATGTACTCTATCAAGTGCCCTGCCACTTATAGGTCACCATTTAGAGCAGAGGGGAGGAACTCATGAGTGACATCACCTGCTGATGTCATCATTGTTGTATTGCAATAAAACAGGTCGGTATCCAGCTCTGAGTGTCTGTGGGCGCCATGAAGTTTCATGTTCGATAGTTTACATTAATCTGCTCTAACCTCCGTTTCCGGCACACAGGATGTCGGTTTGTTTGGTGTGAAAATAAGCAGACAACAGTTTGAAACTGGATCTGTAATTAAATTATGACGGGTTCAAGCAAACACTCATAACTGTCTCTTACACTGCATTCGGCAGATGTGTTTATTCAACTTATTAGAGTGTGTGTGTGTGTGTGGGGGGGGGGGGGGGGGACATAAATAAATAATTAAATGTATGCAAACATTTCTGATAAGACATTTTTTCTACCCATGAGGATATCATTTTAATATTTTATCATTTTATATACTGTTTCAGTTTAAAGATCATTGTCTCTCTCCATCCGGTCCGATGGTTCCTCTCCGGGAACCATCACCTTATCATGCTGAAGAGGTTTGTGTGTCCCTATGAACCTAAGAGCTGTGTTGTCTGGAGCCTTCATATATATATATATATATATTTTTTTTCTCAGGTTTTTGTTTTGGATTAATGGGGGGGGGGGGGGGGTAGTTTTTCTATGTGTCAATCAGGTTTTGACTCCTTGAGGTTTTCTCATTGTGCATCCACTTTAGAGGGCGCCGAGACAAACAGGTTAACAATTATCAATTATCCAAATAGTTATGCATTATTTTCCTGTCAAGTAAGTAATTAATATCAAAGTATTCAACATTGCATCAAATTTAATTTATTTTTGAGAGCTTGTGTCGCCTCACCGGTTTTTCACAATGTAAGGCTGCACTGTTGTCCAGCCCACCGGCAGTTACTATTTACTTATTACTTACTAGGCATAACATTATTGCAGGTAACCTAACCGGAGGCCACATTTCTCCTTTTTTTTAAGGGCTTTGAGAGAAATCAGCCATGAACAAGCGAAAACGCATACTTATTAACTCCACAGAGTCTTCAGTTCATAGACTCACACTTCGAGGCTCCAGAGGCTTTAACCTAATAAAAACATCTTATTAGCTGGAAATGAATGATGGAGATAAATTAATTTGTCACCTAATCAATCAGTGAATAAATAAACACAATTACACTGCAAATAAGCACAGTATCAATGAATATGTTGAAGACTGAAGTCACACTCAAAATAAACACATTTATTTCCCAGTGCTTCCTAGTTTGGGGCCCGTGGGGCCCCCACTCCCTTTGTTTTGATCACTGCAAATGACAAACACCCTACAAATTAATAAATAGCTGTTAATCAGATCAAAGAGTAATGTTTATTTTGTTTTGAAATTTTATTTTAGATTCAAAATGTTAATTTTCTAAAGCAAATAATAAAAAAAAACATTTTAATACATTTAAATGCAGTGTATTTGTATGTATGGAAGCATCAATCCAACATTAGTATTTTGAACATTTTGTGATTCGGGATTATAATTTTCAAATCAAAAATTTACATTTTTAAAAATCTTAATTAAATTTTTGCACATACATGATTTTTCAAAATCAAAATTTAAAATTACAACAAATATTTGAACAAATTTAAAACAGAAACCAACACACAACAACAACAACAACAACAATGACAGCAAATTCATTTAAAACTAGGACTACAAGCAGTCATATACAGGCATATGTGGGCATATATGTATTGTATGGCCTTGCCTTACAATATAAAGCGCCTTGGGGCAACTGTTTGTTGTGATTTGGCGCTATATAAAAAAAAATTGATTGATTGATTGATTGATTGATGTGTGTACAGGGGCAACCACTCATCTCACAGTTCAAATTTCAAGCAAATCACAAAATGCATGGAGTAGTTATGACATTTTGATGGTTCATCCACTAGGGGGCGCTCAGAGCACAAACAGAGGGGTCAGGTGTGTTCAGGGGTCAACTGTCATCACACGTGAAGTTTCAAGTCAATCAGGCAAAGCATGAAGGAGAATTTTTTGTGCGTCCCAGCATGGTAAATATGTGTACCGAATTTTATGAGGCTATGACAAAAAAAAAAAGAAACCCTATACGGAGGTTTTTTTTTGAGAATTTCTAGGGGTTTCTATTTTTCTATTTCACGATTTCGCTGTAACCATGTGAGAACCCCCAAAATATCGAATTTTGGGTCTGGCTGGACAACTTTGCAAAGTTTGGTGAGTTTTTGAGCATGGGGAAAGGCCAAAATTTGGATTTTAAAAGTGATAATAATAATAATAATAATAATAATAATAATAAACAGCGCAATTACAATAGGGTCCTCGTAGGACTTTTTCCTACTCGGGCCCTAATAAATGAAAAAGTTTCTTTAATCATGATCAGTAAATTACAGGCTGTGGCGGCTTTAAGCTAAGGTCAGATTAGTTACAAGTGACAGGAAGCAAAGCGACGACTTTTAGCCGTTTTGCAATGTCAAGAGACAACGGTCGCTCTGTTGTCAGCTAGGTGGGGCCACAATAGACTTGAAGTGTATTTTATGCAAATACTGAGCAACTCGACATGGCTATTGCCAATCTGAGTGAACAGGCAGTATGACGTCAGCTGACAAAAGAGAAAGAAAAACCCAAACAAACAACATGGCGGAAAATGTTCTAAAACAGCTTATTTCTGTATAAATCTGTTTCTCATATATTTTGTAAAGGCTAGCAAGAAATAACCATTTCTAAATCTAAAAAGGCTGTTTTCGTAACCAGATAACATCTCTGAAGTGATTTACAAGACGCGCACGCCCTGGGAACGCACATCAAGCGACAAGAACCAAGTGTGTGTCGCCGTCATTTTGTCGCTAATATGACCACAACATTAGGGAAGCCGTTGTTTTGCTCTGAGATGTTGGTGCTAAAGTGTGACATCTAGTGGAACTAAATCATTTATAGGACCTTTTAAATTTATAAGGTATTTGTTGGTTCTTTCCTTCTAATGAGGTTATGTATTTATTTGGTCATGTCTGTTTGCTGGTGATATTGTTACCATGGTTACACAGTAACTAATGTCATAAATGTTGTAAAACATTGTAAAAAGGTGGAGTTGCCTAGAATAGAAAGTATTGAATGTTGAATGAACCGATTTTTTTGGCGAGGTGGGGTGGGGGGGGTACAGAGCTTGTTACTCATTAATGGTTAGAGATTAACAAAACTGATTTTCCCAAATTGCAATGAAAAGGTCTGTTCATTCTCAAACAGAGGTCATTATGTTTTGGGGTACAGTTAGAGAAGTTGGACAAGGGTGTCTTAAATGCCATTTTTAAATGGTTACAAAACTAGGCCTGGAACAGGTATCATTAGATTCTGGACCAAAACCACACCCATGCTGGAACCAGCAAATTGTAAAAGGTTTATTTAAAAAAAAAAAATGCAAGATACCTTGCTTTGAGCATTAGCTGAGGTATACAGAGGGGTTTTATTATTCAGAATAAAATGTATTTAACAATAGGTGAATTATTAATTTAATATCAGCCATTCTACATTTTGTGTTGTACTTTACCTCCACTCTAACTTGTAATTTTACAGTTGTTATATGTTATTATGATATGTATAAATATTGCACCAATTTTGGCCGACTGTAACATTTGATTTAACCTTTATTTAACCAGGTAAGTTATTAAGAAAAACATTCTTATTTACAATAACGACCTGGTGGTTATTAAACAAAGATGTTTAAATGGAAATTTTTTCCGTATTATATCATGTATAAATTTTGCACAGAATTTAAATTGTCATCTGTTAAAGTTACACATACCAGCAGATATTTGAATGTTTGTAGAACCTCATGACACTCACGTCATCAGAGGCTTTGAAATGATAAGACAGCTGTGGTTTTACAGAAAAAAATGTGTCCTTACACCAGTAAAGTATATCTGAACCGAACAGAGAAAGATGGATGGAGAGCAGGTCGAGCAGGAATTCCAAGGGTAGATGGAGCGATTAGAGCGAGAACAAGCACAGACTTTGTGCATGTGAGAGTAGTGTGGCAGGGTCGTGCCTGAGGGCACAGAGAGGAGAACACCTGCACGCCGACCATCCTTCATCCCAAATACACACAGTACTGGTCTCATTAACAGGCGGCGCATTACATCTTACTTTCCTCAAACAAGCACATGGAGGAAAGCAGCCAGACCCATGTGGGAGAAACCAAATGGCTGCTCTCAGAGACAGATTTTAACCACTGGCCCGCTCATCAGGTTGACCCTGCTGGGTCTGTTAGCCGTTGACCAGTTCCAGTTTGGCGCTGCGTGCCTGAAGTGTGACGTTAACAAAGCGGCCTGTGTCTGTCCTCCCAGGTGAGGAACACGTGCCGTTACTCGCCCAAAACAATCTGTCAGCAGCTGGAAGGTCCAGGAAAGAACCAAGAACTCAGTGTACCAGCTTGTGCACATTCATGCACACAAGAAACTACGTGTAAGATTTTCTTACCCAAATTGTGGTATGAAATGTACTTTTATCTGAGTTAATTTGGAACACTATATTATTCAGCATGTTGACAGTCAGTGTGGTGGCATGGATCAGATTCTTAGCGCTGTATGATACCATTAAAGGAACACACCACATTTTGTTTTTACTATTTTTTGTTTTTTATTTTTGGTATCGTCTTGTAACATCAAACTGTAAAAACACAATTAAAGGCAGTGACCTCCCACACACTCCTAAACTGCATATATATATATATATATATATATATATATATATATATATATATGAGTGGCAGTAAATCTTTTTTGATGAACTGATTCAACAAACGGGTCAATCTCTGTACATGAAAATTCAGTAAGGCATATCTTCTATTATATATTCTAAATCTAAGGTATAACTCTACTGATGTATACTAAGGTACATCTAAATATCAAAACAAACAAACAAAAAAGAATAGAACCACTTAGGTGCCTATAATTTCAACATGTAATTGAAAATTATCATGTACTAATAAACCAAAACTGTTAAGTTGTCCCAGGTTTGCTTACGACCTGGTCCTTTCTGTGTGGAGTTTGCATGTTCTGCATGTGTTTGCGTGGGTTCCCTCTAGGTGGTCCGGCTTCCTCCCACTTCCAAAGACATGCAGGTTAGTGAATTGGTGACTTTAATATGGCTGTAGGTGGAAGTAGGACTGTGTAGAGTCTGTGTACAGGACTGGGTACAGAGTGTACCCCACCTCTGAGCCAGTGACCACAGGGACAGGCTTCAGCCCCCCATTGTCTAAGTGGTTTTAGACAATGGATGGATAGATGGATGGCTGCACCCTTGAAGATGAAGATGTTGGACCACCTGTGCTTATGAAATAAACATCAAATTGTATGATGCTTCAATGAAAGACAAAATTCCATTTACAGTGCATCTGGAAAGTATTCCAAAATTAATGAAATTCATTTTTTTTTCCTGAGAAGTGTATACACAATACCCCATAATGACAATGTGAGTTTTAGATTTTTCAAATTTATTAAGAATAAAAAATACTAAGATGTCACATGTACATAAGTAATTACAGCCTTTGCCATGAAGTTCAAAATTCAAATCAAATCAAATCAATTTTATTTATATAGCGCCAAATCACAACAAACAGTTGCCCCAAGGCACCTTATATTGTAAGGCAAGACCATACAATAATTACGGAAAAACCCCAACGGTCAAAACGACCCCCTGTGAGCAAGCACTTGGCAACAGTGGGAAGGAAAAACTCCCTTTTTGTTGTGTGGGCCGCCAGAAGAGGAGGTACTGCTGGCCCACCACCAGAGGGCGCCCTGCCTGAAGTGCGGGCTTCAGGCACGAGAGGGCGCTGCCGCCCCACAAGAGTGGCCGAGGTGACAGCTGTTACTCATCGGCTATGACAGCTGTCACCAGTCATCTACGCCTCACCCCTGATAAAAGCAGGACGACACCTCCACCACGTCGCCGAGATATCGTCCTATCAAGGAGGTAATTTGTTCTCAGCCATTGTTTTGTCTACCACAGACAGTATTTGCTTGTGTTATTTTTGCAGTAGGTTTTGTGAGTGCTTGTAGCTGGAGGCTGGGTTTGGACTGACGTCTTCACTCCAAACCTTTGATAAGTACACTTACTACTGCACGTGCCAGCTTTCTGGTGTTAAGGTGGAGGTGTTTTCCCACCTGACTTGCTGACTATTTTTGCTCTTCGCCAGCAGTACCAGATCCGACACGTGGAGACGGTGGCCACCTGGGGGAACTCGGGACTTGGCGGCTCCAGTATTCTCCTGGTTCGGTGGTGGAGGAAATCGTGTGGTTCCGGTTCTTCTCCAGACGGACGTCTCCTATCGTCGAGCCTGCCCACACGACACCTTGATTGATTGACTTTGTATTCATTCTGACATCTGCTGTGTGTAGTTGTGGCATTCACAACAGTAAAGTGTTCAGATTTGACTTCTTCTATTGTCCGTTCCTTTGCGCCCCCTGTTGTGGGTCCGTGTCACTACACTTTCACAACACTTTTAACAGGAAGAAACCTCCAGCAGAACCAGGCTCAGGGAGGGGCAGTCTTCTGCTGGGACTGGTTGGGGCTGAGGGAGAGAACCAGGAAAAAGACATGCTGTGGAGGGGAGCAGAGATCAATCACTAATGATTAAATGCAGAGTGGTGCATACAGAGCAAAAAGAGAAAGAAAGAAAGAAACACTCATTGCATCATGGGAACCCCCCAGCAGTCTAAGTCTATAGCAGCATAACTAAGGGATGGTTCAGGGTCACCTGATCCAGCCCTAACTATAAACTTTAGCAAAAAGGAAAGTTTTAAGCCTAATCTTAAAAGTAGAGAGGGTGTCTGTCTCCCTGATCTGAATTGGGAGCTGGTTCCACAGGAGAGGAGCCTGAAAGCTGAAGGCTCTGCCTCCCATTCTACTCTTACAAACCCTAGGAACTACAAGTAAGCCTGCAGTCTGAGAACGAAGCACTCTATTGGGGTGATATGGTACTATGAGGTCCCTAAGATAAGATGGGACCTGATTATTCAAAACCTTATAAGTAAGAAGAATTATTTTAAATTCTATTCTAGAATTAACAGGAAGCCAATGAAGAGAGGCCAATATGGGTGAGATATGCTCTCTCCTTCTAGTCCCTGTTAGTACTCTAGCTGCAGCATTTTGAATTAACTGAAGGCTTTTCAGGGAACTTTTAGGACAACCTGATAATAATGAATTACAATAGTCCAGCCTAGAGGAAATAAATGCATGAATTAGTTTTTCAGCATCACTCTAAGACAAGACCTTTCTAATTTTAGAGATATTGCGCAAATGCAAAAAAGCAGTCCTACATATTTGTTTAATATGCGCATTGAATGACATATCCTGATCAAAAATGACTCCAAGATTTCTCACAGTATTACTAGAGGTCTGAAAATTGAGTTCAGATGAATCCTGTTTCCACTGATCATCCTTGAGCTGTTTCTACAGCTTAACTGGAGTCCACCTGGGATAAATTCAGTTGATTGGACACGATTTGGAAAGACAAACACCTGTCTACATATAAGTTAAACCAAGCATGAAGTCAAAGGAATTGTCTGTAGACCTCAGAGACAGGATTGTCTTGAGGCACAAGTGTGGGAAAGGGTACCGCCCATCTAAACTGAGCCATTGGGGGCAAAAGGGCCTTAGTTAGGGAGATGACCAAGAACACCATGATCCCTCTGGCAGGCTCCAACAATCCTCTGTGGAAAGAAGAGGACCTTCCAGAAGGACAAACATCTCTGCATCAATCCACCAATCTGGCCTGTATTGTAGCGTGGCCAGATGGAAGCCACTCCTTAGTTAAAGGCACATGGCAGCCCACCTGGAGTTTGACAAAAGGCACCTGAAGGACTCTCAGACCATGAGAAACAAAATTCTCTGATCTGATGTGACACATATTGAACTCTTTGGCATCATATTTGGAGGAAACCAGGCACCATCCCTACAGTGAAGCCTGGTGGTGGCAGCATCATGCTGTGCAGATGTTGAATGCAGAAATGTACAGAGACATCGTGGATGAAAACCTGCTCCAGAGCACTCTTGACCTCAGACTGGGGCGACGGTTCATCTTTCTCTTTCAGCAGGACAAACACTGTTAGCACACAGCCAAAATATCAAAGGAGTGGCTTCAGGACAACTCTGTGAATGTCCTTGAGTGGCCCAGCCAGAGCCCAGACCTGAATCCGATTGAACATCTCTGGAGAGATCTGAAAATGTCTGTGCACCGACGCTCCACATCCAATCTGATGGAGCTTGAGAGGTGCTGCAAAAAGGAATGGACCAAACTGCCCAAAGATAGGTGCACCAAGCTTGTGGCACCATATTCAATAAGACTTGAGGCTGGAATTGCTGCCAAAAGTGCATCAAAAAAGTATTGAGCAAAGGGTGTGAATACTTAATACTTAACCAGCAATTTACTTTGGGATTTTTTTGTACATTGTTGAACTGCACTTTTATTGCTGGAGTTTCTTTTGTTTAATGCGCTGATTCCTGGGAAAGCCCAGTATAAACAGTTATTGTTATTATTATTAAACACATGATTTTTATTATAATTGAAAAAAATGGTATACAAGTCACATGTCTTCCCAAATGAGTAAAAAAACAAACAAAACAACAACAACAACAGCAACAAAAACCCTTGCAACTTGTACTTCAGAGAATATGCTATTTCCCCTTGAAGATAATGGATTTCTAATACAAAAACAAAAAAAAAATTCTAAAATTATCTTGAAAGCAAATCTCTACAAGTTGATATAAGTTAATTAAAAATATAAAAGCCAAGCTGATGGGTTGCATAAGTAATGGAACACTATGGTATAATACCTGTCAGTTTTATTGCCAGTTTTCTTCAGACAAGCCAGGGAATGGATACATCTTGACTTGTATTTGAAATGGCATAAACAAATTAAAATGTGTGAAATATCAAGTGTTCTGATACTTTTGGAGGGCACTGTATGTTGTGCCACCATTTAGACAGAACACTTAGTGTACAGGACAAATAGTATTTCAAATTTTTTAATATCATGCTGTAAAATGCATCAATTAACCACAAAAATCCAATAATCTCCTCTTGAAGATGACAGATTGGAATTATATTCCTTCGAACATAGCTTCTTATGTTGTGCTGCCATTGTGTCAAGTTTGTGTGAATTCTTTTTATAAGTCTAGTATTTGTAAATATAAATAAAAGATAAAGTCTATGGAGCTGTGCTGCTCTGTGCAGCTGTGTCCAAAGGCCAACAGTAGCACAAAAGTCAACCCTGTAAACATATCTACTCTTTCTTGCTCAATCATTTATTAGATAACATACAATCTATATTTTTAGAAAGTGCATTGATCTAAAAAAAAAATAAAAAATCTAATAGTAAAACAGATAAGGCAAGACAAGGCAAAAATAAGAAATCCTGTGGCCCAATCCTATAAATATTTGCACCTACTTATACTTAATGTACTTAGTCTACAATTAAAAAGAACACAGTAAATCTAAGTGGTGAAGAGGATATCATAAATGCACCTGATCATTAAAAGCAATGACTTGGAATCGTGCCAAATTGATAAGAGCAGAATGCGCACTTCAGACACGACCTCAGCAGGTTCACAGAGGCCTTAAATTACAGAGTTAGCTACATACAGTCAGTTGAATTCAAAAGGTTTTCTGTAGTGCACAATATCAAATGAATGCACATTAAACATATGCAAGATAAGAACTTGAAAATAATGAAAATAAAAATATAAAGCAATGCAAACATACCCTCGGCCATATGAGCATTGTCGTCTGTATAATTCGCAGTTGTTTAATTGGTATCTCAGCTTACGCGTAGCCAGGGGTGGGCCTGGATGGGCCTGGGCCCGCCCACTTGTCAGCCAGGCCCGCCCCATCCAATGAGAAGGCTGAGTCGACACTCGACAGTCACCTGTTGTTGCCTCATTGTATTTCTGTGATATGGTATTGCATTAGCACTGAGCGACAATTAATAAATTTTGTCCAAAGAGTCTGGTTCATCTTCTGTGATTTTTATTAATTCATTTTCAGAGTACAGTGGTCCCTCACTATAATGCGGTTCACCTTTCGTGCCCTCGCAGTTTCGCAGATTTTTTGTAGAGCAATTTTGCATGCTTTTTTTTAACGGCGCATTGTGTTCTGCGTCCTTATCAGGCTGGCCGTTCGCGGCACCAGTCGGCATCACCACAATTGCTCTCACTGCGTCCGATGCACTTTCTGCGGGCTCGGTAAATGCAGCCGCGGGCCACTCACACCGTCCTCCTGTCTGCTGTACGGAATTGCGCCAAATCTGGCAACAGGTCCAGAGACTACGCTCGCTGTTTTGATGCGGATGTTGACCGCAGCCGCAGAGCTCCGTGGCCACCGAGAGAGGACTTGGATTCTTTGCGGGTCCCGCATCCGTACCTCCGGAGGCAGTGAGCAAAGGGAGAGTTCTACGTGTGTCTGTTTATAATGTTCTCGCACAGAAGAAAAAAGAGAGTGTTTACACAAGAGAGAAAAGTGAGAAAATGTTAATGCCTGTTTGAGAAAAGTTAGTTAGTTAGTTATTTACATTAATTATTAAGAGTAGAGAAACTTGAATGTTTGACTGGACTGGGTTGCTTGACGCGAGGACGTTTCGCTTCTAATCGCAGAGGCTTCCTCAGCTAAATTTCTTGCTCTGGTAGTCTGACTTCTGTCTTGACTCTTTAGTGCAGCAGATAAGTGAAACAATCATGCAAATGGTGATAAAAGCATCAAATTCAGCAGAAATACTCCTTAGACACTCCTCTTTTGAAACAACCAATTGGCCACTTGACTTTTCAATTGGTGGTCAGGTAGGGGTGAATTGAAGAATTACACAGAGGTCAAAATAAAAGATGCTGCAGTCATATTGAAAAATATTCCACCATATTTGCCTGATCATAATGATTCCAAAAAGGTATGGTTTTGACTAACTGTGACTGAATTCTATGGAGTTATGGGATAAAAACATCAAGAATGGTGACAAAGGTCAGTTTCATTTTGTACAGGGGTCAAAAGTTAAAGTTGCTCCAATTTTGGTAAAAAGTGATGTAAATTATTGGTTGAGCTAATAGGATTAATAAATGGAATAGTTTTGACAGTGTTGAATGCTTGGTCTCCAAAGTAAAGGTCAAACAAGGTCAGCGTCTATTGGACATGTGACATATGTCACCTCGTAACGTGATAAGTAAGGATAATACACGGTCCAAACTATTCCTTTTTAAAACCGTGTTAACTCAACTAGTAATTTGCATCACGTTTTACCAAAATTGGTGCAACTTTAACTTTTGACCCCTGTACAAACCGATACTGACCTTTGTCACCATTCTTGCTGTTTTTATCCTGTAACTCCATAGAATTCAGTTACAGACTGTCCAAACCTTATATTTTTGGAATCTTTATGATCAGACAAATAATGTGGCATAGTTTTCAATATGATTGGAGCATCTTTTAATTTTGACCCCTGTGCAATTCTTCAATTGATCTCTACCTGAATGCCAACTGAAAATTCAAGTGGCCAGTCGGTTTTTCGAAAGAGGATTATCTGAGGAGTATTTCTGCCGAATTTGATGCTTTTATCACCATTTGTAGGATTCCGCTCTAAATATTCTCTTATCTGCTGCACTACTTGTAGAGAAGAACAAACAGAAGCCAGAAAAAGCTGGAGTTTTAAACCTAACAAGACCCCTCCTACTGAGAGGCAGACTGCTATTGGCAGTGACTAACAATTGCTATAATTGTTAGTCACTCGGGAGGAGCTTGGAGTCGAGCCGCTGCTCCTCCAAGTCGAAAGGAGCCAGCTGAGGTGGCTCGGGCATCTTTTCTGGATGTCCCCTGGAGGCCTCGCTGGAGAGGTGTTCCGGGCACATAGCAAAACAATTTCAGAATTTACAGAATTACATTATATATATATATATATATATATATATATATATATATATATATATATATATATATATATATATATATATATATATATATATATATAAATGCAACACTTTTGGTTTTGCTCCCATTTTGTATGAGATGAACTCAAATATCTAAAACTTTTTCCACATACACAATATCACCATTTCTCTCAAATATTGTTCACAAACCAGTCTAAATCTGTGATAGTGAGCACTTCTCCTTTGTTGAGATAATCCATCCCACCTCACAGGTGTGCCATATCAAGATGCTGATTAGACACCATGATTAGTGCACAGGTGTGCCTTAGACTGCCCACAATAAAAGGCCACTCTGAAAGGTGCAGTTTTATCACACAGCACAATGCCACAGATGTCGCAAGATTTGAGGGAGCGTGCAATTGGCATGCTGACAGCAGGAATGTCAACCAGAGCTGTTGCTCGTGTATTGAATGTTCATTTCTCTACCATAAGCCGTCTCCAAAGGCGTTTCAGAGAATTTGGCAGTACATCCAACCAGCCTCACAACTGCAGACCACGTGTAACCACACCAGCCCAGGACCTCCACATCCAGCATGTTCACCTCCAAGATCATCTGAGACCAGCCACTCGGACAGCTGCTGGAACAATCGGTTTGCATAACCAAAGAATTTCTGCACAAACTGTCATAAACTGTCTCAGGGAAGCTCATCTGCATGCTCGTCGTCCTCATCGGGGTCTCGACCTGACTCCAGTTTGTCGTCGTAACCGATTTGAGTGGGCAAATGCTCACATTCGCTGCCGTTTGGCACGTTGGAGAGGTGTTCTCTTCACAGATGATGTGAAGGAGATGTGTTGCACTGCATGAGGCAAATGTTGGTCACACCAGATACTGACTGGTATCCCCCCAATAAAACAAAACTGCACCTTTCAGAGTGGCCTTTTATTGTGGACAGTCTAAGGCACACCTGTGCACTAATCATGGTGTCTAATCAGCATCTTGATATGGCACACCTGTGAGGTGGGATGGATTATCTCAACAAAGGAGAAGTGCTCACTATCACAGATTTAGACTGGTTTGTGCACAGTATTTGAGGGAAATGGTGATATTGTGTATGTGGAAAAAGTTTTAGATCGTTGAGTTAATCTCATACAAAATGGGAGCAAAACCAAAAGTGTTGCGTTTATATTTTTGTTGAGTATACATATATATATATGTTAAATGGACTGCATTTATATAGCGCTTTTCCATCTGCATCAGACGCTCAAAGCGCTTTACAATTATGCCTCACATTCACCCCGATGTCAGGGTGCTGCCATACAAGGCGCTCACTACACACCGGGAACAATATTACAGCCAGACAGACAGAAATATAGACAGATTCACTCTATTCATGCAATCATCATCTCCTTTCCAGACTGGGATAACAAGTCCTTTCTTCAATTCAATCCACTCACTCGCAAATGTTCAACCACTTACTCTAATTAAGGGTCACGGGGTCTGTCACACAGCCACATATAGCCAAAGAAACACATTCACACAACTACGGACAATTTAAAGTTTCCAATCCACTTATTCTTTGGATGTGGAAGGAAGCCGGAGGTCCTGGAGGGAACCCACCAAACATGGGGAGAACATGTAAACTCCACACAGAAAGGCCACAGGTGGGAATTGATCCCATGACCTTCTTGCTGTGAGGCAACAGTGCTAACCACTGCTGCCAATTAAATTCAATTCAATGTATTTATATTGTGCCAAATCACAACATAAGTGCCCCTGCGCCCCAAGGTGGTTGGTAAGGTCTAACCACCAGTCTATCTACTGTACCAATCAGTCTATCTACTGTATCTAGCCGCAGAACCCAATGACTCCCTCAGAGTTGCCTGGGTGTCTTGGTGGCTTCCCTCACCTAGTTCAGTTTTTGACAAATACGTTCTCAAGACAGATCAACCACACAGTTTGAATTTCTTAATGATTGAAGAAAAGGTTTTTCTTTGAAAACTCCTCTTGAGCTATTGTGGTACACTACAAGAGAAACTTGATTGTTTAATTTAAACTCCATTGTAGATGAGCACAGAGGCAAGATTTTAAAAAGTTTTGTCACTGTCACTAACTATGTATTCATTTCAATCATTTATAAATCCATTTAAATGACACCTGTATTGCACAAGATTGCCTTCATTCACATTTGCTAAATCAATCCCTGACATTTCTGAAAGCTTCACATATTTGACCCGTTTTCATCATAACCTATGAATAACTCATTGATGGAAGAAAATCTTATCTGATTGTTATATAATGTTTGCCCTACGTGAGGGTAAGAAGAGTTTAAAGTTCAACATTCAACATGTAAAAAATGTGAACCTGACTGTACGATTGAAATCCTGCTCGCTCACTGCCTTGTGATTGTCGGAAAAATGTGTTTGCGCTTGTTTGCACAGTTTCTATGATACCAGCAGCCAGACACCTTTTGCAAATATGAAAGCTAACCTGCTTTATAATTCATTGTCTTTTAAGGTCGTCCAGAAAATCAGGCAAAGCAAGAGAGGAGACAGAACAGGCCGGAGAGGACGCTTCTTCAAAATGGAACAAACTACTCAGATCTGGCACATGCAAGTCAGCCCTCCTGATGTGCCTGGAGAGCAGCAGAAGAAAGTATCAGTCAGCGGCCAGCTGGAGTGTTCCATTTGCTACAACACCTATGACAACGTCTTCAAAACTCCCAAGCTGCTGGCCTGCACTCACACTTTCTGTCTGGAGTGCCTCTCTCGTATCATGGCGTTCTCTGCGGTTGACCAGGAGGGCAACAGCGGAAGCACACGTCTTTTTTGCCCCCTTTGCCGCCATCCCACCACGCTGCCTGAGGAGGGCCCGCCGGCTCTGGCCACCAGCCATGAGGTCCTCTGTAAGCTGCCCAGCCACCAACAGCAAGAGGAGCCGGTGTGGCTGGAGGGAGAGAAGCTGTGCTACAAAAGTCCCAGTCGCGAGGGCGGCTCGAACGCTCCCGATAATCCCAGTGCCTTCTGCATCTGCATCAACATTGGTGCCAACAAGCCGGTGGAATCCCCGATGCACACTCAGTCTCGTACTTTTGGCAGGCTGAGCCGGGTGTCAGACTGGAAACGGTTGGTGCTCTTCATTTTCCTCATGGTGGTGCTTGTTGTGGTTGTTTTGTGGCCACTGCATTGTGTGTTCAGCACAGGGAGCATGCGCTGTCTGCAAGAATCCAGCTCCCCCACACCCACCACCACCACTGCCACTCCGACCATCGCATTTGCCAAGCACGCAGACAGTCCAAAGTAAACTCGAACAGTAAAATGACTTTAACTGGATATAAAAGCTATGACTATTTAAGATATTTGGCACTGTAAATTGCATGGATATGAAACTCCCATGTCTCAAAGTGCATAGCACAAATGGACGTTCCCCAATCAGAGAGGGCGCCATCACATCCTTATGCTGCGTTCAAGATGAAGGTATACCCGAAGAACTCAAGTTGGTAATTTTGTGGAACACACTGAAAATTGCAGGCTAGATCTAGGAAAAAAGGTTAAAAATAAGGGTGGGTGGGTGTAACTGAATCACATTCTAAAAGTCCTCAAAAATCCCCCTTGTGGCTTTTCAAAATCCAATATGGCACCCAACATGTCCGCCACTTCACTTATTTTTTTACTTATCTTTTCTTCTGTAAAGATTAAACAAAATTTAAATGTCTAAATGTGCATATTAAGACATGAGTAACTGTTTACAATCATTATCTCAAGTTATTATAAATGTCAAAAACTAAGATGTTGGTCATACTGGAGTCCAAAGTGGCCGATATTGTTTAGTTTGCAGTTTTACATATTTTTCTGGACCCATCCTGACAATCTCAGCTGGTTACAGAAACTTTCCATTATTTGGTCATTTTTGAGCAGATGCTGTTGGACTAGTTAAGAACATTTGAGTTCTGAAAAAGTGTGCGTTCATTTGACCAACTTAACCACATTCAGAATGTTGTTGGCTTTACAAAGAATGCATAAGTAAGTCAGATCAGCACACTGCATTTCTATTTGTAGTCTTCCATCAGATAATGCTGGAAACGTCATTATTACCATATTTTCTGGAGTATAAGTCACGAGGCACTTTACTGTTTTGGTTGGCCTTGCGACTTATACTCAGGTGCGATTTATATCCCCAAAAAATCATGCATTTGTTATTCATAATAATAATTATAATAACTATTTACATAGGACTTTCACAGGAATGAAAACATGAAACAAAATAAACTCCAATATTAAAATAACAAATGCTAACAACAACAACAACAACAACAAGAGCAATCCCACATTTCTGACGTCAGACAATCTGGATCTGGAGTCTTCCATGCTCTAATATCTGTCTGTGGTGCAAATGTGGTGAGAATCTGTGCAGTAATTTTGACATAATTCTACTAACAGATAAACAAATAAACAAATAAATAAATGCTGGTGAATTGATTATGTCCTTAGCAGATGTAATAATCATAATAATGACAACAGCAATGCACAAAAATCCCAAATTGAGTTGGTAATACAGAAAAAGTGTGACTTATACTACATAAAACGCCGTATATAAAGAATGCAATCATACAAAAGTCAATGATTTGCTGAAAGTAATTAAATAATATTTGTAATATTTCTGTATTTAATTAATAAATTGGAAAACTGAATTTCAGCAGCCATTTCAGAGAGACAAAGAAAAAAAAATCCCGTCTGACCTCATGTACAAATCTTTTTGTCCAAGTTGGAGTTCAGAATTTCTCTTGTTCAGATGTCATGAATGTAGCATTAATCTTGGGTTCTCCCAAGTGTGGCATGAAAGCATCATGTAAAATCCAATTTCCATCAGGAGTGTCCCGTGTTCTGCACACACGCAGAGGCTGCACAGTCCTCGACCTGATTCCTAAACGCAGTGACCACGAAAGGCTCATTTACAGATGGAACCTTCTGTCCGCACTCTGCATTCATATTTGTCTGTTTCCTCAAAGATTATGGATGAAACAGAGCAACATCACTGCAAACTGTGGGGACAGTGCAGCCAAAACTCAAGAGCAACACAACCACAAAGCAAAAGGACATGAAGAAGACCATGAACAAGTGTGGAGTATTTTGATGATAGAACTTTTACTCACTGAAGCTGAGGTTTTCCACCTCTGCACAGGTGGGGATCAGCCAGTAATGAGATGGCACAGGCCTGGGTTTGCTCAGCAGGTGTCAGCAGCAGCAGATTTAGTGACTGCTGCCCTACATTTCACCATTTAAGGAGAAAAAATGGATACCAGTCTGAGAATGCACTAAATTAGACATGACGATGTTTATACATTAAAAGTGTTTTTTTTTTCCTATTGAAATCATGTGTTTCTTCTTACTGATACCAAGAAATGTGCTATCTCACAAGTTAAAAGAGATTTTAAATAATGCACAACTTTATCCAGTTCTGCTCTAAAACTCAGCAGTTTCCTTTCTGGTCTGTGATCTGTTTATCACATACAGTAGTGTTCAGAATAATAGTAGTGCTATGCGACTAAAAAGATAAATCCAGGTTTTGAGTATATTTCTTATTGTTACATGGGAAACAAGGTACCAGTAGATTCAGTAGATTCTCACAAATCCAACAAGACCAAGCATTCATGATATGCACACTCTTAAGGCTATGAAATTGGGCTATTAGTAAAAAAAAGTAGAAAAGGGGGTGTTAACAATAATAGTAGCATCTGCTGTTGATGCTACAAACTCAAAACTATGATGTTCAAACTGCTTTTTTAGCAATCCTGTGACTCACTAAACTAGTATTTAGTTGTATAACCACAGTTTTTCATGATTTCTTCACATCTGCGAGGCATTAATTTTGTTGGTTTGGAACCAAGATTTTGCTGGTTTACTAGTGTGCTTGGGGTCATTGTCTTGTTAAAACACCCATTTCAAGGGCAGGTCCTCTTCAGCATAAGGCAACATGACCTCTTCAACATGACCTCTTTGACATATCCAAACTGATCCATGATACCTGGTATGCGATATATAGGCCCAACACCATAGTAGGAGAAACATGCCCATATCATGATGCTTGCACCACCATGCTTCACTGTCTTCACTGTGAACTGTGGCTTGAATTCAGAGTTTGGGGGTCGTCTCACAAACTGTCTGTGGCCCTTGGACCCAAAAATAACAATTTTACTCTCATCAGTCCATAAAATATTCCTCCATTTCTCTTTAGGCCAGTTGATGTGTTCTTTGGCAAATTGTAACCTCTTCTGCACATCTTTTATTTAACAGAGAGACTTTGCGGGGGATTCTTGCAAATAAATTAGCTTCACACAAGCGTCTTACAGCACTTACAGGTAACTCCAGACTGTCTTTGATCATCCTGGAGCTGATCAATGGGTGAGCCTTTGCCATTCTGGTTATTCTTCTATCTATTTTGATGGTTGTTTTCTGTTTTCTTCACGCATCTCTGTTTTTTTTTTTTTTTGTCCATTTTAAAGCATTGGAGATCATTGTAGATGAACAGCCTATAATTTTTTGCACCTGCGTATAAGTTTTCCCCTCTCCAATCAACTTTTTAATCAAACTACGCTATTCTTCTGAACAATGTCTTGAATGTCCCATTTTCCTCAGGCTTTCAAAGAGAAAAGCATGTTCAACAGGTGCTGGCTTCATCCTTAAATAGGGGACACCTGATTCACACCTGTTTGTTCCACAAAATTGATGAACTCACTGACTGAATGCCACATTACTATTATTGCGAATGCTTGGTCTTGTTGGATTTATGAGAATCTACTGAATGTACTGGTACCTTGTTTCCCATGTAACAATAAGAAATATACTCAAAACCTGGATTAATCTTTTTTAGTAACAAGCACTACTATTATTCTGAACACTACTGTAAGTTTCAATAAAATTGGTTCAGCAGTTTTGTCTGTAATCCAGCTAAAAATAATCCCCTCAAATTGATGCCTGTGACAACATAACCTACTGAACAGACAGTACAATAAGATTCTTTTTAAATAAAAGCTACACACAGAAGCTTTAATACTACAAAGCTGTACTTTATCTGTGCGCCTGTGAAACGTGATTGTGGAGGGATTAAACACACTGTGTCTGACTGTTTGAACCCACGATAACAAAAAAAAAAACAAAAAAACCCTGCCCTCTCACAGGATCCACAGTCTTGTATTTAATCAGTTTCAGATAAGTGGGCGGGGCGCCGCCAGTGATTTTGGGCCCCATGAAAAGAAATCTTACTTGGCCACCCCATATTATTTTGTCACTATTGTAATTGTGTTAGGGGTCTCTCTAAGCCCCTGTCAATCATGGGCCCCTAGAATCCTTCTCCTTATTCTCCCCTTTTTGGCACCCCAATGGGTATTTGGGTATATTTGGCAGATTTTCTGAGGATGTTCCCTCAACATTAAGTGATGTCAAACATTTGTCATCATGTCCAAACCAACACAGAGTGTAAACGCAGCTTTGTAAAGTCTTTGGAAATAACCAGCATCATGAAGAACAACAAACAGACATGTTTAGGTGAATTACCTCAAATGGAAGTTAATTTAACGTGCCAAGAGAGAGTTCAGCCTTGTTTCAGATTTACTGCACGTTTGTGTGCTTTGATATTTCTTTGTTTATAGACTGAAAATGGGGAAAATCAGCCGCATAACTCAGCATTATATATTTTTTGTACAGTTTTTCAAACATTTATTTCTAGGCATGGGGAAAGCCGAGCTGTGTACATTGTGTGAAGAAATACACAGATAAGGCCAATGTCCCCAAAATAATAAATGCTTGTAAATCACCAAACAGCATCAGAGGAGAAACTCCTTCAAATGACGTGAAGTTTGATGCGCCAGGTCAGCTCAAAAAGCAATTTTGTTTCACTTATGTAATATCCCATAGAGGTGGCTGCCACATGAATGATGGATTAGAAGCAGGTGTGGTTGTCAGTGAGAGAAACAGATCGTTTCCACACACAAATGCACCACGTTACAGAAGTAAATCACTGTTTTGTGAGTGTTTCACAATGGTTTCATTTTAAAACTCAACACACATCTTCGCACAACCCTGCAGAAAGGATTTCATGATGGAATGCAGCTGCTGGTTTAATGGTCATTCCAGCAAGGCTCTCACAAGAACTGTAATCAGTCATGGCGATGGAAAGGTGGGATGGAAAAAAAAAATTCAAATATTGCCCTAATGTTATCACTTATAAAGTATTTCATACCTCTTCAGTTATTTTAAATGTCTGAAGGGCAGAGGTAAACTTGTGAGACAGCTGAATCATTTGTTGACTGAACGTTTCCTTCTTTTTTGTAATCATTAAACCACAACTATAAATCCAAGAGCTTCCTTTGTCTGGACATTGACGAGTCATTAATCTTCATTAATACTGCATTTGGCGAGTCAGGTACAGGCAGAGTTGATTTGTCATCCACTATTGATAAAACGCTGATGTAAATTCTTAGGTGAGGCAACAAGGAAGAAACTTCCCGATGGTGACTTTGAACTGCCGGCAATTGTAAATAACAGAAGCACAAATAACAAGAAAACTGAGGTGTGGCTTGAAGAGGAAATGTTCCCATGATCAATAAAGATAAGGAGCAACAGACTAAAGCAATTAAAGTTGTTTTGTTCTACATTAAAAACTGTTTCTGATGAGAAGAAATATGAAACTGAAGTGCTCTAACATATAATATCTACACTTTAATTCAATACAATCAAATTTAAAGCCTTGCTTAGTGCTAAAACTGTCTTAAAATGTTAAAAACGTTAACGTGCAGACTTCAGCCAAGACCAGAAGGAATAGTTTTCATGATTTAAGCTCAATCTCCTACAAAAACAACTTTGGTTCTGGATCTACAGCAAAAATCTACATATTCACAGATATCACCACTGTGAAGATGATCCTCCCCCCACCACCCAATAAAGATACATGTAATATCCCCTGAAAAGTCAAAGGGAATGTTAAAAAGCACAATTTTGCATGTTACAAATTGGGGAATCTCACGTCTGCAAATGAATCCGTTGATCAGGAGCCATTTCTAAATTTACATCCATGTTTGAACCTTGCTCACCTCTTCCACCAGGGTTGATGGAAATCAGCCACTAAGTTTTTGTGCAATACAACCCACAGTCAAACAAACAAACAAACAAACAAAAAACAAGCGTAATAAAAATCGACACTCCAGGAGATAATTTAATTTTCCTTTCTGAAGTACTGCGGCTGTGGGAATAACTGCGCTCATAATTACTCAATTGCATTCATTTATAAATGTGTTGCAGGAAGAACAGACTGGTTAGTTTTGTTTGCTATTTTTTTTTAAAGACACAGAAAAAGTATAATTCACAGAGAAAATATTTGGTCAATTTATTGCAAATTTGTTAAAAAAAAGAAAAAAAAAAGAAATCACATGTACATAAGTATAGTTATTTCAGTAAAACTTCACACAATAGCAGCACACACCATATGATAGGATTTGCTTGATGGAAACCAATCACCAGTTCATCTTCATTTTTTCCCCACATTTTATGTTACTGCTTTATTCCAAAATGAAGGAAATTATTTTTTTCCCTGAAAATTCTACTCACAACACCCCATAATAACAAAATGAATTTCTTAAATTTTCTTTTCAAAACAAAAACCCAGAAATCACATGTACATTCGTATTCACACCTTTTAATTAATACTTTGTTGATGCACCTTTGGCACCAATTACAGCCTCAAGTCTTCTTGAAGATGATGCCACAGGCTTGATGCACCTATCTTTGGGCAGTTTGGTCCATTCCTCTTTGCAGCACCTCTCAAGCTCCATCAGGTGGGATGGGGAGCGTCGGTGCACCGACATTTTCAGATCTCTCAAGAGATGTTCAGATTCAGGTCTGGGCTCTGGCTGGGCCACTCAAGAACATTCACAGAGTTGTCCTGAAGTCACTCCTTTGATATCTTGGCTGTGTGCTTAGGGTCATTGTCCTGCTGAAAGATGAACCGTCGCCCCAGTCTGACGTCAAGAGCGCTCTGGACCAGGTTTTCATCCAGGATGTCTCTGTACATTACTGCATTCAATTTTCCTTCAATCCTGACAAGTGTCCCAGTTCCTGCTGCTGACAAACATCCCCACAACATGATGCTGCCACCACCATGCTTCACTGTAGGGATGGTGCCTGGTTTCCTACAAACATGACGCCTGACATTCACACCAGCGAGTTCAATCTTTGTTTCATCAGACCAGAGAATTTTGTTTCTCCTGGTCTGAGAGTCCTTCAGATGCCTCTCTATTTTATCGTCACGTCAAATGATCAAATAGACACTTAGCACTGGACACAAACATACATATTACACAGAAAATATCAGCTGAGTGTTGAACAGATGTAGATAGCAGCACATTCAGCACATGGACCATCTCCACCCACCAAACGGTGACATCAGTACTAAAGGTCAGGTGACTGCATGGGCTCGAAAGAAAACCACAATGTGTGACACACGGGACAAACAGGGACTGAAACATGCATCAACTGTTTGATTTTTAAAGGACATGAGGACAAATCAGGACTCCTGCAGGGACACTTTGCTGTGTGGAGTCACAGAGCACAATCAATCAATCAATCAATCAATCAATTTTTTTTATATAGCGCCAAATCACAACAAACAGTTGCCCCAAGGCGCTTTATATTGTAAGGCAAGGCCATACAATAATTACGTAAAAACCCCAACGGTCAAAATGACCCCCTGTGAGCAAGCACTTGGCTACAGTGGGAAGGAAAAACTCCCCTTTAACAGGAAGAAGCCTCCAGCAGAACCAGGCTCAGGGAGGGGCAGTCCTCTGCTGGGACTGGTTGGGGCTGAGGGAGAGAACCAGGAAAAAGACATGCTGTGGAGGGGAGCAGAGATCGATCACTAATGATTAAATGCAGAGTGGTGCATACAGAGCAAAAAGAGAAAGAAACAGTGCATCATGGGAACCCCCCAGCAGTCTAAGTCTATAGCAGCATAACTAAGGGATGGTTCAGGGTCACCTGATCCAGCCCTAACTATAAGCTTTAGCAAAAAGGAAAGTTTTAAGCCTAATCTTAAAAGTAGAGAGGGTGTCTGTCTCCCTGATCTGAATTGGGAGCTGGTTCCACAGGAGAGGAGCCTGAAAGCTGAAGGCTCTGCCTCCCATTCTACTCTTACAAACCCTAGGAACTACAAGTAAGCCTGCAGTCTGAGAGCGAAGCGCTCTATTGGGGTGATATGGTACTACGAGGTCCCTAAGATAAGATGGGACCTGATTATTCAAAACCTTATAAGTAAGAAGAAGAATTTTAAATTCTATTCTAGAATTAACAGGAAGCCAATGAAGAGAGGCCAATATGGGTGAGATATGCTCTCTCCTTCTAGTCCCCGTCAGTACTCTAGCTGCAGCATTTTGAATTAACTGAAGGCTTTTTAGGGAACTTTTAGGACAACCTGATAATAATGAATTACAATAGTCCAGCCTAGAGGAAATAAATGCATGAATTAGTTTTTCAGCATCACTCTGAGACAAGACCTTTCTGATTTTAGAGATATTGCGTAAATGCAAAAAAGCAGTCCTACATATTTGTTTAATATGCGCTTTGAATGACATATCCTGATCAAAAATGACTCCAAGATTTCTCACAGTATTACTAGAGGTCAGGGTAATGCCATCCAGAGTAAGGATCTGGTTAGACACCATGTTTCTAAGATTTGTGGAGCCAAGTACAATAACTTCAGTTTTATCTGAGTTTAAAAGCAGGAAATTAGAGGTCATCCATGTCTTTATGTATGTAAGACAATCCTGCAGTTTAGCTAATTGGTGTGTGTCCTCTGGCTTCATGGATAGATAAAGCTGGGTATCATCTGCGTAACAATGAAAATTTAAGCAATACCGTCTAATAATACTGCCTAAGGGAAGCATGTATAAAGTGAATAAAATTGTTCCTAGCACAGAACCTTGTGGAACTCCATAATTAACCTTAGTCTGTGAAGAAGATTCCCCATTTACATGAACAAATTGTAATCTATTAGACAAATATGATTCAAACCACCGCAGCGCAGTGCCTTTAATACCTATGGCATGCTCTAATCTCTGTAATAAAATTTTATGGTCAACAGTATCAAAAGCAGCACTGAGGTCTAACAGAACAAGCACAGAGATGAGTCCACTGTCCGAGGCCATAAGAAGATCATTTGTAACCTTCACTAATGCTGTTTCTGTACTATGATGAATTCTAAAACCTGACTGAAACTCTTCAAATAGACCATTCCTCTGCAGATGATCAGTTAGCTGTTTTACAACTACCCTTTCAAGAATTTTTGAGAGAAAAGGAAGGTTGGAGATTGGCCTATAATTAGCTAAGATAGCTGGGTCAAGTGATGGCTTTTTAAGTAATGGTTTAATTACTGCCACCTTAAAAGCCTGTGGTACATAGCCAACTAACAAAGACAGATTAATCATATTTAAGATCGAAGCATTAAATAATGGTAGGGCTTCCTTGAGCAGCCTGGTAGGAATGGGGTCTAATAAACATGTTGATGGTTTGGATGAAGTAACTAATGAAAATAACTCAGACAGAACAATCGGAGAGAAAGAGTCTAACCAAATACCGGCATCACTGAAAGCAGCCAAAGATAACGATACGTCTTTGGGATGGTTATGAGTAATTTTTTCTCTAATAGTTAAAATTTTGTTAGGAAAGAAAGTCATGAAGTCATTACTAGTTAAAGTTAATGGAATACTCAGCTCAATAGAGCTCTGACTCTTTGTCAGCCTGGCTACAGTGCTGAAAAGAAACCTGGGGTTGTTCTTATTTTCTTCAATTAGTGATGAGTAGAAAGATGTCCTAGCTTTACGGAGGGCTTTTTTATAGAGCAACAGACTCTTTTTCCAGGCTAAGTGAAGATCTTCTAAATTAGTGAGACGCCATTTCCTCTCCAACTTACGGGTTATCTGCTTTAAGATACGAGTTTGTGAGTTATACCACGGAGTCAGACACTTCTGATTTAAAGCTCTCTTTTTCAGAGGAGCTACAGCATCCAAAGTTGTCTTCAATGAGGATGTAAAACTATTGACGAGATACTCTATCTCACTTACAGAGTTTAGGTAGCTACTCTGCACTGTGTTGGTATATGGCATTAGAGAACATAAAGAAGGAATCATATCCTTAAACCTAGTTACAGCGCTTTCTGAAAGACTTCTAGTGTAATGAAACTTATTCCCCACTGCTGGGTAGTCCATCAGAGTAAATGTAAATGTTATTAAGAAATTATCAGACAGAAGGGAGTTTTCAGGGAATACTGTTAAGTCTTCTATTTCCATACCATAAGTCAGAACAAGATCTAAGATATGATTAAAGTGGTGGGTGGACTCATTTACTTTTTGAGCAAAGCCAATAGAGTCTAATAATAGATTAAATGCAGTGTTGAGGCTGTCATTCTCAGCATCTGTGTGGATGTTAAAATCGCCCACTATAATTATCTTATCTGAGCTAAGCACTAAGTCAGACAAAAGGTCTGAAAATTCACAGAGAAACTCACAGTAACGACCAGGTGGACGATAGATAATAACAAATAAAACTGGTTTTTGGGACTTCCAATTTGGATGGACAAGACTAAGAGACAAGCTTTCAAATGAATTAAAGCTCTGTCTGGGTTTTTGATTAATTAATAAGCTGGAATGGAAGATTGCTGCTAATCCTCCGCCCCGGCCCGTGCTACGAGCATTCTGACAGTTAGTGTGACTCGGGGGTGTTGACTCATTTAAACTAACATATTCATCCTGCTGTAACCAGGTTTCTGTTAGGCAGAATAAATCAATATGTTGATCAATTATTATATAATTTACCAACAGGGACTTAGAAGAGAGAGACCTAATGTTTAATAGACCACATTTAACTGTTTTAGTCTGTGGTGCAGTTGAAGGTGCTATATTATTTTTTCTTTTGAATTTTTATGCTTAAATAGATTTTTGCTGGTTATTGGTGGTCTGGGAGCAGGCACCGTCTCTACGGGGATGGGGTAATGAGGGGATGGCAGGGGGAGAGAAGCTGCAGAGAGGTGTGTAAGACTACAACTCTGCTTCCTGGTCCCAACCCTGGATAGTCACAGTTTGGAGGATTTAAGAAAATTGGCCAGATTTGTAGAAATGAGAGCTGCTCCATCCAAAGTGGGATGGATGCCGTCTCTCCTAACAAGACCAGGTTTTCCCCAGAAGCTTTGCCAATTATCTATGAAGCCCACCTCATTTTTTGGACACCACTCAGACAGCCAGCAATTCAAGGAGAACATGCGGCTAAACATGTCAGTCCCGGTCCGATTGGGGAGGGGCCCAGAGAAAACTACAGAGTCCGACATTGTTTTTGCAAAGTTACACACCGATTTAATGTTAATTTTAGTGACCTCCGATTGGCGTAACCGGGTGTCATTACTGCCGACGTGAATTACAATCTTACCAAATTTACGCTTAGCCTTAGCCAGCAGTTTCAAATTTCCTTCAATGTCGCCTGCTCTGGCCACCGGAAGACAATTGACTATGGTTGCTGGTGTCGCTAACTTCACATTTCTCAAAACAGAGTCGCCAATAACCAGAGTTTGATCCTCGGCGGGTGTGTCGTCGAGTGTGGAAAAACATTTAGAGATGTGAACGGGTTGGCGGTGTACACGGGGCTTCTGTTTGGAACTACGCTTCCTCCTCACAGTCACCCAGTCGGCCTGCTTTCCCGGCTGCTCGGGATCTGCCAGAGGGGAACTAACGGCGGCTAAGCTACCTTGGTCCGCACCGACTACAGGGGCCTGGCTAGCTGTAGAATTTTCCACGGTGCGGAGCCGAGTCTCCAATTCGCCCAGCCTGGCCTCCAAAGCTACGAATAAGCTACACTTATTACAAGTACCGTTACTACTAAAGGAGGCCAAGGAATAACTAAACATTTCACACCCAGAGCAGAAAAGTGCGGGAGAGACAGGAGAAGCCGCCATGCTAAATCGGCTAAGAGCTAGTAGCTACGCTAACCTAGCGGATTCCTAAAAACATGCAAAGTGAATAATGTGTAAATAATTTAGAGGTGATTCAGCAGAAGGAGTGCTTTAGTTAAGGCACGTGAAGATTACACTGGGAAACAAATCGTAATCTAGATAACTAGATCAATCTAACTGCGCAGATTAAACAGCTAACAGATACAGAAAGGATGAGAATATATGAAAAACACAAATTCAACACCCAAAGTTCTTAAATTTTTTTATTAAATAAAAATCTACAAAATCTGGACACAGTGAAAGTAATTATGATTTTGTCTGCAAAGACAAGTTGATCTGAATGAGAAACTGCATTTAAAAATGATTTACAGTGACGGTCAGAAATATACACAAGCAGAACATTCAGAGTGTTTCTGGTGGTTTCTGATAGACTCCGCCTCCTCTTTCAGCCCCGACTGCTTCATGGTTTCTGCTCCACGGTCTTCTGTGGGTCATGAGGTCACGTCGTTATTCTGAACGTGAGTCTTATTTTTTGGACCTTGAAGCAAGTCGTTCTTCAGAGGAGGGGTTTCTGTTCAGAGGTTGGTGGTGTTGGGGACAGTGGAGGATGTGGCCCGCTTAGATTCCTTCAGCTTGGCTAATCCATAGAGCAGGTCCACCTGGGTGACTGGCTGTACATGCTGCTCCTCCACAGCACTGAAAAAGGAGACACATGAGGTCAGAGGTCACACACACTCTATAACAGAGTGGGCACCTTTAAAATGTGAATATTTGACTCCCAGAAACGTGCTGCCTGTCAGTCCACCTACCTTCCATCACCCTGGCCATTGTTTTGCTGCTCAGAACTCTGCCTCATCTGCTTCCTCTTTATATGTTTGCGGACTCGATAAATCACAGCGTTTCGGCAAATCTCTTTCAGATTGCTGCCAGAAAACCCTTCTGCCTGGTCAGCGATCTCCTTCAGATTGATGGAGCTGCTCACCTACACATCAATCAATCAACTTTTTTTTTATATAGCGCCAAATCACAACAAACAGTTGCCCCAAGGCGCTTTATATTGTAAGGCAAGGCCATACAATAATTATGAAAAACCCCAACGGTCAAAACGACCCCCTGTGAGCAAGCACCTGGCAACAGTGGGAAGGAAAAACTCCCTCTCAACAGGAAGAAACCTCCAGCAGAACCAGGCCCAGGGAGGGGCAGTCCTCCGCTGAGACTGGCCGGGGCCGAGGGAAAGAACCAGGAAAAAGACATGCTGTGGAGGGGGGCAGAGATCGATCACTAATGATTAAATGCGGAGTGATGCATACAGAGCAAAAAGAGAAAGAACAGTGCATCATGGGAACCCCCCCACAGTCTACGTCTAAAGCAGCATAACCAAGGGATAGTCCAGGGTCACCCGATCCAGCCCTAACTATAAGCCTTAGCGAAAAGGAAAGTTTTAAGCCTAATCTTAAAAGTAGAGAGGGTATCTGTCTCCCTGATCTGAATTGGGAGCTGGTTCCACAGGAGAGGAGCCTGAAAGCTGAAGGCTCTGCCTCCCATTCTACTCTTACAAACCCTAGGAACTACAAGTAAGCCTGCAGTCTGAGAGCGAAGCGCTCTATTAGGGTGATATGGTACTACGAGGTCCCTAAGATAAGATGGGACCTGATTATTCAAAACCTTATAAGTAAGAAGAAGAATTTTAAATACTATTCTAGAATTAACAGGAAGCCAATGAAGAGAGGCCAATATGGGTGAGATATGCTCTCTCCTGCTAGTCCCCGTCAGTACTCTAGCTGCAGCATTTTGAATTAACTGAAGGCTTTTTAGGGAACTTTTAGGACAACCTGATAATAAAGAATTACAATAGTCCAGCCTAGAGGAAATAAATGCATGAATTAGTTTTTCAGCATCACTCTGAGACAAGACCTTTCTGATTTTAGAGATATTGCGTAAATGCAAAAAGGCAGTCCTACATATTTGTTTAATATGCGCTTTGAATGACATATCCTGATCAAAAATGACTCCAAGATTTCTCACAGTATTACTAGAGGTCAGGGAAATGCCATCCAGAGTAAAGATGAAAGATCAGGACACAACATGAGACAGTCACATGGACCTTCTGTTCATTTTGTCTTCTGCTGATGTAAAAACTATACATGGGTTTACAAATTCATGATGTGAAGGCAAAATAAAAAGACAAATATCTTACATTTTCTCCTGCTAACATCAGTCGAAGGATTTGCTGTCTCTGTCCTGCATTCTGGAAAAAGACAGATTTTTGTTATATGACAGAGCAAAGCTGGATATCATATGAAAAATACAAGATATGATTCATTCAAATAAAAACTAAAGTGTCAGAAAATGTCTTGCTGTAATTTAAATCTTGTAACTGCAGCTTGAGGCTGGTGAGTGACACTTTGTGTGTCTGAAGTGATGGACTGAGTCCAGATGTTTGGACACGATGTGGACAAGAGGAAAATTGTGGTGAGCAATAAATACAGAAATGCCATCAAGAAATCTGAACTTTGTTTCTTTCAACACGTGTAATTCAAATGGTTTCAGTGTGTCAATCAGGTGTCTGTTCAGCAGCCAATCAGGGGCTTTATGTTCAGTCTGAGCATCTGCACGGGTCTTAAAACCAGGAAACAGAGATGCTGCGTCCTCATACTGTCCACATGCACCCTGTTGGACACGTGTTTTTTGTGCAGTGCAGTGAAAATGTGCAGTGCTGCTGTGTCTGCACGTTACTGGCAGTCCAACATGGAACGCGGTGGGCATCCTCCTCAGAATAGCCGGGTCGATGTCCCGTGGCCTATTAGTGGCTCCCATCACCATCACCTACAATCACAGAAATCACACTGAATTCATGTGCACATAACACTGATACAAACACCTCCCTCATGAACTCGGTGTGGAAAAGTTACTGGATCACAGGGATCATGGCTTGGCACAATTTTCAAGTTACAAAACCCTCAAAAATGATGTCTGAAATATTTGTGCAGTGCTAGTGGTTTGTTCTGACACACACACACACACACACAGTTTTTTTCCTGACCACTGTCTCCAGTGTGCTTGCTCATGGGCTGGGCAAGGTTTCAAGCCCAGATTTGTGGCTTTGACTCGCCCCTTAATGTGATAAACCAGTGATGTCCAAAATATTCCAGAAAGGGCTGAGACGGTGCATGTTTTCTTTGCAGCCACTGACTCCAGCAGGTGATTTCACCGATGACACAAATTTTGCTCAAAGTGACGTTAAGACACGTTGGCTTTTACCTGACCGGAAGCCTGCAGACCGTCCCACAGGCTCAAGAACTGGGCCTTCATCATTGCGATGGCTTCGCCATCCTGGCTGGACCGATTCCTCAAAAATGAATCTGAAACAGCAGAAAGAGCAGCAACATCAAAGTATGAAGACATAATATGAACATCTTTATTCAAGTCAAAGTCTCGGTTTCCAAGAACAACACTCACCAATCTCATCAATGAAGATGATGCATGGTTGAATTTTAGCAGCCAGTGAGAAGACGGCAGCTGTCAGCTTCTGGGATTCACCGTACCACTTGTCTGTCAGTGAGGATGCCTGCAGATTGATGAAGTGGCACCCTGAGGCTTTAGCTGCCGCCTTGGCGATCATCGTTTTACCGCATCCAGGAGGACCGCACAACAAAACACCTGCAAAGGCAAGAAAAAAACCAAACATCAGGATGTTGGTGTTTCAGTTCCACCAAGAGTGAGCAACCAGAAACCGGTTGTCCAGTTTGTGGTCGTATATGCATTAAATCAGGACCATGGACAGCTTCTCTATGAACACATGAAACACTAAAGGACTTGAAAATGTTCCATTAAAGATAACAAGCTTTTACTGGTGGCTTCCTCTCTGTTCCCCAGATGGTCAAACAGGGTATGATTGGGAAATTTGTTCATTTGTGACGATGACTGATGTGATTTGATGACGTGCTGTTGTACCTTTAGGAGGCACGAAGAGTTTGGACCGAGGTAAGACGTCTTTCTGCTGGATGGGCAGGATGACATTATCTTGCAGCTCCTCGATATCATCAAGACCAGCAATATCTGCCCATGACTCCTGCAAGAACACACTGTACTGTGAAATCTGGCCTTCAAAATTACAGTAAAAAAGGTCATTCTTGTACAACTTGATTGCGGATTGTTACCGTCATTGATTTGGGATCAATGAGATGAGCTGCAATGCTCATCTCATAATCTGTCAGGAGACCCCCTTGATGCCGATCTTCTCCATCAGTGCTTCTGCCTGGAAACAAAAGTCAAACACTTCAGCAAAAAGAAAAATATATCAAATAGTCAACAACTGGAAGCTTCATAGTGGAGCACAGAAGGATTTTCATTTTAAAAATATATAAATGAAAAAAAAAAACATCAAATCTAGGCTTTCATCTTCCACGTGCCTTCTGGGAAAACTAGGCACAGTTTGTCCAAAACATCATTCTGGATTTTATATTTTTCTTGATGTCATGTTGTAGATGTCAGTTTTCACTGTCATTTTAAAAGGCATCATTCTTGAAATGTTTCCACACAGAAGCCTGATTTTTAAACATTTGACATCTTTCAAATATTCAAACGTGTAACAGCTCAAAGGTTCACATCCTGTTTGTTGAACACACACACAAACAAGACGTGCACATAAAGTATCAGTCATCTGGTCAAACATCATGTACCTGTTTCTTTGCTTGTTTTTTCTGTTTGGACGTTGGGTCCATGGCTTCAGAATACCATTTAAAGCCATAATAGCAGAGGGCACCAGCAGCAGCCGTCCTCACCAGCAAGTCCACACCGTTGTTCTTGGTCAAAGACTGGAACAGGTTCCCAGCACTGCTTTTTTCTTTTTTCATTGTCATAGAAAATATTTTAAATGAGTTCAACTACTTACCTCTGAAATCAATCAATCAATCAATTTTATTTATATAGCGCCAAATCACAACAAACAGTTGCCCCAAGGCGCTTTATATTGTAAGGCAAGGCCATACAATAATTACGTAAAAACCCCAACGGTCAAAACGACCCCCTGTGAGCAAGCACTTGGCGACAGTAGGAAGGAAAAACTCCCTTTTAACAGGAAGAAACCTCCAGCAGAACCAGGCTCAGGGAGGGGCAGTCTTCTGCTGGGACTGGTTGGGGCTGAGGGAGAGAACCAGGAAAAAGACATGCTGTGGAGGGGAGCAGAGATCAATCACTAATGACTAAATGCAGAGTGGTGCATACAGAGCAAAAAGAGAAAGAAACAGTGCATCATGGGAACCCCCCAGCAGTCTAAGTCTATAGCAGCATAACTAAGGGATGGTTCAGGGTCACCTGATCCAGCCCTAACTATAAGCTTTAGCAAAAAGGAAAGTTTTAAGCCTAATCTTAAAAGTAGAGAGGGTGTCTGTCTCCCTGATCTGAATTGGGAGCTGGTTCCACAGGAGAGGAGCCTGAAAGTTTGTGGAGTTTATTCTGGAAAATAAGGTTCAAGCCTGAAAATGATTCTCTTCACAGGAGCTTTAACTAAAATCTGCAGCATGATGAAGATTAGAGAGAACAAATTAAATGATCATAAATATACTCAACAAAAATATAAACGCAACACTTTTGGTTTTGCTCCCATTTTGTATGAGATGAACTCAAAGATCTAAAACTTTTTCCACATACACAATATCACCATTTCCCTCAAATATTGTTCACAAACCAGTCTAAATCTGTGATAGTGAGCACTTCTCCTTTGCTGAGATAATCCATCTCACCTCACAGGTGTGCCATACCAAGATGCTGATTAGACACCATGATTAGTGCACAGGTGTGCCTTAGACTGCCCACAATAAAAGGCCACTCTGAAAGGTGCAGTTTTATCACACAGCACAGTGCCACAGATGTCGCAAGATTTGAGGGAGCGTGAAATTGGCATGCTGACAGCAGGAATGTCAACCAGAGCTGTTGCTCGTGTATTGAATGTTCATTTCTCTACCATAAGCCATCTCCAAAGGTGTTTCAGAGAATTTGGCCGTACATCCAACCAGCCTCACAACCGCAGACCACGTGTAACCACACCAGCCCAGGACCTCCACATCCAGCATGTTCACCTCCAAGATCGTCTGAGACCAGCCACTCGGACAGCTGCTGAAACAATAGGTTTGCATAACCAAAGAATTTCTGCACAATCTGTCAGAAACCGTCTCAGGGAAGCTCATCTGCATGCTCGTCGTCCTCATCGGGGTCTCCACCTGACTCCAGTTCGTCGTCGTAACCGACTTGAGTGGGCAAATGCTCACATTCGCTGGCGTTTGGCACGTTGGAGAGGTGTTCTCTTCACGGATGATGCAAAGGAGATGTGTCGCACTGCATGAGGCAAATGGTGGTCACACCAGATACTGACTGGTATCCCCCCCAATAAAACAAAACTGTACCTTTCAGAGTGGCCTTTTATTGTGGGCAGTCTAAGGCACACCTGTGCACTAATCATGGTGTCTAATCAGCATCTTGATATGGCACACCTGTGAGGTGGGATGGATTATCTCAGCAAAGGAGAAGTGCTCACTATCACAGATTTAGACTGGTTTGTGAACAATATTTGAGGGAAATGGTGATATTGTGTATGTGGAAAAAGTTTTAGATCTTCGAGTTCATCTCATACAAAATGGGAGCAAAAAAAAGTGTTGCGTTTATATTTTTGTTGAGTGTATGTTTCAGCTGTAATCATTTAGAATTCTGACTTTCTTTGGACAATCGAAGCCTTTAATCCAACTTTGTGCTTTATGACTCATTAGTGAACAGCAGTTGCAACAAGCCCATGAGCTACTTTAGCTACTTTGCACATAGCATGCTAACCCAGCATGATTATTTTTATAAGCAAATTATGTGCACAATTTCAATGAATTATTCTGCAGAATTGTCTATAAGTGTGTGATTGTGTCTGTCTGTATGTGGCCCTGTGACAGTCCGGCATCCTGTCCAGGGTGAACCCGCCTCACACCTTGATTGCTGGGAGAGACTCGATTGGTGAGTGGGCCCCTCACATAGAATCCATAGTGCAAAATCTGGGATGTGTTTCATGAGATCTGTATGTTTCCTGTTATATGTTCAGTAAATGGGTGATTCTTTAACTACAGGCACTATTGGCCTTGTAAATGTAATTTCCACCACACCATTGCCTTACAATATAAAGCGCCTTGGGGCAACTGTTTGTTGTGATTTGGCGCTATATACATGTGCTCTGATGTCACTGTTTATCTCCATAGAAACTACCCAAACAATCTTTCATACAAACTGTTTAAAGGGACATTACAGTGTTGTGGTGGAAATTACGGCAATAGTGTGGGACAACTACATTTTGTTTAAAAAAATCACAACAGTTGTATGACATTGAATACCCCAATTATGTTTTGATTGTTTTACTGATATTTTATTCAGAGATATTTTAAAACATTAGAAAAAACATTTCTTTACCATTCATTTTTATCATTGAAGATCAAAAGTCTGGGTGTGGGACAAGCACAAAACAGCAATATTTGCATATAATGATGCTGAAAAAAGGTGAAAAAGTCATCATAGACTACTAGAACAAATTTCTTAACACACTTTCATTGTAAAGATAAGTATAAAAGTGTGAAATTTCCCCTTTTTTCTGTTTTTCATACAATATGATCAAAGGACATAAGTGCCCGTAGTCTAAGAATCACCCAGATATGTTCTGGTCTCACTGTTTTACAATCAATCAGCTTGCCGGTTTGTGTCGTGTAAATGTTTGGAGGCAGTTAGTTTCCATAAACTCATCTGAAGTAACTCAATCGAGGGCAGAGAGATCTGGTACCAAAGAGATCCCATGGGTTTATTTCAGGTCACCGGTTAGCATCCAGGATATGACAAACTTTCAGTTAAACCAACAGTGAAGTCGTTTATCTGTACACTAAGATAAAATAATAATAATTCTGGCAGCTGTGGATGCCGGGGGAATCCTGTAAAAATTACAGTGAATATGTAAATAGTTTTACATAAAATATATACATTTTACAGTGTAAACCTGTTGTAATTTTATTGTTTCTTTAGAAGTTAAAATCTCTGCAAAATTGTCACCTTTGCCTGACTGGTGGATTGCTGCAGAGATGGTTGTCCTTCTGGAAGGTTCTCTTCTCTCCACAAAGGAATGCTGGAGCTCAGATAGAGTGACCATTGGGTTCTTGGTCCCCCCCTCACTAAGGTTGTCCCCCCTGATCGCCCAGTTTAGACGGGCGGCCAGCTCTAGCAAGAGTCCTGGTGGATCTGAACTTCTTCCATTTACAGATAATGGAGGCCACTGTGCTCATTGGAACTTTCAAAGCAGCAGAAATGTTCCTGTACCCTTCACCAGATTTGTGCCTCGAGACAGACCATTCCTTTGACTTCATGCTTGTTTTGTGCTCTGACATGACTGCCAACTTTGGGACCTTCTATGTAGACAGGTGTGTGCCTTTCCAAACAAAACCTTTTTTATATTGTTATTATGGGGTATTGTGTGTAGAATGTTGAGGAATAAAATGAATTTCATCCATTCTGGGAAAAGGCTTTAACATAAAATGTGGACAAAGTGAAGTGCTGTGAATACTTTCTGGATGCTCTGTACTGATGATTATATATATATATATATATATATATATATATATATATATATATATATATATATGAGAGAATTGTGAGGCATCACTGTAAAGCACTATAACCATCTACAGAAGATGGAAAGCACAACAGAAATGCAGTTCATTTACTTTTTACAGAAACGACCACACTGCATGTAATGCGTTTGTAGATTTTTATTAAACTATGTGATAATAAACAAGTGATGTCATTTCTGGCAGCTTGTTGCATCTGCAGCTGTGTGTCCGGACAGAGTGAGTGCAAAAAGAAAAGGGCGGAGCTCCACTGGACAGTCAGTGTAATATTCCATCACTCACATCAGATGTATTGCAACCAAAGAGAGGAACAGTGAAAAACAAAGCATCAACATTACGTTCAAGTCAAGAACAAGCAGAAAAAAAACCCAACAAATACAGTATTCAAACTGCCGACTCCATTTACAGAATTGCTATGCAGCTTTCATTTATCAGTGACTTTACACCAATAAACATCAGAAATTTCACACAATATAAAATGTAAAATTAACAGTAAATTGTAAATGTACACTTTCAATCATGTCAGCAGAAAAGAACACAGACAGCAAATATCAAGTACATGAATGAAATCCATCCATCACCAGTGGAGATCCAAGCGGCCTGAGTCCAAAGTTTGAGCAGTTTCACGCTTTCAAGTATTAATGTTGTTCAACATATAACAGTGTGACGCATAGAGGCAAAGTGAAATAAAATACAAATCATATTTACCCTCAGTGCAAGATGGCTCACACATACACAAATAGAAATCACAAAAAAGTTATCTGACATTCATCGGAGACAGAAAAAGAAAAGGAAAACCAGAGGGACTGAAACATCTTCAAGGCTCCAATTTCAACGAAAAGTAATTTACCAGATCCAAACATTTCAAACATTCAGCCTCACTGAGTGACAAAAGTACCAAATGTGATAGATTTAATAAAATGTTGCTGTTATACACACACAGAACTTAACATTAACAAATATATTTACACCAAAAAAACCTTCAAAGCTGGCACCCAGATGATGAATGAGGACAAATTTATTAAAATCGTAATAGCGACACATTAATGCCTGAATTAATATCATGATACAGCTGCTGCTTGCACAAAAACTCCATTATTACTTTAATAGCCTGTCAAAGAGCTGAAGTACCAAATTACACTTCCTATCAATTTCATGAATATTTTGTGTGGACTTTTAAAAATTTCTGCTGATTTTAGAACTGCGTGCTGCAGAGTAAATGTCAATCATCTCTACTTTAAGGTACTCAATCATGGAGTTGAAGCTGCAGAAATATTCTGATTTCAGAGGCAAGCTAATGGAAAAGTGAGCACACAATAGAATCTGGACTTGTAGATGTTTGATCCATTAAGTTGTGGTTTCCAAATACACAGCAAGCGGTATCAATTCCTAAAAATACGCACATATGCAATACGTTATCAGCTAATTTTCGTGCTATATGCTTACAAAGTGCATTATGTAAGGTATTTGATGTACTGGTGCTTAGAAGAGAGCAACAGAAGCTCTGTACAAGTAATCAGTTTGGTTTCAAATGTAAACACTCTACAGCACTTTGTCAGATTTATTAAAAATATGGATATTAAGCAAAGAATGTGTATTTGGTATGGTAATGTTTTTTTCTGAGTGGTTTTCAGCCAGTAATGGTGTGAAGCAGGGTGGAGTCCTTAGCCCGACCTTGTTCTCTGTTTATCTAGATAGTATACTTACACAGCTAGAAGCTGGTGGGTCTGGCTGCTACGTCGGCAGTACATTCTGTGGAGCAGTAGGATACGCTGATGATGTCATTTTGTCACCTAGTCTGGCAGCTATGTGTCACATAATATCAATTTGTGAGCAATATGCTGAAAACGTTTGTATAAAATTCAATGATACCAAGAGTAAGAGTATCAATTTTCATGATGATTCTTTTGATTTAGCTTCTGATCCTGGGTATTTGGTTAATGGTGAGATGGTCAGCCACGTACAAATGTTAGATTATTTCGGGTACAAGATTAATGCCAACAGGAGTAATCCAGTGGTGCAGAATATTGTCAGTGATTTCAGTTGTAAATTTAATGCATTTGTTGGTGATTTAAATACAGTCAGCTCTGATGTTAAGGGTAAACTGTTCCTTACATACTGCACAAGTTTATATGGTAGTATATTTTGTAACTTAACTAGTAATAATCTTGATAATTGTGGTACTGCATGGAGAAAGGCGCAGAGACATCTTTTTAAATTACCATATACTACTCATAAGTTACTCCCTCATATTTGTAATATTCTTCCACATGATATTTGATACATACAAGGTTCATTAAACATATTATTGCAAGACTTGCACATGATAATCCTGTTGTACAGCATTTGTTTCAATGGTGTCTTGGGACTCAGTTGTCAAGAACTGGTTACAATTTGCTATACTTATGTCATTTATATGGTTTAGACCGGTTTCACATACAAAATATGAGTAAGGGTCATGTCAGAGCTTTAATACACAAGAGATTTGTGGAGTCAAGAAGCGAAGATGTTCAACAAGTTGTGCAAATCACAGAGCTGGTACAAATTAGGGACTCTGATTTTAATAATTTTTATTGTCAAGGGATGAAGTATGTGAGACAAAAATGTACCTATGTACTAAATAAGTTGTTACCTTTTAGTTATTAAGTTTTTAATTTGATTTGACCTTGTTTACTTTTAATTGTATATGTCTATTTTTGGACAAATAAAATGTTATATATACTCTAACAGTAGACGAAATATAATAGTACAAACGTTAATTAACATTACAAAAGAATGACGTTACAGTGCATTCAGAAAGTATTCATGTTGCTTCACCTTTCCCCACATTTTGTTACAGCCTTATTCCAAAAAGGAAATTAATTTTCCCCCTCAAAATTCTACTCACAACACCCCATAATGACAACAACTAACTAAGAAATCACATGTACGTAAGGATTCACAGCCTTTGCTCAAAACGTTGGCAGCAATTACATCCTCAAGTCTTCTTGAATATGATGCCACAAGCTTGGCGCACCTATCTTTGGATAGTGCCCATTCCTCTTTGCAGCACCTCTCAAGCTCCATCAGGTTGGATAACGAGTGTGCACAGGATGCACTTGAGCTCAAGTTTGAGCTTCATGGCAAAAGTTGTGAATACTTGTGTACAGGTGACTTCTTTGTTCATTTTTAATAAATTTGCCGAAAATCTCCAAAAAACGTTTTTCACATTGTCATTATGGGGTATTGTGTGTAGAATTTTGAGGAGAAAAATTAATTTAATCCATTTTGGAATACAGCTGTAACACTACAAAATATGGAAAGAGTTAAATGCTGTGAATACTTTGCGCCTATGAAATGCCTCTTCCAGTGTATCCACAGCAATAAATGGTTTGTATTGTAACTTTAAATGATCTAGCAAGCATAAAACAATTACAAAATGCAGACCATGACCATCACCAAAGTAAATTACACTACATCTAACATTCATTTATTTCTAAACCTACTTATTCCAATTAAGAGTCACAAGGACCATCCTAGTTGTAACTGGATGATAGGTGGGGTACTCCCTTTATATCAATCAATCAATCAATTTTTTTTTATCTAGCGCCAAATCACAGCAAACAGTTGCCCCAAGGCACTTTATATTGTAAGGCAAGGCCATACAATAATTATGTAAAACCCCAACGGTCAAAACGACCCCCTGTGAGCAAGCACTTGGCTACAGTGGGAAGGAAAAACTCCCTTTTAACAGGAAGAAACCTCCAGCAGAACCAGGCTCAGGGAGGGGCAGTCTTCTGCTGGGACTGGTTGGGGCTGAGGGAGAGAACCAGGAAAAAGACATGCTGTGGAGGGGAGCAGAGATCGATCACTAATGATTAAATGCAGAGTGGTGCATACAGAGCAAAAAGAGAAAGAAACAGTGCATCATGGGAACCCCCCAGCAGTCTACGTCTATAGCAGCATAACTAAGGGATGGTTCAGGGTCACCCGATCCAGCCCTAACTATAAGCTTTAGCAAAAAGGAAAGTTTTAAGCCTAATCTTAAAAGTAGAGAGGGTGTCTATAGGCTGAGGTTTATAGGCTGCCAGTCTGTCACAGGGCTGAAACCTGCAGTCATTTCTTTTACATCCATATGAAATATAATGCCTCTTTCATTCACATTTACTTTTTATCAAGGTGCACACCATGAACCACAAATGCATGGTTAAATTTGACAAAAGCTTGTGATGTTTCTTTGCCTGCCTTATCCGTGTGAAAGCACTGTGTTACCACCACCAGATGGCGGGCGCTTGCTGACATTCATGTTCTCAATAGTGGCACTGATTGTGGGTGGTGTCGCAGACCGAATGGTCCCCCGTAAAAATCAGTCCACCCTGCGTTTACTGTGCATGTGTCATTTCGGAGCGTTGGTAGTATTTTGCCGGTAGTAATTTGCCTCGTTTCTGCTTAAAACTGCACTCCAGTCATCTATCTCAGCAACAGATATCTGAGGCTTTTGTACAACAATCATTTCCACATAAATTCAGCATTATTTCATAAAATAAGATGGAGGAAGCGATCAGAGCACAGCAGCCATGACAAGCTGCTCCTGCTGCGTTCACTGTGCCTCCATCATTTCAAAGCATCACCGATTATCGGCTTAAAACTAACTTTAGAATGATTTAAGAGGTTTTACCTTGTAATCTAATGGTTAATAATCACATTATTCCCTTTGATTGCTTTGGGTGAAGAGAGTCCGTCTCAGATAAGCTGCTGTGGCCTGGAATGACACATGCACAGTGGAGGCAGGGCGGACCAAATTTTTTCTTGGGGGGGGTTCGGTCTTCAACACCAGTTCTAAATTTTTTTCCATTTGTGAACAGGAGTAAGCAAATAGTTTAAGAAAAACTCTTGACAGATATATTTCTGGAAGAAAACACGACATTCCATAAATATTTACTATATTACCCAGACTATATGTTGAACCACAGTATAAGACGCATCTGTTCAAAAATGCGTCATTAAGACAAAAATGCGTGTCACACCATACACTATTTCTTTTTAAAACGTGTTAGTGCATCATGCAACAAGATATACAAATTATTTAATCAGTGCATTATTTATGTATTTATAACTCAAACACCACATTTCCAAGGAGAAGCTAACAGGTGAATTTATGTATTATATAAGGCACAGGTCAAGAGTAAACTACTTCTTGTTGCCACTGGTCAGACCAAAAACAAAAAATAAATCTACTGCGAGCTTAGCATGTTCCCCTCATTAAATGTAATTATATATATTTTTTAAAACATAGTCTTGCTGTCCTCTTCATTGCTGTTCTGGTTGTCCCACAAAGTCAAAAAAGGGGAGTTTCAAGCAGTATGAAGGTTAATCCCTCTTTTTATTCAAGTGTGGTCTTTCAGTTTGAGAACATAGTTTATTAATTTCACTTGTTCTCCCACACTTAATACAGTATTTTAAAAAATACAGGTCATTTCAAACTATGAGCAGCAGGACCAGCAAAACAAGTTTAAAAATGCAATTTATAATCTGAAAAATATGGTAATATACTTAAAAATAGATTGAGCACTGTTAAAGTTGAAAAAAAACTATCATATTACAAAAGGAATAACAAATGCAGTATTTCATTCCTTTTCTATACCCGCTTACTCTAGTCAAGGGGGCCTGGAGCCCATCCCAGCAGTCAAAGGTGCTGGGTACATGGACAGAAAGTCAGTCTGTCGCAGGGACACAGACAAACTCAATCACACACATGGTCAATTTAAAGTCACTAATTCAGCAAACCTGCATCTCCTTGGAAGAAGGAGGACACCAGAGCACCTGGAGAGAACTCATGTAAACACGAGGAGAACACGCAAACTCCACACAGAAAGAACCAGGTGGGAAGCGATCCCAGGACCTTCATGGTGTGAGGCAAAAATGCTAACCACTAAGCCACCGTGCCAACCCTGCAGTATTTCAGCAACAACAAATTACATTTCAAATTTCACCAATATATCTGCACTCGTATCAGAATATATTTTGTTGTTTATCCTGCATGCTAAAAATAGAAAATCTGGCAGACAGTGCAGAAGGGTCGCCATTATACTACACTAACATCTTCCTTATCACATCAATGATGTTGGCTTACACGCTATCATCAAGCCTGGATTATGACCATCTTCTAAATTACTTTTTGAAGACAAATCTATTCTTCAATCTCAGGCAGATGGCCATCTGGCCCACTGTAATCCCCATTTTCCCCCTTGTCTCCTTGTGATGATCTCCTCTGACAGATGTTGAAGCATATCAGATCTGCTGAATAGTGAGTACAGCCAGTCAAACAAAGCCAGGACGCAGCAGTTGGCCAAACTCGACACACCGTTACGAATCCTCACCACTAGTTTCTTGCTCAAATGGTTCATCTGAAGAAAAAAGTGTTTGTGGTGCTTAAACAGCATTTCTCCCACAATAATGTTCATTAATGAAAACATCTATATTACACAATCATAGCATTACTGACAACAATGACTGTTACACTGACTTTCATGTCCCAATAACGACGACAGCAAAACAGCCCAATTACAACAGGATAAATCATTACAGGGGTCATATTATCCATTTTTCAACAAGTTAATGCAGTTCTTTAAAACAACTTGAAGCTACAGTGTATATGATTTAGTGGTGTTTGTAGCACGCACATGCACACACGCACACAGAACCTTATCCCAAAACTGAGTACAACTCCAATTCCAATGAAGTTGGGACGTATGTTTACCACTGTCCCAGCTTTTTTGAAACATGTTGCAGGCATCCATTTCAAAATGAGCAAATATTTGCACAAAACAATAAAGTTTATCATTTTAAACATTAAACATCTTGTATTTGTGGTGTATTCAATTGAATATAGTTTGAAGAGGATTTGCAAATCATTGTATTCTGTTTTTATTTACATTTAACACAACGTCCCAACTTCATTGGAATTGGGGTTGTAAATTCATTTTCCCCTCAAAATTCTACATGAAAAAGTTTTTTTTTTTCTTTATTTTTGTACATAAGAAATCACATGTACCCAAGTATTCACACCTTTTGCTCAATACTTTGTTGATGCATCTTTGGCAGCAATTCCAGCCTCAGGTCTTCTTGAATATGATGCCACAAGCTTGGTGCACCTATCTTTGGACGGTTTGGTTCATTCCTCTTTGCAGCACCTCTCAAGCTCCATCAGGTTGGATGGGGAGGGTCGTGCACAGCCATTTTCAGATCTCTCCAGAGATGTTCAATCGGATTCAGGTCTGGGCTCTGGCTGGGCCACTCAAGGACATTCACAGAGTTGTCCTGAAGCCAATCCTTTGATATCTTGGCTGTCTACTTAGGGTCATTGTCCTGCTGAAAGATGAACCATTGCCCCAATCTGAGGTCAACAGTGCTGTGGAGCAGGTTTTCATCCAGGATGTCTCTGTACATTGCTGCATTCATAATTCCCTCAATCCTGACTAGTCTCCCAGTTCCTGCTGCTGAAAAACATCTCCACAGCATGATGCTGCCACCACCATGCTTCACTGTAGGGGTGGTGCCCAATTTTCATCAAACATCACGCTTGATATTCAGGCCAAAGAGTTCAATCTTTGTCTCATCAGACCAGAGAATTTTGTTTCTCATGGTCTTAGAGTCCTTCAGGTGCCTTTTGGCAAACTCCAGGTGGGCTGCCATGTGCCTTTTACTAAGGAGTGGCTTCTGTCTGGCTACTCTGGTATACAGACCTGATTGGTGGATTGCTGCAGAGATTGTTGTTCTTCTGGAAGGTTCTCCTTTCTCCACAGAGGAATGCTATAGTGCAGCAGATAACTGAAACAATCCTGCAAAATGGTGATATAAGCACCAAAGTTGACACAAGTACTCCTTACACATTACTCTTCTGAAAAAAACAACTAGTCACTTGAATTTTCAATAGGCTCCAATTTTGGTAAAAAGTGATGCAAATTATTGGTTAAGCTAATAGGATTAATAAATGGAATAGTTTTGACTGTGCTGAATGTTTGGTCTCCAAAGTATAGGTCAAACATGTGACATATGTTACCCAGAGGAATTTGAAATCAGGCAGAGGTAAAAATGGCACTGTCTTTGTCCTCTCCATGTGGATGTCACTCTGAGGAGGAGGATTCAATGGCTGTGTTTGAGTCTACTGCAGCAGAGCACAGAGACCCAGCGAGACTCTGTCTATCTGAAATCTCTATCATTTCCCCGGTTCTGGACACCCAGCCTTCTGTTATAAAACCGGAAGTGCTGGTGAAGCCTGCAGTAACCAGACCAGGAAGCAGTGAGGAGGGGAGCAGTGAGAAAGTGAAGGTTTATCTACGTGTCCAACCACTTATTGAAGCGGAGCTGGAGAGGGGAGAAGAACAGGGTTGTGTGGTTGTCCAAGATGAAGAGACGTTGCTTCTTAAACCTCAAAAGGACTCTCAGAACTTGAGGACAGCTGAGAGAAGCATCACCCAGAGCATGCACAAGTTCACTTTCTCAAAGATCTTTGGGCCAGAAACAACACAGCAACAGTTTTATGAGGAAACAATGAAGACGATGGTGAAAGATGTTCTTAAAGGAGAAAACAGACTTCTCTACACTTACAGTGTCACCAATTCAGGAAACACCTACACCATTCAGGGTAGTGGTCGACAGGCTGACCTCCTGCCCAGAGCTTTGGTGTCTCTATTTAGGAAGCTGCAGGGTCGCCTTTATGGTGCCATGGATCTGAAGCCTGTGATGTTTCAGGATGTCAGAAAACTGAATCCCGGTGAAGTCAGAGCAGAGGAAATTCGCAGGAACTCTCTGCTCAAGGTGGATGAGACATCTCGTCGAAGTGGCACCAACATAGCCTCGGACAGCGGCACTGGAGGACTTTCCTCCACCAGTAACATAGCCACGCAGCTTGAGGATGCTGACAGTATTTGTTTGGAGCCTGACAGCCTTTCTCACAGTGGAGGAGAAGACCTGGAGGAAGGTGTTCAGTTTTCGGTCTGGGTGTCCTATGAGATTTACAATAAATTCTTGTATGACCTGCTGGAAACTCTGCCCTACATGCAGCCCAGGAAATGGATCAAACTTCGGCTTAGTGATGACAAGCAGGGCAACCCCTACGTGAGAGGCCTTACCTGGATCCAGGTTTGCAATGCAGAAGAAGCTTGGAGGATTCTGAGGGCAGGACGTCGGAACCAGAGCTTCGCCTGCACTCACCTCAACCAAAACTCCAGCCGTAGCCATAGCATTTTTTCCAATCGTATCCTGCACATCTGTCCAGAGGCAGACCCCAGTCAGGCCATACACATCAACGAACTGACTGTGTGTGACCTGGCCGAATCAGAGCGCTGCAAAGAGCACCGCAATGGTGAGAGGATGAAGGAGGCCAACAACATTAACACTTCCCTCTTAACGCTGGGATGCTGCATCACTGCTCTGAGGAACAATCATACTAACAGGTCTCGGCCCCCTCAAGTGGTGCCCTTCAGGGACAGTGAACTGACTCGGGTTTTGCAGAGTTTCTTTTGCGGCCAAGGAAGCTCCAACATGGTGGTGAACATCAACCTGTGTGCCTCCATCTATGATGAGACTCTCCAAGCCCTCAAATTCTTTGCTATTGCTACTCAGCACGTGCACGGCCCATCAACAAAGACCAGAGTGGCTTACAGCCTGTGTCTGCTCCGCGAGCAGACAGCAAAGTCTAACAGCAGTACGGTGATGGAGGAGGAAGAGGAGGAGAGTGACGAAGATGATGATGGTGATATCACATTGTTAAATACTCAGGCATTGCTGCAGGCCATAGATGTCCTGAAGAGAGAGATACAGCGTTAGCGGGAAGAAAAAGAAGTTCTGCAGGAAAATGTGAGGGAGCAGGTGGTGTCTGAGGTGATGGAGGTCATCAATGAAATGCAGGAAGGCTTCAGAGAGAGCATGGAGGCAGAGAGGGCTCTCATGGAAGAGAGGATGGAGAACAAATCTCAGATCCTGCAGAAGCACCTCAAGAAGTTCTACAGCCAGGAGGTCAAGACTCCTGCAAGTAAACTCAAAGGTTTTGTTCGCACCGGGCATGCAGCTCCACCTGCCACTACTGATTGCAGAGCTCACAAACAGAAAGTTGTAAACCCAACTGGTGCTCCTCCAAGAGTGATCAGTAGTACATTAATACTGAAAAAGAACACAAAAATAGATGTGGATTTGACAGCGATGAATTCCCAGACAAACATAGTAAAATTTGGGAAAACCAAGTTCCATCTTCCTGTCCATCAGGCTAAGAAGAAGCCTGCAGCCAGACCACAGGACTGAAGCATGCTCCATTCCCTCCCCCCACCCCCCTCCTACGACATTATTACAGTAAACAAATAATTGTGGACTAATTGCTGTCTGAGGTAACTGGAGTGTAAACATACACAAAGTATATCTCATCTCATTACTCATTACATGATAACTAAGCACGATACATGGTCCAAACTATTCCTTTTTAAAACCCTGTTAACTCAACTAATAATATGCATCATTTTTCTTTACCAAAATTGATGCAACTAACTTTTGACCCCTGTACAAACTGAAACTGACCTTTGTCACCATTTTTGCTGTTTTTACCCTATAACTCCTGAACATTCAGTCATAGATGGTCCAAACTATACCTTTTTTGGAATTGTTATGATCAGACAAATAATATAGTGGAGTTTTGATTGGAGCATCTTTTAATTCTGTGTAATTATTTAATTGACCCCTATCTGGCCTGCCTACTGAAAATTCAAGTGTCTAGTCTGTTTTTTCAAAAAAGTAATGTCTAAGGAGTATTTGTGCTGAATTTGATGCTTGTATCACCAATTGCAGGATTTTGCTCTAAATATTCTCTTAGCTGCTGCACTATCGAGCTCTGACACAGTGACCATCAGGTTCTTGGTCACCTCCCTGACTAAGGCCCTTCTTTCCCAATCGCTCAGTTTAGACAGGAAGCTAGCGCTAGGAAGAGTCCTGGTGGAACAGAACTTCTTCCATTTATAGATAATGGAGGCCACTGTGCTCATTGGGACCTTTAAAGCATCAGTAATGTTTCTGTAGCCTTCCCCAGATTTGTACCTCAAGACAATCCTGTCTTAGAGGTCTACAGACAATTCCTTTGACTTCATGCTTGGTTTGTGTTCTGACATACACCGTCAACTGTAGACAGGTGTGTGCTTTTCCAAATCATGTCTAATCAACTGAATTTACCCCAGGTGGACACCAAGTAAGCTGTAGAAACATCTCAAGGATGATCAGTGGAAACTGGATGCACCTGAGCTCAATTTCTGAGCTTCATGTCAAAGGCTGTGAGTACTTACATACATGTGATTTCTTAGTTTAGTTTATTATTTTATTTTTTTAATAAATTTGCAAAAACCTAAAAAAAGTTTTTGTGTGTAGAATTTTGAGAAAAAAATGAATGTCATACACTTTGGAATAAGGCCGTAACATAAAATATGGATAATGTGCAGTGTGAATACTTTCTGGATGCACTGTATAACTAAATATAGCATTCTTATCTATCTGTTCACTGGTGTATAATTACATCTAACAATGAATCAAGGAGTTTTCATAAGCTTAGAATGCACCATTTATATCTACATGGCCCCCTCACGGAAACCGCCATGTTGCCATGTTGACACAGAAGCCCAAAAGGGACATACTTTCTCTGCCTTTTCCATTTGGCAGCGCAGCTAGAAGACTGAAGAGAAGAAAAATCAATGGTTGCCCCTCTATACACAGTCTACTGGTTGGTTGTGCAGGTTATCAAATGTGGCAACCCTCATTTTTGTGAAATGGAGGATCATACATATTGCTTATCACAAGAGAAAACAAGGAAGCATAAATCCCCATTTTCAAAGAAGCAAAAATGTGAACGGAAACATCATGCCCAGCAATGACACAATGCAACCTGCAGCCTCACCACCAGATGGCGCTAAATCCTACACACTGTAGCTTTTAAGTTTGTCATCACAAACACCAATAAGACACAGAGGTGGGGCATCTTAAAAATCACCCATTTTTACATCAAAAAGGAACAACCCGTTTCTGTGCCTGTCATTTTAAATGGAAAGGAACTGCTGTTGGCCCCCACTGACTTTGGAAAGCGGAAGTCCCTCATTTCTCCCCCACAGACAGCTGCAAAGTGTGCAGACACCTCAATGGGCATGTCTCAGAGAAGGTAGGAATCCAGATATGGATGCCTGTGACATATGTCACAGAAGTCAAGACTGACTTAAATTACTTGAATTTTTACACACACAAACAGAAGTGTGAGACTTTGAGGATGTGTAGCCAGAGTGACACCTCTCACAATATGATCTGTGTGATCGTAAGTTAAAATGTTGGTTTTTTCCCCCTGATGGAGAAGTACAATGTGCCTAAACAGGGTATGTAACTGCCTGTGCCATCACCCAGAACAACCACCACAACTGGAGGGAGATGTAGAAGCAAAAACAGTCTTTGGTTCAAGTTCAAATGCAAGCCAGCAAAAAGAGACAAAGTCAGAAAGCAAACAGAGTGACTACAGGTGACGAATAGAGGAACACCTTAGCTCTGAGCCCTTCTTGGGTCCCATAGAACTCTGTTCAGTTCAGCCCATGTTAAACATTCCACACAACAAGGAAAAAACTTGTTGCTTCTGAACTCAGCTTAGGAAAGAAGTATAGACAAGGCACTTCAAGTGGATAAGAGAAGGAGAGCTTTGAGACACCAGAGTATAGAGTGGAAAGAAGGTGGGTGATAGAGTGATTAGAGAATCCGTCTCTTCCTGGGTGTTTGGCTCCAAACAGAGAGATGCAGCAGGACAGATGTCAGCTCCCTCACCAGCAGCCCAGGCAGGATCCACCAGTTTGAGGTGCGCAGTCACACCACCACACTTAGTCCTCCCCTAACGGATTTTCAGCCACCGATGAAGTGACACCCCTGAAGCACATACAGACAAATTCAGTGGACAGCAGGTATCGCTTTTTCAACTATAAACACACTGAAGTAATTCATCAATTCATCATCAATTTTATTTATATAGCGCCAAATCACAACAAACAGTTGCCCCAAGGCGCTTTATATTGTAAGGCAAGGCCATACAATAATTACGTAAAAACCCCAACGGTCAAAACAACCCCCTGTGAGCAAGCACTTGGCGACAGTGGGAAGGAAAAACTCCCTTTTAACAGGAAGAAACCTCCAGCAGAACCAGGCTCAGGGAGACAAGACCTTTCTAATTTTAGAGATATTGCGTAAATGCAAAAAAGCAGTCCTACATATTTGTTTAATATTTAATACTTTAATCATATCTTAGATCTTGTTCTGACTTATGGTATGGAAATAGAAGACTTAACAGTATTCCCTGAAAACTCCCTTCTGTCTGATCATTTCTTAATAACATTTACATTTACTCTGATGGACTACCCAGCAGTGGGGAATAAGTTTCATTACACTAGAAGTCTTTCAGAAAGCGCTGTAACTAGGTTTAAGGATATGATTCCTTCTTTATGTTCTCTAATGCCATATACCAACACAGTGCAGAGTAGCTACCTAAACTCTGTAAGGGAGATAGAGTATCTCGTCAATAGTTTTACATCCTCATTGAAGACAACTTTGGATGCTGTAGCTCCTCTAAAAAAGAGAGCTTTAAATCAGAAGTGCCTGACTCCATGGTATAACTCACAAACTCGTAGCTTAAAGCAGATAACCCGTAGTTGGAGAGGAAATGGCGTCTCACTAATTTAGAAGATCTTCACTTAGCCTGGAAAAAGAGTCTGTTGCTCTATAAAAAGCCCTCCGTAAAGCTAGGACATCTTTCTACTCATCACTAATTGAAGAAAATAAGAACAACCCCAGGTTTCTTTTCAGCACTGTAGCCAGGCTGACAAGAGTCAGAGCTCTATTGAGCTGAGTATTCCATTAACTTTAACTAGTAATGACTTCATGACTTTCTGTTAAGGATTTATATATATATATATATATGTTATCACTGTTAAACATTTGTACCTTTTGTCTTCTTTCTGAAGGAGACGGTGTTGTGCTGTTTTGCACTTCACCCTGAGAACGTACGTGTTATTCAACCTTGTTTTAGCTTTGTCTTCTTTCTCATGAGAACGGAGATGTGCTGTTTTGCACCTGTCTTAATGCAATCCTGAGAATTCAATTTTGTTTTAGCACTCTGGGGTCAATCTGAACTGGGAATGAAGGACTGGATGTACTTATTGTTATAACATAACTTTGTTTTCGTAGCCGCTAACGACTGGGAGTAAAAGAACTGAAGGTTGAATTTTGACTGATTGTGATGCTTAGTGTTCCAGGCAGATGCAAAACAGCTGATAACTGCAACAGACGAACGAGATGTGCTGACCTGAAGTGTTCTTCCTTACAGCTGCACTTGACGTATGCGTTTATGTTATGGGAAGAAACTTGTCTTGCGTCATTACCCCACCCTTAGGACAAGTTTCTTGTTTATGTGATGAGGGCGTCTCTTAATAAAAGAGCGGAAAAGCAGGCCAGACTTTAGTGTAGCCTTGGTGTACAGCCTGGCCGCACTCCGCGCGTAATATTTGACTTTCTGTCTCACTGGTGTTTCTTGACTCTGTTTGTCTTGTTAAAGGTTTTAAAAATGTTTGGAGGAGAAAATACCCAACACTTTCTTTGCTAACAAAATTTTAACTATTAGAGAAAAAATTACTTATAACCATCCCAAAGACGTATCGTTATCTTTGGCTGCTTTCAGTGATGCCGGTATTTGGTTAGACTCTTTCTCTCCGATTGTTCTGTCTGAGTTATTTTCATTAGTTACTTCATCCAAACCATCAACATGTTTATTAGACCCCATTCCTACCAGGCTGCTCAAGGAAGCCCTACCATTATTTAATGCTTCGATCTTAAATATGATCAATCTATCTTTGTTAGTTGGCTATGTACCACAGGCTTTTAAGGTGGCAGTAATTAAACCATTACTTAAAAAGCCATCACTTGACCCAGCTATCTTAGCTAATTATAGGCCAATCTCCAACCTTCCTTTTCTCTCAAAAATTCTTGAAAGGGTAGTTGTAAAACAGCTAACTGATCATCTGCAGAGGAATGGTCTATTTGAAGAGTTTCAGTCAGGTTTTAGAATTCATCATAGTACAGAAACAGCATTAGTGAAGGTTACAAATGATCTTCTTATGGCCTCGGACAGTGGACTCATCTCTGTGCTTGTTTCTGTTAGACCTCAGTGCTGCTTTGATACTGTTGACCATAAAATTTTATTACAGAGATTAGAGCATGCCATAGGTATTAAAGGCACTGCGCTGCAGTGGTTTGAATCATATTTGTCTAATAGATTACAATTTGTTCATGTAAATGGGGAATCTTCTTCACAGACTAAAGTTAATTATGGAGTTCCACAAGGTTCTGTGCTAGGACCAATTTTATTCACTTTATACATGCTTCCCTTAGGCAGTATTATTAGACGGTATTGCTTAAATTTTCATTGTTACGCAGATGATACCCAGCTTTATCTATCCATGAAGCCAGAGGACACACACCAATTAGCTAAACTGCAGGATTGTCTTACAGACATAAAGACATGGATGACCTCTAATTTCCTGCTTTTAAACTCAGATAAAACTGAGCCCCACAAATCTTAGAACATGGTGTCTAACCAGATCTTACTCTGGATGGCATTACCCTGACCTCTAGTAATACTGTGAGAAATCTTGGAGTCATTTTTGATCAGGATATGTCATTCAAAGCGCATATTAACACAATATGTAGGACTGCTTTTTTGCATTTACGCAATATCTCTAAAATCAGAAAGGTCTTGTCTCAGAGTGATGCTGAAAAACTAATTCATAGCATTTATTTCCTCTAGGCTGGACTATTGTAATTCATTATTATCAGGTTGTCCTAAAGTTCCCTAAAAAGCCTTCAGTTAATTCAAATGCTGCAGCTAGAGTACTGACGGGGACTAGAAGGAGAGAGCATATCCACCCCTATTGGCCTCTCTTCATTGGCTTCCGGTTAATTCTAGAATAGAATTTAAAATTCTTCTTCTTACTTATAAGGTTTGAATAATCAGGTCCCATCTTATCTTAGGGACCTCGTAGTACCATATCACCCCAATAGAGCGCTTCGCTCTCAGACTGCAGGCTTACTTGTAGTTCCTAGGGTTTGTAAGAGTAGAATGGGAGGCAGAGCCTTCAGCTTTCAGGCCCCTCTCCTGTGGAACCAGCTCCCAATTCAGATCAGGGAGACAGACACCCTCTCTACTTTTAAGATTAGCTTAAAACTTTCCTTTTGCTAAAGCTTATAGTTAGGGCTGGATCAGGTGACCCTGAACCATCCCTTAGTTATGCTGCTATAGATGTAGACTGCTGGGGGGTTCCCATGATGCACTGTTTCTTTCTCTTTTTGCTCTGTATGCACCACTCTGCATTTAATCATTAGTGATTGATCTCTGCTCCCCTCCACAGCATGTCTTTTTCCTGGTGCTCTCCCTCAGCCCCAACCAGTCCCAGCAGAAGACTGCCCCTCCCTAAGCCTGGTTCTGCTGGAGGTTTCTTCCTGTTAAAAGGGAGTTTTTCCTTCCACTGTAGCCAAGTGCTTGCTCACAGGGGGTCGTTTTGACCGTTGGGGTTTTACATAATTATTGTATGGCCTTGCCTTACAATATAAAGCGCCTTGGGGCAACTGTTTGTTGTGATTTGGCGCTATATAAAAAAATTGATTGATTGATTGAACATGCGCACTGAATGACATATCCTGATCAAAAATGACTCCAAGATTTCTCACAGTATTACTAGAGGTCTGAAAATTGAGTTCAGATGAATCCCCATTTACATGAACAAATTGTAATCTATTAGATAAATATGATTCAAACCACCGCAGCGCAGTGCCTTTAATACCTACGGCATGCTCTAATCTCTGTAATAAAATTTTATGGTCAACAGTATGAAAAGCAGCACTGAGGTCTAACAGAACAAGCACAGAGTCCACTATCTGAGGCCATAAGAAGATCATTTGTAACCTTCACTAATGCTGTTTCTGTACTATGATGAATTCTAAAACCTGACTGAAACTCTTCAAATAGACCATTCCTCTGCAGATGATCAGTTAGCTGTTTTACAACTACCCTTTCAAGAATCTGCCACCTGCTGGATGGTTAATGGATGCTGAATGCATGATGGTAAATTAGAAAAAGTTGTGGTTTGTCTGCTACTGAAGGGGTCTGCTACGGTGTTGGGCTTGAGTACAGAAGATCATGGGGTCAAATTCCCGCCTGACTGGAAAATCACAAAGGGCCCTTGGGCAAAGTCTTTAATCCCCTATTGCTCCCGGTGTGTAGTGAGTGTCTTGTATGGCAGCAAAGTGACATCGGGGTGAATGTGAGGCATAATTGTAAAGCGCTTTGAGCGTCTGATACAGATGGAAAAGCGCTATATAAATGCAGTCCATTTACCATTTGCTACCTGCTGAATACTGGGCACACCGTGTGCTTCTCTGTGTGCTCCACCAAAAGGCATCTGTGTTCACTAACTTACAAGTTATGCAAACAACAGTGAGAAAAAACATGAGACCCACCACATGGTCAAATACAGGATGAAACATACAACCCCAATTCCAGTGAAGTTGGGACGTTGTGTAAAAATGTAAATAAAAACAGAATACAATTATTTGCAAATCCTCTTCAACCTATAAATTCCTTGCAATTGAACATTGAGAAACATTGTTCTTAAACTGTTGGACTATTTTTTCATGCAGTTGTTCACAAAGTGGTGATCCTCGCCCCATCTTTGCTTGTGAATGGCTGAGCCTTTTGGGGATGCTCCTTTTATACCCAATCATCACACTCACCTGTTTCCAATTAACCTGTTCACCTGTGGAATGTTCCAAACAGGTGTTCTCTGAGCATTCATCAACTTTCCCAGTCTTTTGTTGCCACTGTCCCAGCTTTTTTTGAAACGCGTTGCAGGCATCCAATTCAACATGAGCAAATATTTGCACAAAAACAATAAAGTTTATCAGTTTGAACATTAAATATCTTGTTTTTGTGGTGTATTCAATTGAATATAGATTGAACAGGATTTGAAAATCATTGTATTCTGTTTTATTTACATTTTACACAACATCCCAACTTCACTGGAATTGGGGTTGTACAACAAAATGGGAAAGTAAAACCTGACAGAGTGGATACAGCATGTGGTGGTGACACCCAAACATTTCATTGGTATTACAAATTAGTGATGCCATGTTTTGAAACCTGATGTACAAGGTCTGTTAGAAAACTAACCGACCTTTTTATTTTTTGCAAAAACTATATGGATTTGAATCATGTGTGATTGCATCAGCCAAGCTTGAACCTTCGTGCGCATGCGTGAGTTTTTTTCACGCCTATCGGTTGCGTCATTCGCCTGTGAGCACGCTTTGAGTGAGCAGTGGTCCACCCCCCTCGTCGTTTTTTTTATTGTGAGGAAAATGTCTGAATGATTTGGAGCTTTGCTGCATCAAATTTTTCCAGAAACTGTGAGAGACAGCCAGGTGGAAACCATTCGGAAGATTCAGACAGCTTTCAGGGACGATTCTATGGGGATCACACAGATTAAGGAGTGTTACAACCGGTTTAAAGACGGTGCACAATGGCAGAGGGCGCGCCACGCTCCGAGCGGCGATCGACAGGCTGAAACAACCAGATCATTTCCAAACTGAACGCTGTGTTGATCCGGGACGTCGTCTGACTACTACAGAAATGGCAGAAGAGGTGGACATAGCACTTTTTCGGCACATTTCACTGTTACAGGAGTTTTTGTCATGGAAAGAGGAGCGGAGGAATTCGCCACGGAGCTGCTAATGGCGCGGGACAAAAGCACCTCCGTGTTGGTCTCACAGGACATGTTATAACATGCCCAGCTCTAGCACCATTCGGAAGATTCAGACGGCTTTCGGTGGCTTTTCAGTCGTGTGACTATCCAAGAAATCGTGGACGAGCTGGGCATGCCACAACATGTCCTGTGAGGCTTCATCACGGCATTGCTTTTTGTCCCGCGCCATTAGCGGCTCCATCCCAATGCGCGAATTCCTCCGCACATCTTTTCATGACAAAAACTCCCGTAACAGTGGAATGTGCCGAAAAAGTGATATGTCCACCTCTTCTGCCATTTCTGTAGTAGTCAGACGATGTCCCGGATCAACACAGCGTTCAGTTTGGAAATGATCTGGTTGTTTCAGCCTGTCGATCGCCGCTCCGCCATTGTGCGCCGTCTTTAAACCGGTTGTAACACTCCTTAATCTGTGTGATCCCCATAGAATCATCCCTGAAAGCTGTCTGAATCTTCAGAATGGTTTCCACCTGGCTGTCTCTCACAGTTTCTGGAAAAATTTGATGCAGCAAAGCTCCAAATCGATCAACATCCACAGGACTAATGTTGTTGAGCTTCACGCGCAGTGCACAGTCCGATGAGTTTTCTGAAATCAGTTCGATTAATATTTCTCAAATTTGGTACCAACACTCCTCAGTAGGATTAAGAGTTGGGCTACCCATCTGCAGACCTGGGTTTGATTCCTGGTCATGCTACCTGTGTCTGTGGACAAAACACTTCACCTGTATTGTCCCAGTCCACCCAGCTGTAAATGGGCAGGGGACGTAATCTGTGATGGACTGGCATCTACTGTGGGCACAGTTCCGATAATCTGATAACATAATTATCGAAGATAATGTTTTCATTATGAGATTATCTTTTTAGGCAACTTTAAAAACCATTATCGGACTAATTATCTTCCGATACATTTTTGTCCGATAACGTTTAGACAGATAACATAGTAAACAAAGATGAACAGTGACAAACACTTTTAAAAATTAATTTAAAATTAGTTGAGCACCTACCTGTTAAAAGTTTCCTAACAGATGCATAGTCCTACACTCTGCAAACACAAGACAGCTGCTTCCATAAGAAACAACTCTATCCTCTGCAGGCAAAAGAGAACTGGTATCACAAAAAAAAAAAAAAAAAATAATAATAATTTACTTTAACACCATACTGATATGCTGGCAATATCACCCAAGTCATCCAGAGGCATACATTTTTAACTTATGGTTCAAATTTTAACCAAACTAATGTTGGACAAGTTATTTAAAATTACTGTCATGTCTGACGTTTTATAAAGTGAAAATATCAGATATATGTTTTAGTTTTAAGTAATGTGCTAATTTTAAGGTTTTAGTGAGCACATGCTGTGCCCAGCAGTGCATTATGGGTAGGATAGGGTAATCTCAGTATGTTCACGACAGGACAAATGCATTTCAGACACACTCTTCAGGCTCTACGGACAGCAACATTAAACTCTAGTGCCTAAAACTCTTGTGAATATATTCTCTGGGTTTACAGACGTTATTGTATTTGCCTTTGTTAAATTCCACGCATCTTAAATGTAGCAGACACGGATTATCTGGGATTTTGTTTTGGCAAGGTTTTCAGGCCTCTGCTGCCATCTACTGGCCAGTAGTGTTCATGGCAGTATTTGCCCTAAGTACTAAGCATCTGGGCACCAGTAGATGGCAGTGTTCTATTTATTTTGACCCTGGTTATATCAGATGATTGTCAAATCAACTTTTGGCTTTGCAAATGGCTTTTTTTTTTTTTTTTTTTTTTTTTTTACAAATTAAGTTTAAAAACAAAACAACAACAAAAAAATTACAAGACAGCTCTGCGGTGTTTGCACATGCACAGTGCGAGTGGTTGGACGCTTGTAGCTCTTCAGCAGCAGGATACCCTCACGACGGCCGACCAGAATAACATCAAAAGGTTTGATTTTCATTCGACCATATGATCGGCGATCAGGAGGTGGTCGTGAGATGTTAAACGCAGCTTGTTACTCCATTTACACTACACGATGCAGGACGCGCGATTAACCTGAAACTCAGTCCAAACAAATTCTCGCACGAATGAAAAATCATCCTAAAAAGGGCCAAAACTCGCACAGTGTAAAGCCAACATTTATGTGTCAAAACAAAATTGAGTGCACATTTTACAACATCAAACGTGTGCACGGCACAATATAATAAAATGAGCGCACATTCTCTCCACATGCAAAACATTTTGCAATGACACTTCCAGGGCTCCGTAAAAATGCCTGTTTTTACAAATAAAAAATGTAATATTTTACAAAAACACATTTATCTGTAAACACCAACACACATCACATTAACGTGTTGGTTTACATAATGAATGAACCAATCAGTGTTTAGCAGAGGCACTTTTACCCAGAATCCTTTGCGATCTGTCTGTTACAAAACCTCAGAATTAGTGCATTATTCAACATTAAAAGATATATGTTATATTTTAACTTTGTACAAATGACAGAATTGACATTAATGGAGTAATTCTATTGGTATTAATGTTATTTATAAATCAAAACCATAATCAGCATGACTATTTCCAAGACCTCCGCCTGACCGGAGCGTTGTGATTGATAGAGAGCTGGGCTTTATGTCTGCTCTCAGGGTGCCTCTGTGCTGGAAGCTGTGTAATAAACAAGAGCTGCCAGCAGGGGGCAGGATGTTCAAAGACAAAAGTGTGGCCTTATTGTTTGGGTCTGTTGTCACTTTTAATATTACTAGAAACTATTGTGCTGTTAAAACTCCAATTCAGTTTATTAGTGGTTACAAATGTACCAGAGACAATATTGGAATTTATTAGTTATCGGTTATCTGTAACTTCCGATACATTTTTGGGTGGTTTATCATTTTATCTTTATCAAAGATAACTTTTCAGTTATCTGATTATCTGTTATCAAAGTAAATTTTTTGGTTATCTGTGCCACCACTGCCTCTTCAAGTATTTTGACATATCCAAACTGATCCATGATACCTGGTATGCGATATATAGGCCCAACACCATAGTAGGAGGGACATGCCCATATCATGATGCTTGCACCACCATGCTTCACTGTCTTCACTGTGAACTGTGGCTTGAATTCAGAGTTTGGGGGTCGTCTCACAAACTGTCTGCAGCCCTTGGACCCAAAGAAGAATTTTACTCTCATCAGTCCACAAAATATTCCTCCATTTCTCTTTAGGCCAGTTGATGTGTTCGTTGGCAAATTGTAACCTCTTCTGCACATGTCTTTTATTTAACAGAGGGACTTTGCGGGGGATTCTTGCAAATAAATTAGCTTCACACAGGCGTCTTCTAACTGTCACAGCACTTACAGGTAACTCCAGACTGTCTTTGATCATCCTGGAGCTGATCAATGGGTGAGCCTTTGCCATTCTGGTTATTCTTCTATCCATTTTGATGGTTGTTTTCTGTTTTCTTCCACGTGTCTCTGTTGTTTTTTTTGTCCATTTTAAAGCAATGGAGATCATTGTAGATGAACAGCCTATAATTATTTGCACCTGTGTATACGTTTTCCCGTCTCCAATCAGCTTTTTAATCAAACTATGCTGTTCTTCTGAACAATGTCTTGAACGTCCCATTTTCCTCAGGCTTTCAAAGAGAAAAGCATGTTCAACAGGTGCTGGCTTCATCCTTAAATAGGGGACACCTGATTCACACCTGTTTGTTCCACAAAACTGACGAACTCACTGACTGAATGCCACACTACTATTATTGTGAACACCGCCTTTTCTACTTTTTTTTTTTTTTTACTAATAGCCCAATTTCATAGCCTTAAGAGTGTGCATATCATGAATGCTTGGTCTTGTTGGATTTGTGAGAATCTACTGAATCTACTGGTACCTTGTTTCCCATGTAACAATAAGAAATATACTCACATAGCACTATTATTATTCTGAACACTACTGTACATCCAGAGAAAGCTTTTCCAGCCACTGGGATTTGATTATGTATCCACAGAAATATCCAACAAAAAGTTTCAAGTCCAAATGATCATGTTCTGTCTCAGCACAACAACAAACACACAAAGCACAGCTCGGCTCACATATACAGTCTGCGTTCACTGACAAAGGTCTTACATTAAAGCCACCAATCGCAAAATTAAAAGGTATCGGAGCTGACAGCAATAAAAAAAAAAAATAGAAGTGCGCAGCTTTGATTTAATTTAAGTAGCTGTGAGGGACAACAAAACGTTGGTCAATGCCCGACTGTATATGGACCTAAATGCATGCAGAAAGGAAGTGAAGCAGAACTCACAGAGAGGCTGTCAGAGACACGTGGACATCCACAGTGCTGCGTTTACCTCCTGGTGTTACTGCTAAAAGACGTCTGAGGACTTTTAAAGTTTATGTTTTCATACACACTCGAGTCGTCGTTTGTCATCCTGCACAAAAACAGGAAATATTCACTTATAAAACCGAACATAAATCACCACATCTTTTTTATTCAGCTGTGATTCTATGTAACTCTCACATTTTAATAACCCTCATGACGCGTTGTACTTACACAGAAGAAGAGCGTGAGGACACCATGTTGGGTTTCGACCTGGAGTTTGTCATTGGAGGATATTTGATGTTGGAGTACTCCCTCTCTTTGCTCTTATTCCTCTGTAAAGTAACAGGATGAAATGAAGCAGACTGAATTTAGTCATGGGGCTTCGTCGACTAAACTATGCATGAATCAGGAAAGAAGGCCAACTGTAATACTTTGTACCGACATGCACTGATCTCAGAGCTTTGTTGCGAGATCGCCCAACCTCCACATTTTCCATCTTTCAGTCACCTGCCAAAAGCAGATTTGCTCAGTAAGGTGTCCATTAGTTCTTGATTGGCTTAGCACACCTGACTGAACTCACCAGCTTTTGGCAGAGCAGGGAGACATGGAAAATGTGCGGGTCAGGAAATCCCCGAGGACCAGGGTTGGGAACCAATGGTATACTGTAGAGATGCGCACCAAGCATTATCTGAAGCCTTTATCTTTCATTGCCTTTTGCATTTGAAAATGTGTGCACCCAACTCAAATGACCAAGACCAAATCCTAAATGAGGACCTTCCAACACTGAGTGTGTCCACTTTTCTTCAGAGCAACTCCCCGGAGACTAGAGACCAATAGCCATCAGGAACCAAATCTCAACCAATAACTGAATTAAACTGGAGAATTTAAGAGACTGGAACATTCATGTTTTGTGAGTAAGCTTACTTTTTAAACAAAGATGGCAGACAGTTCACAGCACACAGAACCTGTCACCAAATTTACAAATGAAGGCTAGACTTAAGGGGATGAGGGCATCTGGCAGAATGAAAGTCATACCTTAAAATTCTGCTTTTTTCATGACTGGGTAGAAAACTATTCAGCCTGTTACTAGTATATTTTATTATTGCTTCCAGGAACTTTATTTAATCAATATCAATTCATGGAGGTGATGGTTCAGTGGTTCCCAACCTTTTTTCTTCAGAGCCCCCACGCAAGCACTTTTCCAGGAACATCTTATTTTTTTTTGCAACATAAAATAGAATAAAGAAATCACATGCAGTTTCCATTATAGTACCTTTTTAAGTCATATGACCAATAAGGAAAAACTCAGACAAAAACAAAGACATTACAGGGTTAATTTATAACCACTGTGTGCCATTTTGGTGTTGTAACAGTAAATTATAGTAACAATAATTACGGCAATGTTGGCTTGCATTGCTTACTGGTAAATGATGAACTGGTCATGTGACATGAAATAAAATAAAACCGTGCACAAAAAAAAAAAAATGCAGTTAATCATTGGCATCACTTCTACTACCATCAAAATATTTGGACGCACAGGTCACATACAGGAGGCCAGAGTTTGTTTTTAAATTTGAACTTTTCTGAATGAAGTGGTGTACGCATTAACCTCGCTTCTGTGTGTACACAGCAGTTATACATGAGGCCTCGAGAGTTAACTGCAAACAGTCCCAGCAGGTGACCTTCAGCCGTGGACCTACATCCATCACTGGAAGCTTAGTAAAGCAGTTACCACACAGGTTCCCTACATAAACACACAGGTCAGTGTCGCATCTACTTTCTGAAACTCATTGATCAGCACGTTCATAGAACTATAGATTATCCTCACAGACAGGTCTTCCATAAATAGGTCAAAGTTTCAGTACTATCAAACTCATACTTGACATTACATTTATCTTATGCCTGCTGCTTCGTCTTTCAGAGACAATTCTGATTTGGTCTTCTGATGCGTACCTGCTCCTCTTCTAGTCTCTTTTGAGCTGTGTCTATGTACTGCTGCACAGCCATGTAGATGAACTTATACTGGGCCTCTGTCTGCACCATGCCCGACCTCTGCTGCCGTACTCTCTGGATGGTCTTAGGGATGTCGATGTCACAATCTAGTCCTAGGGAACAGCCAGAGTTTAGCACAGCAACGAAAGTAATGCTAAATGTGTATATTTTAAAACAAAAAACAAATCTATTGTTTCAAATTTTTCACTGTCCTACCTTGGCGATTAATAATGTCGATGAGGATGTCAATAACAATAATGGTACCAGTCCTGCCGATACCAGCGCTGCAGGAACAAAAGTTATACAAGTTTAACTGCTAAACACAATGAAATCAGATGTGCGCATCAAATTGAACACCATGTAGCTGTAAGTACACTGCTGAAAATAATTAAGGGAACACAGTGTTCCTCTGATTACATTGGCCAAAAAAAAATCTTGCATGGACTGAGATTTAGGGTAATTTTGGGGTGCTGAATCTGAATCAGAGCTCAGATTTCCACTATCACATCAGGTTTTTTTGCAGTTTGCATGCTCCGTATTGATGGGTTATGCAAAGGTTACTCATTCACTCACAAGTTTGACCCCACTAATCATGCATAAAAGCAGATTTAAAAGCATAGTTTTGAAACCAGGTTCGTGAAATGTGAACAAGAGCCGTAATAAAGGATTATTAACTGACTGCCAGTACAGACCAAGCAAGTGATGTTAATTTGTAGACAGACAGACAGACAGACAGACAGACAGACAGTGAGAATTGTATGTAAAAGTTTGGGCACCCCTGATAATTTCCATGATTTTCCTTTATAAATCATTGGTTGTCTGGATCAGAAATTTCAGTTAAAAATATCATATAGCAGACAAACAGTGATATTTGAGAAGTGAAATGAAGTTTATAGGATTTACAGAAAGTGTGCAATAATTCATTAAAAAAAAATTAGGCAGGTGCATAAATTTGGGCACCCCAACAGAAAAAAAATACATCAATATGCCCAGTCTGGTGAGTCTAGGACATTTCAGCAATGGACAATCTAGACTACAATATTATACCCCCCCCCACCCCCCAAACACCAAAAAAAAAAAGAAAGAAAAATGGGGATGTTTGAGCCAGAAATCACATCTTTGTCACCCTAACCCTTTGTTTTAACAGAAATGGAATCGTACCTTCCCCAAAGTACTGAGATTCTAATGTACACAGATTTCTAGTCGTAGGCTGAAACGTTCATCACTGGAAGATCCTTGACTGGAATGTCCTAAGATGAAAAGTCCACCCATCCAGTCTGTTGTACCCTGCTTCCACCCAGTGTATGCAGACGGCAACATACCCCAAGACCCAGCAGAGAATAAGCAGCCAAAGATGCACAGATTGTCTTATTTGTAAGAGCCCAGACTGATCATCCCTGCACTGAAAGGGACTGTACATCTGCATACCTTTGCACAGTCCCTTTCCACTATGTTATATTTGACAGTGAACATAGTTTTGCCTATTTGCTTAATTGTCTATTTGACTCCTTTACCTCTTACAGAAGCATTTTTTTCCTTTTCTTTTATTGTTGTTTATGCACCAGTGACACCAGATCAAATTCCTTGTCTGTGAGAACTTACTTAGCAATAAGTTTGATTCTGATTTGTGAAACAGAAAAATCTGAGCAGCATACCGTTCAAACTGCTTCATACACAGTAAAAAACAAGTAGCACCTACGTAATGTCAGCGAAACAAAACCAGCATGCCCCTTTCAAAGCCAAAGTAGTTTGTGCTGCGTTTTTACCGACACGCTTCCTCGGAAAATACTCAACTGACAAAGCAAACCAAATAATGTTCATGTGGTATTTAAGGACAACTTTTATGTTTAGTTTGCTACAAATGCAATAAAACACTTGAGCAACACAAAGTACATGTACACACTGCTGTGTTAGTTTGCCTGAGTCAGAAGTACAACCGTAGAAAAGGTAACATCCTGAACTTTACACACAGTGGCCCCATGTGGGCCCCGGTTGAAACCATACACACAGAAATAATTACTACATGAAGTCACATTTTAAGGTTGTAGGCAGACGGAGAAGCACAATAATAGAAATCAAGTTACTCAACACTTTTATATGCAGGCAGGTGTTTACACAAAGGTGCCAGCAAAATGGGATTTTAATAGTTTTTCTGATAGCTCTTGCAGCATTGTTAGCATTTTGAATTTCTCAAATGATTCCCTTCATACTGTCTGTCATGCAAAGGCTGAGCTACCCATATGTAAAACAGTGTCCTTCTTACCTGCAGTGGACGACGATAGGTCCAGTGTCTGGAATAGCACTCTGGGTGCGGTTGACCTGCTCGAGGAAACTGAGGACACCGCCGGGCTCGTTGGGTACGCCGTGGTCTGGCCAGCTTAAGTACTGGTAGTGCCAGATGTACCTCACGTGTTCCTTCTACAAAAAAAACCAAAACAAAAACACAGCCATTGTTGTAATTTATTTTTGGTCTTACATTACTTTGAGGAACAAAACTGAACATTAGTCAACAAATTTATTTATAAACAGTATCCACCCCGTCTCTCTCTTGTACCTTCCCATCTGTTATTCCACTGTGAAATCCACAAAGTAAGGTCAAGTCAAGTCAAGTCAGGTCTGGGAGCATGCACTTGGTGCCAACATTGTCTTCACTCGGGAACTCTCTTGGCTCCAGGCAGAGAACCAGTTCATCTCCACTTCTCAAAAGTAGCCATCTACAGTACAGTATGTGGTGTGGCCAGGTAAAATGTGGGCGTACCCATTAGTCTCCACCAGTAGCAGAAGTCCTAAACAATGAGCCATGTGTGCTGGATCATGCACGGAGAAATGTGACACACGGCCAAAATGTCACAACAGATATTCGCACACAAAACAAGTGATACTCCTCATGTGGGCTTTCTGAAGTTACTGCTCATTTTTCCAGAAAGCCTTTCCACCAGTACCAGGTCAAAGTGTGCGCCCCCTCCAGTGTTGCCACAGTTACTTTGAAAAAGTAATCCAATTACTGATTACTCCTTGAAAAAGTAACTTAGTTACTTTACTGATTACTCAATTGTAAAAGTAACTAAGTTAGATTACTAGTTACTTTTTAGTTACTTCCCCCGGTTGCCGACAACAACCCTCTGCCACCTCAACATGACTGATACTTGTTTTGCCAAAACTCACTTTACAGTCACTCTTTCTTGACTTCAATGAAAATAAATACTTGTTTTATAAAAAGTAAAATAAAGACCTCTTTCTTGACCTCATATTTAACTATTGACAGCACTGTAACAGTAAAACTTGCAATTTTTAACCTACATTGTTTATAAATGTAACTATTAAATTCTTGGTAACATTTTTCTAACATTTAAATTCTCTCTAAACATTTTACTTGTCAAAATTATTATTATTATTATTATTATTATTATAAGTAGTATTAGTAGTTGTAGTAAAAAAAAAAGGCTTCAAAACTGGGCCTTTAATCTAGGGGTGTTGTGGGGGGGCACATCCTTGCCCCACGCCCCCATTCCATCTGGATTCACCCCTGCTTTGGCGTTTGAGCACAAAGAATGGATAACAGTTATTTATGCAGAAAACATGACCAGATTTACAGGTAAGAATGTTTTATTGCGTTTTCACAATATGTGGTCCTCAGAAAGAGAGTTTAGGTGCATTTGAGTGGAAAATAGTGTTAATTGTTGACGCGTCGCAGAGGATCAGCTGTTTTTAGCGAGCAGATACGGAGCAGCTCAGGTCAGAATTCTAAATAAAGGAGAAAAAAAGCATAAAAATGTCTTTGTAAAGCTTAGTGCAGGTGTGCTGTTGTCACCGCGCTTTAAGAGGTGAGGATGAGTCGTAGCTGCTGCAGAAAACCGCGGATGAAAAGCTCACAGCTCGCTTAAAGTGGGCAGTTCAGTCGAACCCCGACCCCCTGCCCATGGACCAAGTTTAATGCTACTATCGACCCACAATGCAAAAATAACAGTAACGCACAGTGACTTGGAGAAGTAACTTTAATCTGATTACTGATTTGGAAAGATTAATGCGTTAGATTGCTCATTATTTAAAAAAGTGGTTAGATTACAGTAACGCGTTACCGGCATCACTGGACCCCTCTGGTCGCCACAATACCTTGGACTTGACATTAGAAAAAGAACAGCCGTGTCCCTGGAAAACTGTCTACTAACCAGCAGTAATTATGTTTTTAATGAAAAATATTAAAATTAAAACATTTAAAGTGAAACAATAACTGACATCAGCAAATCAAGAAATAAGGAGTGACTTTTGAGAAATGGCTGAATAGTTTTCCACTGATGCTGTGCAGTACTTCTGCATGATTCCATGACTTGTGCCTCAGTTTTTTTTTTTTATCATTAACTGCAATCAAACCTTTCCTGAATCCTTAATGCATATACAGATGAATGAGAATAAAGTGAAAGTGCTGTCAGCTCCATAAAAGAAGCTTATCGTTTAAGATAACATTTTCCTGCTTTAATGATAATTTGATTTGTGAGCCTGAAATTATATCCTGTTTGATGCTTTGTCCAAATAATTACAGCACAATGAATTCAATAAGATAGGAAGTGAATGACAAAATACAGTAAATCTTGGCTGATTTATCTAATTTACGTTTAAAGCACTAAAGGGATTTGACCAGCACTTCACAGTGGAAAGTGTAATATGTCATCTAGTTCAACACCTATATTGAGACTGCATACAAAAAAATGGGACATTAAAGTTACATTTTCCATTTTAAATTAAATTTAAGCGTATTGACAACTCGCTTCTGCCAGGGCTCAATAATCCTCACATCTTACGCTGAGAGAAACATACATTATTAGTAACCAAATACATCTGAACAAAATTTCCGTCATGGAACATGCATGTTTGATAGAAGGAATCAAAAATCAGCATTATAGGTGTGTTATTAAATGCTACAATATGTGGGATTTAGTGCCATGTAGTGGTGAGGCTGCAGATTGCATTATGATATCACAGTTTTGTTGCCCTCCTCCTTCTTCTTCTTTGGCAAAGGGAACACATGCTTGCTTGCATTCTCTCTTATGCTTATTAAAGTTTCTCTTATTAAAGTTTCCACTTCGCCTAACTTGCATGTCTTTGGATGTGGGAGGAAACCAGAGCACCCGGAGGAAACCCACGCAAACACGGGGAGAACATGCAAATTCCACACACAAAGGCCACACGCGGGAATTGATCCCATGACCTTCTTGCTGTGAGGGAATCGTGCTAACCACTAAGCCACCGTGCTGCCCATGCTAGGCAATATGTATGATCTCCCATTCTACAAAAATCAATCAATCAATCAATCAATTTTTTATATAGCGCCAAATCACAACAAACAGTTGCCCCAAGGCGCTTTATATTGTAAGGCAAGGCCATACAATAATTATGTAAAACCCAACGGTCAAAACGACCCCCTGTGAGCAAGCACTTGGCTACAGTGGGAAGGAAAACTCCCTTTTAACAGGAAGAAACCTCCAGCAGAACCAGGCTCAGGGAGGGGCAGTCTTCTGCTAGGACTGGTTGGGGCTGAGGGAGAGAACCAGGAAAAAGACATGCTGTGGAGGGGAGCAGAGATCAATCACTAATGATTAAATGTAGAGTGGTGCATACAGAGCAAAAAGAGAAAGAAACAGTGCATCATGGGAACCCCCCAGCAGTCTACGTCTATAGCAGCATAACTAAGGGATGGTTCAGGGTCACCTGATCCAGCCCTAACTATAAGCTTTAGCAAAAAGGAAAGTTTTAAGCCTAATCTTAAAAGCAGAGAGGGTGTCTGTCTCCCTGATCTGAATTGGGAGCTGGTTCCACAGGAGAGGAGCCTGAAAGCTGAAGGCTCTGCCTCCCGTTCTACTCTTACAAACCCTAGGAACTACAAGTAAGCCTGCAGTCTGAGAGCGAAGCGCTCTATTGGTGTGATATGGTACTACGAGGTCCCTAAGGTAAGATGGGACCTGATTATTCAAAACCTTATAAGTAAGAAGAAGAATTTTAAATTCTATTCTAGAATTAACAGGAAGCCAATGAAGAGAGGCCAATATGGGTGAGATATGCTCTCTCCTTCTAGTCCCCGTCAGTACTCTAGCTGCAGCATTTTGAATTAACTGAAGGCTTTTTAGGGAACTTTTAGGACAACCTGATAATAATGAATTACAATAGTCCAGCCTAGAGGAAATAAAGGCATGAATTAGTTTTTCAGCATCACTCTGAGACAAGACCTTTCTGATTTTAGAGATATTGCGTAAATGCAAAAAAGCAGTCCTACATATTTGTTTAATATGCGCTTTGAATGACATATCCTGATTGAAAATGACTCCAAGATTTCTCACAGTATTACTAGAGGTCAGGGTAATGCCATCCAGAGTAAGGATCTGGTTAGACACCATGTTTCTAAGATTTGTGGGGCCAAGTACAATAACTTCAGTTTTATTTGAGTTTAAAAGCAGGAAATTAGAGGTCATCCATGTCTTTATGTCTGTAAGACAATCCTGCAGTTTAGCTAATTGGTGTGTGTCCTCTGGCTTCATGGATAGATAAAGCTGGGTATCATCTGCGTAACAATGAAAATTTAAGCAATACCGTCTAATAATACTGCCTAAGGGAAGCATGTATAAAGTGAATAAAATTGGTCCTAGCACAGAACCTTGTGGAACTCCATAATTAACTTTAGTCTGTGAAGAAGATTCCCCATTTACATGAACAAATTGTAATCTATTAGACAAATATGATTCAAACCACCGCAGCGCAGTGCCTTTAATACCTATGGCATGCTCTAATCTCTGTAATAAAATTTTATGGTCAACAGTATCAAAAGCAGCACTGAGGTCTAACAGAACAAGCACAGAGATGAGTCCATTGTCCGAGGCCATAAGAAGATCATTTGTAACCTTCACTAATGCTGTTTCTGTACAATGATGAATTCTAAAACCTGACTGAAACTCTTCAAATAGACCATTCCTCTGCAAATGATCAGTTAGCTGTTTTACAACTACCCTTTCAAGAATTTCTGAGAGAAAAGGAAGGTTGGAGATTGGCCTATAATTAGCTAAGATAGCTGGGTCAAGTGATGGCTTTTTAAGTAATGGTTTAATTACTGCCACCTTAAAAGCCTGTGGTACATAGCCAACTAACAAAGATAGATTGATCATATTTAAGATCGAAGCATTAAATAATGGTAGGGCTTCCTTGAGCAGCCTGGTAGGAATGGGGTCTAATAAACATGTTGATGGTTTGAATGAAGTAACTAATGAAAACAACTCAGACAGAACAATCGGAGAGAAAGAGTCCAACCAAACACCGGCATCACTGAAAGCAGCCAAAGACAACGATACGTCTTTGGGATGGTTATGAGTAATTTTTTCTCTAATAGTTAAAATTTTGTTAGCAAAGAAAGTCATGAAGTCATTACTAGTTAAAGTTAATGGAATACTCAGCTCAATAGAGCTCTGACTCTTTGTCAGCCTGGCTACAGTGCTGAAAAGAAACCTGGGGTTGTTCTTATTTTCTTCAATTAGTGATGAGTAGAAAGATGTCCTAGCTTTACGGAGGGCTTTTTTATAGAGCAACAGACTCTTTTTCCAGGCTAAGTGAAGATCTTCTAAATTAGTGAGACGCCATTTCCTCTCCAACTTACGGGTTATCTGCTTTAAGCTACGAGTTTGTGAGTTATACCACGGAGTCAGGCACTTCTGATTTAAAGCTCTCTTTTTCAGAGGAGCTACAGCATCCATAGTTGTCTTCAATGAGGATGTAAAACTATTGACGAGATACTCTATCTCACTTACAGAGTTTAGGTAGCTACTCTGCACTGTGTTGGTATATGGCATTAGAGAACATAAAGAAGGAATCATATCCTTAAACCTAGTTACAGCGCTTTCTGAAAGACTTCTAGTGTAATGAAACTTATTCCCCACTGCTGGGTAGTCCATCAGAGTAAATGTAAATGTTATTAAGAAATGATCAGACAGAAGGGAGTTTTCAGGGAATGCTGTTAAGTCTTCTATTTCCATACCATAAGTCAGAACAAGATCTAAGATATGATTAAAGTGGTGGGTGGACTCATTTACTTTTTGAGCAAAGCCAATAGAGTCTAATAATAGATTAAATGCAGTGTTGAGGCTGTCATTCTCAGCATCTGTGTGGATGTTAAAATCGCCCACTATAATTATCTTCACTATAATTAATTACAAAAATGAGGGTTCTCAAGCTTGTTATCTGGCAACAGCAACTAATAGACACTGTTAAGTCTTTTGACTGCACTTCAAAATGGAAAAAAAAAAAATGGAGCAAGTACAGTTACTTGGGTTACTGTATATACATGGTGGTGCAACATGGCGCCATCCACAACGGGGCCCACTCATGTAGGTATGAAGGACTCCCTCTAAGCTAATGAAAACACAAATTCTTTTCTGCAGGTAATTATACAATAATGGACACATGGTTATGAATGCTACATTCCATTTCTGCTAATAAATGGTCCTAAAAATCATACACACTGTAGCTTTAAAATTGTTTTAAAGACCTACACTGCCAGTTAAAGGTTTGGACACAAAGTGTGTCCAAACCTTTGACTGGTAGTGTACGAGGTCTGTTAGAAAAGTATCAGTCCTTTTTATTTTTTTTTAAAACCTGATGGATTTGAATCACGTGTGCTTGCATGAGCAAACCTTGAACCTTCGTGCGCATGCGTGAATTTTTTCACGCCTGTCGATTGCGTCATTTGCTTGTAAGCATCCTTTGTGTGAGGATGGGTGGAGTCTCTCATTGGATTTTCTGTGCAAGGAAAATGGCGGAACGACTGGAGCAGCGCAACTGCATCAAAATTTGTCAGAAACTGGGCGACAGCCAGGTGGAAACCATTCGGATTACTCAGACGGCTTTCGGTGGCTTTTCAGTTGTGTGACTATACGAGAAATTGTGGAAAAGGTGGGCATGTCACAGCATGTCCTGTGAGGCCTCAACACAAAGATGCTTTTGTTCCGCCATCAGCTTTGTGCCGAAGCCACTGGCATGAATTTTGCTGCAACTCTTTTCATGGCCAAATCTTCTGTCACAGTGGAATGTGCCGAAAAAGTGCTGATGTCCACCTCTTCTGCAATTTTTCGGATAGTCACACGACGGTCCCACATCATCACAGCATTCACTTTGGAATGATCTGGTCATTTCATCATGTTGATGGCCAACCGGAGCGTGGCTCACTCTCCACCGTTGTACAGCCGTCTTTAAACCGGTTGTACCACTCCTTAATCTGTGTGATGCCCAGAGGATCGTCACCAAAAGCCGTCTGAATAATCCGAATGGTTTCCACCTGGCTGTCGCCCAGTTTCTGGCAAAATTTGATGCAGTCGCGCTGCTCCAGTCGTTCCGCCATTTCCTTGCAAAGAAAAAACGACGAGACTCCACCCATCCTCACAAAAAAGGCTGCGTACAAGGAAATGACGCAATCGACAGGCATGAAAAAATTCACACATGCACACGAAGGTTCAAGGTTGGCTCATGCAAGCACACGTGATTCAAATCCATCAGGTTTTTGAAAAAAATAAAAAGGTCGGATACTTTTCTAACAGACCTCGTATATTCACTTGTTCCTGGGACATGTATGATTAATAGAATACACAAAAATCTGTCTTTGAGGTTGCTTACCAAAATAAAAATAACCACAACTTTGTAATATCTAAATGAGGTGTATTCAAGAAGAGTGTCCCTGCACCAATGCCACTTTCACAAAGACAAAAAAAAAAAACCTCAGAAAACTGTGTCAATCTAATTAACCTTTACTCAACAATGCAGCCCTAATGAGGGCCTTTTGGCCTCTAGGGGGAACTACTATAATTACTAAGTATTGTGTGTCTCCATCCTTCAACAACTTCAATAGAACTCCCAGAACTATAATGTTTAAGAGATTAAAGGAAGAAATTGGTGGCAAATCCTGATTGTCTGTGACATGTAATCAGCTGTTTCATGACCCCAAACACCATTTCTGTGCTAAAAATAAAGTCATCAATTAGTTTTTCAGTTATCTTATATGAAATCAATTAAATAAACTCAACAGGCCTGAAGAGAAAAACCTTTGTCCTCCTACATGGGTTAGTAATTATGTCAGAAGTTGCATGTTTTCAGCATTTATTTTTAAAAACTGTAATGAATTTGCCATGTAGTTTTTCAATTCCAGATTCTTTATTGTTAAGGAATCATCCGCCGGCTTTCCCATAACAACAAACTATTGTGATTAAGGTATTAGATGAAGTGACCCCAGTTCAGTAGGGCAGCTCTGCCTGAGTTCATCGAGCGTCCTACCCGGTCGAGACGCGTCACCTCCAGCTCCCTCAGAACGTAGTCTTGTGCAGGCCGCTCTTCCATGTTCCTCACCAACACCTTACCAAACTCTTTGGTGGCATGCAGATCTGGCCAGTAACGGACACATTTGTTCTAAATTGGAAAAAAAAAATGTGAGAGGGGGAGGAGAAATGACGATGATGGGTGTATTAGACAATCGAGAGAAGCGGCTCAACTCGAGCAGCTTTCCAATCGTCTTAACTGTCATACTACCCATGTCAGCTGCCTCTTTTCTCACCACCACACCATCATCTTTACTACATATTACAATAAGCTAATGCCATCCACTACCCGCTTACATCTACAACTAGATGAAAAAAAAAAAAAACAGTTCACCTGTAGGTTACAGCTACTGCAATGCAGGTTTTATACATGTACTGTAGGTCAACACCCATATTTGATTAATTTAGACAGAATAAACAATAATACTTTCGGTATATTTATTTTTAGTAGCATGCCTCGACAGTAATTTGCATGATTTTTCATTTAAGTGGTTTAATGTCTTAATCACATTGGTAGATTAAGATACTGACACTGAAGCAGTCACCTTGTGATTTTGTGCTGCCGACTTAACTACACTGGGGGATTTGTGTAAATACAATATCGGCAGTTCTGTTTTTAGGATTTGAAGGTGAAACATTTATAACTTCTGTAGTCCAAATATTGAAGTGTTGTGGCTGATTGGTTATGGTTGAGACATGAAAAAATGTCAGCTGATACTGTCGGGGGTGGGGTGGGGGGTAATAAATTATGATCAATATGTTGTTTAATAAAATGGTCAGTTCTTACAGGCTCTTGAGACCAGATGATGCTCAAATGAGAACATGAATAACTTTAGAGTCTATTACTGTATTTTCTAGACTATAAATTGTGCTTTTATTACTTGTTTGGCTGTCCTGCAGCTTATATTTCAGTGACTTATGACAAAAAAGTATGCATTATCATCTATGCCCACAAGATGGCACTGTCTACACACGTGACAAGCTGCTCCTCTATGCTGATGTGAATGAGGCACTGTCTGAGCCACAATCCAGAGCAGAAAGTGGCAATAAACGCACCATTAAGTTGTATGCTATTTGCCATAAAACAAGAAGTTTGGTGGGAGGAGTAGCCGAAGGGACTTACTTAAGGTGTCTTGACACTTGCACGAATTTCATCCCCGCATTGGCACGCAATCTGACATGACAGTGAGTAAACTTGTAAACTGTTGTGAGCTGTGCATAGCTGCATGCAAGGGCGCAATGAAAATTTTGAAATGTTCAAAACTTCTGGCACGCATTAATTTTGTGAACTAGATGTGAACATTGTGCAACCTATTTGAAAACACTGTGTGTCACTGCGAGGCAGTGTGTCTCATTGCTGCAGTGCATCTGAACGAGATGTTACATCTAAAATAAACATAATACTGCAGATATACAGTAGTGTTCAGAATAATAGTAGTGCTATGTGACTAAAAAGATTAATCCAAATTTAAGTATATTTCTTATTGTTACATGGGAAACAAGGTACCAGTAGATTAACTAGATTCTCACAAATCCAACAAGACCAAGCATTCATGATATGCACACTCTTAAGGCTATGAAATTGGGCTATTAGTAAAAAAAAAAAAAAAAGTAGAAAAGGGGGTGTTCACAATAATAGTAGCATCTGCTGTTGACGCTACAAACTCAAAACTATTATGTTCAAACTGCTTTTTTAGCAATCCTGTGAATCACTAAACTAGTATTTAGTTGTATAACCACAGTTTTCTGCAAGGCATTCGTTTTGTTGGTTTGGAACCAAGATTTTGCTCGTTTACTAGTGTGCTTGGGGTCATTGTCTTGTTGAAACACCCATTTCAAGGGCATGTCCTCTTCAGCATAAGGCAACATGACCTCTTCAAGTATTTTGACATATCCAAACTGATCCATGATACCTGGTATGCGATATATAGGCCCAACACCATAGTAGGAGAAACATGCCCATATCATGATGCTTGCATCACCATGCTTCACTGTCTTCACTGTGAACTGTGGCTTGAATTCAGAGTTTGGGGGTCGTCTCACAAACTGTCTGCAGCCCTTGGACCCAAAAAGAACAATTTTACTCTCATCAGTCCACAAAATATTCCTCCATTTCTCTTTAGGCCAGTTGATGTGTTCTTTGGCAAATTGTAACCTCTTCTGCACGTCTTTTATTTAACAGAGGGACTTTGCGGGGGATTCTTGCAAATAAATTAGCTTCACACAGGCATCTTCTAACTGTCACAGCACTTACAGGTTACTCCAGACTGTCTTTGATCATCCTGGAGCTGATCAATGGGTGAGCCTTTGCCATTCTGGTTGTTCTTCTATCCATTTTGATGGTTGTTTTCTGTTTTCTTCCACATGTCTCTAAAGCATTGGAGATCATTGTAGATGAACAGCCTATAATTTTTTGCACCTGCGTATAAGTTTTCCCCTCTCCAATCAACTTTTTAATCAAGCTACACTGTTCTTCTGAACAATGTCTTGAACGTCCCATTTTCCTTCTACTTTCAAAGAGAAAAGCATGTTCAACAGGTGCTGGCTTCATCCTTAAATAGGGGACACCTTATTCACACCTGTTTGTTCCACAAAATTGACAAACTCACTGACTGAATGCCACATTACTATTATTGTGAACACCCCCTTTTCTACTTTTTTTTTACTAATAGCCAAATTTCATAGCCTTAAGAGTGTGCATATCATGAATGCTTGGTCTTGTTGGATTTGTGAGAACCTACTGAATCTACTGGTACCTTGTTTCCCATGTAACAATAAGAAATATACTCAAACCCTGGATTAATCTTTATAGTCACATAGCACTACTATTATTCTGAACACTACTGTATTATCTAACATTTAAGAAGGAATGACAATGCAACTGTGTTAGCAAGCCATTACAATATAAATATTATAAATAATTACCTCTGAGATGATTCCAAATGCGTTCTCCACCGCATGACGCGCACAAAAGAAGCTGCAACTGCCGATAATTTGTCTGTGATTCTGGGAGCGATGAGAAATGGTTTCATCAGCCAAGTTCTGAGAGCAAATGTATAATTGACTACGAAGTGATTATTTTACATAACGTGGCGTCAAACAGGACAAAAGTGCAGCATCCAACGGGACAAAGCAGGTCGCACTGGTGCGATGAATTGCGCAGCAGAGTGGGGATCATATTTGTGCATGTCAAGGTGGCTTTACTCATCTTATTTTGTTGCTGTTGTCTTTTGCCATCTAGGCTATAGTGGATATTTAAAATAGATTTTTAATTTTTGACATTTATCCCACAGTAAGATCATAATTATTTGTATTAATGTACGGTAGCAGCGAGATGGGTGTTCCACTCAATCTAACTTGCGTTAGAAAATGAGCTAGAGGAACAGAAGTTGCTTAGAAATGCTATAATGTAGAGCTACAATAAATTTCTAAGTGGTGTTAATGCACCTTTCTTGTGTGCAGCGGATGTACAGCTGAGACCTGATTAACGGTATTAATTTACTCACCCGCCCTCTCTCTACTTCTTTCGTGGTCATGACAATGACGTGAGTATTTTCCTGATAAACCATCTTCCAAAAGTCAATCACTGTGTTCTGTAGGCAGCCTTGTGTGGCAATGAAAACTTTGCCTTCCTCCACGTAACGTCCTTCTTCATGCATACTCTGTCCAGCACACAAATAAAACATTACATTAAGACTGTCATTTAATGCCCTGCTAAAGGTGACCGTCAAGTGAATTTCCTAGAACATATATACAGTACTGTGCGAAAGCTTTAGCTCAGTTATAACTCTGATAAAAGCATAAAATGTGGAGCATTTTTAAGACCTTGAACTGAAAATAAAGATACATATGGTACATAATATTGGAAAACGTGATGGTAATTAAAACAAACAAACAAACAAAAAACTTAAGTATGCAACTCATTTTCACTTAAATCGAACTAAAAACTGTTTTGTCTACAGCTGACCACCTGATACATGACAACACAAAGGTAGTTACTCATCATTACTCAAAGTAAAATGACTCTAAAACTAAATTAAATAAAATTTATTTTCTTTCTCTCCAACTTTTAGGAGACCGTAGAAAAGAAAGTTTATGGTTTTAGAACCTAAAAGCAATTGTAAATTTTTAAAGCTGAAAAGTGGTGATGCATTGCATGTATTATTAAGTGCGTAGTAGGTAAAACTTAATGAGAATTTCTAACAAGTTTTTAACCTGCAAACAAACCAACCAGATTAGAAGTACACATATTGAACAAAGTCATAATAACACACTGACCGGACAATCAAAAGTAATTATGTTTTTCTGTGGATGAACCAAAGAGAAAAGAGTTGAAGTTGAGTTTTGTCAGTCCTGCTTACCCAAACCCACCCACCCACACACAAAATCCCTTTAATCTTTTGGGGGGTGTGTGTGTGTGTGGGAAGGGGTGAAGGTGTTTCCACAGAAAGCAGGTTGCGATCAGGTGGTCTAATAATGTTACGTTGAGCCGACTTACTCTGATGTAGTTGGCATTGATGTAATCTGAACCTGGAACATCAGGATCTGCTTCCCTGATCTCAACTCGCGTTGTGTCAACTAAAAACACAAAGTCAAACTGTCACTGTCATGCACAACAACACGTCTGCAGTTTGCCATTTAAGTCTGTTTGATTTCTAACAGGATGTGAGTTAAATTGGCGGTGCTTCACTAAGGCCTCTGGGTTGTGTTTGTCATTTTCCACAGGAAGGTGGCCAGAGGAAATGGCAGGTTGGTACGTGACTCACAGGGCAGGATATTCTTGTATCTGTTTTTACTCTTGTTTTCTGCTCTCTGGCCTTCTTTCCGGGGATACAGCAGCTTACACTCCTGCTGCTGCAGTACCTGATGCACATGACGAGAAAAGAAGAATCAAAAGATAATAATTAGAAGATTTTCCCAATTAAAACGTCTAAGCAGCAACACCAAACAAAACATCTGCTGTGGTCCATTTGATAATTCTGAGGTGATTTATGCAATTTAACAATATCAATATTCTAATTACAAAGTAAATTTCAAGTACAGGAAACCACTAGGTAGGAGGTTCCACTTAAATACAACCAGAACCCATTTAGATTAGCAAGATTACTTTATTCTTAGACTTAGACTCGTGTTTATCATCATTCAGTAACAAACATCACAGAACGAAATATCGATGCACTGCACAAATACATAAAAACACAGAATAAAGCACATAATACCGGTCCAAGGTGTGTGATAGTGATAAATAGTTTTTTTTTTCTTAACCTATCAATAACTGTCTGCATCTGTGTATAAACAACATGTAATAATAAATAAATGATAAGGGATATTGCACATATGAAGATGCTATAAGGATAAAGTTGCAACCAGATGCTACAGTGTATTCTATATTCAATATTACACAGTTATTTCTATCGATTTGTATTTAGCTGTCTTATGGCGGTTGGATTAAAGCTGTCCCTGCATCTGCATGTTTTGCAACTCAGGCTACGGTACCGTCTACCTGAGGGCAGGAGGGAAAACAGATTGTTAAAGGAATGTGAAGTGTCCCTGATTATACTTCTTGTCCTGGACAAGCAGCGCTGTTCTACCAGTTCTTCGATGGTTGGAAGCCTGGCCCTAATAGTTTTCTCTGCTGCCCTCATGACCCTCTGTGCCTTTCTGTCTGCACGGCTGCTACTTTCAGACCACAGAGAGATACTACCTGTTAGTACACTCTCTTCTGTTCCTCTATAGAAGGAGGTAAGGACAGCCGGGCTCAGATGGCCACTGTGGGCATTCTGGATGCATATCTACAAGTTTACAATCCTGTTGGTATGTTTGACAACTAAGAGTAGCTGCCTGCCAGCAGCATAACACTTAAGTTCTCTGTCATTATTTTACACACATTTTGTAGATTCTACACACTTCAAAAGAAAAGATACAGGTCTGATCCCACACCGGGTTTAATAAAGTTCACAAATTTACATTCACAAAACTAATCTGGAAAGACAAACATAATGATCTCAATAAACATGACAATCTTGCAGACAGAACAGAATTGTTGAAATCTGCCACTGAAGATCCTCATTCACCCATGTAGGCAATATTCTGTAATTGAACAGTTACAGAATCCCCCCCCCATTTTAAAACTGACTGGATTAAGTCCAACACGAAATCCAGTTACTCAAGCATAAAGTAAAATACGAGATAATTTGTAATTGTGGTGGGGGAAACAAAAGTACCAGCTTAAGTGCACAATAACCACATAACTTGATAATGCAAAGAAGCTGCACAAATTCTATAAACCTTCTAAGTATTGATTAATTTACAATGAAGAGCACAATGTATTAAACACTAAACAAAATGTATCTTGTGAATTGTTTGGGGTGAATTATGTATCCCATACTATTCATTATTCAGTGACTGTTATCCCCCCAGTTTGTCACATTTGCGGAATTGTGTAAGTGTTTGAAACTACAAAATGATTTGATGTGTCTTAAGCTTAATCTTTGTTAGGTAATTTTATTTAATCCATCCATTTTCTATGCATGCTTACTCCAGTTAAGGGTCACAGGGGCTGGAGACTATCCCAGCAGTCATAGGGTGTGAGGCGTGGTACACCTTGGATAGGATGCCAGCCAGTCTGTTGCAGGGCCACATACAAACAAACAAACACATACACACCCTCACACACACCTACAATCAATTTAAAGTTTCAATTCACTGAACCTGCATGCCTTTAGAGGTGGTAGGAAGCCGGCAAACATGGGGAGAACATGCAAACTCCACACAGAAAGGACCCAGGTGGGATGAGATCCCACATCCTTCTCGCTGTCAGGCAACAGTGCTAACCACTAAGCCACCGTGCTGCCATCTTATTTAACACTAGCGTGTTGCCCATGGAGATCCATGGGTTCTAGATTGGGTAGAGTTTATAAAGTAGGTAGCTGACATTTTTCAAGGGTGGTAATAAATTATGCAAAGTTTCTATAATGATTTTAACTGAAAGTGCAGGAAATTAAAGTGAGAACGTTTGTGAGTAATTGTATTTATTATTGGGCACATTTAGTTGATGTCATGTTTTACAACTGGCAAGGTTGAGATATTTCCTTTGTTCAGAGCTTGTCTCTTTCCCAGGGACTGATTAATGGTGATATCAACATCCATTGTTCACTTTTTTTTAACTTAATATCCCCAATTTCTCCAAAAATATTAGTCCCATCAACTTTCTGTTTTTGCAACGTTCATCTTTGGCCCAAAATACATAATTATACCAAATGGCAAATGTCAGTTCTCCGCAGTTACTCTGTGATCAAAGGTACACACATGCATTTACACATGCATACACGTACACAGAGACCACTTCGCTTTTAATATATAGATTTTCTATAGTAAAACCGATGAAATTTTCTAACTTGAATAATAAACCACTTTCATACAGAAGCAATGGGGTGCTTCAGACTTTTGCATAGTACTTTATATTTGAGATTGGTTTACTTATTTTTTTGTGGGGATTGTAATGCCAAGAAGCCACATGTGATTAATCGATACGAATCGGTATCTAGATACAAACATGCGCAATGCAAGTGTATCGATTCACATAGTGTGCATTGATTCAATTGTCATTTGAAATCGCAATGCATCGGTCGCTGCATGCTTGCATCGATTTTTGTGAGGCGCATTGAATGCATCATCACTGACGGAAGCCTGGAAGCACATTTCTACTGCACAAATCTATTTCGAAATGGAGGTTTGTGAGAACAGCAGCAAGCAGTTGGAAGACATTTTTGACGTACCTAAAACCTAAAACATTTAAATCAGGCATTTGGAGATATTTTGGCCTTTTTTTTTTTTTTTAAAGATGGGAATCTTGACAAGACGCAGGTCGTTTGGAAAGAATCCCGTGGCTACCGCTGCGCCACTCGGCAAGAAAGTATCTCAAATTACTTTTGCCAAGACGCTACTCTCTCAGTGAGTGACTCACTTTAAGTCACTCATGGATTTTGATGTCATTTTACTGTTTACTCTTTCAGTGTGATCAAACAGGTTCCAAATATGACCGTAGTGATTCCTGTTCCTTAATGTTGCATCTGGTAAACTTGCTGCTTAAAGAAGTAAAAAAAGTCATCTGCATCTATTAGAGTCAGAAGAAGAATACTGAATCATACTGAATTGCAGCTTCTTATTTTCTATTAAAATTTTTGGTATCATTTCTTTGCATCATGTTGAATCACATCGTATCACATCGTGATCACATTGTGAGGAACTGAATCCTCGTCAAATACGTATCAAATCACATCAAATAGGGAACAGGGATGAATCGCATCCCATCGTATCGTAGGTATTGTCATGTATCGCAAGATGTATCGTATCGACTTGTTGTCAGTGATGAGATTCACATCCCTAGTTCTTATACAACATACCTCAAATTCCTCCCAGAATCCTTGCTTGGGCTTCTCAGAATTGTCTGCTACTTTGTTGAGCTCTCGTACTCTGTTCTCAATGCTGGCTGCGTTTATCCTTGTGGCGTTAAAGGGCTGTCCTCAAAAACAGACGTTAAACAACATGGTTTAATTTCAAGCAGAGTACACAAACATCTGCTTTGAATAAAATTAACAATTTTAACATCGACAATGTTATTTGAAAAAAATATTCAATATACGTGGGTGCTTTAATACATCACCAGTGGAGTTTTGTCTTTGATTAATCGAAAACCACTGGAGTGAATTTTGAAGGTTAAATGTAAATACTGGGTGTTGCAGCAGGAATCATTTAATTTTTAATCATATCAGAGTCAGCAGACTGTTATGAGCCTTGTGGTAGTTGACTATTTTTTTAAACCATTTCTTCCACACCTGTTTGAGATGAACTACAATGCCCCCCTTTTCCACCATGGGGTTCTTCTTGTAGTGCTCCACCAGGTCAGCCAGAGTGTCAAACCTCTCACCACCGCCCACGTCATATTTACCATCCTGCTGGAGACAAATTCCAACAGTTGACCAGACATTGAAAGGCTTCAGATGAAATAAACAAGCAACAACCCTGAGCTGACTGTAGGGTTTACATATGAAATCTGTCCAGCAGGTGTCAGCGTTCATTAGTTGTCAGTACAGGACGCAACATCTCTCTTTTCATGCTAAAAGAACAACATCTGAAACACAGGTGTTTCAAAGTAGTGCTGGCTAGCCACTGGTAATCTGCAGTACAAGTGAATAGTTTTGGAACAACCCCAATCTACATGTTCTATCTATTCTTTAAGTCTGGTTTTACGACATTCCAGTTCTGTTGTAAATTTTCGCCTGTATTATGATATCGTTCTTGTCAGGCCAACTGTGAAACAATGCTTGAAACATGGGTGTTTAAAAGGTTTCAAGATGATTTGAAGCAGTGTTTAGAGGGAGATGTCACTAATTTGCAGTAGCACACACATACACATACATACATACATACACATATATATATATACACATACACACATATATATACACATACACACATATACACATACACATACACACACACATACACACATATATATATATATATATACACATACACATATATATACATATATACACATACACATATATATACACACATATATATACATATATATACACACATATATACACACACATATATATACATATATACACACATATATATACATATATACACACATATATATACATATATACACACACATATATATACACACACATATATATACATATATACACACATATATATACATATATACACACATATATATACATATATACACACACATATATATACATATATACACACACATATATATACATATACACACACACATATATATACATATACACATATATACATATATATACACACATATATATACATATATACACACACATATATATACATATACACATATATACATATACATACACATATACATATATATACATATATATACATATACACTCAACACAAATATAAACCCAACACTTTTGGTTTTGCTCCCATTTTGTATGAGATGAACTCAAAGATCTAAAACTTTTTCCACATACACAATATCACCATTTCCCTCAAATATTGTTCACAAACCAGTCTAAATCTGTGATAGTGAGCACTTCTCCTTTGCTGAGATAATCCATCCCACCTCACAGGTGTGCCATATCAAGATGCTGATTAGACACCATGATTAGTGCACAGGTGTGCCTTAGACTGTCCACTGGTGTCTAGAATGCTAGAATGTTAATGTTGCTAGAATGCTAATGAGGGTTCTAACTAGATTTTTTCAGTCTTTGGGTGGTATATGCAAAAACAGTGGAAGTGATCTTTAAATAATTTTTTCCCCTTGTACAAATATGCAACTTCAATGCATCTTTGAGAATATTTTGAGATACCTCACCTGATATCGTATCATGACATGGGTGACTTTGGTCTTACGATCCACATTCTCGTGTTTCTCCTCATTGGTGAGAACTGAGAGGACAAAGTCACCCGGTTTACTCTGACTCTCCCGAACCAGGAAGCTTCCGGCCTTGCCCTTTTCCATGAGCAATTTTTCTGCATCTCGCCCAGAGAGTTGTCCATGGTACCACCTGAAATGCAGCAAAATAAAAGCTACAGCGATCTTCAAACACAATAGCCACTGACAATGTGACATTTGTAATAACGTCGTAAGGATGCTACTGTACTGTGCCAAGTTCCCTTTTTTTAAATTTAATATTTATTTCATTCATTTAAAAGAAAAAAAAAAAACAGAATAGCAGAAATAACAAAACTTTACAAACCCTTGAATGAAAAGGAGCAGACTGGAAGAACAAGTCTTATATTTTCTGCCCCTTTTTTACAATACAATCTTACAATATCAATCATCATTAATCAACATAATTTAACAGATTACATTTCTATGACTTTGTCACATGCCACCGACTTATTTCATAATTTTAACCATTATTTATAAGTTTACATCCCTAACAGATTATGTTTTAAACTTCAAACATTCTAAACATTATTAACAGATTACATTTTTGGCTTTGTCACAGCCCACTGACTTATTTCATAGTTTCATCTGTTTTTTAAATTTAAGCGACCTTGATTCTTTGATTTCTTTGATGAGGTTGTTCCATAATTTTACACCATTCACTGAAATACTCCGTTCCTTTATCTTGGTTCTGAATCTTGGTTTTTTAAAGACTTCTATGCCTTTCAAATTATAACTACTTACTCTTTTTTCAAACATATTTTGAATGTTTATTGGTAAGGTATTGTTATTCGCTTGGTACATTGTAATAATTTCAAATCAACTAAATCATGAAATTTAAGTACCCTATACTTAATGAACAATGGACTAGATGGGTCTCTAAAACGACTTGCTAATCACTTTTAAAGCTCTTTTCTGCAAAATAAATAAAGGTTGCGTATAAGTTGTACATGTTGATCCCCAGATTTCTACACAATAAGTCAAATATGGAACAATCAATGAATTGTACAATGTTAATAATCCATAACTATTTAATGAATATTTAACTTTATGCAAAACAGCAAAAGCTTTCGCTATTTTTCCTTTTATGTAATTTATGTGTGACTTCCATGTAAAATCTTCATCAATCATAATTCCTAAACATTTCGTTTCTTTTACACTTTGAATGTCCATTCCATCTATTTTTAATGACATCATTTTCTTAAATATGCAATACCATTGTTCTTGGTCTAGGGGTTGGTAAGGTTAGACCTTACTTGTGTGAAGCGCCTTGAGGCAACTTTGTTGTGATTTGACACTATATAAATGAAATAAATTGAAATGCCTGCCTGTTTGTTGACCTACTCATCCTTTTTGCTGAGTATGAGTAATGAATGTTTATGAGTACAATGATAAGAATATTTCCATGAGCTGCAAGATGGAATGTTGCATTCAGCTCTGCCTTTCCTTGAATGAAACACTCCATATGAATGAAAATATTCTTTCCAATTCATGAATGGAAAACACTCATTATTTGTTTTATATGACACCTAAATAGATCCTTGTCATTTATTTTACTAAATAAGGACATTTCTTCTGCATGGGTCCACAGGCAAAGTCCATGTGCAATAGGAGGGCGTTCACTTTACCCAAGTGCCCCCTGGTGTCCATTTTTGGCTGGGAATATGTCGCCTAACTCAATACAAATACATGTAATTTGGTCACTTTTCAAAGGGATCAGACTCATTTGTAGAATCAATTTAAGGTTCAGACTCATTTGTAAAATCAATTTAATTTAAAAACCAATTCAATGGTTCATTTCAGGTCAGCTTTGTGTAGAAATCTCATTGTTGCAGGCAATGATAGCCATCAGCTGGCTGTTAGAAGCAAGTTAGAGAGAAAAACCAAACCATCTGATTCAAATAGACAACACGTGAAGTGACATGCACCCGTGTCCTTCTACTGATTGCTTCCTCATATCATGCATGCATTTTTGGAGCAGTTTAATGGCACAAAAATATGGGACAAAAATTAATAGTAAATGGAATCAAACTGCACGAAAAGTGAAGCAAGTCAAACAATGAACTACACAATAAGACAAATAACCAATGTCAAGGATAACAAGGATCTATTTAGGTGCTTGATAATAATCATAATTCAGGTGTGATTCAGATTCAGATCTGTATCTCCTTCTTGTACTGTGGAGAAAATGAAACGTTATTTCAAGCACAGATGAAAAGACTCTGGCACACACAAATGTAAAATATAGTACACGCTCTAAAGTCAAAGATTTGACATTTTCATACATATCTGGACCAAACACTTAAAGCTGAGGAGAAAATTGAAAAATTCACTTTACTGTAATCGTGCCACACTAGCTTGGCCAGCGTTGAGCTGGTTGAATCACGACAATGAAAAAAATTCTGCAAATCAAAACGCTGCAGACAACACAGCATCAGAATTAATTATTTCAAACGGGCTGCAGTTGGTGTTGATTTCCCCCCGTCAGCTCTTCAGTGGACATGGAGACCCTCAGTCTGAAACTAGATTGTGTTTCAAGGTAGACAAATTACAGAGACAACTCAAATCAAATCAATTTTATTTATATAGCGCCAAATCACAACAAACAGTTGCCCCAAGTCGCCTTATATTGTAAGGCAAGGCCATACAATAATTATGGAAAAACCCCAACGGTCAAAATGACCCCCTGTGAGCAAGCACTTGACAACAGTGGGAAGGAAAAACTCCCTTTTAACAGGAAGAAACCACCAGCAGAACCAGGCTCAGGGAGGGGCAGTCTTCTGCTGGGACTGGTTGGGGCTGAGGGAGAGAACCAGGAAAAAGACATGCTGTGGAGGGGAGCAGAGATCAATCACTTATGATTAAATGCAGAGTGGTGCATACAGAGCAAAAAGAGAAAGACACTCAGTGCATCATGGGAACCCCCCAGCAGTCTAAGTCTATAGCAGCATAACTAAGGGATGGTTCAGGGTCACCTGATCCAGCCCTAACTATAAGCTTTAGCAAAAAGGAAAGTTTTAAGCCTAATCTTAAAAGTAGAGAGGGTGTCTGGCTCCCTGATCTGAATTGGGAGCTGGTTCCAGAGGAGAGGAGCCTGAAAGCTAAAGGCTCTGCCTCCCATTCTACTCTTATAAACCCTAGGAACTACAAGTAAGCCTGCAGTCTGAGAGCGAAGCGCTCTAATGGGGTGATATGGTACTATGAGGTCCCTAAGATAAGATGGGACCTGATTATTCAAAACGTTATAAGTAAGAAGAAGAATTTTAAATTCTATTCTAGAATTAACAGGAAGCCAATGAAGAGAGGCCAATATGGGTGAGATATGCTCTCTCCTTCTAGTCCCTGTTAGCACTCTAGCTGCAGCATTTTGAATTAACTGAAGGATTTCAGGGAACTTTTAGGACAACCTGATAATAATGAATTACAATAGTCCAGCCTAGAGAAAATAAATGCATAAATTAGTTTTTCAGCATCACTCTGAGACAAGACCTTTCTAATTTTAGAGATATTGCGCAAATGCAAAAAAAGCAGTCCTACATATTTGTTTAATATGCGCATTGAATGACATATCCTGATCAAAAATTACTCCAAGATTTCTCACAGTATTACTAGAGGTCAGGGTAATGCCATCCAGAGTAAGGATCTGGTTAGACACCAGTTTTATCTGAATTTAAAAGCAGGAAATTAGAGGTCATCCATGTCTTTATGTCTGTAAGACAATCCTGCAGTTTAGCTAATTGGTGTGTGTCCTCTGGCTTCATGGATAGATAAAGCTGGGTATCATCTGCGTAACAATGAAAATTTAAGCAATGCCGTCTAATAATACTGCCTAAGGGAAACATGTATAAAGTGAATAAAATTGGTTCTAGCACAGAACCTTGTGGAACTCCATAAATAACCTTAGTCTGTGAAGAAGATTCCCCATTTACATGAACAAATTGTAATCTATTAGACAAATATGATTCAAACCACCGCAGCGCAGTGCTTTTAATACCTATGACATGCTCTAATCTCTGTAATAAAATTTTATGGTCAACAGTATCAAAAGCAGCACTGAGGTCTAACAGAACAAGCACAGAGATGAGTCCACTGTCTGAGGCCATAAGAAGATCATTTGTAACCTTCACTAATGCTGTTTCCGTACTATGATTTCTAAAACCTGACTGAAACTCTTCAAATAGACCATTCCTCTGCAGATGATCAGTTAGCTGTTTTACAACTACCCTTTCAAGAATTTTTGAGAGAAAAGGAAGGTTGGAGATTGGCCTATAATTAGCTAAGATAGCTGGGTCAAGTGATGGCTTTTTAAGTAATGGTTTAATTACTGCCACCTTAAAAACCTGTGGTACATAGCCAACTAATAAAGATAGATTGATCATATTTAAGATCAAAGCATTAATTAATGGTAGGGCTTCCTTGAGCAGCCTGGTAGGAATGGGGTCTAATAAACATGTTGATGGTTTGGAGGAAGTAACTAATGAAAATAACTCGGAACAATCAGAGAGAAAGAGTCTAACCAAATACTGGCATCACTGAAAGCAGCCAAAGATAACGATATGTCTTTGGGATGGTTATGAGTAATTTTTTCTCTCTAATAGTTAAAATTTTATTAGCAAAGAAATTCATGAAGTCATTACTAGTTAAAGTTAAAGGAATACTTGGCCCAATAGAGCTCTGACTCTTTGTCAGCCTGGCTACAGTGCTGAAAAGAAACCTGGGGTTGTTCTTATTTTCTTCAATTAGTGATGAGTAGTAAGATGTCCTAGCTTTACGGAGAGCTTTTTTATAGAGCAACAGACTCTTTTTCCAGGCTAAATGAAGATCTTCTAAATTAGTGAGACGCCATTTCCTCTCCAACTTACGGGTTATCTGCTTTAAGCTGCGAGTTTGTGAGTTATACCACAGAGTCAGGCACTTCTGATTTAAAGCTCTCTTTTTCAGAGGAGCTACAGCATCCAAAGTTGTCTTCAATGAGGATGTAAAACTATTGACGAGATACTCTATCTCACTTACAGAGTTGAGGTAGCTACTCTGCACTGTGTTGGTATATGGCATTACAGAACATAAAGAAGGAATCATATCCTTAAACCTAGTTACAGCGCTTTCCAAAAGACTTCTACTGTAATGAAACTTATTCCCCACTGCTGGGTAGTCCATTAAAGTAAATGTAAATGTTATTAAGAAATGATCAGACAGAAGGGAGTTTTCAGGGAATACTGTTAAGTCTTCAATTTCCATACCATAAGTCAGAACAAGATCTAAGATATGATGAAAGTGGTGGGTGGACTCATTTACTTTTTGAGCAAAGCCAATAGAGTCTAATAATAGATTAAATGCAGTGTTGAGGCTGTCATTCTCAGCATCTGTGTGGATATTAAAATCACCCACTATAATTATCTTATCTGAGCTAAGCACTAAGTCAGACAAAAGGTCTGAAAATTCACAGACAAACTCACAGTAACGACCAGGTGGACGATAGATAATAACAAATAAAACTGGTTTTTGGGACTTCCAATTTGGATGGACAAGACTAAGAGTCAAGCTTTCAAATGAATTAAAGCTCTGTCTGGGTTTTTGATTAATTAATAAGCTGGAATGGAAGATTGCTGCTAATCCTCCGCCTCGGCCCGTGCTACGAGCATTCTGGCAGTTAGTGTGACTTGGGGGTGTTGACTCATTTAAACTAACATATTCATCCTGCTGTAACCAGGTTTCTGTAAGGCAGAATAAATCAATATGTTGATCAATTATTATATCATTTACTAACAGGGACTTAGAAGAGAGAGACCTAATGTTTAATAGACCACATTTAACTGTTTTAGTCTGTGGTGCAGTTGAAGGTGCTATATTATTTTTTCTTTTTGAATTTTTATGCTTAAATAGATTTTTGCTGGTTCTTGGTGGTCTGGGAGCAGGCACCGTCTCTACGGGGATGGGGTAATGAGGGGATGGCAGGGGGAGAGAAGCTGCAGAGAGGTGTGTAAGACTACAACTCTGCTTCCTGGTCCCAACCCTGGATAGTCACGATTTGGAGGATTTAAGAAAATTGGCCAGATTTCTAGAAATGAGAGCTGCTCCATCCAAAGTGGGATGGATGCCGTCTCTCCTAACAAGACCAGGTTTTCCCCAGAAGCTTTGCCAATTATCTATGAAGCCCACCTCAAGTGTGAGAAGAAGTTGAGACAGAACAGAACAAAGTGTTGGAGCGAGGCGGAGGATGAGCAATGCATCTCCCGCTGACAGATAAAAAGATCTCTGTTGTAGCTTTAGTGTTCAGCAGAAGGTGTATTTCTGCATGTGCAGCTGAGCTGTGACTCCTACTCAAGAATGAAGGCGCCAGCTACACTGCTGCAGCTTTAATTGCAGAATGAAAGATCAAAATACTGCAACTTTGTGTTTTTTTTTTCCTTCCTGTGTGGTAAGCAAACATGTAGGAGGCTCGAACAACAGACCAATGTAGAATGGAAAAACCTCATTTACCAAAACAGCAGATCACATCTTCTTAGACCCAAACTGAAACAGAGGTACGTACATCAGTGTGTGGAGGTGTGTAGAAACACACAGAACATGTACACAACTGGCTCAGAGGGAGAAGCCACCAAACGGATTTTAAAATAAAATAAAATGATGATAGGAGCATTTTCATTTACGCATGCAATTCTGTATAATTAAACGAATTCTCCTTTTAGAGACAGTCCGTAGGTGTGCGTTGATGTGTACATAGGCCAGCCTGTCTGTATATACTCTGTTTGGATGGGCAACAAACAAACACCAGAACCACCCACATTTTGTTTGGAGACACATTTGGGGGTTTTGTCACCATTTATACACAAGGATGTGAAGTGCGTCTGCAGGTGTGCACGTACTGCATGAGCGATAACGCACTGGACCTATGTGTAGTAGTTTGTTTGTTACATTGTTAATGTGCTGATGACTAACAGCTTCATTCATATACGGCGTTTTTATACAGTTTACCAGCTGGTGAGAGCTCAGGAGAACATTTCATCTCATTCATTACACATTAAAAATGTGTGAATTAAATATCAAATTGCAACATCTTGATTAGTCGGATCATTCTGGATCAGTACGCAATTATTGCATTGTGTTGTGGAATCTGGAACTAGGTAAAATCTGAGTCATGATGTGAATCACATATCTTTTATTTTGAGTCCTTGTCGACCCTTGGCGGACATCAGAAATCTGTGATTGCTCTTGTTATTAATGCATTTAAATTTTTCTTGAGTATATTAGTAGAGGCAAGCTTCTAGCTCTCACTGCGGTATTGTATCACTTCCTGTTCCAGAGCACAGCGGTGTTTTGCTGTATCTGTTAGCTGTTTAATCTGCGCAGTTAGATTGATCTCGTTAACTAGATAACGATTTGTCTCACAGTGTAATCTTCACGTGCCTTAACTAAAGCACTCCCTCTGCTGAATCACCTCTAAATTATTTACACATTATTCACTTTGTGTGTTTTTAGGAATCCGCTAGCTTAGCGCAGCTACTAGCTCTTACCGATTTAGCAGGGTGGCTTCTCCTGTCTCTCCTGCACTTTTCTGCTCTGGGTGTGAAATGTTTAGTTATTCCTCGGCCTCCTTTAGCAGTAATGGTACTTGTAATAAGTGTAGCTTATTCGTAGCTTTGGAGGCCAGGCTGGGCGAATTGGAGACTCGGCTCTGCACCGTGGAAAATTTTACAGCTAGCCAGGCCCCTGTAGTCGGTGCAGACCAAGGTAGCTTAGCCGCCGTTAGTTCCCTTCCAGCAGATCCCGAGCAGCCGGGAAAGCAGGCCGACTGGGTGACTGTGAGAAATGTGAAATTAGCGACACCAGCAACCATAGTCAATTGTCTTCCGGGGGCCAGAGCAGGCGACATTGAAGGAAATTTGAAACTGCTGGCTAAGGCTAAGCGTAAATTTGGTAAGATTGTAATTCACGTCGTCAGTAATGACACCCGGTTACGCCAATCAGAGGTCACTAAAATTAACATTGAATCGTGTGTAACTTTGCAAAAACAATGTCGGACTCTGTAGCTTTCTCTGGGCCCCTCCCCAATCGGACCAGGAGTGACATGTTTAGCCGCATGTTCTCCTTGAATTGCTGGCTGTCTGAGTGGTGTCCAAAAAATGAGGTGGGCTTCATAGATAATTGGCAAAGCTTCTGGGGAAAACCTGGTCTTGTTAGGAGAGACGGCATCCATCCCACTTTGGATGGAGCAGCTCTCATTTCTAGAAATCTGGCCAATTTTCTTAAATCCTCCAAACCGTGACTATCCAGGGTTGGGACCAGGAAGCAGAGTTGTACTCTTACACACCTCTCTGCAGCTTCTCTCCCCCTGCCATCCCCTAATTACCCCATCCCTGTAGAGACGGTGCCTGCTCCCAGACCACCAACAACCAGTAAAAATCTATTTAAGCATAAAAATTCAAAAAGAAAAAATAATATAGCACCTTCAACTGCACCACAGACTAAAACAGTTAAATGTGGTCTATTAAACATTAGGTCTCTCTCTTCTAAGTCCCTGTTAGTAAATGATATAATAATTGATCAACATATTGATTTATTCTGCCTTACAGAAACCTGGTTACAGCAGGATGAATATGTTAGTTTAAATGAGTCAACACCCCCGAGTCACACTAACTGTCAGAACGCTCGTAGCACGGGCCGAGGCGGAGGATTAGCAGCAATCTTCCATTCCAGTTTATTAATTAATCAAAAACCCAGACAGAGCTTTAATTCATTTGAAAGCTTGACTCTTAGTCTTGTCCATCCAAATTGGAAGTCCCAAAAACCAGTTTTATTTGTTATTATCTATCGTCCACCTGGTCGTTACTGTGAGTTTCTCTGTGAATTTTCAGACCTTTTGTTTGACTTAGTGCTTAGCTGAGATAAGATAATTATAGTGAGCTATTTTAACATCCACACAGATGCTGAGAATGACAGCCTCAACACTGCATTTAATCTATTATTAGACTCAACTGGCTTTGCTCAAAATGTAAATGAGTCCACCCACCACTTTCATCATATCTTAGATCTTGTTCTGACTTATGGTATGGAAATTGAAGACTTAACAGTATTTCCTGAAAACTCCCTTCAGTCTGATCATTTCTTAATAACATTTACATTTACTCTGATAGACTACCCAGCAGTGGGGAATAAGTTTCATTACACTAGAAGTCTTTCAGAAAGCGCTGTAACTAGGTTTAAGGATATGATTCCTTCTTTATGTTCTCTAATGCCATATACCAACACAGTGCAGAGTAGCTACCTAAACTCTGTAAGTGAGATAGAGCATCTCGTCAATAGTTTTACATCCTCATTGAAGACAACTTTGGATGCTGTAGCTCCTCTGAAAAAGAGAGCTTTAAATCAGAAGTGCCTGACTCCGTGGTATAACTCACAAACTCGGAGTTTACAGCAGATAACCCGTAAGTTGGAGAGGAAATGGCGTCTCACTAATTTAGAAGATCTTCACTTAGCCTGGAAAAAGAGTCTGTTGCTCTATAAAAAAGCCCTCCGTAAAGCTAGGACATCTTACTACTCATCACTAATTGAAGAAAATAAGAACAACCCCAGGTTTCTTTTCAGCACTGTAGCCAGGCTGACAAAGAGTCAGAGCTCTATTGAGCCAAGTATTCCATTAACTTTAACTAGTAATGACTTCATGAATTTCTTTGCTAATAAAATTTTAACTATTAGAGAAAAAATTACTCATAACCATCCCAAAGATGTATCGTTATCTTTGACTGCTTTCAGTGATGCCGGTATTTGGTTAGACTCTTTCTCTCCGATTGTTCTGAGTTATTTTCATTAGTTACTTCCTCCAAACCATCACCATGTCTATTAGACCCCATTCCTACCAGGCTGCTCAAGGAAGCCCTACCATTAATTAATGCTTCGATCTTAAATATGATCAATCTATCTTTATTAGTTGGCTATGTACCACAGGCTTTTAAGGTGGCAGTAATTAAACCATTACTTAAAAAGCCATCACTTGACCCAGCTATCTTAGCTAATTATAGGCCAATCTCCAACCTTCCTTTTCTCTCAAAAATTCTTGAAAGGGTAGTTGTAAAACAGCTAACTGATCATCTGCAGAGGAATGGTCTATTTGAAGAGTTTCAGTCAGGTTTTAGAATTCATCATAGTACAGAAACAGCATTAGTGAAGGTTACAAATGATCTTATGGCCTCAGACAGTGGACTCATCTCTGTGCTTGTTCTGTTAGACTTCAGTGCTGCTTTTGAGATTAGAGCATGCTATAGGTATTAAAGGCACTGCGCTGCGGTGGTTTGAATCATATTTATCTAATAGATTACAATTTGTTCATGTAAATCAATCAATCAATCAATCAATCAACTTTTTTCTTATATAGCGCCAAATCACAACAAACAGTTGCCCCAAGGCGCTCCACATTGCAAGGCAAGGCCATACAATAATTATGAAAAACCCCAACGGTCAAAACGACCCCCTATGAGCAAGCACTTGGCCACAGTGGGAAGGAAAAACTCCCTTTTAACAGGAAGAAACCTCCAGCAGAACCAGGCTCAGGGAGGGGCAGTCTTCTGCTGAGACTGGTTGGGGCTGAGGGAAAGAACCAGGAAAAAGAGATCGATCACTAATGATTAAATGCAGAGTGATGCATACGGAGCAAAAAGAGAAAGAAACAGTGCATCATGGGAACCCCCCCACAGTCTACGTCTAAAGCAACATAACCAAGGGATGGTCCAGGGTCACCCGATCCAGCCCTAACTATAAGCCTTAGCGAAAAGGAAAGTTTTAAGCCTAATCTTAAAAGTAGAGAGGGTATCTGTCTCCCTGATCTGAATTGGGAGCTGGTTCCACAGGAGAGGAGCCTGAAAGCTGAAGGCTCTGCCTCCCATTCTACTCTTACAAACCCTAGGAACTACAAGTAAGCCCGCAGTCTGAGAGCGAAGCGCTCTAATGGGGTAATATGGTACTACGAGGTCCCTAAGATAAGATGGGACCTGATTATTCAAAACCTTATAAGTAAGAAGAAGAATTTTAAATTCTATTCTAGCATTAACAGGAAGCCAATGAAGGGAGGCCAACACGGGTGAGATATGCTCTCTCCTGCTAGTCCCCGTCAGTACTCTAGCTGCAGCATTCTGAACCAACTGAAGGCTTTTTAGGGAACTTTTAGGACAACCTGATAATAATGAATTACAATAGTCCAGCCTAGAGGAAATAAATGCATGAATTAGTTTTTCAGCATCACTCTGAGACAAGACCTTTCTGATTTTAGAGATATTGCGTAAATGCAAAAAGGCAGTCCTACATATTTGTTTAATATGCGCTTTGAATGACATATCCTGATCAAAAATAACTCCAAGATTTCTCACAGTATTACTAGAGATCAGGGAAATGCCATCCAGAGTAACGATCTGGTTAGACACCATGCTTCTAAGATTTGTGGGGCCAAGTACAATAACTTCAGTTTTATCTGAGTTTAAAAGCAGGAAATTAGAGGTCATCCATGTCTTTATGTCTGTAAGACAATCCTGCAGTTTAGCTAATTGGTGTGTATTCTCTGGCTTCATGGATAGATAAAGCTGGGTATCATCTGCGTAACAATGAAAATTTAAGCAATACCGTCTAATAATACTGCCCAAGGGAAGCATGTATAAAGTGAATAAAATTGGTCCTAGCACAGAACCTTGTGGAACTCCATAATTAACTTTAGTCTGTGAAGAAGATTCCCCATTTACATGAACAAACTGTAATCTATTAGACAAATATGATTCAAACCACCGCAGCGCAATGCCTTTAATACCTATGACATGCTCTAATCTCTGTAATAAAATTTTATGGTCAACAGTATCAAAAGCAGCACTGAGGTCCAACAGAACAAGCACAGAGATAAGTCCACTGTCCGAAGCCATAAGAAGATCATTTGTAACCTTCACTAATGCTGTTTCTGTACTATGATGAATTCTAAAACCTGACTGAAACTCTTCAAATAGACCATTCCTCTGCAGGTGATCAGTTAGCTGTTTTACAACTACCCTCTCAAGAATCTTTGAGAGAAAAGGAAGGTTGGAGATTGGCCTATAATTAGCTAAGATAGCTGGGTCAAGTGATGGCTTTTTAAGTAATGGTTTAATTACTGCCACCTTAAAGGCCTGTGGTACATAACCAACTAACAAAGATAGATTGATCATATTTAAGATTGAAGCATTAAATAATGGTAGGACTTCCTTGAGCAGCCTGGCAGGAATGGGGTCTAATAAGCATGTTGATGGTTTGGATGAAGTAACTAATGAAAATAACTCAGACAGAACAATCGGAGAGAAAGAGTCTAACCAAATACCGGCATAACTGAAAGCAGCCAAAGATAACGATACATCTTTGGGATGGTTATGAGTAATTTTTTCTCTAATAGTCAAAATTTTGTTAGCAAAGAAAGTCATGAAGTCATTACTAGTTAAAGTTAATGGAATACTCAGCTCAATAGAGCTCTGACTCTTTGTCAGCCTGGCTACAGTGCTGAAAAGAAACCTGGGGTTGTTCTTATTTTCTTCAATTAGTGATGAGTAGAAAGATGTCCTAGCTTCACGAAGGGCTTTCTTATAGAGCAACAAACTCTTTCCAGGCTAAGTGAAGATCTTCTAAATTAGTGAGACGCCATTTCCTCTCCAACTTACGGGTTATCTGCTTTAAGCTACGAGTTTGTGAGTTATACCACGGAGTCAGACACTTCTGATTTAAAGCTCTCTTTTTCAGAGGAGCTACAGCATCCAAAGTTGTCTTCAATGAGGATGTAAAACTATTGACAAGATACTCTAACTCCCTTACAGAGTTTAGGTAGCTACTCTGCTCTATGTTGGTATATGACATTAGAGAACATAAAGAAGGAATCATATCCTTAAACCTAGTTACAGCGCTTTCTGAAAGACTTCTAGTGTAATGAAACTTATTCCCCACTGCAGGGTAGTCCATCAGGGTAAATGTAAATGTTATTAAAAAATGATCAGACAAAAGGGAGTTTTCAGGGAATACTGTTAAGTCTTCTATTTCCATACCATAAGTCAGAACAAGATCTAAAATATGATTAAAGTGGTGGGTGGACTCATTTACTTTTTGAGCAAAGCCGATAGAGTCTAATAATAGATTAAATGCAGTGTTGAGGCTGTCATTCTCAGCATCTGTGTGGATGTTAAAATCGCCCACTATAATTATCTTATATTATAGTTAGGTTAATTATGGAGTTCCACAAGGTTCTGTGCTAGGACCAATTTTATTCACTTTATACATGTTTCCCTTAGGCAGTATTATTAGACGGCATTGCTTAAATTTTCATTGTTACGCAGATGATACCCAGCTTTATCTATCCATGAAGCCAGAGGACACACACCAATTAGCTAAACTGCAGGATTGTCTTACAGACATAAAGACATGGATGACCTCTAATTTCCTGCTTTTAAACTCAGATAAAACTGAAGTTATTGTATTTGGCCCCACAAATCTTAGAAACATGGTGTCTAACCAGATCCTTACTCTGGATGGCATTACCCTGACCTCTAGTAATACTGTGAGAAATCTTGGAGTCATTTTTGATCAGGATATGTCATTCAATGTGCATATTAAACAAATATGTAGGACTGCTTTTTTGCATTTGCGCAATATCTCTAAAATTAGAAAGATCTTGTCTCAGAGTGATGCTGAAAAACTAATTCATGCATTTATTTCCTCTAGGCTGGACTATTGTAATTCATTATTATCAGGTTGTCCTAAAAGTTCCCTGAAAAGCCTTCAGTTAATTCAAAATGCTGCAGCTAGAGTACTGACAGGGACTAGAAGGAGAGAGCATATCTCACCCATATTGGCTTCTCTTCATTGGGTCCCTGTTAATTCCAGAATAGAATTTAAAATTATTCTTCTTACTTATAAGGTTTTGCATAATCAGGTCCCATCTTATCTTAGGGACCTCATAGTACCATATCACCCCAATAGAGCGCTTCACTCTCAGACTGCAGGCTTATTTGTAGTTCCTAGGGTTTGTAAGAGTAGAATGGGAGGCAGAGCCTTCGGCTTTCAGGCTCCTCTCCTGTGGAACCAGCTCCCAATTCAGATCAGGGAGACAGACACCCTCTCTACTTTTAAGATTAGGCTTAAAACTTTCCTTTTTGCTAAAGCTTATAGTTAGGGCTGGATCAGGTGACCCTGAACCATCCCTTAGTTATGCTGCTATAGACTTAGACTGCTGGGGGGTTCCCATGATGCACTGAGTGTTTCTTTCTCTTTTTGCTCTGTATGCACCACTCTGCATTTAATCATTAGTGATTGATCTCTGCTCCCTTCCACAGCATGTCTTTTTCCTGGTTCTCTCCCTCAGCCCCAACCAGTCCCAGCAGAAGACTGCCCCTCCCTGAGCCTGGTTCTGCTGGAGGTTTCTTCCTGTTAAAAGGGAGTTTTCCTTCCCAGTGTCGCCAAGTGCTTGCTCACAGGGGGTCGTTTTGACCGTTGGGGTTTTTCTGTAATTATTGTATGGCCTTGCCTTACAATATAAAGCGCCTTGGGGCAACTGTTTGTTGTGATTTGGCGCTATATGAATAAAATTGATTTGATATTATAAAATGTAGCCTTCATGGGAATTATTTGTATCTCAAATCAGCTTCAATAAATTACACAAATTAAATATTTTGGACCTGTGCTTAAGACTCTGAGGGTGGAAGATTCTCTCAAGGCATTTTCAGGAAACTTCTCCTTTGGTGTGATGGTACAGCTAATAATTTAAATATCTGTTTTTTATTACCTTTAATTAAAAAAAAAAAAAAGAAGAGAACTACATCAAGCTCATGTTACACTGGTTGTCTGTAAAATCCGTGCCCAATGGCACACGTGCATGCACCTCTCGGAGGTGGGATCTTTGCAGTTGAGTGGGTACTTTAGCTCAATGACATGGCCGTTCTTCTCACGCAGGAGATCCTGTTGCTCGGTGTAATACTGCACCAGCTCGGCAAGAGTAGCAAACTTCTCTCCTCCATACAGGTCGTAGTAATCACCAGAGTTCTGGATTTTAATGTGTGTCACCTCATCATTCCTCCTGAACAGAAGAGCAAAAAAGGATCCAGCCAGTGGGTTATGAAACTTGGTTCAAACACTGGAATAAGAACTCCAGAAATCTTTGTGACGATGCAGATGTGGAATTACGTTCATCATTATGAGATGGAATTTGTTAAAAATGTGTCAATAGCTCAAACTAATGTGCATATCTTAATTAAACATTAGAGTATGTTTGCTGCATGACTGACTGTCTAATGTTACAATATCCAAATCAGGATTGTTGACCAAATTTGAATTTTTGTGCACTAACTAGTGCTGCATGGAAATAAGCACTCTGTGTTTATTGTATTTCCTTCTTGTACTGTGGAGACACACACACACACACACACACACACACACACACACACACACACACACACACACACGTCAACTATCGTACACTCAAGAGTCAAAGATTTGACATTTTCATGCATATCTGCACCCAGAGCGCAAGCATGTGATAAAATCTCCAAAACAAGAAATTTTCTCATATTGAGAATTTAAGTCTTATTTTTATATAAAAGCATTGGCAGACTGAGCCTTTAGAAGTTCAGTCTACATGCAACTTCAAGCACACCTGTTCCTAATTGCCATCATGCATGTAAGGATAAGATTCTCTCCAACAATTCCACGTATATTTTGTAAGCAAAACAAATTTATTGTTTTGGTCATTTGATTGTTCATATTCACCAAATTTTAAACAATTTATCACAAAATGCAAGTTAGCAGGGGTGGTGGCCAAGTGGTTAATGCACTTGGTTTCAGTGCAGAAGGTTCCAGGTTCAAATCCCACCCCTGCCACATTTCTCCATGTAATGTGGAGTTGCGTCAGGAAGGGCATCCGGCGTAAAACCTGTGCCACTTCAACATGCAGATCCACCTTGGATTTGCCGTGGCGACCCCGAGTGCAAACAAGGGAGCAGTTGAAGGGACTTACTTTTTATCACAAAATGTAAGTCGCAAATTGTGAATATCATTCATGATATATTTTCTTTCAGTTAAAGCAATTTACGGATTTCAGTTTACAGATCAATTACTTCAGGAACTCTTGATCGCAGACCCTATCACCGTCACTACACCCGGTGAGGCGGGGAGGCGAGCCTCAAGCGGGCACACGCATCTGGTGTCAAGCGACCGGCCTTACTCCGGGGACAGTGGCAGGTGGGAAGTTTGACTGGGGCAGTACACCTGTCAAACGGTAACACAGGTCTTCTAAGGCAAACTAAGTTTGGACAGAAACCTCCCGTGGAGCAGAAGGGCAAAACCTCGCTTGATCTTGATTTTCAGTATGAATACAGACCGTGAAACCGGGGCCTCACAATCCTTCTGGCTATCTGGATATTATTTAAGCAGGAGGTGCCAGAAAGGTTACCACAGGGATAACTGGCTTGTGGCGGCCAAGTGTTCACAGCGACGCCACTTTTTGATCCTTCAATGTTGACTCTTGCTATCATCATGACCAACCATTAGATTATTCACCCATTCATAGGAAACATGAAAGATTCCAACGCTCAAGCAAATATGCAGCACACATTTAGGTCGACTGCAGAATTGCCTTGACAAATCCGGCCAAAGGTCAGTCAACTGGGAAAGATCAAGGTCACTGAGGTTAAACTGACTGATTAATTTGGACTGTTGTAGCCTTACAGACTTCAAAAGTGATGAGTACTAATGCCTAGTAAATTAAATACAACAGCTAATAAGTAGAATTCATCTTTTTTTTTCAAAACAAAAACAAGACTGACACAACTGATCATTCAAAGCAAATTGATTTCCATTTTTTTTAAGTCTGAATATTTTTGACTCCTCTTAGTAAAACAAAAACCTCAAACAACACACCATTATTTTCACACCATGTACATTTGGAGTAATGCTGTGTCATGACTTCAGAACAGTCACACGGCCGAGCTCACAGATCGACACGCCACAAAACATTTGGCACTACTTTACATATTCAAAGTCCTTCAACTGCTTTGAATAGATAACAGACAAATTTGAACACATAGATACTAGCATGTACAGTATGCACACTCACACAAATGCCTCAGCACTCTATGAGGCATCTGCCTGGAAACAAGACGACAACCAGACATGAATACACAGCTCAACTGGGAAATGTACTTATTTTTCCATTTTCCATCTGTGGTGACATGTTACTTTAGCAGAAGTAAATAAAACACCCCACAGAATGCATCAACACAAACACTGAATTTTTCAGGGACTGCGTGAGGGTTCACCAGGCCTGTTATTTCAATATGATCAGCAGGATGTCCAGCTTTTGCCGCAAACTGATTATTGTTTAATGGTCATATCAAATGGCACAAATCCTATTTTCCCACCATTACATTTCTCGTCCTCGTGAACTTCACATTATTTCTTTCATTCCATCTGTCCACTCATCACACTGAAAACCATCCTCTCTTTTCTATTTATTTATCCCATATCCGTCCATCTATCCCTCTCCTATCTCTCTTTCCTTCCATCCCTCTCCCCAGTGTTTCCTGGTAATTGTTTTATGATCCTATTAGCAACTCTTGGCGGGGTGCCACAGATCTGCAGCTTTGTTAAAGGCCCTTCCTCAGCTGTCAGGCCAAAGCCCCTTTTTCCTCTTCCAGTTTAACGCCATTAACTCTGGAATGAGTCGAACACATTCCCATTACAATTCATTCACTTCACTGCTTTACTTCCATCAAACATGGACATTTACTATGTGGCCGTATTACTAAATGACGGCCCTACTGCGTGACAACGACTCTGACCGACAACTGTTTACTCGGTATAATCAAAAAATGAGTGTGGTCAGATGAAGACTGATGAGTTTATAAATCTGTATCATTCTCCATTATCCTTTGACCTTATGTGCATTGACATGGCCACGTGAGGAGAAGCATAAATGTGCATAGTGTCCAGTGATGCCGGTAACGCGTTACTCTGACCACTTTTTTTAGTAACAAGTAATGTAACGCGTTAATCTTTCCAAATCAGTAATCAGAATAACGTTACTTCTCCAAGTCACTGTGCGTTACTGTTATTTTTGCATTGTGGGTCGATAGCAGCATTAAACTTGGTCTGTGGGCACGGGGTCGGGGTTCGACTGAACTGCCCACTTTAAGCGAGCTGTGAGCTTTTCATCCGCGGTTTTCTGCAGCAGCTACGACTCATCCTCATGTCTTAAAGCGCGGTGACAACAGCACACCTACACTGAGCTTTACAAAGACATTTTAATGTTTTTTTCTCCTTTATTTAGAATTCTGAGCTGAGCCGCTCTGTATCTGCTCATTAAAAACAGCTCACTCAAATGCACCTAAACTCTCTAAGGACCACATGATATGAAAATGCAATAAAATATTCTTACCTGTAAATCTGGTCATGTTTTCTGCATAAATAAATGTTATCCATTCTTTGTGCTCAAACGCCAAAACAGGGGCGAATCCAGATGGAATGGGGGCATGGGGCAGGGATATGCCCCCCCACAACACCCCTAGATTAAAGGTCCAGTTTTGAAGCCTTTTTTACTACAACTACTAATACTACTTATAGTAAGAATAATTTTGACAAGTAAAATGTTTAGAGAGAATTTAAATGTTAGAAAGAATTTAATAGTTACATTTCTAAACAATGTACACTCAACAAAAATATAAACGCAACACTTTTGGTTTTGCTCCCATTTTGTATGAGATGAACTCAAAGATCTAAAACTTTTTCCACATACACAATATCACCATTTCCCTCAAATATTGTTGACAAACCAGTCTAAATCTGTGATAGTGAGCACTTCTTTGCTGAGATAATCCATCCCACCTCACAGGTGTGCCATATCAAGATGCTGATTAGACACGATGATTAGTGCACAGGTGTGCCTTGGACTGCCCACAATAAAAGGCCACTCTGAAAAGTGCAGTTTTGTTTTATTGGGGGGGGCGGGGGGGGGGGGGGATACCAGTAAGTATCTGGTGTGACCACCATTCAATTGTGGCCTGTGGAATGTTGGTCCACTCCTCTTCAGTGGCTGTGCGAAGTTGCTGGATATTGGCAGGAACTGGTACACGCTGTCGTATACGCCGGTCCAGAGCATCCCAAACATGCTCAATGGGTGACATGTCCGGTGAGTATGCCGGCCATGCAAGAACTGGGACATTTTCAGCTTCCAAGAATTGTGTACAGATCCTTGCAACATGGGGCCGTGCATTATCCTGCTGCAACATGAGGTGATGTTCTTGGATGTATGGCACAACAATGGGCCTCAGGATCTCGTCACGGTATCTCTGTGCATTCAAAATGCCATCAATAAAATGCACCTGTGTTCTTCGTCCATAACAGATGCCTGCCCATACCATAACCCCACCGCCACCATGGGCCACTCGATCCACAACACTGACATCAGAAAACCGCTCACCCACATGACGCCACACACGCTGTCTGCCATCTGCCCTGAACAGTGTGAACCGGGATTCATCCGTGAAGAGAACACCTCTCCAACGTGCCAAACGCCAGCGAATGTGAGCATTTGCCCACTCAAGTCGGTTACGACGACGAACTGGAGTCAGGTCGAGACCCCGATGAGGACGACGAGCATGCAGATGAGCTTCCCTGAGATGGTTTCTGACAGTTTGTGCAGAAATTCTTTGGTTATGCAAACCGATTGTTTCAGCAGCTGTCCAAGTGGTTGGTCTCAGACGATCTTGGAGGTGAACATGCTGGATGTGGAGGTCCTGGGCTGGTGTGGTTACACGTGGTCTGCGGTTATGTGGCTGGTTGGATGTACTGCCAAATTCTCTGAAACGCCTTTGGAGACGACTTATGGTAGAGAAATGAACATTCAATACACGAGCAACAGCTCTGGTTGACATTCCTGCTGTCAGCATGCCAATTGCACGCTCCCTCAAATCTTGCGTCATCTGTGGCATTGTGCTGTGTGATAAAACTGCACCTTTCAGAGTGGCCTTTTATTGTGGGCAGTCTAAGGCACACCTGTGCGCTAATCATGGTGTCTAATCAGCATCTTGATATGGCACACCTGTGAGGTGGGATGGATTATCTCAGCAAAGGAGAAGTGCTCACTATCACAGATTTAGACTGGTTTGTGAACAATATTTGAGGGAAATGGTGATATTGTGTATGTGGAAAAAGTTTTAGATCTTTGAGTTCATCTCATACAAAATGGGAGCAAAACCAAAAGTGTTGCGTTTATATTTTTGTTGAGTGTATGTAAGAAATTGCAAGTTTTACTGTTACAGTGCTGTCAACAGTTAAATATGACATCAAGAAAGAGGTCTTTATTTTACTTTTTATAAAACAAGTATTTATTTTCATTGAAGTCAAGAAAGGGTGACTTTAAAGTGAGTTTTGGAAAAACAAGTATTATTGTCATGTTGAGGTGGCAGAGGGTTGTCGACAGCTGGGGAAAGTAACTAGTAATCTAACTTAGTTACTTTTACAATTAAGTAATCAGTAAAGTAACTAAGTTACTTTTTCAAGGAGTAATCAGTAATTGGATTACCTTTTCAAAATAACTGCGGCAACACTGATAGTGTCATACTCTCCTAAATTTCCTTCACAATGCAGTCGTGGTGCAGCTTCGCTAAAATTTCCATAACAATTGTGCATTTTTTGATAAAAACATAGAATTTGGTGCACATATGTACACACACAAGGTATTCCAAATAAAAATGAATATTGAGGTATCATGAAATTTCAATGTCACCCCTGGCAGCCGTTTGTCAAAATGAAAATTGAAAAGCTCTCAAATTGTACTGAAATATATGCCATGTTATTTGTCTGATCATAAAGATTCCAAAAGGGTAGTAATAGTTTGGACTATCTATGACTGGATGTTCTGAATTTATGGGGTAAAAATGACCAAAAAAAAAAAAAAACACAGCTAAAGAAGAAGAAGAAAGAAAAAGATAAGAACTCCTTTGTCCCTCAGTCCATCCGACTGTACAACTCCTCACTCGGCGGGGGGAGTAACAGGAAGACAGAGGTCAGGAATGAGAATGAGGCGAACAGTAGCAGCTGTAAACCAGTATTGATCAGTATGTCGGGTTGTGTATTTGTAATATATTTGTATTTGCAAACTGTTTTCTTTTTTCACTTTTGATACTCTGTGCTTCTTACCCTGTATGCTGCTATACAATGCTGCTGGAACCTCAGTTTCCATGAGGGGGTCTTCCCAAGTGATCAGTAAATTTCTATCTAATCTAATCTAAGAAAAGTCAATTTCAGTTTGTAAAGGGGTGAAACGTGAAGGGTTTTAAAAAAGGTTTACTTCACACTGTCATGTTTAGTTATCACGTTACAGGGTAACATGTCATATGCCACAGAATCCAATAGACGCTGACCTTGTTTGAGCTTTCCAAGCGTTCAACACAGTCAAAACAATTCCATTTATTAAATTAGCTCAACCAATAATATGTATCACTTTTTTTTTTTAAACCAAAATTGGAGCAACTTTAACTTTTGACCCCTGTACAAACTGAAATTGACCATCACCATTTTTGTTGTTTTTACCCCATAACATTCAGTCACAGATAATCCAAACTATACATTATTGGAATCTTTATGATCAGACAAATAATATGATACATTTTTACATTTTCACCCCTGTGTAATTCTTCATCGACACCCCATCTGTGATTATAGGTAAGCTCCAGGATGCCTCCACATCTGAAAATAAACGTGCAAAATTTGGTGCTTTTATGACAAAATGAACAATAAGTTAGCTCTGCTGCCCCACTATCTCAGGCGTAACGCTACTAATTTATCAGTTGGCATCATATTATAATTTAGCAGGGGTGGTGACCAAGTGGTTAGTGCACTTGATTTCAGTGCAGAAGTCTCCCGGTTCCTGCCATGTTTCCCCATCTACAGTAGAGTTCAGAATAATAGTAGTGCTATGTGACCAAAAAGATTAATCCAGGTTTTGAGTATATTTCTTATCGTTACATGGGAAACAAGGTACCAGTAGATTCTCACAAATCCAACAAGGCCAAGCATTCATGATATGCACACTCTTAAGGCTATGAAATTGGGCTATTAGTAAAAAAAAAAAAAAAAAAAAAAAAAAAAAAAAAGTAGAAAAGGGGGTGTTCACAATAATAGTAGCATCTGCTGTTGACGCTACAAACTCAAAACTTATGTTCAAACAGCTTTTTTAGCAATCCTGTGAATCACTAAACTAGTATTTAGTTGTATAACCACAGTTTTTCATGATTTCGTCACATCTGCGAGGCATTAATTTTGTTGGTTTGGAACCAAGATTTTGTTTGTTTACTAGTGTGCTTGGGGTCATTGTCTTGTTGAAACACCCATTTCAAGGGCATGTCCTCTTCAACATAAGGCAACATGACCTCTTCAAGTATTTTGACATATCCAAACTGATCCATGATACTTGGTATGCGATATATAGGCCCAACACCATAGTAGGAGAAACATGCCCATATCATGATGCTTGCACCACCATGCTTCACTGTCTTCACTGTGAACTGTGGCTTGAATTCAGAGTTTGGGGGTCGTCTCACAAACTGTCTGCGGCCTTTGGACCCAAAAAGAACAATTTTACTCTCATCAGTCCACAAAATATTCCTCCATTTCTCTTTAAGCCAGTTGATGTGTTCTTTGGCAAATTGTAACCTCTTCTGCACGTCTTTTATTTAACGAGGGACTTTGCGGGGGATTCTTGCAAATAAATTAGCTTCACACAGGTGTCTTCTAACTGTCACAGCACTTACAGGTAACTCCAGACTGTCTTTGATCATCCTGGAGCTGATCAATGGGTGAGCCTTTGCCATTCTGGTTATTCTTCTATCCATTTTGATGGTTGTTTTCCGTTTTCTTCTCTTTTCTTACGTCTCTGTTTTTTTGTCCATTTTAAAGCATTGGAGATCACTGTAGATGAACAGCCTATAATTTTTTGCACATGCGTACAAGTGGGTGATTCTTAGACTATGGGCACTTTTATGTCCCTTGATCATATTTTATGAAAAAAGAAAAAAGGGGAAATTTCACACTTATAGTTATCTTTACAATGAAAGTGTTTTAAGAAATTTGTCCTAGTAATCTATGATGACTTTTTCACCTTTTTTCAGCATCATTATATGCAAATATTGCCGTTTTGTGCTTGTCCCACACCCAGACTAATGATCTTCAATGATAAAAATGAATAGTAAACAAACATTTTTTCTAATGTTTTAAAATATCTCTGAATAAAATATCAGTAAAATAATCAAAACATAATTGGGGTATTCAATGTCATACAACTGTTGTGATTTTTTTTAAATGAAATGTAGTTGTCCCACACTATTGCCGTAATTTCCACCACAACAATAATGTCCCTTTAAAAAGTTTGTATGAAAGGTTGTGTGGGTAGTTTCTATGGCGATAAACAGTGACATCAGAGCACATGTATATAGCACCAAATCACAACAAACAGTTGCCCCAAGGTGCTTTATATTGTAAGGCAATGGTGTGGTGGAAATTACATTAACAAGGCCAATAGTGCCCATAGTTAAAGAATCACCCAAGTATTCCCCTCTCCAATCATCTTTTTAATCAAACTACACTGTTCTTCTGAACAATGTCTTGAAGGTCTCTTTTTCCTCAGGCTTTCAAAGAGAAAAGCATGTTCAACAGGTGCTGGCTTCATCCTTAAATAGGGGACACCTGATTCACACCTGTTTGTTCCACAAAATTGACGAACTCACTGACTGAATGCCACACTACTATTATTCTGAACACTACTGTATCTATCCTATGTAAAGAATGTTTTTTTTTTGGGGGGGGGGGGGGGTAAAATAAGTCACCCAGCAAGCTCACATTGGCTTGATTTTTAGCTTCATTTTTTTGCACACCACAAGCAAATCCATCTGTATTTATGGTCTATAATGCCCACAATGTTTACAGAAACTCAAACAAAGTGGGGTCAAATAGAGGACAAGAATCTCTAGACATGAAGAAATCTTTCAAAGGATGATAAACATAATGGCTGACAAGGAGCTTGTTTGTTTCTTAGAAATGAGGTTACTGGTCAAACCTTTAACATTTATGTCTGTTACAAAGGGTAGACTTGTAGAAAATCTGCATTTTATTTAACGCTATTTAACTTTTATTTTGTTTCTTTTTACTAAGCTGTTGTATCAGTGAGTTACAAGTCACACCTGTTTAAAAATGCCTCTGAAAGAGTGAGTGTACTTTTTGCATTTATTATTTTATTATCACAGTTTATTTTGTTTAGTGCTTTGATTCCACACACAAACAACAACAAAAACCATGTGATTAATACAACTGCACTGAAACACCATTTCAATGGACTGTAAATCACAGAATCAAAATCACAGAAATTTATACAAGTACAGCATGTTCAGGCTAGTTTGATATATTTTACAAAATTAGTTTGTGATGATATGCCCTGTAAAATTCTCTGTTAAGACGGCACTCAAAATTCTTCCACAGGTTCTTTTAAGTGCAAGAAAATTGAGGAAATTTGACCAGACTCTTCTGCATGTACAATTAAATTTGAAGTATGTCAAACGTCTGCCTTCAGCTTTGTCCTCCACAGACAAAACTCAGATTTAATTACATTTTCAAGGCCACCAAAAGGTTGTAATTAGAGGTAGACTGCAGCCTTCAGACACTTTTGAGCAGCAGCTCTGTCCAGCCTCTCTGGGCTTCTTTTCTCTTTCTGTATCTGGAAAGACACGAGGTGGTTGAGATAAGAGGCAGAAAGGCAGGAAAAGGAAGATAGGACAGAGAAGGACAACAGGCTGCCTCAGCGTCCATTATAATCTCAACATTCAGAGTGATTGTCCTGCTCATAATGGCCTTGGTAAGATGAAACTTGACTAATTACACTCCAGCTGCTGTGATAAGGCATTGTGTGTGCGCAAGTTTGCAGGAAGAGACGGTAAGTTGATACGATAAACTAGCCAAGGAAAATTTCTGTAGCTATAATGAAGTAATAATGTTTAAAACATTTCCATATTTTCCGAGTTTTATTATTAGGCCCAATGAAAAAGAAAGGAGGAAAGGAAGAAAAATACACACCAGCCAGTGGCCAAAGAGAAGAAAAAAAAATTACATTATAGAAGCAGTGTGCTTATAGAATTCTTTTGCAGGGTCGCCATAACTGACATAACATGGATCGGCATGTTGATTTGGTATTTTTTATTTCCTAACAACTCCAGATGTGGCACAGGTAGTCTTGAACTAGGAACATAAGACAGTAAAGTCTTTTACATTATAATCCTTCATTTTTCACACAATCCATAAAAAACATACCAATTTCTATTAGTCTCAAACTGGTGCTGTGTTGACTGTGTTTTGTATTTTACCAAATTACAAATGACTGAGTCAGAAAAAAGTAGCCAGATGAATATGGATTTTGGGGACTGATACAGAAAGGAATATTAGGAAGTAAATAAATAAATAAACTTATGATACTGATATACACGTAAGAAATGGCAATGATTAATAACATTTCATTATCAAACTCTCATGATAAAGATATGTAATTGCAACTTGATGTTTTGCAGTTTAAATATGAACTTTTGGATAAATAAAGTTCATATAAATATGTAAAACAGCATCACTCAACTTCTCTGTGTCGTATCACTCAGCATTTGCATAAAAGACTCCTAGTCTATTTTAGCCCCACCTATGTGGCGACCATTTGTTTCTGTAAAATGCCCACGCTGATTGAAAATGACTGGCAGTAGGTCGCTTTGCTGCCACCTCTTGTAGCTAATGTGACAAGGGGGTGATGGAGGTCCCAACCACGCTTGACAGCAATATCAATGCAGTTGAGTCACCCTCTGCTACGTAATGACACCATTTCCAAAAGCCAAAGTGTGTTTCCTGCATTATTTATTAAAAATAATGAAAAATAAAAGTTGTCATATCTGAAAAAATAACACCAATACAAATATGGATAAAACATGATTTAAACCTTTTTTAAAATCATGTTTCTCATGCTTTTTCCTTACCACTGTTGCTCTGGGGGTTGGTAAGGTTAGACCTTACCTGTGTGAAGCGCCTTGAGGCAACTCTGTTGTGATTTGGCGCTATATAAATAAAAATAAATTGAAATTGAAACCATGCACTTGAAAATGGCACATTGCTATTTACAGGGCAGACCCAAGTGAGATGTTTCTCATGAGAAAATGGATCTGCACACAAACTGTTAAAGTGTACAAGTGGATCACTTAAAGGACCAGCTGCCAAAGCTCCCTGAGGTGAAGCAGTGGCATGCCTCATTCATGCACCATCTCCATCCTGTCTGACGCAGACAGACAATTAAGATTTTCTTTTATTTCATTGTTAATTTTAGCTGCTTTGTACTACGATGCAATAAGGAGCATCCCAGTGTGTTAGCTGAAAGTATGTGCTTTGCAAACTCACCTATGTCAGGCGTATCTGAAAACTGCACCATGCAAATAGCCCAAAAACATTTTGGTGGTTGATGGCACAACTGTTTTCTGCTACCTCATGATAGCAATGCAGTAACGCTGCACGTAACCACATCTCATTTTAAACCAGACGCTCCCATGGACAACATTTATGCTGAATGTGAGAATGAAAACTGCTGTGGTTGGAAACTTACAATGACACTTGTGGTGCATTGTGTGATGCTTGTCACAGGAAGAAAGACAGGGCCCTTAATATGCCATGCCTCCACCCACTACAAAATTTAATGTGGTTATGTATTATTAAATTTAATGTAGTAATGTAGTTAATGTAGTTTTAGCAAATCGCAACATTTATAGACATCAATATGTTCAAACTTTTTCATAGGATTTTGTTTAAATACTGTCTGCAATGAAATAGAAGTCAAAGTAAATGTAAGGATCACTTTTTCCCCCTTTTCATTTTCCATACTGTCACAACTTTTTCTGATTTGTGGTTGTATGATGAAATATTTCTGTACTTAAAACAGGTCTTTTCAACAATGCCTCATGCAGAAAACTCACTGAATGAATTATTGTGTGTGAAAAACGAAAGAAAGTAGACATGTACACACACACACACACACTGGGCTGATGGTTACAGCAACAAAAGCATGTTTACATAAGAATACCAAATAAAATATGAATATCATGGTGCACATCTGTCCTGTAGAGTAGAGCCCTGCATAGGATGAATTTCTTTGTCCTGCTCCCGCCGCATCCACTGAAATTCGGACCATTACCACCTGCACCTGCAACGTGTGTGTTCGACTGCCGCCCGTTTCCGCAATGTGTATTTTCAGTCCCACCTGCACCTGTGAAATGCTGAGAATTTATGCCCGCACAGTGATAGACATGCATTGATTTTGTGTGTCTCCTCCCATCCCACGGGAGGAAATGCATCATTTAGGCTATTAATAAAGAGATTCATGGGGCTGTTTTTTCATTTTTCAAAGACGGTTTCATACATTTGTGCCATATATGGGCATGCAGTGTTGCTACGGTAACTCTCGCTGTGTTTGTCTGTGTACCTGCTCTGGTCTGCTGCTGTTCCTGTTAAATTAAAGGCGTTCTATTTAAGCTGAAAGTAGCATATGGACACTGCACACTTTTACACTATTCTCCTTTGTTGACCGAGTCATCCTGTTGCTTTGGATACTGCAGTGTTTTTTTTTTTTAGTCGACCATTACAGCCCGCAGTGAAGTTCAAACCACCCGCTCCTGCGGGACCCGGCGGGACCCAATCCCAATGCAGTCCTCTACTGTAGAGATTCAGACATTTGTAAAACTGTTCTGGTTGCACCACATCTTTATGCTTCATGTTAATTTTTCCTTTACATTTGTTACAATTACAAAATATGGGAAAGCACTGCTCATACAAACTGCTTTTCTATTCTCAATTCCTTCTTCATAGTTGAATGTGACCCAACTCCTGCAGCAGGTAGTCAGGTTCTGCAAACCGGCCAGCTGACCTCAGTCTAAGTGGTTAAGTCGAAACCCCAACTTCTAGCTTGAAACAACACCAACCCTGTTGATTTATGACACTCTGCTACACAATACAGACCACACACAGGAAAACCACCACAATTAAAGGTCAACACCTTTACAGGGTCCTTCAACCTCAACATTACTTAAAAGTTATCACCTGACTCACCACAATGTTTTCACATATAAAGCCCCTCCTTGCTGGTGTTGGCCAGGAAAAGCAAAAGTTACACAGTAAAAGTGACTTTGGGCAGTTTTCCAGGTGCTTAATCGGCTGATGCATCACTGAAACGCCTCTGCAGCCCAGGAAGAGACACTCTTAAAGGTCTGTCTTCTGCCATCTCCGTTTATCTCCAGCAATCTGTAATTATTGCAGTGCAGGCTGCAAGTCCCGTTTTACCAGACATGTCACATTTCTTCTCCACAACACAGCAGCATTCAGTTAAATGTAAGAGCACAGATTAGGGTCTCAAAAGCTAAATTGTACTTTACCATAATTATTGATTATTACGTTAAGTAATTGTGCTTTGGCGTGTGCTTTGCCTTACGATACTGGCCGGCACTGTGCTCGTTTCAGTGACCTCGTATCTACCCTGCTGCTCAAATCATCTCGGAATTATACATTCCAAATATGTTATCCAACATGCTCATAGAAAGTGTCCCACAAAAGAAGTTCTTTTAAAAAGCCATCTGTTGAACACAGATAAGGTTTGCGTAACAACGACTGAGCAGTTCGGAGGCATGCGCACGTGTACCTACACATGCCATGTTGTGCAGTTACATGTGCATTATCAGTATCTCTGCAGCCCATTTAGCAGACATGCCATGTACAGAGATTTGCTTCATGCAGAAAATCCAAAAAAGTGCACATCTGGAAAGCTAATGTGATGTGTGTCAATACTGGAACAATGGTGTATCGTCAAGTGTTGATGTGCATCAACCTGCAATGATCTATCTAACAGATACACCTATGGGGGAAACTTGTGAAAGAAACAAAGGACAAGGCTTTTTTTAAGCACATTACAAATTGTGGACACTGCCCGTTACACTTACAGATAAGTAAGTGATTGTCTGTTCTTAAGCAGGTCTCCCTGTACTTTATATTCTCCGTGCTTCTCTGCTCAACCCATACCAACGTCCTTCCTGGGTTGATCAACAGCTGGTCAAAAGACATGTCATGAGACCAAATAACAACCTAATAACCTGTAGTAAATGACAGACATGGTATACAAATAAAAATGCTATCAGAACAAAATGCACTGATTTAGGATTTTGGAATGTAATAAAATGCTGTTTTCATTCATGCATCAATGCTTGTTAATCAACAATAAAGCATGGAATGGCCCATCTGTGGGTGGTCTTATTAAGAAAACAATGGTCCTAATACTCAACCCATCACTTTATGCTAAACCCACACTTGTTCAATGAAAACATTCAATTCAAATTTGGTGAAATGGTCTCATTGACCAGCTCTTGATCAATTCCATACCTGACCTACACTCACTAAGCATGCATGGGTAAAGTAGAGCAAGATGTCCATCAGTTTACTCTTCACCAAGACCTTGTTGTTGGTCTTCAAGACGATTTCACCACTTATCCCAATTAAGTCTTTGGAAAACTGAGGAGTAAACTTCTAAATATCTCCCTGCTGGGTGAGTTGGAATTTCATCAATAGACTGACATACAGTTATTCAGATCTGTTTGTCTATGCTTTGGCCTTTTGCACTCTTGAGCTTTAGGATCATTTTAATGTTGGACTCACAAATTATAATCAGCTAGAACATTATTGAGCCATAATGAGATTGACTCCCACCAAGATATCATCCAGTACAGTTATTATTGAGAAGCCCAATGACTGGACCAGGCAAAGCGAATCAATCAATCAATCAATCAATTTTTTTATATAGCGCCAAATCACAACAAACAGTTGCCCCAAGGCGCTTTATATTGTAAGGCAAGGCCATACAATAATTATGTAAAACACCAACGGTCAAAACGACCCCCTGTGAGCAAGCACTTGGCTACAGTGGGAAGGAAAAACTCCCTTTTAACAGGAAGAAACCTCCAGCAGAACCAGGCTCAGGGAGGGGCAGTCTTCTGCTGGGACTGGTTGGGGCTGAGGGAGAGAACCAGGAAAAAGACATGCTGTGGAGGGGAGCAGAGATCGATCACTAATGATTAAATGCAGAGTGGTGCATACAGAGCAAAAAGAGAAAGAAACAGTGCATCATGGGAACCCCCCAGCAGTCTACGTCTATAGCAGCATAACTAAGGGATGGTTCAGGGTCACCTGATCCAGCCCTAACTATAAGCTTTAGCAAAAAGGAAAGTTTTAAGCCTAATCTTAAAAGTAGAGAGGGTGTCTGTCTCCCTGATCTGAATTGGGAGCTGGTTCCACAGGAGAGGAGCCTGAAAGCTGAAGGCTCTGCCTCGCATTCTACTCTTACAAACCCTAGGAACTACAAGTAAGCCTGCAGTCTGAGAGCGAAGCGCTCTATTGGGGTGATATGGTACTACGAGGTCCCTAAGATAAGATGGGACCTGATTATTCAAAACCTTATAAGTAAGAAGAAGAATTTTAAATTCTATTCTAGAATTAACAGGAAGCCAATGAAGAGAGGCCAATATGGGTGAGATATGCTCTCTCCTTCTAGTCCCCGTCAGTACTCTAGCTGCAGCATTTTGAATTAACTGAAGGCTTTTTAGGGAACTTTTAGGACAACCTGATAATAATGAATTACAATAGTCCAGCCTAGAGGAAATAAATGCATGAATTAGTTTTTCAGCATCACTCTGAGACAAGACCTTTCTGATTTTAGAGATATTGCGTAAATGCAAAAAAGCAGTCCTACATATTTGTTTAATATGCGCTTTGAATGACATATCCTGATCAAAAATGAGCCCAAGATTTCTCACAGTATTACTAGAGGTCAGGGTAATGCCATCCAGAGTAAGGATCTGGTTAGACACCATGTTTCTAAGATTTGTGGGGCCAAGTACAATAACTTCAGTTTTATCTGAGTTTAAAAGCTGGAAATTAGAGGTCATCCATGTCTTTATGTCTGTAAGACAATCCTGCAGTTTAGCTAATTGGTGTGTGTCCTCTGGCTTCATGGATAGATAAAGCTGGGTATCATCTGCGTAACAATGAAAATTTAAGCAATACCGTCTAATAATACTGCCTAAGGGAAGCATGTATAAAGTGAATAAAATTGGTCCTAGCACAGAACCTTGTGGAACTCCATAATTAACTTTAGTCTGTGAAGAAGATTCCCCATTTACATGAACAAATTGTAATCTATTAGACAAATATGATTCAAACCACCGCAGCGCAGTGCCTTTAATACCTATGGCATGCTCTAATCTCTGTAATAAAATTTTATGGTCAACAGTATCAAAAGCAGCACTGAGGTCTAACAGAACAAGCACAGAGATGAGTCCACTGTCCGAGGCCATAAGAAGATCATTTGAAACCTTCACTAATGCTGTTTCTGTACTATGATGAATTCTAAACCTGACTGAAACTCTTCAAATAGACCATTCCTCTGCAGATGATCAGTTAGCTGTTTTACAACTACCCTTTCAAGAATTTTTGAGAGAAAAGGAAGGTTGGAGATTGGCCTATAATTAGCTAAGATAGCTGGGTCAAGTGATGGCTTTTTAAGTAATGGTTTAATTACTGCCACCTTAAAAGCCTGTGGTACATAGCCAACTAACAAAGATAGATTGATCATATTTAAGATCGAAGCATTAAATAATGGTAGGGCTTCCTTGAGCAGCCTGGTAGGAATGGGGTCTAATAAACATGTTGATGGTTTGGATGAAGTAACTAATGAAAATAACTCAGACAGAACAATCGGAGAGAAAGAGTCTACCCAAATACCGGCATCACTGAAAGCAGCCAAAGATAATGATATGAAGTCATTACTAGTTAAAGTTAATGGAATACTCAGCTCAATAGACCTCTGACTCTGTCAGCCTGGCTACAGTGCTGAAAAGAAACCTGGGGTTGTTCTTATTTTCTTCAATTAGTGATGAGTAGAAAGATGTCCTAGCTTTACGGAGGGCTTTTTGATAGAGCAACAGACTCTTTTTCCAGGCTAAGTGAAGATCTTCTAAATTAGTGAGACGCCATTTCCTCTCCAACTTACGGGTTATCTGCTTTAAGCTACGAGTTTGTGAGTTATACCACGGAGTCAGGCACTTCTGATTTAAAGCTCTCTTTTTTAGAGGAGCTACAGCATCCAAAGTTGTCTTCAATGAGGATGTAAAACTATTGACGAGATACTCTATCTCACTTACAGAGTTTAGGTAGCTACTCTGCACTGTGTTGGTATATGGCATTAGAGAACATAAAGAAGGAATCATATCCTTAAACCTAGTTACAGCGCTTTCTGAAAGACTTCTAGTGTAATGAAACTTATTCCCCACTGCTGGGTAGTCCATCAGAGTAAATGTAAATGTTATTAAGAAATGATCAGACAGAAGGGAGTTTTCAGGGAATACTGTTAAGTCTTCTATTTCCATACCATAAGTCAGAACAAGATCTAAGATATGATTAAAGTGGTGGGTGGACTCATTTACTTTTTGAGCAAAGCCAATAGAGTCTAATAATAGATTAAATGCAGTGTTGAGGCTGTCATTCTCAGCATCTGTGTGGATGTTAAAATCGCCCACTATAATTATCTTATCTGAGCTAAGCACTAAGTCAGACAAAAGGTCTGAAAATTCACAGAGAAACTCACAGTAACGACCAGGTGGACGATAGATAATAACAAATAAAACTGGTTTTTGGGACTTCCAATTTGGATGGACAAGACTAAGAGTCAAGCTTTCAAATGAATTAAAGCTCTGTCTGGGTTTTTGATTAATTAATAAGCTGGAATGGAAGATTGCTGCTAATCCTCCGCCCTGGCCCGTGCTACGAGCATTCTGACAGTTAGTGTGACTCGGGGGTGTTGACTCATTTAAACTAACATATTCATCCTGCTGTAACCAGGTTTCTGTAAGGCAGAATAAATCAATATGTTGATCAATTATTATATCATTTACCAACAGGGACTTAGAAGAGAGAGACCTAATGTTTAATAGACCACATTTAACTGTTTTAGTCTGTGGTGCAGTTGAAGGTGCTATATTATTTTTTCTTTTTGAATTTTTATGCTTAAATAGATTTTTGCTGGTTATTCGTGGTCTGGGAGCAGGCACCGTCTCTACAGGGATGGGGTAATGAGGGGATGGCAGGGGGAGAGAAGCTGCAGAGAGGTGTGTAAGACTACAACTCTGCTTCCTGGTCCCAACCCTGGATAGTCACGGTTTGGAGGATTTAAGAAAATTGGCCAGATTTCTAGAAATGAGAGCTGCTCCATCTAAAGTGGGATGGATGCCGTCTCTCCTAACAAGACCAGGTTTTCCCCAGAAGCTTTGCCAATTATCTATGAAGCCCACCTCATTTTTTGGACACCACTCAGACAGCCAGCAATTCAAGGAGAACATGCGGCTAAACATGTCACTCCCGGTCTGATTGGGGAGGGGCCCAGAGAAAACTACAGAGTCCGACATTGTTTTTGCAAAGTTACACACCGATTTAATGTTAATTTTAGTGACCTCCGATTGGCGTAACCGGGTGTCATTACTGCCGACGTGAATTACAATCTTACCAAATTTACGCTTAGCCTTAGCCAGCAGTTTCAAATTTCCTTCAATGTCGCCTGCTCTGGCCCCCGGAAGACAATTGACTATGGTTGCTGGTGTCGCTAACTTCACATTTCGCAAAACAGAGTCGCCAATAACCAGAGTTTGATCCTCGGCGGGTGTGTCGTCAAGTGGGGAAAAACGGTTAGAGATGTGAACGGGTTGGCGGTGTACACGGGGCTTCTGTTTAGGGCTACGCTTCCTCCTCACAGTCACTCAGTCAGCCTGCTTTCCCGGCTGCTCGGGATCTGCCAGGGGGTAACTAACGGCGGCTAAGCTACCTTCGTCCGCACCGACTACAGGGGCCTGGCTAGCTGTAGAATTTTCCACGGTGCGGAGCCGAGTCTCCAATTTGCCCAGCCTGGCCTCCAAAGCTACGAATAAGCTACACTTATTACAAGTACCGTTACTGCTAAAGAAGGCCGAGGAATAACTAAACATTTCACACCCAGAGCAGAAAAGTGCGGGAGAGACAGGAGAAGCCGCCATGCTAAACCGGCTAAGAGCTAGTAGCTACGCTAAGCTAGCGGATTCCTAAAAACACGCAAAGTGAATAATGTGTAAATAATTTAGAGGTGATTCAGCAGAAGGAGTGCTTTAGTTAAGGCACGTAAAGATTACACTGGGAAACAAATCGTAATCTAGATAACTAGATCAATCTAACTGCGCAGATTAAACAGCTAACAGATACAGAAAAACACCGCTGTGCTCCGGAACAGGAAGTGATACAATACCGCAGTGAGAGCCAACCACCAGTGAATGAGTCCATTATAACTCACTGCAGCAAGTAAGTTGCTACTTTCAGGAGACAAAGGTGAGCAAATATCTGCGTGGGTGGTCAGCAGTTGGTACCCTCAGCAGTTCAGTTTCATGGTGGATGCACCAATGTGCAAGACCAGCACATGCTTCTTAACCTGGTGTGAGAACAGCCAAAACAAAATGGGAGGAGATGAGGAGAGTGGACTTACCTGACAGAGAGCGTGAAGTCCCCTGGATTACTCTTGCTGGGCCGGGCCAGGAAACTGCCGTGGACACCCCGGGTCAACAGGAGCTGTTCTGCCTCAATTCCGGTGATGTTGGGGTGGAACCACCTGAAGAGTCACAGAAATAAATAAATTTGATAAAAAATAATAAAATAAATGTTAAAAAAAATTGCACTCCGAAGGAAACATGATATGAATTAATGAATTTATTCAGCACACAGACCAAAATGACAAATTAACCTGACAGCAAAAACAAAAACAATCCGACAAAACGCCCATGTGACTGAAAGGGTGTGGGCAGAAGCAAACGCTTACAAACTCCCGCCCCTTCAACCAAACAAAACAAAATTAAACAAAATTTAAAGTAATCAATAAACTAGGATTTCAAAACACAAATACAAACACAAACCGCAGTGGATCATGCACAAACCCAAAAAAAAAAACAAAAAAACAAAAAAAAATCGATAAACCTAATTCATCATGCTATAACAAGTAATTAAATAATTTTTGAAGAGCCTTTTGAAGCCAACCAAGTTACCGAGTGACTTTGTTATCCGGGCACCAATTCCAAATATTACCACCTTTAACAGACACGATGACTTTTTACGAGTTGTTGTTTGAATCTTCGGTTTTTGAAATAATAATGTTCCTCGCAAATTATGACTGGAATCCCTCAATTTGAACAGGTCCTGGACATGTTGTAAAAGTTTATTTTTTACTTTAAACATAATTTGTATTAAGCTATAGCCAATCAGGTCCCAAAATTTAAAAATGTTTAAAACAGACAAACTGGATTTGTAGGCTCACAATATGGTTTATTACTAATAATTCTTATGGCTTTCTTTTGTAGTAAGAATATTGATATAATGGTTCACTGCAAGGAATACACCACAGCATCAGTAGTACTGCAAGTAAACATGAAAATGAGAAGGATGGATGATCTCCAGCAGTGGATTTGGGAATCTCTGGTCTAGCAAGGTCTGTAAGTCACTGATTGCTATGGTGACCAGGCCATGCAACATCTACAGAATCAAGAGATGTTACAGACTATGTAAGTCTCGCTGGTGGTTACTTCTAGCTTAGGAACATCTGAATAAAAACAGCTTCTGGTGAGGAATGTTTGCTATTTATGATCGGGTTATTTTCAAGGATTTTAGAATGGATCACTGCTTTCCATGTCACTGTAATCACCAACAGAGGTGGGACAAAGTCACCATCAAATCACTCAAGTCATGAATCAGTCCCAAGTCCAGTCTCAAGTCATAATGACCACCAATTGTTTGCAAGCTGACTTGAGACTGGACTTGGGACTTGCAGACTGATGACTTCAGAGTGACTTTGTCCCACCTCTGACTACCAAAGTCATACAAATATTGATAAGTGGCAGTTGTTCTGATTTCCTACCGACCCAAAAACTCCTGAACACAAACCCGACCTAGCGACAGATCAGGTGGACGAGAGCCAGTTTGAAGAAGGTCTAACTGGAGACATTGTGCAGTTGCTGATTTTAGACACTTTTGCACACTGTGTTAACTGGTAAAACTCCAACGCTATCATGGTCATGGGAACAGACATTGAGCCGATAATAATCTAACAGGCAGTATAGTACGAATCCATATAGATATGAAGTAATTAGGGATGGGACCAATCCAATCCCGGCTCGGTATCAGGGATTCTCAATCCTCTCAACTGCTGTTTGCTCTCTGCTTGTTTACTGCCAAGCAGGAGGGGGAGGTTTTCTGAAGCCAGGCTGTTTGAGAGAGCTCTCTTTCACAGTGTGCTAGCTGTGGTTAGCGGCAAATTTCTGCTCAGCACTCAGGTTCAAACTGTCTGTTTGTCAAGCATGGATTTTCAGAAAAAATAACTGAATTGTTGCTGAAAATGTGTGCTAAAAAGTTAGCCGTGTCACTGTCCCGAGGCTGTAAAATGCCAGCTCAGGATGTAGCCAAGGAGGACAGCGAACAGAGATTCTGTCCGCTGAAAGGGAAAAAGTCACCATTAAAATCCTCTGCATGAACATCAGTGAAGATATACTTATTTTACAGTTGACAGGCTTCATGTTTCCAAAAAGTTTGAAGTCTGCGCAGCACGAAACTGTTGTTTTCGGCAGGAAGAAAAAGAGAGACAGAGCAGAGAGAAAGCGAGAGAGAAAGAGCGAACGGGAGACAGGCAGAGAGAGAGAGAGAGAGAGAGAGAGAGAGAGAGAGAGACAGACAGACAGACAGACAGACAGTGCTGTTTTTTCTCTTTAAGTTTATAAAAATCTATAAAAAAATAAAAGTACTTCATTCTTTCACCAAAACATCAAATCTAGGGTTGCAGCTTAGATACAACTTCTGGTAAATTGTAGCTCAACTTTCATGACTCCTTTTTAATAAAATCCTCATATAAAATCAACAATAATGATAATAATAATAATATTAAAGCAAACAGAGTTCCGGCATCAGATCGGAAAAGTATCGGTATCAGCAGATATCCAAATTCAGGTATCAGGATCAGATGTAAAAAATTGTGGATCGCTGCATCCCTACAAGTAATCATAATGATGTGTGTATTTTTAACACGTAAAACACGGCCACCATTCTCTGATCCACTGACTAAAATGACTGCACAAGGACAAATTCATGCTGCTTTGTTTGTACCCAGAAGTTGCATCTCTCGCCCAGTTGCATCAACTCTCACGACCTACTTACAGAACCCTTTATCGGTTACTCTGGTCTGTGGGTAAAACTGTCATGGAACATGACACCAAAACCCAAATTGTTCCATCCTGGAGATAATGCCATTTTCAAGCAGGTCTGCACTTGCCCCCCAGCCTGCAGAATTCTCTGTTCAGGGTTGGTGTTGGGATTAGCACTCCACTCAAAAAATAATAAAATAAAATAAAAAACACCCACTTAACTTTAAGCCACAAATGGGATGATGACTGGAGTGGTGCTAATGTGCAGTCCCACAGGGATGCAGCAATGCACAGCAAATGAGCAGCAGCAGCACACAACTACAGAGCAGGACACTCACTACTAACCTGAGGGTGTTGGTTTAACCCCCGCTGGCTTGAACACATCGTGTCTGCAGGTGGGGGCTGGGACAGTGGTAGAAGCCTGTCATATATGTTCAGTGTGATATTTTTTGCACAAAAGGTGTTGGTGATTTGGTTCCTATCGTTAACATTATTCTTTGCAGTTGTGCAGATGAAGCTGCAGCATAATGAAAAGAGAACAGAGCTATTTAAAACTATTCAACAGCTAGACTCAAAACATCTTGCACCCCGGTATCAGCATGAGCATAACATTAACACTACCATACAATTATGGGGGAAAGTGGGCGGTGAATTAGTTGCCCAGAATACAATTATGTTTTGCTCCTATTTAATGAGATCGGCTGCAAACAATAACGGCTTTGTCTGGTGGATCACTGAATATCACTGCTGGTGAAAATGTTACCATGGTTACCCAATAATCTTACATAATTACATCACTTCCTTGACAATCTGCAAGGTTTGAATTCATATATTTGTCAAATCCACCTTCATAGATTCCTTGAGGTGGTCTTTTGCATTCACACCACAAAATGAGTGTTTTGTTCACTGTTTTATGACACTAAATGACTATGATGCTCTTTATCCTAAATTCTACTGCTGAGTTACAGTAATCCACGAACACTCCATGTACTTGCAATCATGTCCAAACAAGATGTACACTAATATTTACACCGATTTAGTATATTTTGAAAGACAAGCGCTGCAAAAAGCTACTGATTACATGTTTCTACCTGTGACGGTAAACACTGCAAACAAATATTTATCCCGTCCCCTTCTCAGATATGTCGACAGATTTTCTTGGTAGTGTACAACATGTGGAGTGTTTGAACCAGCCAGAACATATTCATTACACACATACTGTCACAGGACATAAATCATTTGCATGAACGCACAGCATGCTGGTGCACTGAGTCAAACTGCGGTTAATGAGTTTTTAGAACCACAGCAGCCAGTGAACAGCTGTATGTCAGCTGTGTGGATTTAGAGTTCATATTTAAGGTGGGGGTCAATAGGTTAAACCGCTCTAACTACTATGTGGCATTGCTGGCTAATCCAACATGCCATTAACTCCCCCCGGCCCCATTTATATGTCAAGGCAACAGGGATGAGCAAAACGTTAAATTACACAGTTATACAGTAAGTGGCATGTGTGGTTGTGTGGTTTTCCTGAATAGTATAATGATACATTTTATTGGTGGGTTTTTTGGTGTAGCGGGGTAATGGCCAAGCAGTTAAGTGTACTTATTTTCAGAGTGGAAGGTTCCTGGTGTCGCAGACCGAACGGTCCCCCCTAAAAATTGGTCTGCCCTGCCTCCACTGCGCATGCGTCATTTCGGAGCTCAGCTGCTCGTCTGAGGCGGAGTCTCTTCACCCAAAGCGATCAAATGGATTAATGGGATTATTAACCATCAGATGACAAGGTAAAACCTCTTAAATCATTCTAAAGTCAGTTTTAAGACGAAACAAGGCCATTTTAAGCAGAAACAAGGCGGTAATCAGTGATGCTTTGAAATGACGGACGCGCACTGAATGCAGCAGCTAGCAGCTCATGTAGCTGCGGCGCTCTGATCGCTTCCTCCGTCTTTTACGATGAAAAAAGGCTGAATTTATGCGGAAATAATTGTTACAAAAGCTTCAGATAGATGAGATAGATGATAACTGGAATGCAGTTTTAACCAGAAACGAAGTGATAATCTGTGAACCATTATGCGCACATATGCGCAGTGAAGGCATGGCGGACCGATTTTTAGGAGGGACCGTTCAGTCTGTGACATCGGTTCAGGGCCACCCCTGGCCATTCTCCATGGAGTGTGGTGTTGCGTCAGGAAGGGCATCCGGTGTAAAACTTGTGCCATATTAACATGAAGATCCACTTTGAATCTGCTGTGGTGAAACAAGGCAGAAGCTGAAGGGATTTACTTGGTGGAAAACAAATAAATATTAATTTGACAAAAAGTAAGTAAAGGATTATTAACCTTGTATTTATGTCTGAGATACTAAAGCCAGTGTGACATCTAGTGGTAGTAACCAGTATGTTTAAACAGTACAGAAGATACCAGAACATTAAATAAACTGATCAAAGTATCTAAATGACTACACAGACAGTGCATTTAGCACATAAAAACATTTGTGTTGAATTTTTGATATGATTTTTTAAAAAGCTGTACAGTTGCTCCTGGTACTACAAACCTTTTTTTGATATTGTTCTTGATGAGGAACCTTACTTGTAGAGATCCAAAATTTAACTTTGTTAACTAGGAAAATAACATAAAAAAAAAAAAAAAACCTTGGTCTTAAAACACAGGTAAGTGTTTCAATACAACCACAGACTCCCCAATTAACCCTAATTACAACAATCAGTTAAAACAACTTCTGGCTCTTTTGGAATATTCCGTGCCATTTAAAGAGGCAGCCAACTTGTAAGTACGTAGACATTTGACCCACTGAACATTTATCTTTCAAATATTATTTTTAAATAACCATCTGGAAATGAAGCGGAATTATACTTACACTTGGTTTTTTGTTGGCAAAATAATCAGTCACCATTTTGAAGCCAACAGCCAAATCAAACAGACAGACTGCATGTCAACCACAGCAGACAGCCGCTTTTAGGTTGTGACAGAGAAGGAACATGAGAAGGATAAAAGAAGAGACAGGTGGAACGAGGAAGCAAGTAGGATGGAGAGAATCAGTCATCATAAACGTGTCGCAGGGCTTGAGGGGGGATAACAATATTGCAGTGCAAATATTTACTCTGAATATGTCTAGAAAGAGAAAAGAAGCTACTGACACCAGTCCAGTGTGTGTGCGTGCGCGCGCATACACACACACAGCTCAAAAAGTATGGACTTTGTGCATTTGAAAACTTTACACAAAGCGTGTTAGGACTTCCCTACAATGAATCCAGAAAGTATTCACAGCGCTTCAGTTGTTCCACATTTTGTTATGTTACAGTCACAGCCTTCTTTCAAAATTCATTTTTTCCCCTCAAAATTTAACTCACAACACCGTATGTGTAATAACATAAAAGTTTTTTTTTTTTTTTTGTTTTTTGTTTTTTTTGCAAATTTATTGAAAACAAAAAACTAAGACCGGAAAAAGGTGCTTTGCCCTCTTCAGGTCGGTGGAGTGTCCTTGCCTCAAGTGAAGGAGTTTAAGTATCTCGGGGTCTTGTTCACGAGTGAGGGACGGATGGAGCGTGAGATCGATAGATGGATCGGTGCAGCATCTGCAGTGATGCGGTCGCTGTATCGGACCGTTGTGGTGAAGAGAGAGCTGAGTAGGGGGGCAAAGCTCTCGATTTACCGATCGATCTACGTTCCGATCCTCACCTATGGTCATGAGATTTGGCTCATGACCGAAAGAACGAGATCGCGAGTACAAGCGGCCGAGATGGGTTTCCCCCGCAGGGTGGCTGGGCGCTCCCTTAGAGATAGGGTGAGGAGCTCGGTCACTCGGGAGGAGCTCGGAGTCGAGCCGCTGCTCCTCCACATCGAAAGGAGTCAGTTGAGGTAGTTCAGGCATCTTTTCCGGATGCCCCCCGGACACCTCGCTGGAGAGGTGTTCCGGGCACGTCCCATTGGGAGGAGGCCCCGGGGAAGACCCAGGACACGCTGGAGGGACAACATCTCTCAGCTGGCTTGGGAATGCCTTGGGGTTCCCCCGGAGGAGCTGGAGGAGGTGAGTGTGGATCGGGAGGTCTGGGCAGCTTTGCTTGAGCTGCTGCCCCCGCGACCCGACTCCGGATAAAGTGGAAGAAAATGGATGGATGGAAAAAACTAAGAAATGACGGTTATGTAAATATTCACACCCTTTGCTCAATACTTTGTTGATGCACCTTTGGCAGCAATTACATCCTCAAGTCTTCTTGAATATGATGCCACAAGCTTGGTGCACCTATCATTGGGTAGTTTTGCTCATTGCTCTTTGTAGCACTTCTGAAGCACAGCCATTTTCAGATCTCTCCAGAGATGTTCAATTGGATTCAGCTCTGGGCTCTGGCTGGGCCCCTCAAGGACATTCACAGAGTTGTCCTGAAGTCACTCCTTTGATATCTTAGCTGTGTGCTTAGGGTCATTGTCCTGCTGAAAGATGAACCGTCACCCCAGTCTGAAGTCAAGAGTGCTCTGGAGCAGGATGTCTCAGTACATTTCTGCATTCATCTTTCTCTCAATCTTGACTGGTCTCCCAGTTCCTGCTGCTGAAAACATCCCTATAACATGATGCTGACACCACCATGCTTCACTGTGGAGATGGTCTTAGATGAGCGGTGACTGGTTTCCTCCAAACATGATGCCTGGCCTTCACGCCAAAGAGATCAATCTTTTTAACATCAGACCAGAGAATTTTGTTCTCATAGTCAGTGTCCCTCAGGTGTCTTTTGTCAAACTTCAGGTGGGCTGCCATTTGCCTTTTACTAAGGAGTGGCTTCCGTCTGTCTAATCTACCATACAGGCCTGATTGGAAGATTGCTGCAGAGATGGTTTTCCTGCTGTCCTTTCTCCACAGAGGAATGCTGGAGCTCTGACACAGTGGCCATCAGGTTCTTAGTCACCTGCTTGATTAAGGCCCTTCACCCCTGATCGCTCAGTTTAGATGGGCGGCCAGCTCTACAAAGAGTCCTGGTTGATTCAAACTTCTTCCATTTATGGATGACCACTGTGCTTATTGGGACCTCCAAAGCAGCAGAAACCCTTGGTTTGTGCTCTGACATGCACTGTCAACTGTGGGACATTATATGTAGGAATGGGACTGATCTGATCCCGGATCAGTATCGGGTTCCGATACCGACGTAATTCATGTAACAGAAAATACCGATCCAACCCGCGACATTTTCTGAAACCTGAGAAGAGCCACTGTGAATCCTCTCAACTGTTGTTGTTTGCTCTAATCTCTTGCTTGCCTCTACTGGTGGTTGGCTCTCACTGCGGTATTGTATCACTTCCTGTTCCGGAGCACAGTGGTGTTTTGCTGTATCTGTTAGCTGTTTAATCTGCGCAGTTAGATTGATCTCGTTAACTAGATAATGATTTGTTTCACAGTGTAATCTTCACGTGCCTTAACTAAAGCACTCCCTCTGCTGAATCACCTCTAAATTATTTACACATTATTCACTTTGTGTGTTTTTAGGAATCCGCTAGCTTAGCGCAGCTACTAGCTCTTAGCCGATTTAACATAGCGGCTTCTCCTGTCTCTCCCGCACTTTTCTGCTCTGGGTGTGAAATGTTTAGTTATTCCTCGGCCTCCTTTAGCAGTAATGGTACTTGTAATAAGTGTAGCTTATTCGTAGCTTTGGAGGCCAGGCTGGGCGAATTGGAGACTCGGCTCCGCACCGTGGAAAATTCTACAGCTAGCCAGGCCCCTGTAGTCGGTGTGGACCAAGGTAGCTTAGCCGCCGTTAGTTTCCTTCCAGCAGATCCCGAGCAGCCGGGAAAGCAGGCCGACTAAGTGACTATGAGGAGGAAGCGTAGCCCTAAACAGAAGCCCCGTGTACACCGCCAACCCGTTCACATTTCTAACCGTTTTTCCCCACTCGGCGACACACCCACCGAGGATCAAACTCTGGTTATTGGCGACTCTGTTTTGAGAAATGTGAAGTTAGCGACACCAGCAACCATAGTCAATTGTCTTCCGGGGGCCAGAGCAGGCGACATTGAAGGAAATTTGAAACTGCTGGCTAAGGCTAAGCGTAAATTTGGTAAGACTGTAATTCACGTCGGCAGTAATGACACCCGGTTACGCCAATCGGAGGTCACTAAAATTAACATTGAATCGGTGTGTAACTTTGCAAAAACAATGTCGGACTCTGTAGTTTTCTCTGGGCCCCTCCCCAGTCGGACCGGGAGTGACATGTTTAGCCGCATGTTCTCCTTGAATTGCTGGCTGTCTGAGTGGTGTCCAAAAAATGAGGTGGGCTTCATAGATAATTGGCAAAGCTTCTGGAGAAAACCTGGTCTTGTTAGGAGAGACGGCATCCATCCTACTTTGGATGGAGCAGCTCTCATTTCTAGAAATCTGGCCAATTTTCTTAAATCCTCCAAACTGTGACTATCCAGGGTTGGGACCAGGAAGCAGAGTTGTAGTCTTACACACCTCTCTGCAGCTTCTCTCCCCCTGCCATCCCCTCATTACCCCATCCCTGTAGAGACGGTGCCTGCTCCCAGACCACCAATAACCAGCAAAAATCTATTTAAGCATAAAATTCAAAAAGAAAAAAATATAGCACCTTCAACTGCACCACAGACGAAAACACTTAAATGTGGTCATTTTAATTAAACATTAGGTCTCTCTCTTCTAAGGCCCTGTTAGTAAATGATATAATAATTGATCAACATATTGATTTATTCTGCCTTACAGAAACCTGGTTACAGCAGGATGAATATGTTAGTTTAAATGAGTCAACACCCCCGAGTCACAATAAGTGCCAGAATGCTCGTAGCACGGGCCGAGGCGGAGGATTAGCAGCAATCTTCCATTCCAGCTTATTAATTAATCAAAAACCCAGACAGAGCTTTAATTCATTTGAAAGCTTGACTCTTAGTCTTGTCCATCCAAATTGGAAGTCCAAAAAAACAGTTTTATTTGTTATTATCTATCGTCTACCTGGTCGTTACTGTGAGTTTCTCTGTGAATTTTCAGACCTTTTGTCTGACTTAGTGCTTAGCTCAGATAAGATAATTACAGTGGGCGATTTTAACATCCACACAGATGCTGAGAATGACAGCCTCAACACTGCATTTAATCTAATATTAGACTCAATTGGCTTTGCTCAAAATGTAAATGACTCCACCCACCACTTTAATCATATCTTAGATCTTGTTCTGACTTATGGTATGGAAATTGAAGACTTAACAGTATTCCCTGAAAACTCCCTTCTGTCTGATCATTTCTTAATAACATTTACATTTACTCTGATGGACTACCCAGCAGTGGGGAATAAGTTTCATTACACTAGAAGTCTTTCAGAAAGTGCTGTAACTAGGTTTAAGGATATGATTCCTTCTTTATGTTCTCTAATGCCATATACCAACACAGTGCAGAGTAGCTACCTAAACTGTGTAAGTGAGATATAGTATCTCATCAATAGTTTTACATCCTCATTGAAGACAACTTTGGATGCTGTAGCTCCTCTGAAAAAGAGAGCTTTAAATCAGAAGTGCATGACTCCGTGGTATAACTCACAAACTCGCAGCTTAAAGCAGATAACCCGTAAGTTGGAGAGGAAATGGCGTCTCACTAATTTAGAAGATCTTCACTTAGCCTGGAAAAAGAGTCTGTTGCTCTATAAAAAAGCCCTCCGTAAAGCTAGGACATCTTACTACTCATCACTAATTGAAGAAAATAAGAACAACCCCAGGTTTCTTTTCAGCACTGTAGCCAGGCTGACAAAGAGTCAGAGCTCTATTGAGCCGAGTATTCCTTTAACTTTAACTAGTAATGACTTCATGACTTTCTTTGCTAATAAAATTTTAACTATTAGAGAAAAAAAATTACTCATAACCATCCCAAAGACGTATCGTTATCTTTGGCTGCTTTCAGTGATGCCGGTATTTGGTTAGACTCTTTCTCTCCGATTGTTCTGTCTGAGTTATTTTCATTAGTTACTTCCTCCAAACCATCAACATGTCTATTAGACCCCATTCCTACCAGGCTGCTCAAGGAAGCCCTACCATTAATTAATGCTTCGAGCTTAAATATGATCAATCTATCTTTATTAGTTGGCTATGTACCACAGGCTTTTAAGGTGGCAGTAATTAAACCATTACTTAAAAAGCCATCACTTGACCCAGCTATCTTAGCTAATTATAGGCCAATCTCCAACCTTCCTTTTCTCTCAAAAATTCTTGAAAGGGTAGTTGTAAAACAGCTAACTGATCATCTGCAGAGGAATGGTCTATTTGAAGAGTTTCAGTCAGGTTTCAGAATTCATTATAGTACAGAAACAGCATTAGTGAAGGTTACAAATGATCATCTTATGGCCTCAGACAGTGGACTCATCTCTGTGCTTGCTCTGTTAGACCTCAGTGCTGCTTTTGATACTGTTGACCATAAAATTTTATTACAGAGATTAGAGCATGCCATAGGTATTAAAGGCACTGCGCTGCGGTGGTTTGAATCATTTATCTAACAGATTACAATTTGTTCATGTAAATGGGGAATCTTCTTCACAAACTAAGGTTAATTATGGAGTTCCACAAGGTTCTGTGCTACGACCAATTTTATTCACTTTATACATGTTTCCCTTAGGCAGTATTATTAGACGGCATTGCTTAAATTTTCATTGTTACGCAGATGGTACCCAGCTTTATCTATCCATGAAGCCAGAGGACACACACCAATTAGCGAAACTGCAGGATTGTCTTACAGACAAAGACATGGATGACCTCTAATTTCCTGCTTTTAAACTCAGATAAAACTGAAGTTATTGTACTTGGCCACACAAATCTTAGAAACATGGTGTCTAACCAGATCCTTGCTCTGGATGGCATTACCCTGACCTCTAGTAATACTGTGAGAAATCTTGGAGTCATTTTTGATCAGGATATGTCATTCAATGCGCATATTAAACAAATATGTAGGACTGCTTTTTTGCATTTACGCAATATCTCTAAAATTAGAAAGGTCTTGTCTCAGATTGATGCTGAAAAACTAATTCATGCATTTATTTCCTCTAGGCTGGACTATTGTAATTCATCATTATCAGGTTGTCCTAAAAGTTCCCTGAAAAGCCTTCAGTTAATTCAAAATGCTGCAGCTAGAGTACTGACAGGGACTAGAAGGAGAGAGCATATCTCACACATATTGGCCTCTCTTCACTGGCTTCCTGTTAATTCTAGAATAGAATTTAAAATTCTTCTTCTTACTTATAAGGTTTTGAATAATCAGGTCCCATCTTATCTTAGGGACCTCATAGTACCATATCACCCCAATAGAGCGCTTCGCTCTCAGACCGCATGCTTACTTGTAGTTCCTAGGGTTTTTAAGAGTAGAATGGGAGGCAGAGCCTTCAGCTTTCAGGCTCCTCTCCTGTGGAACCAGCTCCCAATTCAGATCAGGGAGACAGACACCCTCTCTACTTTTAAGATTAGGCTTAAAACTTTCCTTTTTGCTAAAGCTTATAGTTAGGGCTGGATCAGGTGACCCTGAACGATCCCTTAGTTATGCTGCTATAGACGTAAACTGCTGGGGGGTTCCCATGATGCACTGAGTGTTTCTTTCTCTTTTTGCTCTGTATGCACCACTCTGCATTTAGTGATCGATCTCTGCTCCCCTCCACAGCATGTCTTTTTCCTGGTTCTCTCCCTCAGCCCCAACCAGTCCCAGCAGAAGACTGCCCCTCCCTGAGCCTGGTTCTGCTGGAGGTTTCTTCCTGTTAAAAGGGAGTTTTTCCTTCCCACTGTTGCCAAGTGCTTGCTCACAGGGGGTCGTTTTGACCGTTGGGGTTTTTCCGTAATTATTGTATGGTCTTGCCTTACAATATAAGGCGCCTTGGGGCAACTGTTTGTTGTGATTTGGCGCTATATAAATAAAATTGATTGATTGATTGCTCTCTGCCGTGCGGAAAGAGAGGATGTTTTCTGAAGCTGGGCTGTTTGAGAGAGCTCTCTACTACAGTGTTCTAGCTGCGGTTAGCAGCAAATTTTTGCCCAGCTGTCGGGTTCAAACTGTCTGTTCATCGAGCATGAATTTTCAGAAAAATTAACTGAATTGTTGCTGAAAATGTGTGTAAAAAAGTTAGCCGCTTCACTGTCCCGAGGCTGTCAAATGCTATGAAAAGCCAGCTCAGCGTGCAGTCGAGGAGAAGCCAAACAGAGATTCTGACCGCTGAAATGAAAAAAAAAAAAATCTGTACACGAGCATTGGTGATTATACATTTATTTTACAGTTAAAAGGCTTTGTGTTTCCAAAAAGTTCGAAGTTTCCGCAGCATGAAAACAGTGAGAGAGAGAAAGCGAGCAAGAGAGAGAAAGAGTGAAACAGAGAGACAGACAGAGAAAGGGAGACAGACAGGCAGAGAGAGATAGACAAGGGAGAGAGTGCTGTCTTTTCTCTTCACGTCTATAAAATCAATCAATCAATCAATCAATTTTTTTTTTATATAGCGCCAAATCACAACAAACAGTTGCCCCAAGGCGCTTTATATTGTAAGGCAAGGCCATACAATAATGATGTAAAACCCCAACGGTCAAGACGACCCCCTGTGAGTAAGCACTTGGCTACAGTGGGAAGGAAAAACTCCCTTTTAACAGGAAGAAACCTCCAGCAGAACCAGGCTCAGGGAGGGGCAGTCTTCTGCTGGGACTGGTTGGGGCTGAGGGAGAGAACCAGGAAAAAGACATGCTGTGGAGGGGAGCAGAGATCGATCACTAATGATTAAATGCAGAGTGGTGCATACAGAGCAAAAAGAGAAAGAAACAGTGCATCATGGGAACCCCCCAGCAGTCTACGTCTATAGCAGCATAACTAAGGGATGGTTCAGGGTCACCTGATCCAGCCCTAACTATAAGCTTTAGCAAAAAGGAAAGTTTTAAGCCTAATCTTAAAAGTAGAGAGGGTGTCTGTCTCCCTGATCTGAATTGGGAGCTGGTTCCACAGGAGAGGAGCCTGAAAGCTGAAGGCTCTGCCTCCCATTCTACTCTTACAAACCCTAGGAACTACAAGTAAGCCTGCAGTCTGAGAGCGAAGCGCTCTATTGGGGTGATATGGTACTACGAGGTCCCTAAGATAAGATGGGACCTGATTATTCAAAACCTTATAAGTAAGAAGAAGAATTTTAAATTCTATTCTAGAATTAACAGGAAGCCAATGAAGAGAGGCCAATATGGGTGAGATATGCTCTCTCCTTCTAGTCCCCGTCAGCACTCTAGCTGCAGCATTTTGAATTAACTGAAGGCTTTTTAGGGAACTTTTAGGACAACCTGATAATAATGAATTACAATAGTCCAGCCTAGAGGAAATAAATGCATGAATTAGTTTTTCAGCATCACTCTGAGACAAGACCTTTCTGATTTTAGAGATATTGCGTAAATGCAAAAAAGCAGTCCTACATATTTGTTTAATATGCGCTTTGAATGACATATCCTGATCAAAAATGACTCCAAGATTTCTCACAGTATTACTAGAGGTCAGGGTAATGCCATCCACAGTAAGGATCTGGTTAGACACCATGTTTCTAAGATTTGTGGGGCCAAGTACAATAACTTCAGTTTTATCTGAGTTTAAAAGCAGGAAATTAGAGGTCATCCATGTCTTTATGTCTGTAAGACAATCCTGCAGTTTAGCTAATTGGTGTGTGTCGTCTGGCTTCATGGATAGATAAAGCTGGGTATCATCTGCGTAACAATGAAAATTTAAGCAATACCGTCTAATAATACTGCCTAAGGGAAGCATATATAAAGTGAATAAAATTGGTCCTAGCACAGAACCTTGTGGAACTCCATAATTAACTTTAGTCTGTGAAGAAGATTCCCCATTTACATGAACAAATTGTAATCTATTAGACAAATATGATTCAAACCACCGCAGCGCAGTGCCTTTAATACCTATGGTATGCTCTAATCTCTGTAATAAAATTTTATGGTCAACAGTATCAAAAGCAGCACTGAGGTCTAACAGAACAAGCACAGAGATGAGTCCACTGTCCGAGGCCATAAGAAGATCATTTGTAACCTTCACTAATGCTGTTTCTGTACTATGATGAATTCTAAAACCTGACTGAAACTCTTCAAATAGACCATTCCTCTGCAGATGATCAGTTAGCTGTTTTACAACTACCCTTTCAAGAATTTTTGAGAGAAAAGGAAGGTTGGAGATTGGCCTATAATTAGCTAAGATAGCTGGGTCAAGTGATGGCTTTTTAAGTAATGGTTTAATGGTTTAATGGTTTAATTACTGCCACCTTAAAAGCCTGTGGTACATAGCCAACTAACAAAGATAGATTGATCATATTTAAGATCGAAGCATTAAATAATGGTAGGGCTTCCTTGAGCAGCCTGGTAGGAATGGGGTCTAATAAACATGTTGATGGTTTGGATGAAGTAACTAATGAAAATAACTCAGACAGAACAATCGGAGAGAAAGAGTCTAACCAAATACCGGCATCACTGAAAGCAGCCAAAGATAACGATACGTCTTTGGGATGGTTATGAGTAATTTTTTCTCTAATAGTTAAAATTTTGTTAGCAAAGAAAGTCATGAACTCATTACTAGTTAAAGTTAATGGAATACTCAGCTCAATAGAGCTCTGACTCTTTGTCAGCCTGGCTACAGTGCTGAAAAGAAACCTGGGGTTGTTCTTATTTTCTTCAATTAGTGATGAGTAGAAAGATGTCCTAGCTTTACGGAGGGCTTTTTTATAGAGCAACAGACTCTTTTTCCAGGCTAAGTGAAGATCTTCTAAATTAGTGAGACGCCATTTCCTCTCCAACTTACGGGTTATCTGCTTTAAGCTACGAGTTTGAGAGTTATACCATGGAGTCAGACACTTCTGATTTAAAGCTCTCTTTTTCAGAGGAGCTACAGCATCCAAAGCTGTCTTCAATGAGGATGTAAAACTATTGACGAGATACTCTATCTCCCTTACAGAGTTTAGGTAGCTACTCTGCACTGTGTTGTTATATGGCATTAGAGAACATAAAGAAGGAATCATATCCTTAAACCTAGTTACAGCGCTTTCTGAAAGACTTCTAATGTAATGAAACTTATTCCCTACTGCTGGGTAGTCCATCAGAGTAAATGTAAATGTTATTAAAAAATGATCAGACAGAAGGGAGTTTTCAGGGAATACTGTTAAGTCTTCTATTTCCATACCATAAGTCAGAACAAGATCTAAGATATGATTAAAGTGGTGGGTGGACTCATTTACTTTTTGAGCAAAGCCAATAGAGTCTAATAATAGATTAAATGCAGTGTTGAGGCTGTCATTCTCAGCATCTGTGTGGATGTTAAAATCGCCCACTATAATTATCTTATCTGAGCTAAGCACTAAGTCAGACAAAAGGTCTGAAAATTCACAGAGAAACTCACAGTAACGACCAGGTGGACGATAGATAATAACAAATAAAACTGGTTTTTGGGACTTCCAATTTGGATGGACAAGACTAAGAGACAAGCTTTCAAATGAATTAAAGCTCTGTCTGGGTTTTTGATTAATTAATAAGCTGGAATGGAAGATTGCTGCTAATCCACCGCCCCGGCCCGTGCTACGAGCATTCTGACAGTTAGTGTGACTCGGGGGTGTTGACTCATTTAAACTAACATATTCATCCTGCTGTAACCAGGTTTCTGTTAGGCAGAATAAATCAATATGTTGATCAATTATTATATCATTTACCAACAGGGACTTAGAAGAGAGAGACCTAATGTTTAATAGACCACATTTAACTGTTTTAGTCTGTGGTGCAGTTGAAGGTGCTATATTATTTTTTCTTTTTGAATTTTTATGCTTAAATAGACTTTTGCTGGTTATTGGTAGTCTGGGAGCAGGCACCGTCTCTACGGGGATGGGGTAATGAGGGGATGGCAGGGGGAGAGAAGCTGCAGAGAGGTGTGTAAGACTACAACTCTGCTTCCTGGTCCCAACCCTGGATAGTCACGGTTTGGAGGATTTAAGAAAATTAGCCAGATTTCTAGAAATGAGAGCTGCTCCATCCAAAGTGGGATGGATGCCGTCTCTCCTAACAAGACCAGGTTTTCCCCAGAAGCTTTGCCAATTATCTATGAAGCCCACCTCATTTTTTGGACACCACTCAGACAGCCAGCAATTCAAGGAGAACATGCGGCTAAACATGTCACTCCCGGTCTGATTGGGGAGGGGCCCAGAGAAAACAACAGAGTCCGACATTGTTTTTGCAAAGTTACACACCGATTTAATGTTAATTTTAGTGACCTCCGATTGGCGTAACCGGGTGTCATTACTGCCGACATGAATTACAATCTTACCAAATTTACGCTTAGCCTTAGCCAGCAGTTTCAAATTTCCTTCAATGTCGCCTGCTCTGGCCCCCGGAAGACAATTGACTATGGTTGCTGGTGTCGCTAACTTCACATTTCTCAAAACAGAGTCGCCAATAACCAGAGTTTGATCCTCGGCGGGTGTGTCGCCGAGTGGGGAAAAACGGTTAGAAATGTGAACGGGTTGGCGGTGTACACGGGGCTTTTGTTTAGGGCTACGCTTCCTCCTCACAGTCACCCAGTCAGCCTGCTTTCCCGGCTGCTCGGGATCTGCCAGGGGGGAACTAACGGCGGCTAAGCTACCTTGGTCCGCACCGACTACAGGGGCCTGGCTAGCTGTAGAATTTTCCACGGTGCGGAGCCGAGTCTCCAATTCGCCCAGCCTGGCCTCCAAAGCTACGAATAAGCTACACTTATTACAAGTACCATTACTGCTAAAGGAGGCCGAGGAATAACTAAACATTTCACACCCAGAGCAGAAAAGTGCGGGAGAGACAGGAGAAGCCGCCATGCTAAATCGGCTAAGAGCTAGTAGCTACGCTAAGCTAGCGGATTCCTAAAAACACGCAAAGTGAATAATGTGTAAATAATTTAGTGGTGATTCAGCAGAAGGAGTGCTTTAGTTAAGGCACGTAAAGATTACACTGGGAAACAAATCGTAATCTAGATAACTAGATCAATCTAACTGCGCAGATTAAACAGCTAACAGATACAGAAAAACACCGCTGTGCTCCGGAACAGGAAGTGATACAATACCGCAGTGAGAGCCAACCACCAGTAGAGGCAAGCAAGCAAATTATGATAAATTATAAAAGTCTATAAAAAAAATAAAAGTAGTTCATTCTTTCACCAAAACATCACATCTAGGCTTTCATCTTAGATGCACCTTCTGGCAAACTGTAGCTGAACTTTCAGGTCTTCTTCTTAAGAAAATCAACAATAATGATAATAATAATATTAAACCAAACAGAACTCTGGTATGGGATCAGAAGAGTATCGGTATCAGCAGATATCCAAATTCAGGTATCGGGATCGGAAGTGAAAAATTGTGTCGGTTTAGACAGGCATGTGCCTTTCCAAATCATGTCCAATCAAGTGAATTTACCCCAGCTGGACTCCAATTAAAACTGTAGAAACATCTCATGGATGATCAATGGAAACAGGATGCACTTCAGCTCAATTTTGAGCTTCATGGCAAAGGCTGTGAATAGTTATGTAGTTTCGTAGTTTGTTTATTTTTGATAATTTAAAAAAAAAAAAAAAAAAAAAGAAGACTTTTTCACATTGACATTATGGGGTATTGTGTGTAGAATCTGAAGTGAAAAATTAACTTCATTCATTTTGGAATAAGCGCTGTGAATAAATAGCCCTTTTAAAAAAATACGAGTTCAGGTTCAGATTTTAGAATTGTAAAACTAATTACTGATTTCTTTATCCAGTGAGCAAGGCAAGTAGCTGTTACCAAAATGTAGATCTGGGTTTGATTCTCAGTCACACTAACTGACGGTGTACTTTGACAAAACACTTCATGTGTCTTGGACAAGACACCTGTCACATGACAACTGTTTTTTCCCCCAAGTTTTTTTTTTTTTAAATAATGAAACAAAGAAAGCATATTTAATTTTTGTTGGATTTGTAATGACTTCAGGCAGCACTGTGACTTAGTGGTTAGGGCCCTGTCACACCTTGATAATTTAGACAGCGTATGCAGACTTATGAAAAATTTAGCGAATACGCTGGATACATCAAATAAGTTATGCAGCTGTCACATCATGACAATTTAGCCAGCATATGCTGACAGCCCCATTTCCACTGTGGGCAGAATACTTCTGTTTGGCAGATGAACACGTAAATATTGTCACTGAGCTCACATACGCTGTTGTGTGGCCAATCCCCTCCACTCTGACTCTTTCAGCTTTTAAAATAAGTAAATTTTCTTGTTCTGGCACAAAGCGCCGGCGTTCTCTGGTTCAAGCTGAGCACAAAACAGAGGGACTTCTTTTAAAATGCTACGTTTCTTCAGCCACAACAAGGAATTAATGTATTTTCAGACGTCGTTGTCCAAAATCAGCAACCTTTATGTGGATACGTTTTCATCAGGCTGTGATGATGAATCCGACTGAAATGGATAGGTAAGATAAGACTTTATATTTACTCTGTGTGAATGGTTTTAATATTTGAAGCAGTCTGAACTATTTTCATAAGAACTGCAGCTTTCAGCTTTCAGCCAATCAATGGAAGTATTTCAATTTATGAGCAACTTCCAAGAAACGTGTGCCAACAATTGCATAACTTACCTACAACTTTTGACCCGCATATTTGGGACGTATGAGTCATACGTTATGGTGTGACAGCTGCATAACATATTCAACAACAATTTCTCCATCAACAATTGCATAACTTACCTACAACTTTTGGTCCGTGTAAGCGGGACATATGAGCCATACGTCATGGTGTGACAGCTGCATAACATATTTGACGTATATCAGCTTTTAACTTATACAAAACTTAGCCATAACTTATTAGACGTACGCCAGCATATACAATACAGTCGGCATATCCTGGTTAAATTGTCAAGCTGTGACAGGGTGTTAGCACCGTTTCCTCACATGAAGAAAGTCCCAGGTTGGTTTCTGACCTGATCTTTCTTGTGTGGAGTTTGAATGTTCCTCCCATGTTTATATGAGTTCCCTTCAGGTGATCAGGATTCCTGCTACTTCCAAAAGACATGCAGGTGACTCTAAATTGACTGTAGGTGTGAAAGTGTGAATGCCTTTTGTCTGTCTATGCATGTCAGCCGTGCAATAGACAGGCAGCCTGTCCAGAGTGTACCCACCTCTTGCCCAATGACTCGTCAGTAGATAAATCAACACTACACTGCGGTGAGTACTGAAGATCACTTGCACAGTACTGTATCACATTCTGAAATGCTTCGAAGAACGTTGTGGTTATTTTTAACAGTCCTGTCGAAACTAACACCTACAGGCTATTTTTTCCATGGGCCTGGCCACACATGGGCATCTAGAGAATTCCCAACTTAGAATATTTTCATTACAAAACAACTACAGTGGCTGGCAAAAGTATTCAGCCCCTTGATATTTCACGCTTTTAAATTTGTTTACGACATTTCAAATGCAAAAAGTAAATCAGGCTTCTCAATATAAAAATTTCAAAAATCATCTTCCTTAGACCCAAACTCAAAGCAAATCTCTACAACTTGATATCAATTAATAAAAAATATAAAAGCCAAGATGATGGGTTGCTTAAGTAATCTGCCCCTTTGGTATAATACCTGTAAATAATCTATTTAATTGCCAGTTTTCTTCAGACAAGTCAGGGGATGAATACATGAACATTTCCAAGTCACTGAATATGTCTTGAACTTTATTTACATCACCCAAAAGAAGTTACAGGCTTCTGTGGCTGTGATTGGAGAAATTGTGCATACTGCATGTTTTGCATTTTGTATCCCCAGTTATACAGCTTCATGACTTGACAGCTTCAGGCTTGCATCTAAGATGTACCTTCAGGCAAATTAGTAGAGAAGCTTGACTCTTCGACTGGACTAGGTTGCTTGACGCGAGGACGTTTCGCTTCAAATCGCAGAAGCTTCCTCAGCTAAAATTCTTGCTCTGGTGGTCTGACTTCTGTCTTGACTCTTGTAGAGAAGAATAAACAGAAGCCACAAAAGCTGGAGTTAATGACCCAGGCCCAACTCGTTAATCATGATGGACAAGCGAGGGGCCATGGTTCTTGATGCCAGCGTCTTGCCAATTTTCCGGTATATCAGGGCAGCAAATAAGCTAGAAAGTACCAGGCCTGCTACCATAAGATCAAATATGAATAAATCTTCAACGTCCTTCACAGAGAATGGCGCAAAGCATGCAACACGCCACGACCCCCAGGAGTCGAGAACATAGCCCGCAGGGTACGTTCTATCTGGGCAGGTAGGATCCCCCGGTCCTGACCTTCTTGTAGAAAAGATGGTGTCAATAACGTTCAGAGACCAGCTGATCAATTCCATGGTTAATCCAATAGTAGTTCAATAGATCCAGTATCCAATATAATTTGAGGAATTCACAGTCTGGTGAAGTAGGGACTTGAAGGTTAAGGTAGAAAGCAGAGATAAGGGACAGTAGAGGAGATGCGACTGCCCTTGTCAGAGTCCCAAGCTGAGATGGGGTGGATCCTTGCTATATTTCGTAGATGGAAAAAAAAGCAGTCCAAGTAACATCCCTGATGTGGAGGTCAAAAGACAACGTGGGATCAAAAATTACCCCAAGGTTCCTCATTTTGTCCGTATGATGTATGACGCACCAACCCAGGCTGAGCGCCAGCTGGTCAAACTGATGCTGATGTCTCACTGGATCAAGAACCATAATTTCAGTCTTATCAAAGTTTAAAAGTAGGAAGTTACTAGACATCCAACTTCTCACTGATAGAAGACAGTCCTCCAGGGATTTTATGGGAGTGAGCTTTCCCGCAGTTATCGGAATATACAACTCATCAGTATCATCAGTGTAACAATGAAAGGCAATGCCAAAACTCCACAGTATACACCCAAGGGGTGCCACATACAGGGAGAAAAGCAAGGGGCCTAAAACGGATCCCTGTGGTACCTCAAATCTCATATCACCAAGGTCAGAGGTAGTGCCATTATACAAGACACACTGAGAATGACTGGACAGATATGATGTCAACCACGCAAGGGCACTTCCAGTAATCCCAAAAAGATTCTCCAACTTATCGAGCAAAATATGACGATCCACGGTATCAAACGCAGCACTGAGATCTAACAACACCAAAACTGCAGTGGTGTCTGAGTCCATTGCTTGCAGAAGATCATTCACTACTTTAGTGAGCGCTGTCTCTGTGGAGTGATATTTCCTAAAAGCAGACTGCAACGGCTTTTGGAACAAAATGATAGATTTGATATTGGCCTGTAATTTTTCAATACACTAGGGTCAAGATTAGCTTTCTTAAGTAACGGTTAAATCGCTGCAGATTTAAAACATTTCCGAACAGATCCAGAGATTAATGACAGATTGATCATTTCCAGCACAGTCGGCCCAAGAGTGGACCACAGGTCCTTAAACAGTTTTGTTGGTATGGGATCAAATAAACAGGTTGTGCATCCTGCCACACAAAGCGGAACACCTAATTTGGAACTACAGCATTTCTGTTCCAAACATCAAGCCTTCTGCCTGAGGTCACGCAAGTAACCATTGAACCAAGGTGACTGTGCCTTGGGAGGGCATAATTTTGAATTTAGATTAATTTGTGTTGTTGTGAATTATGTGAAGCGCCTTGGTGCGACTTTGTCGTGATTTGGCGCTATATAAAATAATAAATTAAATTAAATTAAAAGAGGAGGCACACTCTTATCAAGTGTTGTTTTAAGCACTAAATTTAAACTATCTGCAAAGTGAGCATAAATTTAAACCTGATAAGTGAGTGGTCAGAGACTATAGATGCCAGAGGCAAGATGTCAATATTCGTGACAGCAAACCCACGTGCAAGAACCAGATCCAGGGCATTTCCACCAATGTGTGTCAGGTCCTGAATGCATTGCTGGAATCCTAAAGCATCCACAATTTGCAATCACAATTCCAATCCTAAACACACGCTCCCCTCGCAAGTCTCTCCTTCAGTCCTCCTCCATCAAGTGGTCGTACATGATAGCCACCACTTTTGAGGTAATATACTGAAGTTTTGTCAACTAAAATAAGATTAGCCTCCTCTGTAGCAACTAAAAACTTTAGTCAGCTAACGCGAAAATATAGTCGACTAAGCGCTTTGTGTAATGACTAACAGTCGGCTAGCTAAGTGAGTTTAGTCCACTAAACAAGATTAGACCATTTTATGAAAATGGGCTCTTGTCTTTTACAAGGTCTGTGATAAAAGTAACAGACCTTATTTTTTTCAAAAACCATATGGATTTGAATCACGTGTGATTACATCAGACATGCTTGAACCCTCGTGGGCATGCAAGAGTTTTTTCACGCCTGTCGGTTACGTCACTTGCCTGTGGGCAGTCTTTGAGTGAGGAGTCGCCCACCCTCTTGTCGTTTTTTCATTGTTTAGGAATGGCTGAGACTGCTGCTTTGTTTGATAAAAATTTTTTCAAAACCTGTAAGGCACAACTGAGTGGACACCATTCGATAAATTCAGCTGGTTTTCGGTAAAAGTTTTAACGGCTGATGAGAGATTTTGGTCTGGTAGTGTCGCTTTAAGGATGGCCCAGAGCGCCTGACGGCGATCTGCGCTTCGAGGCGGCAGCGTCTCACCGTTTCAAGTTGAAAACTTCCACATTTCAGGCTCTGTTGACCCAGTAAGTCGTCAGAGAACAGAGAACTTTCAGAAGAAGTCGGCATGAGGAGTTTATTCGGACATTCCATTGTTAACAGACATTTTGTAATGAAAGAACATGTGGGCAGAGTCGCATGTTGGGCCGGACCCGACCGCGGGGGGTCGCGACAGGAAAAACACCTCCGTTGGAAACCTTAACGGGCAAGTTGGAACATGCCCAAGCTGTTAATTTCTCAGTTACTCACTTGTTGAAAGCCATCAAAAGCCGCCTGAATTTTACAAATGGTTTTCAACACGGAGGTGTTTTTCCTGTCGCGGCGCACACAGATTCGCCAGATCATCACGGAAACAACTCGGCAAATTTGCGCGCACATCTTTTATTACAAAATGTCCTTAAACAGTGGAATGTCCGCATAAAGTCCTCATGCCGGCCTCTTCTGAATCTTCTCTGTTCTCTCACGACGTCCTGGGTGAATTAAGCCTTAAATTAGGATGTTTTCAGGTCGAAACAGGCTGACGACGGTGTCTGGAAGCGCTGCGCAACGTCCTGCTCCGTGGGAAGTCTTTACACCGACAGAAACACCCCATAATCTCTCATCAGCCGTTAAACTTTTCACCGAAAACCAGCTTAATTTCTCGAATAGTGTCCACTCGGATATTCCTCACAGGTCCAGAAAAAATGTTGATAAAGCAACGCGCGCCGTCCACAGCGGCTATTCAGACAAAGAGATTCCGACGGGTGGGGTGGAGCACTCCTCACTCAAGGCCTACCCACAGGCGAATGACGTCACCAACATGCGTGAAAAAACTCACGCATGCGCACAAGGGTTCAAGCATGTCTGACGTAAAAACATATGAATCAAATCCATTTATTTTTTGAAAAAATAAAAAGGACCGCTTTTTTCATCAAGACCTCGTAGTTTGTAACTGAGGTGACAATTCTGCCACAAGCTCTTAATTAGCGTTCTGCACATAAGCCTCACGGATTAAAGTGGTTCGTACTAAAACCAACACTGCTAGTTTGGCTAAGGACGGCAGTTTGCTAAAGTTGGATTGAACAATAACACTGCTTGCGTTGCACAAGAGAACCACCTGCTCCTCACCAGCAAAAATTAGAAGATTCCTTTAACTCAAATTTCAAATACAGTTCACGTTGTATGAGAGTCATGAATAAGTTACTTGAGGGCCACATGCTTGGTTTTACAGATAACAGGCTACGTCACCACATTAGTTTCACAGCAGTCATTTCACAATAAAAACTTTCTAAGTTTGGAAGATGCACATGTGTGACCAAAACCATGTAAAAAAAAAAAAAGAAAAGCCTGTCAGTTTCTCTGCGGGTCTGTAAAAATAGCACTACATTCTAAGAAAAGGTAGTGTTCAACATCAGCTACTTAAAAAAAGAGAGAGAGAGAGAGAGAACACTTTCCGGTAAAGGCACATGAATTAATATTTAATAATAAAATAATAATTAATATTAATAATTAATGCATTAATATGTATAGCTCACACATAACGCACTAAAGTACCACTGATGTTGTCCCATGCCATCAGACGGAGGAGGGCTGTCAATCTTCTGACTTTTTTGCCCCTTTATAAAAGCAGTGATAGACAAAAACCTCAACTAGATCAGCTTGTGATGCATCATCGATGATTATATAACGGCTGAGTGGATCCTTATTTGATTGGTGCTTTGTACGTATGTCACGTGACATTTGCATTACATTTAGAGTGCAAATTGGTTCCATTTAGAGTGCAAATTTGGTTCTATACATTTGGTACCATTGCACTCTGCACACGCACGTGCGCACACACACACACAAAACAAATCCACTGTGCTATAAGCCATCTGACATGGGTTTTTTTTTTTCACTGCACTGAGGAATAGTCTTTTTTTTGGTAGTACACGCTCACACAAGCCGGGTGGCGCTTAGTTTTAAAACAAACAGCAGAGTTTGTTTTGCTGACGGACGACGATTTGATGCACGGCATGGCGGACTTCAACGTCAGAATTACTTTTGGACTCCTCTTTAAATAATGAATGTTTTTACATTCTTTCAATGGAACGAATATTTAATTTGTTGAAAGCTGGAACATACCATTCAACAAGGTGAATATTTGTACTATTGAACTCACAAACATTCATTATTTGTCTAACATCTGACCCCAACTCCACTTGACCCCTGTGTCCTCAGTGGAGGTCTACACTGATGGGGTTCACTTTCTTGTATTCAGTGGAAACAGAGTATAGGAGGGAATTAAAAAAAAAAACAGTCAGATTCTGTGGAGACTTTCAAGTCCGTACTTAAGATGCAGTTGTTTTCCCTTTCGTATGGTTAGCATACTGGCATAGTATAGTTTTACGCTTTTTACTCTTAATTCATTTGATTAGCAAACCGAGCGTGCTGCGGCCTCAACTTTACCTAAATTCTGGGTCTTTTAGTGAAGTTTAGGGCTAGTGGCCGGTGATCACCTTAGTATTTCTTCTGTTTTTCTTGTTGTTTAATGCTGACAAATTATACAGTATTTCTTGTCTTTCTGATGCCTGATTCTGTTTTTTCCTCTCTGTTTAAGGTGCAGCTCCATCCAGAGATGGGTGTGGCATTTGTGCTGGAGACCCTCCTGTCCTGTGCACCAACAGCATTTCCTGTATATTCGTTTTGTGAATTGTTCTGTAATTTATGTTTGTAGCATGGCCCAGGCAGAGGGTCACCCCTTTGAGTCTGGTCTGCTTGAGGTTTCTTCCTCAGAGGGAGTTTTACCTTACCACTGTTGCTCTGGGGGTTAGTAAGGTTAGATCTTACTTGTGTGAAGCGCCTTGAGTTGATGTGATTTGGCACTATATAAATGAAAAAAAAAAAAAGATAAACTGTAAGAGATAGTTTACTCGGGGATTATGCACTTGTGTTAAAGAGGATGGTTAAAGTACAGCCGACCATCTGACTTGGCAATGCCCCATTTGCAGAAATGAAAAATGTTTCACACAAAGTGCACATGATGTTTGTGGCAGACCATCCAGTCTAAGAGAGAAAAAAACAAACAAACAAAAACAGTGTGCATCACAGACAGTAGTGCATTATGGGAAACCTTACAACAAACAGGAAAACCAATCACTGACATTATTCTTATTAAAATGGAATTAAGTGTACAGACTAGAAGATATTAAGTTAATTCTTGGGATTTATGATAAATTTGTGGAACATTTGTTTGTTTGTTCTACAAAAATTCATCACTTATGATTGACTGAGGCAACTTATTCACACATGGCCCCACTTTAGTTATCAACATAGTTGTAATTTTCATCTTGTTTAAACAGCAAATGTACTTGTGTTCACTGGCGCACCCATGTGTGCACTGGTCTTAAAGCTCCAGTTTGTAGATTTGCAGGGTGTGTATTAGCAGAATTGGAATACAACAGTCATAATTTGTTCATTAGTGTATAATTACTTGCAGCAAAGAACTGATTTTTTTCATAAGCCCTGGAATAAGCACTTCTTGTCTACATGGGAACAGTCCCCCTCCATAGAGGACACCATGATACACCACCATGTTGATGCAGTAGCCCAAAAGGGACATGCATACTACACATTTTGTATCACAAGAGATGGCAAAGAGACATGGCTCCAAGTCCTACACACTGTAGCTTCAATATGAGGTGTGGTCTGGCAAGGAACTGGCAAGGAACTGCAAGGAACAGAAACAGAACTGTTTGTGTAGTTCTGATTTAGCAGTCTGCACTTGAGATGTGCTTGAGGATTCTTTTGTTTTGGGAAAACCTGTGCCAGCTGCTGTCTGAGTGTTTTGTTCAGTAGTTTGTGTCTTTCAGAGGTCCTTCTGTGTAAAATCCCATTTGTACGACAAGTTATGTTTATATACACTGGTATTGTGGTGATGTTAAGTTGCATAGTTGTGTTAAGTCATATGTTGGGTGAATCCTGTAAAGCAGTATTTGATGTAGAAATAAGTTGAGCACTTGGTGTGTAATGGCCTTGCAATTCCTGGCAGCAGACCTTGGAGCTCCTCGTTGTGTTAGTTCTAAGGCTGATATGACACAGCTGTCGACAGGTTAATTAATTAAATTTATTTATTTTAGCATTTTGTTGCATGTGATTGCATTGATAGTTTAGGAAATGCTTGTTATGCAATAACGTTAGACTTGCTGAAAGGCTACTAACACTGATGAAAATGTATTTGTTACACCCGACTTCGTCTGGTACATTGTACTTTGGTAGACAGTTGGTAAAGTTCCTGCCATCTTTCAGCAGCTTATCTGAAGCTTGTCTCGTGTTGCTATTTGTGAGGCTTTCCACGCTAATTTTCTGGGGTGTTTAATTGACTGCAAGTCACAAAAGGTCTTCTTTCCAGCACTTTGAAGATGTCTCTGACCCTGAACCTTAACAAGTGTCAGTATGCCAAAGCCAAAAATACATAACGTTGCCAAACAAGTAGGCTAGTGCTAGTTTTTTTTTTTTTTTTTTTAACTATTCCAGTGAATATCAAAGCTGATACTGACTACCAAGTACAACTAACCAAATGCCTATGGTGGAGATTCTTGGAGCCAATTGGTTATGATTAGGCCTTTTGTCAGATTTTTGTGACCTCTGTTTCTTCAAACACAGATCTGGTCAGTCCTGCTTGAGAATTGGTTCCAATTGAGAGGGTGTTTAAAGCTGTGAAGTGCATCTTGTGCAACTCATAGGTTCTTGCTACACCAAACTTTGCTGCTCCCTTTAAGCAGATACCAGCAGTACAAGTGCCAAAGCTATTCTGAGCCAGGACAACACAGGAGGCAATGAGCATCCTGTCTGCTACTGTTCAAAGACGTTCTCACCCACACAGAAAAACTGCAGTACAGTTGAAAAGAAATCAATCACTTTCTTGCGGACTTAGGAACATTTTTTGTTTTTTACAGACCACAATCCACTTTATCCATCACATATCTAACAGGAATTACAGGCTAATGTGTTCAATAACCACAACTTGGACATCTGCCACAGGAGGGCTCAGGATGACACTGTGGCACATGAGTTATCTATAAGATGACATCTTCATGGTTGGTGAGGAGGCGGGTTGTTTTAGTGTTGCGTGTTCCATCTACAGCTCATCCTTGATAATCTTTTAGATAGGCACCTGTGCTGGCGCTTTTATCTCCCTTTCCCTCTGTCCTTCCTTCAGCTAGCTGCTGCAGTGACATCTGTTTGGTGCCATGGAGCTTTATTTACCCAGTTCTTTTCAAGTGACGTCTGGGAGCATGCCCTGATGCTGCTCTTTGTCGCATTCACAACACCACGGAACTGCCTTGGGTACTGGATGCCAATGATCCAATGGCTAAACTGGCTCACCCACTAGCTCTTGCACTGGTGAGGAGGGTGCTCATGACACCCAGCAGGATGAAAAACAAAACCTGCCAAAGGGTGGATGAACTCCTTAAGACTCAACGGCCATCATGCTTTTATGTTTGTTTTTTATGTTTTTTTTTTGTTTTTGTTTTTTTAAATGTTTATGTACTTGATTCTTATTTAATTAATTAATTTTAAATGTGTTGTGTATTTAATTTGTGGGTGCACCCTGGCCATGGTTCTGCATCCGGAAGCATAAGTGGTCCTCCAGCCCACAGTTCAATCCTTTGTGGGTTGACAGCAGGACTGGCACTTCAGCTGCTGTAAAACCATCTCAAACAGCTCCAAATAAACAAAAAAACAATCAAGATTCCCATTTCCCCTCTCTGTGGGACTAACTCTACCGCTGCCTTTCATTGGAAGGTAGTGCACATTATGAAGGGGAAGGGGGAAAGCCATCTCATCTCCTGAGAAGAAGAAACTGCAGGAGAGCATCAAGTGTCTTGTCTTTGGAGGATGACAGCTGGTGCGGTGCTGAGGGATTGTCCACTACACGACAGCTCCCAGGTCTAAACTTGAGGATCCAGTTATTTCCAATAAACTATTTGCTTTAAATCTTAGTCCCCATTGGGTCGATTATTATGTTATGGCGTTAGAACCAACTGTAACAATGAGGAATCGTGTAGGTTCTCAAGTTCATTTGTGCACACCCACTGACAGATTCTTGGTTGCATGCTCGTTCAGAAATCCTACACAGGCCCATCAAACTGGAGTTTGTACCCAGATACCATAGCGTGAAGCGGATGAGCATCTACAACTCTCTCTGGATGGAATACTGATCCCAGCCTTCGGCTGGAGAAGTAAGCAGCAGTTACTTTTCCAGCCAAAGGCTGGGATCAGTGGGTAGATTGAGACAATGCTATATGCAGGGCCGTGTATTAAAATTCAGAGTTTGAATCAAACCCTGTTCCATATATCGGTAATTTAACTCCTATCCTACAGACTCTGGAGTCAATCAAGTAGGTCATTGTGTAATATCTCTTACAACTGCAGATGGTTCATAAAACTGACTAATGACAAAATCAGGTCAGGGAGCATGTGCTGGTTCCACACATCATCATATCCACCACAGCATGGAACCGCTTTGAGTTCTGGATGGCAACCATCCTGGCAGATAACTGGTCTATCCAAACCTCTTGAAAGCAAGTTGAAAATGAAGGCCAAAAAAAAAAAGTTAAGTAATAAAACTTACACAGCTGTGCATCATTCTGCATTTTATGAAATCTAAACTTCAGAAGTGCCTTAATTGTGGTAAAAACAAATCAAACATTCCTTTACCCCAGTTTTTTGAGTATTTTTCTACACTTGTGGTTGTTAAAAATGCAGCTCAACTACTATTAAAAACTAGTGGAAGTCAGATGACGAGTTGATTCCACATGTACCGTTTTCAAATCCTATAAAAACCATAACCATACAAAATAATTCAGAAATAATTACAGGGCAAAATATTTTATGCGACTAATCCATAACTAACTGCTCATCAGTGCTGCTAAGGGGGGGGGGAGATAAACAAACATTCATATTGACGACCACCATATCTTGATATTTAACAACATGAACACTGATTTTTAAAGTCCAAAATCAATATAGTTCAAACTTTCACTTCAAGCACAGAAATAATCCAACATCACAACAGTTCCTGACATGATCCGCCGTAACAGATATGGTGATACCAATTAAGCAGGCACTGCCCAACACTAAAGCATTTTTTGCCACTTTATATGCAGCCGATTTTGGGATTAAAGATACATTGGTAATCAAACTGGATTTTAGTTAGATACAAACACACATTCCATACAAACACTGTAAATGTGTTAAGGTTCTACTGGGCGGGGAAATGTAATGTGCATTGACATTATTTACATTTTCCCCATGACCCAGTGCAGTGGTGTCCAAAGACATGCCAGAAAGGGCCAAGAGGGTGCAGGTTTTCTTTGCAGCCACTGATTCCAGCAGGTAATTTCACTGACAAACTCATCCCATCTTCTCAAAGTGATGTTAATCAGTGAAATCACCTGCTGCAGTCAGTGGCCTAGTGTTACAAATAAAACATTTCACCGAATGAAATATTCTTTCCACTGAACAAATAAAAAAATAAAAAAACTTCCATTATTTGTTTTATATAATGCCTAAAATAGATCCTTGTAATTTGATATTTTATTAATTTAGAAAAAAAGAGACTTACACCTTTCCTGTTCCTACGGTGTCCGCCAAAGCGTTATACTAGACCAAGATGACCCATCTCACCCAGGTGTCATCTGATGGAGCCTGCTGTGCCCCACTGTCCCAGTGCCAGCTTTTGCAGGCCCAACCCGGCCTGCCTGCTTCTGCCTCTGGCAAACACTGCTTTTTTAATCACTCTCGAGCCCCCTCGGGGCATCCAGCCTTCCTGTCCATTACCCATTGAGTCTGGGTGCTGTGTCAGGCTGTTTGTTTTTAAGTTAAGTGCCATCGCTGCTAGTGTGAGCGCACGGTGACATGTAATGGTACAAAACGCATGGGACCAATTTTGTACACTAAATGGAACCAAAATTGTACAGTAAATGAAACACAATGGCAAATGGGACGAATGATCAATATCACGTGTCATACAAATCACCAATCTATTCAGGCATTATATAAGGGTGATTCTTTAACTACGGGCACTATTGGCCTTGTAAATGTAATTTCCACCACACCATTGCCTTACAATATAAAGCGCCTTGGGGAAACTGTTGTGATTTGGCACTATATACATGTGCTCTGATGTTACTGTTTATCTCCATAGAAACTACCCAAACAATCTTTCATACAAACTGTTTAAAGGGACATTACAGTGTTGTGGTGGAAATTACGGCAATAGTGTGGGACAACTACATTTTGTTTAAAAAAAAATCACAACAGTTGTATGACATTGAATACCCCAATTATGTTTTGATTATTTTACTGATATTTTATTCAGAGATATTTTAAAACATTAGAAAAAACGTTTCTTTACCATTCATTTTTATCATTGAAGATCAAAAGTCTGGGTGTGGGACAAGCACAAAACGGCAATATTTGCATATAATGATGCTGAAAAAAGGTGAAAAAGTCATCATAGACTACTAGAACAAATTTCTTAACACACTTTCATTGTAAAGATAACTATAAAAGTGTGAAATTTCCCCTTTTTTCTGTTTTTCATACAATATGATCAAAGGACATAAGTGCCCGTAGTGTAAGAATCACCCATAATTTGTAATATCAAAGTGCAATACTTGGAGAACCGCATCTCTTAAGTATCATGATATGCACTGAATTGGTGCCCAAGTATTTTGATGTAGATTGTATTGCGAGATCCCAGCCCTAGTGCTGCTGCTGATGACATCATAAGATGATCCAAATATGTAGGCAGGTTTCAACCTGTTGTAAAAACTGGACAAACAAACCAAACATCAGCAGCAAGACCACCTGCAAGACCTAAACAACTGGAGCTACACGGCACATTTTCTTGAGTGCACAGGCACAAAACTCTTCCAGTCTTCTGAACCACTACGGGGCAAATCCAAAACTCATCCCCATGCATACAGAAGGAATCTCTCAGTCTCTAAGCACTTTCCTGTTATTCTTCAGTACTGGACTGCAGGTGTTATTTAAGGAGAAGAATTGCAAATGTATGATGGTTGTCCAGAAGGAGAATACAAAGCTGAAGTTGACTGGGGTTGTTTTCACCCTACCTCACCATTGTGGTCGAAGCTTGCTGCAGCCCTTAGCTTCAGAGGTTAGTAATCCAGCACTGGATACGGTTACACAAGGGACCTCAGGTGGGAGATTCAGGGACAAAACAGGGAGGGAGACTGAAAATGTTACTGGGTGTCGGAGTGAGACAGTGAGACAGAAACAAAATGAAAAAGGAGGGAGAGACAGTGAGGGGGTGGTGCCTTTTAATCTGGGATTTGGAGGAGTGTGAGCAGACCTGATACCAGCAACTGTGAGTGCTATCAGCTGCACTCCCCTTTCTCCTTTCCCACCTCTGCTGAACTTGACCAAAGCGGTTGAGCAGTCAGCACACTCCCTCCGCTGCATTTTCTCTTTCGCGTCTTCCCTCCCCAAGAGGTTGGCGGTTCTCCGATAGCTCCAAGCCAAAGATCATCCTGTGGTCTTCCTGTTAACAGAGGTTTCTAGGGCTGTAACAGGTCAGCTCAGGGTGCCGAGTATCAATGAGCTACACAGTCCCTCTATCTTGTTTGAGGCTAAATGCAACAGCTGTGTTGCTCATGCCTGGAAATTACACCTAATCGTGCATGGCGTAGTTACACCGGATAATGGTTAGCCCTTGCCAAGATAAGCCCTACAAATCCAGCCAATTCAGCATGATGCCATTAGACTATTAATTTTTTACAGGACGGTTAAGGAGCTCAGCAGATGAGCTAGAACATAAATGCAGAAAACAAAAGCATAGCGCCCCAGATTATGGTCACTGTTACTGACCTCTCAGTCACCTCTGAAAATTTACAACTACACTAACAACGGGTTGCATGAAACATTCAAAAATCTGCTTCTGCCAGCCAGCTTCAGAGCAATCATTGGATCTGGATCATTTCATATACAGTGGGGCCCAAAAGTATTTAGTCAGTCCCTGATTGTGTAAGTTCTCCTACTTAGAAAGATGAGAGAGGTCTGTAATTTTCATCATAGGTACACTTCAACTATGAGAGACAAAATGAGAAAAAAAAAATCCAGGAAATCACATTGTAGGATTTTTAAAGAATTTATTTGTAAATTATGGTGAAAAATAAGTATTTGGTCAATAACAAACAAGCAAGATTTCTGGCTCTCACAGACCTGTAACTTCTTCTAGAAGCTCTTCTGTCCTCCACCTGTTAGAACTCGTTATCTGTATAAAAGACACCTATCCACAGCCTCAAGCAGTCAGACTCCAAACTCAACCATGACCAAGATCAAAGAGCTGTTGAAGGACACCAGGAAGAAAACTGTAGATGTGCACCAGGCTGGGAAGAGTGAATCTACAATAGTCAAGCAGGTTGGTGTGAATAAATCAACTGTGGGAACAACTGTAAGAAAATGGAAGACATACAAAACCATTGATAATCTCCCTCAATCTGGGGCTCCACGCAAGATCTCATCCCGTGGGGTCAAAATGATCATGACAACGGTGATTTTTGTCTCTCATGGTTGAAGTGTATGTATGATGAAAATTACAGACCTCTCTCATCTTTCTAAGTAGAACAACTTGCACAATCAGGGACTGACTAAATACTTTTTTACCCCACTGTAGTTTGGAAGAAATAAATGGATAGACCCCTCTTACTTTATTATACATGCAAACCATACAGAAGATTAATAGACACATCTGTGTTTATTAAAAGTATTGCTAAAATGAACACATAATGAGGGACAGTTGAGTTGACAGGATTAGGTTTAGGGTGAACACTGATTTTGACAGGTTTAGAATTAAGGTTACAGCAAGCAAAGTCTGGAAACATGTGCTAGTGCTGCATGATGCCACACCCACCGCAGCATGGAACTGCTCCAAGTCCTGGATGGTAACCATCCAGGCAGACAACCAATCCATCCCCACCTCTCTAAAACAACCAACAATCAGCCATAGCCACAAGAAACATGGGCGTCCCTTAGCCCTTCTCCAGCCACTGGGGCCCCCAACACTGAGGCACCCACTGGGGACCATACTTGGCCTGACATGCTCACTTGACTTGAGAGTCACATGTTACAGTGAATACGTTAAGATATGACAAAAAGTCAAATGTGTTGCATATCAAAATGTTAAAAAAAAAAAAATCTCAGCTTTTTGAATGTGTCAAATATATTTGTCTGGAACAATCAATTAAGATATGTTCTATTAAGTGAAATATTAAGAAAAGAGGACACAGGAGAGCATCATTAGGGGTCTGAGGGTTAAATAACTGGAGGTTTGTTTTTTTTTAATGAATAATTTCATGCCTAATTTGAGCAGGTTATAATGCTTATAGTTTCTCTGAAAGAAAGTTATTTTTTTTTAGCTTCTAACACCACTCTGCTCTTTCACTCTGGAGCACAACAGAAACAGGTTAAGTCCTTTACACCTTAAATTCAAATTGAAAGGCTAGACTAAAAGCCAGTTTCACATTTTATCATTAGCACCTGTAAAACAGAAACATTATGATTCCAAGTAACATAATTTCCATTTGAAACAAATTAAACTTTTTTTTTTTCTTGATTATGGAACTCATTTTCCACTGAATGTCACTTATGCAATTGTAGTTCAGAAGCCCTTGATAGCTTTTCTGGGAAGTCTTATGATTTGCGGTGAAACTATAATTTTGTGATCTGGCTTTCTGTGTTGCCTAAGTGCATGACAAAATATATTTGCCCTTTTACTGTGTGTGAGTGTGTGTGAGAGAGAGAGTGCTGGCCTACTTAATGATTAACTTTTATGTCTATAATAGCACATCCCTCACAAATAAATGTTGTAAAATCAGATTTGGTTAATGGAAGCCAGTAACATAAAAAGTATTGAACTCTGTATTCACTGACAAATACACATGTGTTCATATTCGGCAATATTATGTAAAAACTGCAATAAATATGAATCTTGCAGGCAGCGCTGTTCATGCTTATTGCACAGCCAAGAAATTGATTGTACTTTTCTCAGTTATTGTAAGTGTTGATTTTAATCAAATTATTATGAGCTGCAAAGTACAGATGTGCGTTATTACATTGATATGCGAGCAGAGCATTGTAATCAAATCTGTACATGGGTTTTTGTGCGTATTTGTGAACAAAATAGTTTTTAAAAGGCTGGATGGATTTTCACTAAACTTGGTAGGACTGTTACTTCAGTTAGTGTCTCCAGATGATTAACTGATAGAACAGATGGGTCAAAGCGAAGGCCACTCAAAACATAACCCCAAAAAACAGTTTACATAGTACAAACCCAAATCACAGCACAGTGGCTTAGTGGTTAGCGTGGGTGCCTCACAGCAAGAAGGTCGTGGGATTGCTTCCCACCTGGGGGCCTCTCTGTGTGGAGTTTGTGTGTTGTCCCTGTGTTCCCGCAGGGAACCCACTCAAACCTCCCTTCCTCCAACATTTATAAGACTTGCATGTTAGGTGAATTAGAAGAAAAAAAAAAGAAAATAGGTGTGCGAGCAGGTGTGAATATGTTTGTCGTTCTATACACTGTTAAACCGAACACTCCATTTTAATACAATAATTAAGTTAATGTAACTCAAACTTTGAAAAAGTTAGTCACTCATCTCCATTAATTAAACTAACTCAAAAATGAATTGTTGTCATAACAACTCAGTGCATTTAAGTGCATTTTAAGTGCATTTAAAATTTTGGGGCATTTAAGTGTTGGTGATGTATTTCCAGTGCATTCCATTCACTCATTTTAATTGAGTTTATACCATTATGAAAACTGCAAGTTCTCTTTATTGGCTGCCTTTTAGCAATTTTCATTCTGTTGTAGTCCCTTCATATATATATATGTACACACACATTTTAGAAAGCAGATTACTGTCAACAAGTAAACCAAAGAATGCGTCCAAAAATTTAATCCAAAACACAATGCAAATATTTTTAGAAGGAAATTTATTCGGTACTTTTTAATTGAAAAACATAAACTAGATATATGTAAATTTAATTAACTATAAATTGTTAAGGTACTACAATTTTAAGAATTAAATTTTTGAAAACTATTTAATTTAAGTTGGCAAACTCAAATGGTTGCAGGCATTCAGTTTCCTCAGATGGTTTGAGTTCAGTTAACTCATTGGGTTTTACAGTGTATGTGGCCCTGCGTCAGACTGGCACCCTATAGGCTCCACCCCCCATGGCCCTTAATTAGAGTAAGTGGATACAGAACACAAAATGGATGGATGGAACCCCAAAGCAGACAGTTGGGATGTTGGGACAAAAAAAAAAAGAAAAAAAAAAAGAATAAGTTTCTATCTATTTTCTATCTAGTTTCTATCTATCTATTTTGACATCTACTTTACTGCAGATAGTATGAACCACAGATATTTCATATTTTGTGTGGTCAAGTTTATTTTTCATTTGCTAATCTACAGAGCAGCCATTGCTGCATTTAAGGCCCCCAACACATTCCAAATAAAAAGTTGGAAAGGAGACAATTTACTGTTAGTAATGATGTTCAAAAACAGGTGATGTCAGCAGGTGACTGTAATCATGAGATGGTACAAAAGCAGTATCCATGAATGGCTGATTATGGACAAAATGGCATTTATTTCCCCATACAATGCAGGTACCCAGTTCCAACTGAATTTACAAAGTCAAAGGAAGTGTCCTGTCCAAGACACAAAGGGTTAGTGGCACCAGAAATCAAATCCAGGTCTACATATTGGCAGTCCAGCTCTGCATCTGACTTATCCACCTGCTCTACATATACAGTCTACATAAGATTTAAGTTAAATTAATACCTTATCAAACTACTGAACAACATGCCTTTGCCATATAGTCATATCCATATTCTCTCCCTCCCATCCTGACTGCAGGAGTGACTAAGGGTTTTCCAAGAATAGGATTCCCTTTGATAACCACCCGGCGCCCGATTTCCCTGCATCTGGCCTCGAGCAGTGACAGAGACTGAGACAACAAAACCAGATTCCAAATAGCCAGGCTTTATCTGAGGAGACGTAGGGTAGAATCAGCTGAATATTCTGAGACACGGACAGAGGCAGCTGCGAGGACTTGGCCTCAGGCTAGTTGAAGAGAAACAGGCCCTGTATGCATCCAGCCACCACTCTATCCTCTTACATAATGTCTCGAGTTCAATATAGCTGCGGTCGACTATTTAAAGCCCTCCTGTCTAGGCCTGTTGACAAAAACGTGATATACTTAGTAGCCACAGTGCAGCATTAAAACCCCTGCTCAGACTATCCTGGTTACAGATACCTCTCAGGCTGTGGATTTAGCCAATGTTTGGAGTATTTTTAACTTAACTGTTGATCAAAGCTATTCACACGAGGTGCAAAAGTCACACAGCAGTCGTCACTGGATGCTTCACATCTCTGTGCTGTACTAGACAGTCAGCATATTTGAATGATCTCAATACCTACCTAAAGCCCCGTTTACACCGGACTGAGACCTATATAAGACCTACAAGATCATGGAATTTTGTCAACTCTCACAAGACTTGGCTGGTCTCTACTGTGATCTGTTATTTGCGTTTACACCAAGGATGCATTGAGACTGAATTGTGCGAGTGACAAATATGTTACTATTCGCAATTATTGATGCAACCCCATGCAGAGTCAATTGAGAGTCTATTACGATCCATAGGATCATGATGAGAGCGAGTTGAGACTTGTGAGACTTTATCAAGACCAATAATGAGACCCATGCATCTCTTAACTGGCCGTACAACTTTTGTGTTTTTAACTGTTCACCACACTTGCACACAAGTTGGAGACTGATGTGGAATGATGGCGGCTGCGACTGACCTTCTTTCCGACCATGGAGACCCCATTGAGACAAGCCTGCAACCCCAGTGAGAGTAAGAGTAAGCAGACACCATTTTTCGATTGCATATCGGTCGTGGGCGCAGTGTAAACGGGGTGTTACACAGTCAGTGTGAGTTTATTTAATTGGGGTAACCAACGGGGCACCAAGAACTTGAGGTTGCTGGTGGCGAGCAGAGACATGCTCTGGGATGTTAGGCTAATTCAGCATGCAACTTTTAGAAAACTTAAGTCATAGAAATTTTGCATCGAGACAGCTTTGAAGAACAAAAAAGGCTCTATAGACAAGGAATTAGTATACAAATAATGAATGTTCATGAGTTCAATGGTACGAATATTTCATTCCATTGAAAGAATGTAAAAAATTTCATTATTTGTTTTATACAAGGGGTAAAATAGATCCTTGTCATTTCATATTATATTACAGTTCAAACAACAGAAAAGGGAGCTATATTTCGGTGCATCTGACTTTGTGCACTAATTCCTCACTTCAGGGAAAAATCACATCAGAAATTTGGCCAACTTTTGTGCATTATTGTTGCTTTGACATCAACAATCCAACACGAACTTTAAATAGGAGTCCAAAAATAATTCTGACAACGAAGTCCGCGATGCTGTGCACCGACTTTGTGTACACCCCCCCCCCCCCCAAAAAAAAACTGTACCTCAGTGCAGCGGAAAAAAAAAAAAAAAAAAAAAAAATCACATCAGAAATTAGTAGAGCGTTTCATTCCAACTTCCTTCTAACAGTTCTTCATTCCTCCAGACGGCTTACAGCGCAGTGGGTTTGTTTGTGCATGTGTGTATGTTTGAAGAATTAGCATCATCAATTAGCACCTTCAAATCGTCATCCGCAAACTCCGCATGTGGGCGGGGTTCGCAGCGTACAATGGTACCAAACGTATGGAACCAAATTGCACCCTAAATGGGACGAACAATCCATGTCACATGACATACAAAGCAGCAATCAAATGACAAGGATCCACTCAGCCATTATATAACAGTTAATAACGAAGTGCTTTTCTATGACATTTATATTCTACTGACAACATGGACATCAATCAAATAAAATAAATAAATAAAAAAGAAACAGTTTTCATCAATTTACACTGAATGGTGATTACATTTAAGGAAAAAATTTAAACTTGTGAGACACTAATATGAGCATTTGGTTTATTTCTGACTATATTTGAAATAATCAGGCTTTAGACTTGTCTTAAACTGAAGTCACACTGGTTTGAACAGCATTGAATGTATTTGCTGCTGACCCCCCCCCCAAAAAAAACACACACACACCCGCAAACTGAAAAACTATAATATTTTACATGTACCAAACAGAGATATGCACAGCTAAAAAAAAAAAAAAAAGTGATGCCTGGAACACTGACTGAATTATACTGTCATATACAAATATTTAGGGTTTTTTTTTTTTTTTTTACGAGATTCTGCTAAATACAAAGTAAAACGTTCAGCCAGACTGTTCAAAATGTGGAAAGTAGATCTTCAAGCCAACTGCAGTGATATTTTTAAATTTTGTGCAAGTTTTTTTTTTTACTACACCTGTATGAGGAAACTTGACAGAAATGTTCCGTGGTTTGAACTATACTGTGATACAGTTACACCTCAACTATATTCATGCTAAAATGATTTTTATCCATTTTAATATAGTCTTGTTTTAACTGCATGGTTTAAAAGAAATCCTAGAAAAGTCAAAGTCAGTCTTCCTTTTATATTAAGTTTTAGACTTCTTTTAAACAGATATAAACGAGTGCAAATCAAAGAACAATTTCTAAACTGATTGTAATCATGTTTAAATTACTTCTTAATTAGATACTAGTGATTTGTAAAATGGATTTATACATACAGCTGCAAACTAAACTAGTTTAAATATCAGATAAACTGGTTTTGAGTGATTGTTTGGGGGGGGGGGGGGGTCAACTGAAGGTATTTTTGACTTAAATTTAAATAAATTAACCAAAAATCCCTTCTTGGCTTCAGACAAATTGACAGGCATTTCTCATATATTTCATTAATGAAAAATAATCAAACAGCACAGAATAGACAAAAAACAAACAAAACAAATGCTTAACACAAAGATATTACAATTTTTTTTCCTCAGTAGTCAGCTACTCATTTTCTTGTAAAATAATATTTGAAAATGAAAGACACGCACGCACGCACACACACACATATATATACTCAACAAAAATATAAACACAACACTTTTGGTTTTGCTCCCATTTTGTATGACATGAACTCAAAGATGTAAAACGTTTTCCACATACACAATATCACCATTTCCCTCAAATATTGTTCACAAACCAGTCTAAATCTGTGATAGTGAGCACTTCTCCTTTGCTGAGATAATCCATCCCACCTCACAGGTGTGCCATATCAAGATGCTGATTAGACACCATGATTAGTGCACAGGTGTGCCTTAGACTGCCCACAATAAAAGGCCACTCTGAAAGGTGCAGTTTTGTTTTATTGGGGGGGATACCAGTCAGTATCTGGTGTGACCACCATTTGCCTCATGCAGTGCAACACATCTCCTTCATACAGAGTTGATCAGGTTGTCAATTGTGGCCTGTGGAATGTTGGTCCACTCCTCTTCAATGGCTGTGCAAAGTTGCTGGATATTGGCAGGAACTGGTACACGCTGTCGTATACACTGGTCCAGAGCATCCCAAACATGCTCAATGGGTGACATGTCCGGTGAGTATGCCGACCATGCAAGAACTGGGACATTTTTAGCTTCCAAGAATTGTGTACAGATCCTTGCAACATGGGGCCGTGCATTATCCTGCTCAACATGAGGTGATGTTCTTGGATGTATGGCACAACAATGGGCCTCAGGATCTCGTCACGGTATCTCTGTGCATTCAAAATGCCATCAATAAAATGCACCTTTGTTCTTCGTCCTTAACGGACGCCTGCCCATACCATAACCCCACCGCCACCATGGGCCACTCGATCCATAACATTGACATCAGAAAACCGCTCACCCACACGATGCCACACAAGCTGTCTGCCATCTGCCCTGAACAGTGTGAACCGGGATTCATCCGTGAAGAGAACACCTCTCCAATGTGCCAAACGCCAGCGAATGTGAGCATTTGCCCACTCAAGTGGGTTACGACGAACTGGAGTCAGGTCGAGACCCCGATGAGGACGACGAGCATGCAGATGAGCTTCCCTGAGACGGTTTCTGACAGTTTGTGCAGAAATTCTTTGGTTATGCAAACCGATTGTTTCAGCAGCTGTCCGAGTGGCTGGTCTCAGACGATCTTGGAGGTGAACATGCTGGATGTGGAGGTCCTGGGCTGGTGTGGTTACACGTGGTCTGCGGTTGTGAGGCTGGTTCGATGTACTGCCAAATTCTCTGAAACGCCTTTGGAGACGGCTTATGGTAGAGAAATGAACATTCAATACATGAGCAACAGCTCTGGTTGACATTCCTGCTGTCAGCATGCCAATTGCACGCTCCCTCAAATCTTGCGACATCTGTGGCGTTGTGCTGTGTGATAAAACTGCACCTTTCAGAGTGGCCTTTTATTGTGGGCAGTCTAAGGCACACCTGTGCACTAATCATGGTGTCTAATCAGCATCTTGATATGGCACACCTGTGAGGTGGGATGGATTATCTCAGGAAAGGAGAAGTGCTCACTATCACAGATTTAGACTGGTTTGTAACAATATTTGAGGGAAATGGTGATATTGTGTATGTGGAAAAAGTTTTACATCTTTGAGTTCATCTCATACAAAATGGGAGCAAAACCAAAAGTGTTGTGTTTATATTTTTGTTGAGTGTATATATATATATATATATATACACATACATACACATATATATATATATATACACACACACACACACACACACACACACACAGTGAGGAAAATAAGTATTTGAACACCCTGCGATTTTGCAAGTTCTCCCACTTGGAAATAATGGAAGGGTCTGAAATTTTCATCTTAGGTGCATGTCCACTGTGAGAGACAAAATTTAAATAAAAAATCCGGAAATCACAATGTATAATTTTTTTTAATAATTTATTTGTATGTTATTGCTGCAAATAAGTATTTGAACACCTGTGAAAATCAATGTTAATATTTGGTACAGTAGCCTTCGTTTGCAATTACAGAGGTCAAACGTTTCAGGTTTCATGTTTCAGGTTTGGGGTTTCAGCTCCCTCCAAAGATTTTCTATTGAGTTCAGGTCTGGAGACTGGCCAGGCCACTCCAGGACCTTGAAATGCTTCTTACAGAGCCCCTCCTTAGTTGCCCTGGCTGTGTGTTTGGGGTCATTGTCATGCTGGAAGACCCAGCCATGACCCACCTTCAATGCTCTTACTGAGGGAAGGAGGTTGTTTGCCAAAATCTTACAATACATGACCCCATCCATCCTCCCTTCAATACGGTGCAGTCGTCCTGTCCCCTTTGCAGAAGAGCACCCCCAGAGTATGATGTTTCCACCCCCATGCTTCACGGTTGAGATGGTTTTCTTGGGGTTGTTCTCATCCTCTAAACATGGTAAATGGAGTTGATTCCAAAAAGCTCTATTCTGGTCTCATCTGACCACATGACCTTCTCCCATGCCTCCTCTGGATCATCCAGATGGTCACTGGTGAACTTCAAACAGGCCTGGACATGTGCTGGCTTGAGCAGGGGGACCTTGCTGCCCTGCAGGATTTTAAACCATGACAGCATCATGTGTTACTAATGTAATCTTTGTGACTGTGGTCCCAGCTCTCTTCAGGTCATTGACCAGGTCCTCCTGTGTAGTTCTGAGCTTTCTCAGAATCATCCTTACCCCACAAAGTGAGATCTTGCATGGAATCCCAGACCGAGGGAGATTGACAGTCATCTTGTGTTTCTTCCACTTTCTAATAAATAATCATAACAGTTGTTGTCTTCTACCAAGTTGCTTGCCTGTTGTCCTGTAGTCCATCCCAGCCTTGTGCAGGTCTACACTTTTGTCCCTGGTGTCCTTAGACAGCTCTTTGGTCTTGGCTATGGTGGACAGGTTGGAGTGTGATTGATTGTGTGAACAGGTGTCATATATATATATATATATACATACACAACACATATACACACACATATACATACATACACACACACACATATTTTCATATTCAATTCTGAAAAGGCATGTTACTGTAAACAAGTATATGTCACACAATACTGTGAAAATGTGGTTCGGTTAAATGCTGGTTTTGAAAGCAAATACATAGTATAATGTTCTAGTTTGAAGACTGAAAATTTTGGCATGAACATGTAAAATTAAATTTAACTTCTTTTCCCAAGTTTAAGGTATTATTAAATTAAATCATTTTTATTAATCATTATGCATGTTTTTTGGTCATAGGTATAGGAGCCTCTATAGGTCATAGCTTTTTTGAAAAAAAAAAAATATATATAATCAGGTGTGATAACTTTACAACTCATTTATAATAAATATTACAGTAGTTAGAACCCTCATAAACAGTACTTTGTGTTTTTTTTTAAGTTACAGTATGACCCACCCATCACAAAGGAAAACAACACAGCCAATTAAATTTTAGTCAAAGTATTTATTTCTGCAAAAAGTTAATTACACAGAAGTCAACATATTGCCAAAGAGAAGTTAATGGTTAATACCAGTTAAACTCTTCCTCTTCTCCAGCCTACGCACGTCAAAGTGTTAACTGAACCTCTCCTTGAATCTAATCCAATGTGTCTTCAGTATCAGAGACAAACTCAAAGTACATTATTAAAATGCATGCTGTGATAGCATTTTTCTGATTTGGAGTTGGCCACCACATTTCAGTCATATTTAATGTTTTACAGACTACACAGAGTCAGAATTTGTTTGTTTATTTGTGTGAATACAACAAATACAAAACAAGTATCTGGAAATAACTCTCAGATGGTTGCGCTATCTTATTCTTCCACATGGACCTTTGTTTTCCTGCTGGCTTATCAAAAAAACTGACTCACTGTTCTCAGCTGGTCCAATGAGTTTCAGTCACAGACAAGGTCAGTTCCACAAACAAAGGGGACAGAGAGTGTTTCCAATGCTGGAAAATGTGGTACAAAACACAATTAAAGCTGTACGGCCTCTGGGTTTTTTAAGCCACTAAAGGAATTTTCTTTGGCAGAACTATAATTTTAATCCTGAGCATTTAAATAATGTATTCATAATAAGATATTGTCAATAAAAATAAAACTCATGCTGTCTGGAAACAATTCAGAATTTCTATCCCTGAAGGGGAGAAATTCAAGCGATCAGACGTTATGACCTATGTTTGGTAGCGACATCATAGAGCACATGGAGGCTTCCCCCCGATCTGCCTGAGGATCCTGAGGGATGCATGGCAACTACCAATCAGAGTAAAGTAAGGCAATATGATTGCGTGAATAAACCAAGGCAAAGAAAATGCGCTGAAACAACTTATTTCTGTATGAATCTGTTTCTCATGTATTTTGTGAAAGTTAGCAAGAAATAAACAATTCTAAATCTCAATGCTGTTTATGGAACTGGATAACAACTCTGAAGTGATTTACAAGACATCTTCCGGATGTTAGCGTGCACACCCTGGGAATACACATCAAGCAGGTGGGTCAGGACCAGTGGTGGGCAAAGTTCAGCTAATCCGATAACTGATAATTATGTAAGATAATGTTTTTGCTTGCAGATTAGCTTTTCAGATAACTTTTAAAACCATAAGTGAACCAATTATCTTCTAATAAATTTAGTTCCAATAACTTTCAGTCCATTAACATTTTTTATTTGCTCGTAAAGTGAGCAAAGTTTAACAGTCAAAAACATTCGTAAACCCTATAATCAAACATTTTAGTCCATCTGTTGTGTGTTTGTGGCTGTCACTTGCTGATGATGTCATCATTAAGTGCAAAACATGATTGCCCGGTTGACACAGGGAGCACTGTGGGTAGTGTAGTTCAGGTTCACTTTGGATGTTACAGTGAGTGTTAAGCCCCGTTTACACACAGACGGTAAGAGCTCCCGGAAGCATCCCGGAAGAGTTTTTGGTCGTCTTAAGGATCACACACCGTTGTTAACGCCGGCACTAGGGGGCGTGGCTTCGTTCCGGCTTTACCGGGAATCGTCAAAAAAATTATTCAACATGTCGAATAATTCTGGGAGCGCTCCCGGAGACCTCCCATGACGACAGCGACAACGCGAACAACGGCATTTGATACTTTTTAATCGCCGATTCATCCTGCTGCTTCCTGTAGTGCCGCAGTTCTCATCACGCCGCAATGACCAATCAGGGACTGAATATGTAGTGACGTGGAGATGTCTGGAGTTTGAAGATGTGAACATGTCCTGTATCTGGTAGCAGCCTGTGAGCAAGACTTATGTCTCTTTTGTCCTTTATTTTACAATCATGACAGAGTTTTTGGAGCGAGCAGCAGCACCACAGCAGCGTGGAGCGGAGTTTCTTTTTATTTTTATGTGCGTGCGCGCGCGAATCGTCCTGGAGATTATTTTGCTTATTAGCTACACAGCTGTATAATAAAGCAAATGGTGACTGGCTTCTAAACACAATTATGACAGAGTTTTTTGGGGGAAAGAGCGAGGAGGAGCCCCGCTGCAAACAGCAGCAGCAGGGAGCGGAGTTTCTTTATTTCTTTCTTTTTTTTTTACGTGCGCGCGAGCGAATCGTCTGTAGAGAATATTTTATTAATTAACTACACAGATGTATAATAAAGCAAATGGTGACTGGTTTCTAAACACAATTATGACAGAGTTTTTTGGGGGAAAGAGTGAGGAGGAGCCCCGCTGCGCGCACTCCGCCCCTTTTCACCACGAAAACAGCTGGAACTACCGCGAACTTCGGTCTACGTACTACTCGCCGACAAAACCGTCTATGTGTAACCAAGCCTTTGCCGTCCGCTCGAGGCAGGAACAAAATGAACTAATTTTAACATTTTATTTCTTTGTGGCTGATGGCATAATTTAATCGCCAAGACTCGGTGGGAGAGAGGAGAGCTCACGGCGTAGCTGTGTTACAGAGGGAATTTTGTTTTGGATAATCAGGATGCTTTATCTGGATTATTTCTTCAGAATTTAATGAACCCCACTGAAACTAACAGGTAACAATTTAAAATTTACTATGTGTCTTTTACTCTGCCAATCAATGCATTAATGGACGTATTTCGGTTGTTTAAGCCGCAGTGTTCAAAGTGTGTGGGAAAAAAAAGCAGCAGCTTTTTAGTTCGTAAATGACGGAGTATGTGATAAACGAGATAAACTGTGACTTCTAATACTGTGTTTTACTGCTTTTGAAAGATGATGACAGTGTTTGGGGTTTTATTTTTTTATTCATTAATTTTTCGTGCGTTCTTTTGTGTTTGTGATCCTTGAATTTACCCAGCAGCCCCTGCGGTGCTTAAAGTGAAACTGGTTTATCAGAAGCCGACAGTGTAATCTGATGTGGCCGCGTCCGAATGAATACTAAAAGTTATCGGTTATCTGTAAAGGCTACACATACACACACACACACCGTTTTTTGTTTTGTCTTGGTACGTTATTGTAAATTTGCATTTTTGAAGGTCATTATTTTTGCAGCACAGCAGGTTTTTAAAATTAGGCCGACCATTTTTTATTTTTCCAAATACGTACAGTATATAAAGGCGCGCGCACACACACACACACATCTTAAAATATTGAAAAGGACATACAAGTAACAAAAACAGGGTGACTTTATAACTTTAAAACTACAAAATTTATTTGAAAAAAAATAAAGAATGCATTTTATTGGGTTTTTCCAATCAGTTTAATACAGACATATATTTGGTGAAAGAAGGTTCATTATAAATTCTAAGAGCACAATGTGAAAAAACATTAGCCACCAATAATATGATGACTTTCAGACTTTTAGAGTCTAAGTGATATTGGCAGGTCTGTGAGATCATACACATATTACGATAGAAGTATTGTTCCTCTGTGGTATTCAGCTCAGGAAGTACAGAGCCGCACAGCAACAGGCAGACGAGCGTAGGCCGGCAACAAACCATGGAAACTGGTCATGCTGAGAAGGACTTATTTTTTTTCTTCACTTACTATAGCTGCTGATTCTGAGCTCTGCAACAACTGAACATGTTATCTTTTTTCAAACAATAAATGTTTATTGTAAATGTCTATAATAAGAACATCCATCAACCAATGTCAATCAATTTAAAAGTGTTCCGTTGTGGAAAAAACAAACAATTAAAGGGGAAAAAAGCTAGCAACAGTTTTTTTTAAAACCTATTTAATATTGTTTGTCCTAAGAATTCAGCTAATTCTTCCAATAAAGATGCAGCTGCACAAAATGTTATCACTTTCAACTTGGCGAGAAATTATTTTGAACCTTTCTGTTAATATCTCTCATTAAAAGCTCAAGTATGACTTATCAACAAAATGTAAGAACCACCAAACAGTTAATGTAAAGCCGCTTCACTGCTGCACTATTTGTGCTCTTGCCTTATGCAACATTAAATCAAAATTTCTTAACTATAAATGAAGACTTTTTTTAAATTAGAAGCACAAAAATAAGAGGGCTTCAAAGATTTTTTACATATTATTACAATCCATTTATTTTGTGTCTAGAATTGATTTTTCATTATTAAGGCAATAACCAGACGTGTTTATATTTTTGACTGGTACTTCAAACAAAATCAATTCTCAATGTGTTATTCCGTGTTTGTTATCATTTTATTCCCAACACCTGATATGTTGACTGGGAGAAGCAAAGCAGAAACAAAGCATATACAAAATCAGCAGGATTTATTTATACATATTTGGCTCAAATTAAATACGGTAAATTGAAAACTCACATGCAGCTGGGGTGCAGGTTGTGGTACTGTTTATCTCGGGAAGTGTTGATCCGATTTAGACCAAAGTTGGTGCTACGACTGCAAGTCAACCAAAGACAAATTGATTTGAATTTGACAAAATGTATTAAATGTTAAGGTCAGAAGCTAAGGTTAAAATATGGGCTTAAAGCTTTCAATTTTGGCTTTTGGTTAAAGATACACCTTGGTTACTATTAAACGCTAATACAAAGTCATGTGTTGCTTTTCTCTTGGTCACATGACCTTTAATGCTTGACGACTAGCAAAGGCCAAACTAAAGGTTGAAATTGTTTAACAAACAATTTAGAGACAATATGGATCAAACATGGTTAAGCAGGTTGTGTGATAGCCAATAATAAAGTGGTTGAATTTTGGACAGAACTGATCAAAAGGTTGAGGCAATACAGAACCTTATATTATGGTATCATTGAATGACAAAGACATAATTCGCAGCCCATTGCTGTTCTACATGTTTTGAACACTGCTGCATTGAAAAACAGTTGTACATTCTGGCATTGTGAATGTGCTTATATAATGAACTGCTGTTAGGTGTTGAAATTGTCATATTTAGTTAAAATCCTGAAAATAAGATGAAGGTGGTCATAGATTTGAAAAGACTTTACTAAATATTCAGTCACTGCATCAGTATGGTAACAAGAACTTAGATTTCTGTCAATAGTTTATTATGCAAAGCTGTTCTCGATTATACCAGAGCCATAACAAAAAAACTAAACAAAAAAAAAGCCCAAATTAAAACAGTGGCAAAGGATTGAGCAGACAGCTCTACAACACAATCTCATCAATATACACACACATACTTTTTTAAAAATATATAAATATATAATTATAATTTTTTTTGCTAAACGTAGGTCCCATGTCCCACAATGCACCAGCCACCATTGCATTTCATGGTTTCAGAACTGCTCTGATCTGCTGAGGTCTGAGCCATATCCAGCTAGATGCTACTGTGAAAACTTCTGTTCTGCCAAGCAGCATGTCCGGAATTAAACGTGCTTTGTTCTGCCAGAGAAATAAAAGCCGTTGTGTTTTGTGAAGTCGGATTGTGTTGTTGAAGTAGATTTGCCCGTTAATCCTACCATTGTTTTTTCACATTACTACCAAGAGCTGCAGGACACAAAATTCACATATCAAACACACCAAATGATCCAACACACTTCCCCTCTTTTCCACCCCCCCCCCCCCCCCCCCCCCCCCCCACACACACACACACACGTCAACTACAAACTCCTGGATAGTGAACGTTGCATTTTTTATTTTTTAGTCCACAACAGCCGTTTTCTTCAAAGGACAAGATACCTGCTGGCGTCAACATTTCACAGGTAACCTTGTTTACAAACACTGTGACATGTGGGCGAGGTCATAAACCAGGAATAGATTTTTATGTGTGTGTGTGTGTGTGTATCACAGAGATGTTTCTAACAGACAATATTTCACTGCTATGCAATGTCTAATCCTAAACGTTACATGTATGATAAAAATCATTAATAATAAACTGCATGGGATTTTAATTACAATGTGCCCCGACTACAATTTAAACCAAAAATTTAAAACATCATATTATCGCAATAATTTTACGAGATCAATAATGGTTGTTCTTGAATATCTGCCAAACCAAACACGAATTAGACAATTAATTCTAATGAAGGAAAGAAAAACAGAACAGTATTCAATAATGAGCTATTCAACTTTGCATAACTCGCTATGCAGTATTTTATTTACGCACCACTTATGACTGAGTCTATGACTCTGCTAAGTACAACCTGAAAATCAGGAGAAGTTGGGAATGTATTTGAAATATACAACCCCTGGCCAAAATTATGGAATCACCGGCCTCGGAGGATGTTCATTCAGTTGTTTAATTTTGTAGAAAAAAAGCAGATCACAGACATGACACAAAACTAAAGTCATTTCAAATGGCAACTTTCTGGCTTTAAGAAACACTATAAGAAATCAGGAAAAAAAATTGTGGCAGTCAGTAATGGTTACTTTTTTAGACCAAGCAGAGGAAAAAAATATGGAATCACTCAATTCTGAGGAAAAAATTATGGAATCATGAAAGAAAAAAAAAACGAACGCTCCAACACATCACTAGTATTTTGTTGCACCACCTCTGGCTTTTCTAACAGCTTGCAGTCTCTGAGGCATGGACTTAATGAGTGACAAACAGTAATCTTCATCAATCTGGCTCCAACTTTCTCTGATTGCTGTTGTCAGATCAGCTTTGCAGGTTATGTTATGGACCATTTTCTTCAACTTCCACCAAAGATTTTCAATTGGATTAAGATCCAGACTATTTGCAGGCCATGACATTGACCCTATGCCATGACATTGACCCTATGTGTCTTTTTGCAAGGAATGTTTTCACAGTTTTCGCTCTATGGCAAGATGCATTATCATCTTGAAAAATGATTTCATCATCCCCAAACATCCTTTCAATTGATGGGATAAGAAAAGTGTCCAAAATATCAACATAAACTTGTGCATTTATTGATGATGTAATGACAGCCATCTCCCCAGTGCCTTTACCTGACATGCAGCCCCATATCATCAATGACTGTGGAAATTTACATGTTCTCTTCAGGCAGTCATCTTTATAAATCTCATTGGAACGGCACCAAACAAAAGTTCCAGCATCATCACCTTGCCCAATGCAGATTCGAGATTCATCACTGAATATGACTTTCATCCAGTCATCCACAGTCCACGATTGCTTTTCCTTAGCCCATTGTAACCTTGTTTTTTTCTGTTTAGGTGTTAATGATGGCTTCCGTTTAGCTTTTCTGTATGTAAATCCCATTTCCTTTAGGCGGTTTCTTACAGTTCGGTCACAGACGTTGACTCCAGTTTCCTCCCATTCGTTCCTCATTTGTTTTGTTGTGCATTTTCGATTTTTGAGACATATTGCTTTAAGTTTTCTGTCTTGACGCTTTGATGTCTTCCTTGGTCTACCAGTATGTTTGCCTTTAACAACCTTCCCATGTTGTTTGTATTTGGTCCAGAGTTTAGACACAGCTGACTGTGAACAACCAACATCTTTTGCAACATTGCGTGATGATTTACCCTCTTTTAAGAGTTTGATAATCCTCTCCTTTGTTTCAACTGACATCTCTCATGTTGGAGCCATGATTCATGTCAGTCCACTTGGTGCAACAGCTCTCCAAGGTGTGATCACTCCTTTTTAGATGCAGACTAACAAGCAGATCTGATTTGATGCAGGTGTTAGTTTTGGGGATGAAAATTTACAGGGTGATTCCATAATTTATTCCTCACAATTGAGTGAGTCCATATTTTTTTGTTCCCTCTGCTGGGTCTAAAAAAGTAACCATTACTGACTGCCACAATTTTTTTTCCTGATTTCTTATAGTGTTTCTTAAAGCCAGAAAGTTGCCATTTGAAATGACTGTAGTTTTGTTTCATGTCTGTGATCTGCTTTTTTTCTACAAAATTAAACAACTGAATGAACATCCTCCGAGGCCGGTGATTCCATAATTTTTGCCAGGGGTTGTTTGTATATACACATATATATATACATATATACATACATATATATATATACACATATACATATATACACATATACATATACATACATATATATATATATATATATTCCCTTTTTTGGTTAAACCCCGTGATTCTTACATGCACTTCAACTTCCATTTCACTGCAGTGAGAATGAACCAAAGATGTTTCACTTGTTAATAAACATCAACACATTCCAATAAAGGTTGGGTCAGAGGCAATTTAGGGAGAGTAATGAAAAAAATAAGCAATGAGGGTATTTCAAAAAGATGATGCCAACAGATGATTGTAATCGTGATTGGTACAAAGCAGTATCTATGAAAGGCTGAATCTTTGAGGAGCAAAGATGGGCAAAGGCTCCTCAACCTGTCAACAAATGAGTGAGAAAGTTTTTTTTTTAAATGTTTCAAAAAAATGTTCCCCATAGAAAGACTGGAAGGTGTTTGTATATTTCTTCTGCTACAGCGCATAATATCATTAAATAATTCAAGGTTTCTGGAAGAATTTCAGTGTGTAAAGGGAGAAGGGTTGCAAGCTTAATCTGAACCCCTGAGATGTCCAGTCCCTCAGATGGCACTGCATCAATAACGGTCATTCATCAATAGCTGATATAACCACATGTACAAGCAATTACTTTTGGAAAAGTGTCAAGCACTACAATATGGACTTACAATCGCAAATGCCACTTACAACTTCAATGTGTAAAATAAATAAATGCCTTACATTAACCTTGTTCAGAGGCAGTGTTAACTTCTCTGGCCGCAGAGGCTTCTGGGTTGGACTATCTCACAATGGAAACATGTACTATGGTAGATGAATCAGTATTGCAGATCTTTTTTTTGGGGGGGGGGAATAAATGGATGCTGTGTGCTTGGAACTAAAAACAAAAACAACCATCCAGAATGATATGAGCAACAAGTCCAAATACCACAATCAGTCATGTATGGGGTTGTGCCAACTGTGCCCTTGGCAAAGGTAGTTTACACTTCTGTTAATACAGAAAGGTAGATTAAGATTTTAGAGAAACATATGCTGCCTTCAAGATTACATCTTTTACAGGGATATCCATGGATTTTCCAACAAGACAATGCAAAACCACATTCTGCGCACATTATAAGAGACATGGCTGAGGAAGGAGTATGGGTACTGGACTGGCCTGCCTATAATCCTGACATGTCTGCAATAGAGAATGTGTGGAGAATTCTGGAAAGAAAAAAAAAATGCAGCAACAGAGCCACATTATTGCAGACTTTAAGATGTGTTTGCAGGAAGAATGGGACAAATAGCCCCTTCAAAGCTTCACTGCTTGGTATCTTCAATTACAAAGTGATAAATGCTTTGGCATCCCAACTTTTTTGGAATATAATGCAGGCCTAAAATGCAGGAAAGGACATATATTAAGAAATTAAATAAAGTTGACCAGAGAAAACAAACACAAAAACAAAAAACAAACTTGGGTTCATATGCTACGCAATAAAATAATTACTGGTTTTCTTATTTTTCCTTTAATTTTCCATATCGTCCCAGCCTTTTCTGAATTAAGATGTAGGCCATAATTCTTCAAATTATATATATATATATATATATATATATATATATATATATATATATATATATATATATATATATATATATATATATATAAACAAACAAAACACAACAACAACAAGAACAAATGCTTAAACATTTTAGTTTACATGTAATGAGCCTAGAATATATAGTTTTCACTTTCTGAGAAAAAAAAAACTGACAAGAGATACTGAACTTGTTCACAATATTCAAATTTTTTGAGCTGCAGCTGTATGTGTAGCAGGATGGGAACTTTAATCTGTTTTGCTGTATTTATTTTAAGGTCTAAAAATCTTCAGTTAGGATATACATTTTAAAGCTGTTTCCTGCACAGCCCACAGAAAATAATATGGAAAAAAGGCCAATTAATATATAAATATATATAATTTCTCCACAAAACGCATGAATTAATGTGAAAAAGTTCATGGAAACCCACAACAAAAAAGTTAAATTAAACACCGTCACTTTTTAAAAAAGCGAAACAATCCTGTACTCTAATTTAAGAAGAAAAAAATAGATAAAACGTCGACTGGAAGACGTGTGAAGTTTGGTGTCTATCTGACAGGAACAAAGTTGAGGCTCCACTGTTTGCTCCAGCTTGAGAAAACCAGTTTGTGTTGTATGTGTGCGTGTGTGGTCCAAAGAACCGCTTAATTCAACATGACAGCGGGACGAATGAAAATTCTTAAAAGGCTAAAGTCCACTTTACCTGCGAGATGTCATATCAGTGTGTGCGAGCTGTCAGACGTCCTCAAACGCTGCTGCTGCTGCTGCTGCTGCTGCTGCTGCCTGCTGTGCTGCTGCTGCCTGCTGCTGCTGCCTGCTGCTGCTGCTTCCTCCGCTGATCCGCTGTGTTCACTGAGCTTTGAAGCTTCGCGTCAATTTACTCAGAACAAATTCTCAACTACCGGTTAATGCTTTCAAAATAAAAGCCTTCTTAAAATAAACTAAAGCATAATAAAAATAAAATAAGCAAAATAAAATAAAGCAGTTATTACAAAAACGTAGGAATGTTCCAGAAAAATGTGTGGCTTCAACATTCTGTTGTTCCAGCGTTATAATAGTGAATGCTTGCTTCTTTTGTGTTTATATCGTGGTAAATTGTGAATGTGTTTTAACAACAGAGCCCGAGCAACTGACAAAATAATTCACAATTAACTGATAAGTGGTGTGACTTTCCCAGTCGCAGTGTTCAAATCCCTGCATTGATTTCTGTTATTGTTATTTTGTTGCCTTATTTACACCCGGCGTTCATGTTTTTACTCTGAAAGAACGCCGTGTTTCTTTCTATCTAACTTGAGCCAGCTTGATTTTTGAAAACCAGTGCAAAGTCCCTTTTGGTTGCATGACCTATTAACATGCCCCCCACCCAATCCACAAAAAAAAAAAAAACAAAGCAAAAAACAAAGACAGACGTGCTTTTTAAAAGAAGAGTAAAGACGGGGAGAAAATTCTGACGCTTTCAAGTTCAAAAAAGTAAAATATATGAAAGAGCAAGTACCTGCACTGCTGCTGCCGTCACGGTGTTATCAAAGCATTACATTTGATTAGGCCAATAATTACGTGTTACTGTGTTATAAATTTTGTTTGGTTTGTTGGTTTGTTTGTTTGTTTAAATACATTGTTTGGCTCATAAATAAACAACACAAAAATGAACAACAACAAACTTTTAATACACAGTATTCCGCTGAACAGTTAAACTTAATGCAGCTATTCAGATCTTAAAAATTAAAAGCAGCTTAACAAAAGTACACACTGCTCGTCTTGTAACTCTGCTAAAAAATGCCCCCTAGTGGCCTGAAATGGTATATACATTCACGTTATCATGCAGTGTTACATACGAGGTCTATTAGAAAAGTATCCGACCTTTATATTTTTTTCAAAAACTATATGGATTTGAATCACGTGCGATACATCAGCCAACCTTGAACCCTTGAGCGCATGCGTGAATTTTTTCACACCTGTCGGTTGCGTCATTCGCCTGTGGTCTGGCTTTGAGTGAGGAGTGGTCCACCCCTCTCGTCAGATTTCTTTTGTCTGGGAACTTCCTGAGAGACTGGCGCTTTGCTTGATCAAAATTTTTTCAGAACCTGTAAGGCACATCGAAGTGGACACCATTCTAGAAGTTCAGCTGGTTTTTGGTGAAAATTTTAACGGCTGATGAGAGATTTTGGATTGTTTCTATCGATGTAAGGACAGCTTGCAGTGAGACAGCAGACTGCATGGGGATTTCTCTGCTCCTGTGGAAAGTCTGGTGTCAGTGCCGATGCTTTTTCTCTGCCAAATGAAATCAGCTCCAGGCTGGATGATTTTGAACATAAGGGTCATTGTTTGGGTCTGGTGAGCATTTAACGATTGTGCTGCACAGTGGGAGGATAATATTCTATGAACAATGCATAGTGGAAATGAAAGGAGAGACTACTAATATTTGTATAATTTTATTCTGAATAATACTAAATACATATTCAGTGTTCAATATTGACACTGTTGTGATTTCGAGGAAGTAACCAAAAAACAACAAAAAAAATCGTTTTGCATATGTGGCTTTCTTTAAAACCTTTATAGTAGTCATACAAAATGCAAATTAAACATTCAACTTTTCAAAAGCTGATGAACTTTAGAATGACAACAATCCATTATAATGAAAAAAAAAAAATCACCAAACCTTCCAGAAATGTTACAGCATAATAATGTAAAAATGCAGCACGAATAAGTGAAGATGTAATGAAATAAAATAATTTATAATTTATTATATAGCAAGAAGATGGCCATTTTTCATATTGACTGAGTTGTTTGTTGACATATGTTGGTTATGTTATCCAGTAATTTGTGAATAAAAGGTTAGTAAATTGTAAAATGTTCTATATTGTTGCACGTTTTAAAAAAAAATGCAAATCTAATAAAAGAAAGTTTTTTTAGTGTAGTTAGATGCAACCATAACCAGAAATACATCAGCATTTTTCTCCCAAACATAGTTTGCAGAAACCAAAAGCTACTTATAATGTAGAATTTCCAAGTATGCAAGTCCACAGTTTTGTTTTGCAGAGGTTTTTTTTTTTTTGTTTTTTTTTTTTTTTTTTGTTTTGTTTTTTACATTTTATTGACAGTATAAGAATTTGTGGAGTTTGGGGAGCGAGTCAATATGTTGCAGTAGGATGTTTTACTGCAGGCTGTAACAGACCTTTCCTAATCGTTAACCTCGATTTGTGTTTGAAGTGAATCTGAGGGAAAGGTCAGTGAAGTTTTATTTTAATGCTTGTGTGATTTGTACCCTATCACAGCAAACACTGCAATAATAACCACAAAAGGGTGATTTTACTGTTAGGAAATAATAATCCAAATGTGTAGAATACTGTAGGCTGGCAGCCTCTCAGCTGTGTCTTACCTAATGACCTCTGGGACAGCCGCAAGACCCCCCCACACACACACACACACACATCACCCTATGACCCTTAATTGAAATAAGGGGGTACAGAAAATGAATGAATGAATGAATGTATTTATAACACTGTGCTTCAGTGAACCTGGGAAATGTGAAGACCACGCCCACTTTTCACCTGGCAGTGACAGATGGATGGCTGCTTTGGGGAAGCGGGAGTGTACGTGGTTTCTGTCTGAGTGGTTGCCATCCAGGACCCAGGGTAGTTGTAGATAGTTCCTTGGTGGACACGGTAGCATGCAGCATGAGCACTTTCCCTGATCTGACCCGTAAATGAAGGAAATACAGGGAAGCATTGAAACAAGCCTGAACATCCATGCATCCATCCATTTTCTTCTGCTTTATCCGGAGTCGGGTCGCGGGGGCAGCAGCTCAAGCAAAGCCGCCTGAACGCCTGAACATCTTTTCTAAATAACACCACTGGGACTTAAATAAAAGTAAGACCCTTTGGCTGCTTCCTTCTTTGCACTTGGGGTCGCCACAGCAAATCTGCATGTTGAATTGGTACAACTTTTGCACCGGATGCCGTTCCTGGCACAACTTCACATTACATGGAGAAATGTGGCAGGAGTGGGGTTTGAACTCAGAGCGTTCCACACTGAAACCAAGTGCACTAACCACTTGGACACCACCCCTGTTGTGATTTCTAAACTCAGGAGCACAGAACACATCCAGGATGCCCATCCCACAATGAAGTAGCTGCTTTTCTGAGCTTGTGACCTTTGACCCTTGTACCCTGAGAAAACTGACAGAATTATTTGATAAATCCAGAGAAGAGGACAAAGAACAATTAGACTGAGGAGGATCCAGCTGACAGCTGAAGCCAAGAGACAAAGAGCATCTATTAATGAAAGGACACAAAGAGCCCAAAAGACTGGCATGTTTCCCACAAAAGCTGGTGAAATGCTTTTATTTATTTATTCATTTATTTACTTTTAAGAGAATGTCTAAAAGCTGAACAAAAATATAGTGTATCATTTTATATTTAAGTCTGTTAGCTTAAATGGAAAACATTTCAATGGTTAAGTGCGAAATTGTTTGGCTAAACATTTAGTGAATCGGTTACCTAAAAATCTAATTAAAACTTTAGTTCAGTAATTTAGCTAATTATTTAGTATTTGTCTAAATATTTAGCAAATGTCCAAGTAAATATCTAGTTAAATACCAAGCTTACATTTTAATGAGATATTGAAGTAAATGCTTCCCTAAATATTTAACTAAATTCAATTTTGGGTTAAATGGTCAACTAAATATTTAGTGAAGCACTTGCCTAAACATGTAGGGGTGGTGGCCAAGTCTCCATGTAATGTGGAGTTGCATCAGGAAGGGCATCCGGTGTAAAGCTTGTGCCATTTCAACATGCAGATTCACCTCGGATTTGCTGTGGCGACCCCAAGTGCAAACAAGGGAGCTGCTGAAGGAACTTACTTTTATTTGCCAAAATGTGGATTGAAAATTTAAGATCAATATTTAACTAAATATTTAATAATCCTTTTTACCTGAAGGTGCAACTAAATATTTAGCTAAATAAACAGCTAAAATGTTACAGAGTTTGCTCAACTAAATTTTCTGCGACATGGTCAAATAAATATTTAGCAAAGCATTACCCTAAATATGTAATGAACAATTACATGCAATTTACATGTTACATATATAGCAAACCTTTTTAGCTCAATGTACAACTTAATATTTCGTTAAATATTAAGCTTAAATTTAATTAGATATTTAAATAAATACTTGACTAAATATTTGGAGAAATTAAATTTTCAGCCAAATTGTCAGCCAAACATTTAGTGAAGCAATTACTGAAATATCTAATGAAAACTTAAGCTCAATAATAAAATAAACATGTAGCAAACCTTTTCAACTAAATGTACAATTTTTGCATTAAAAATCCAACCTAGAATTTTCAGTAGATATTTATGTATGTTCTTGACACTGACTGTCAGTCTTTTGGTGAAAAAAGCTGCAAGCAAGGAGGGGCCAAGTGTTTCCCCCTAGAGGTTAAATAACATCAAGTTTTTGTGCTTCCTCACAATGATGTCCTGAGTCCATGTACTAAGTATGGTTTTGATACATCAAAGTGAATCCACTGGTACTTGAGTTTTGCCTAAAGTTGAGCACAGAAACATACCTCTAAATTTGACCCACTGGTTAGACAGTCTCCTATAAGTCAAACCAAACGGTTATAGGGTTGAAACAATGGGAGATTATCCAGCCTATTAAAGGAACTTCTATATATTAAAAGCCAGGTGGCCTCTGTGTACTTGTATGTGTGCATACGTGTGTATAACTTAGAACACGGTGAAATTGGGGACAGCTGACATTTGCAGTTTGGAATGTTTATGTATTTTGGGTCAAGGATGAATGCCGCCAAAATGGAAAGATGATATGACTAATATTTTTGGTGAAACGAGGGATATTAGGTAAGAGTGAACAATTGGCATTGATAAATAAATTCTGGACTCACACGCCATTCCAGCAGGGGGTGGTAAATCTTCCATATATTAAAAACGAAGTGGCGTCTACGTACGTGTATGTGTGTGTGTTTGTACCTTTGATCACAGAGAAAGGGGAGAGCTGACATTTGCCATTTTGTATTCCTATGTATTTTTGGAGAAATTATGGATATTACATAACAACAGTGAACAATGGATGTCGATAATTACAGTCTGGGCTCACACGCTATTCCAAATCATTATAGATTCTTTGTATAACCCACTAATGTCTTATGGACATGCAGATCATGTCTATATTGTGTCTGTAGGGTCCATAGAAAACATTAGATGTCTAATGTTTAGTGGGAATTGGGAGTTTTATTTGTGTTGGCGACCCCCCTGTCCTATGCACCAACAACAATTCTTGTATATTCATCCATGAATTGTTCTGTGAATTGTTTCTGCAATTTATGTCTGTAGCATGGCCCAAGCAGAGGGTCACCCCTTTGAGTCTGGTCTGCTTGAGGTTTCTTCCTCAGAGGGAGTTGTTCTTTACCACTGTTGCTCTGGGGTTGGTAAGGTTAGATCTTACCTGTGTGAAACGCCTTGAGGCAACTCTGTTGTGATTTGGCGCTATATAAAGGAAAATAAATTGAAATTGAAATTGAAAATTGGAATTTATTGCCACCCTTGAAAAATGTCAACTAAACACTACCCAATGTAGATCCCGTGGATCCCCACGGCCAACACATTAGTTGTCTTAGAACTGTGCTTCTGCTTCTTCTTGCTGAAAGTCAAAAACTGACATGAGCTCTCTCTGTTAGACCTATAAAAGTCCCCCATCCTCTAAAAGACACATTTTCACCTGAAACCAAAAAAAAAAAAAAAAAAAAAATCTTCCTCCAGGTGTCACCGTCACACACATGTTGATCCTCACTTCCTTCACTTGCTCCTATATTTGGACGTCTTATTTTGTTTTGATGTTAAACCCTTTAATCAAACTACTTATACTTATTAGCTTAAGAATGTAATCATTCCTCCGTAGGATCCCTGGCTGAGCATCAGCACCATTTCAGAAGACTTTTAATTAACAGCCCACGAAATGCAGTATCCTCCTGTCTCATTAAGGAGGAAAATATGAAAGTCATTAAGTCGCCGGCTTAATGAGAATATTCCACACAGATCTGGGGTCTGCCGAATGATGTTTAAAGCTTTGGAGAATTTTCTCCTCTTTCAGTTTGCAGTTGGGCATCAAGGATTTTTGATTTGAAGGAGACGAGTAAATATCGGTGAAGCTAAAAACGTATTGATGTGTGCAGCAGTGCTGAATACGTGCTGGACAGTTTCATTAAAACACGAGCGGAACCGTCTCATCACCAGCTGTGATTACGCAGAAGCTGGAGTTTGACACAGTAATAAGTAAAAATCTGATATTTTGAGTTTTATCCTTAAATGACATTTTATTTTTATGAAGTGTCACCTGGCTGCACATAATTCTTTGATCCCATTCAGGAGCCAAGATATTGGCTCTCCAGATTTTCTAATGTATACCATCTTTTCTGGACTATAAGTCGCACCGTTTTCTGTGTTATGAGCTCTTTAATTTGGGATTTTGTGCATTGTTGTTGTGTATTTTTTATTACTGCCTTTGTTTAGTGCGTTGATTCTTGTTGTAGTTCTAAATAAATAGTCATTATTACTATTATTATATGGCTGCAATGCTACGCGCGCTCTGATTGGCTGATTTCCAGTCTGATATGGGAAAATATCAGACTGGTTACCATGACAATCAGGCTGGAATACGTGATGTATCACATTAGTTACGAACCAGAAAGCTAAAAACCCAGTTCGAAAAACCAAGTTGGACATGAACATACTCCATAAATATCTAAACATCGGAAAAAAAAAAAACACTGATTGAAAGCTTACCAGCTAACTACGGGACCATCTGTTAGCAAGTTCATCACGGAGGTGAAGCGAACAGGTCTGACTACGAGCTGTCAGCAGCTTTCATATTTGGGCAATACAGTAAATTTGCATGTTTATATACATACTGTATAGTAGCCATATACACTCACACACACACACTCATCTTCAACCACTTAGTCCAATTAAGAGTCGTGGGGGGCTGGAACCTATCCCAGCAGTCATAGAGCGTGAGGCGGGGTTCACCCAGGACAGGATGTCAGTCTGTCAGAAGCCATATAATAAATTAATTATTAACCTTGCTTGCTCCGTCTGTACAGGAATATCAGCCCTCTGTGTTTTTCGTACTTACATCTGGGTCTGATATTTTCCCATACATAACCCTACTCTAACCTCGTGCTCAGTTAATAATCCTTTATTATTAATAACAAACTTATGGGTTTTCTCTATATAAGTGGCACTGGAGTATAAGTCGCAGGGCTTCCCAAACTACGACAAAAAACATGACTTATTCTTTGGAAAATAAGGTCATTCAGAATATCTTCAGAAATAAATGCAAAAGAACAAATTTTGTATCATCAGATCTCTGTAAATCAGATTTTCTTTCTGTAATGACTCTTAATACTCCGCACCTACACACAGGTTCTCCATCTTTTGCATTGTGAGAAACAGAGGTGTCAAGTAACGAAGTACAAATACTTCGTTACTGTACTTAAGTACACTTTTTAGGTATCTATACTTTACTCCATTACTTATTTTTCTGCCTACTTCTGACTTCTACTTAACTTTTCTGCAGCGCGGCTTTGCTTTGAACCGTGAACCAATCCAAGCAGTGGTTCGCAGATTGAAGCAATGCTTCGACCTATTGCTTCGTTTATTCTTTCTTTCTTTCGCTTAATTTTCCCCCGCTAAAACCGTAAAGAGCATACGTCTGTGAGTATTATTTATCTTTTCTATGTTAAACCGATCTGTTATGGTCTTCTGAAACAGTTGATAGATGTATTTTATAACTTAAAAACGGGAGCGACGCTAACGCGTTAGCATGTCTATGGCATTTTCAATGTTAAAAGTTAGCATTAAGCAGCTCTCGTCACGTTCGGGTACATTTGTTTTCAAATTGTAATTCTTAAATTTATTTTTGTTTATATATTAATAATCTAATGATTATTATATACAATTTTAGAGAAAGAGGCAAAAAGAACCTGAATAGAAACACAACAGAAAATATAAAAGCAACTAACAATGAACATACATATATGAATACATACATAAATAAATAAATAAATGTTTCCTGTGAACATCTAGTGACTCTTACACCTCCACTTCATCCCTGTCTTATTTAATGACAATTTGTTTCGGTCAAACCATATTTTCAGTTTGTTAATTTCTTCAGTTATTTCCTCCTGAACTATCTGCCAAACTAGAAAACTGCTGCATCCTTGTAAGAGCAGAATACTACTGGAATGAATTTGAATAAGGAAAATTTTTTTGTTTTTTTTCTCACTAAATGGATGCTGCACTCACTGCAGTTTATCGTCTGGAATAATCCCAGATTGCATTTCAGAGCTTCGAGAATTCAAACATTTTCATGCAGGTGGTGTTGGGGGGTAATTTTGGGTTTGGGGTCTTGGGCCACATGTAGAACGAATCAGTTTTTAAATTAAGCTTTCAATTCATATAGTGGCATCTACCTTTTTTTTTTTAAAGGTTACTTTATACTTTTATACTTTAAGTAGGTTTTGGAGCACATACTTTTTCACTTTTACTTGAGTAAAGAGGTCAAGTTGATACTTCAACTTTTACCAGAGTGTTTTTAAACTGCAGTATCTATACTTCTACTTAAGTAACAAATGTGTGTACTTTTGACACCACTGGTGAGAAACAAATATTTCTGGAGAATGTGTGAAGTTTTGACTCACTAGGTGAAATGTGGAGAAATGCAACATAAACCACCAATGGGGCGACCACTGTTGCCAGCAGACGGGTAGAAACGCTCCAGCACAGCTCTGGATCACACGGGAGACTCCTGGGAGGTCTTCGCTGGTTTGGAGCTCATGCCAGATGCACCCGTGCAGACTCAGAGTTTCTCATTTTACATACACCATTGTTGAGTTTGTTTGCTTGTTTGTGTTTGTGTGTTGGAAACAAACAAGATAATTTTGAGTGATTTTGAATGAGAAATTAATTTTATTTGTTAAATGCCGATACCTGTTGTAATACGTTCTTTCAGCTGTGGCACCGTCATATTCCTGAAATCATCACGCTCCTCCATGACGACAGACTTTGGGCTAACACATGTGAACAATAATTAACAAATAAACCACATTAGTCAGGCACGGGTAAGCGAAAAATCGATGGCATTCTAATGTTACGGGAAGTATGTTTGTCATCAAAAATACTGCGCATGTTGACAACACAATGCATTCTGGGTCAATTTTTCCTTTATGTGTTAGGGAGAATTAGGGTACATGGCAGAATGCAGCAGTCACATGCATACTGTCTGATATGTAACACCTGACGTCATGAGTGCCTCAACTGCACAACACAACAGTACAACAGTATAGTATGTGCAACTAGGTAAGATAGTCGACTAGAACACATCGCCAGTTATCTAACAAAACTTCACTGCTTGCTTTTTCTTTCAGATGTTAAACTGACACATAGCAGAACGGCACAAAATTACTTTTTGCTCCTCCGACCTAAGAACACTTTGTTCAAAATGATGGAGCTGGTTATCCATTAGGCTGAAGCTTGAAGCCTTGGCTGTGGCGTAGGTGTCTGTTTTATATAGTGTTATATATTCACACTCACAAAGGACGAGACAAATACTGCACGTCTGTTTTGCAGAAAAGGGCTGGAAAAAAGGTTGGGATGCTAAAGCATTTACCTTTTTCTAATGTTGCCCTTCCTTCTCGCAACACTTAAAAGACATTTATGCATTGAAGATACTAAGCGATGAAGCATTTCAGGTGTTATTTTCCCCCCATTGTTCTTGCAAACATGAAAATTCAGTAAGGTATATCTTATATATTATATTCCAGTTCTAAGGTGGAACTATGCTAGTATACTAAGGTATATCTAAATATCTAAAAAGGAAGAGTAAAATAGGAGAGTAGAAAAGAGTAGAGTAGAGCCACTTAGGTGCCTGGTCTTGAGAACCAGGGATGGTAGGTTGACAAGCTTTTTTATCCCATGGGAACTCTCCCTACTCACCCAAGCAGCTCAAGAAAAAGTATATATAATAATAAATAATAAGACATAAGAAAAATAAGACACCAGAAGCTATGATGTAATGTAATGTGTATATATACTATACATACTACAGGAAAATAAAAAGCATAATCTATATGCTGTCAAATGGAAACCTAAGAACTAAGGTACTATATGTTGATATCTTTAAAAAGAACACATAAACTGATGAATCATTAAAAATCTACACCATGTAAAATAAAATTGTAAATAACGAAAATAAGCTAGTTCTAGTTAGAAGAGCTAAATTAGCCATTAATAAGCCAACAGTACCTAGCAAGCTAATAAGATAAACAAAAACGGTAATTAGTGTATAAAGTACAATAAACCTACAATAACGCTATTAACAAATACATATAAAGATAAATGTGGACAAAAGTATGAATTAATGTGGGTTATCAAACAGAAAAGAACCAATTATTTTGTAAGCTACGATAAATGGTGCTACAGCTGGCTAGATAAGCTAACGTTAGCTGTTAGGTATAACTAACTGTACCCCATTCCTCCAGTATTTTCATAAATATAATATTAAAAAGGGAGAACAAGAAAAAGTAAAGCGTGTTGAAATGTATATGGAGGCATGATATAAGTGTCTTAGGGTGTGCAACAGTATGGGTCATGATGCTGCATTTTTCCTTTCAAAATTATTCATACATTTTCTACTGGGGGCAGGTAGGTCCAGTATCTGTACCCTTTTTTGCTCTTTGTAATGTACACGGGATGTGGTTTTGCATTCTCCTGTTGAAACAGGCATGTGAACATCCCTGAAAAAGATGTTGTCTTGAAGGCAGCATATGTTGCCCTAAAATGTCAATGTAATTTTCTGCATTAATGCCGTATTCACAGTACCTTTGCCAAAGGCACTGACACAACCCCATACCATGACAGACCCTGGCTTTTGGACTTGTTGCTGAGAACAGCCTGGATGGTCCTTTTCATCTTTAGTCCAGAGCACATGGTGTCCATTTCTTCCAAAAATGATCTGAGATACTGATTTGTCTGACCACAATACACATTTCCACTGTGCGATGGTCCAAACCAGATGTCTCCAAGCTCAGACAAGTTGATGCCGCTTCTGGACAAGGTTGACATAGGGTTCTTTTTTGCACAGTAAAGTTTAATTGGCATTTGTGCACATAACACCATATTGTAGTACTTGACAAAGGTTTCCAAAAGCAATCCCTTGCCCATGTGGTTATGTCGGCTATTGATGAATGAGGGTTCTTGATGCAGTACCATCTAAAGGAATGGACATCACAGGTGTTCAGTTTAGGCTCACACTCTTGCTCTTTATGCTCTGGAATTCCTCCAGAATACTTGAATCATTTCATGATGTCATGCACTGAATCCCTTCCAATCTTTGTTTGAGGAACACTCACCCATTTTTTGACAAATTGGAGATCCTCTGGGCATCTTTGCTCCTCAAAGACTCAGATTTTCATAAGCACTGATTTTATACTAAATCATACAATCACCTGTTGGAAATAAGGTAATTTATTATTTATTTTAAACATCATTACTAACCCTAAATTGCCCCCATCTTGACTTTTTCTGTTAATGTGCTGCAGGCCTGAAATGCAGGAATAGATGCATATTAAATGACATGAAGCTGATTACACAAAACATGAAATATCTTGGGTTCATACTGCCAAAATGGAAAGAGAAGTCAAACTAAATGTAAGAACCACTGCAGGCTTTCTTTTCTTTTCTTTTTTTTAATTTTCCATATTGTCCCAATGTTTTATGATTTTGGGTTGTACTAAAGAAGAAAATCACCAGCTTGAAGCCACCTGTTTCCCATTTTATTTCTAAATCCGGAGGAGCATTAGGAAGGGGATCTGGTGTAAGACCTGTGCCATATCTGTGGGAACCTCAAGCAAAACCAGAGAAGCCTAAAGAAATCTCTCTGTCTCATTTTAAAGTGATCTTGCAGATATTGCAATCCCAAGTGAGTTTGTGTCCCAAGGATCTACTGTACACAATCTCTTTATACATTATATGGAAGATGCACCAACAGTGACTCGGATTAAGGTGAAAGCACGGTAACACAATAAATGAAAGGAGACAGCTGACACAGGGGGGCTCCATTTGGTTGACATTTTATTTCATGGTGGTAGGAACACAAGACAAAGGTCATAAAGTTAGCAATGTTCAGGTCATGCCACGCTTAAGTCGGTGCGCTGCCTTTTCAGGAGGTTTTACGCAGTCAGACACAGTAGTTTACAGAGGCCAGACTTGTATGTAGACATAAATAAGGAACAGAAAATAGATTCTAAAGACAGTAAATAGAAGACCTTTCATAAAACTCCAGAGGAAACAGTAGCAGAGACCCACCTCCTTTTTAGGGGTGTGGGGGAGGGAGGAGGGTGTGAGCATTATTACTTTTATAATTATGATTACCCATTTACATCATGGGGTTGATACACTGGCTAATACACTGGTTAAAAGTAAGAGAACACAAAGAGTTCTATGAATGACGCATTTGTCACCTCCTCAGAGTCGAGGCGACTGGTTTTTAAGGCAATTTGTAGTTTCCAGCCAAACAGTAGACTGATTATTGAGTCCATAGTGTATAAATGTGCCCGTCCAAAAAACACAAACTTATTAAGTATTACCCCTGGAACGGGCGATTCCGCAGAGAGGTAAAGTCAATACAGACTGAGCGACGGGATTTACGCGTCTGTGGGGACGATTACAAGACAAAGTGTCTCCAGGTCCGCTTTGATTACAGACAACGTTCCACCTTTAGGGTGGGGCCTTCGCGTATTCCCTACCCCCAAGCTTACATTTCAACATGTGGGTGAACAGACAAGTTGGACATGGCTCCAGTGTATTTTACTAAAAACACAAACCTCCACAGGTCACACGTTTGCTAAATTCACACTTAAAAATTGCAGGGCTGTACAAAACGCTTTGCTGGATGATTTCAGAAGAGAAACAGAAGTTATAACGCTCAACAAAAATGAGTACAAGACCATTCGCTACTCAACCACGAACAGGCATGTTTTTTTTTTTTTTGTATTTTTTTCAGGTATTGCCAAGGGTCGCTTATCAAAAGTGTCTGTTAAGTCGCTCATCGCAGATTATTGGGATTCGGCAACGACGACTCCAGTTTGCATCAGTTCACTGAACGTTACAAGAATTGTCAAGAATACAAACCCATGCGTTAATATGTTAATTAGCACATACTGTAGGATTACGCATCGTTCCTCATTTGCAGCTGTTATGGCTTCAAATGTCACAACAACATTACAGTCTCTATGGATTCCTCCTGGAATGCTTGTAGGTCAAAAAAAGAAATTAAATCTCAGAGTTTTTGACGCAAGCAGGCACTCGCCTCACGTGATGATGTCTCTCCTCGAGTCCTTTCCTTCAGTCTTTGCTCTGAGCGCCTCCTTAAGGTCAAAAATGGTAACAACGCTTCCCTTATGCACCATTCAAGGACCTGAATAACTGACCACACCAGGCGAAGCAGAAAGACAAAAAGAGATACAGAGAGGGGGAAAAACAGAAAAGACAAAAAAAAAATCCTAATTTCCATCAAAGTCATACCAAAAGAAGTGATAGTTTTCCCAGTAGGAAGGTTTTATGGAACATAATTGGAGTAAAAAAAAACCCAAAACCATTCAGAACAACACTGCAGAAGTGCATGGATCTCGTATAGTGGTCATCAGAAGTTCATCTGCTGATTGTAAAACAAAACGCACAAAAGTACATGAGAACCCATCGTACACATTCATTCACAGTCTCAGGTATTATTTATATATTCTATATTTATAATATTTATCCACGTCTACCATTCTTGACTGATGACTAATGATATGCGAGTCACTGTGGAAGGCAGCGCTCCGGTCGCCTGCACAGGTCGCAGTGTTAGTGAGTCATATTTCAAAACTAAAGGCTCTGATGGGATTCACGCTGAGCGGAGAGCGTTCTGCGCTGTGAGATGGGGCTTGATCGAATGGTTTCGACTGTGCACTTTCTCAGTGTAGCAGCTTGACGGATGCTAAAAACTCCCATTAAGGAAATACAGTGGCTACTGGGGCTGAATATAGAGGTGTTTTTTTTTAATTTTTTTTTATTTTTTGTGGCTGTACACTCCAGCTCTGGCTGCAGCTCCGCAGCACGCCGTGTCCAGGGCTCACAGGGGGAATGTCCGCCAATGGATTTATGAACGTAGAAGCCATGCTTGGGGAATGTGAACGACTGATATGGCACCGAGACAAGGCGGTAACCAGAGGTCATCGGAGATGTCCACCACTGTTCAAGTAATGAGCGAAGAAGAAGAGCAGGCTTTTTTTAAATATTGGCGTTTGTTTTAAAACAACAAAACTGACAAAAAGCTAAAAAAAGAGAGAAAATAATAAAATCCCTCTTTTTCAGAGATGCCTGCTTTTTTGAGGAAGATGAATGACTGCAACGGCAGAGGAGGAAGAATATACTGTGACCGAGGTGTGGTTTGAAAAAAAAAATTAAAATATACAAAATAAAAAAAAATTAAAACATATTCATGTTCTTTCCATATAAAAGCAATGAAAAGTATACAAAAATAGAAAATAATTACAGCAGGAGACATGGGTGGTATGGTGGGAGTAGGCGGGCGGATGTTTTGTTTGATTTCTCATTATTTTTATCTCTGCTGGGTTATTTGGTGGCGGAACAGTGTAATATTTTAGGGCTGTTTAAGGCGTCTTCCACTAGGTGGAGCTCCACGCCATCTACGACCACGTCCTTAATGCAGCCGACAAAACTGGTGCTGTAGGCCTTGGGCAAACGACGCGTCACTGCCAGGTCCTCCAGACCGCCTGTGGGGAAGATGAAGGCAGGGATTAGATCATTGGTAAATCAACAACACAATCATGACGTCACACGACAATCGGCACATGGATTTATACTGACATGACAAAACTGTCAATGCTGCTTTTGTGCTTCAAAGTGCAAATATCAGAAAATTTGTAAAACATGGATGATTATTGTTTTTGTTTTTTCCTTTGCATCTTACATTTTAATATTTTAACCTAAAGTAGAGAAGCTTGAATCTTCGACTGGACTGGGTTGCTTGACGTGAGGACGTTTCACTTCAAATCACAGAAGCTTCCTCAGCTAAAATTCTTGCTCTGGTAGCCTGACTTCTGTCTTGACTCTTGTAGAGAAGAATAAACAGAAGCCACAAAAGCTGGAGTTTTAAACCTAACCAGACCCCTCCTACCCAGAGGCCGACTGCTATAGGCTATTGACTAAACAATAGCTCTAATTAGCACCTATTGTGCTCTAGTTAGCACCCTCCTAATGACAGGGCAGCTGTCCCTCCTAATGATGGGACGGAAGCCTCTCCTGATGGCTCCCTTGACGACTCTCCTGATGACATGAATGACTCATTACCATGAACAAAAGACTGAAACTGCTTTGACCTGAGTACCCCATAATCCCTAGTTATCCCTAGTTATCCAGGATCCCTAGTAACAAACAGAGCAATGTAGTGTATTCTATCAGATGTTAGGAAAACTGTATGAACACTACATAGGTGAGACTAAGCAACCTTTACACAAAAGGCTATACCAACACCGCAGAGAGGGCGTAAGTGGACCTCAGTCTGCAGTTCATCTCCACCTGAAAGACACTAACCACACGTTTGAGGACAAGGAAGTTAAAATCTTAGCCAGAGAGAAGAAATGGTTTGAGAGAGGGGTCAAGGAGGCATTCTATGTGAAACAGTTGAAACCCAGCCTTAACGGGGAGGGGGTCTGAGACACGCTTTGTCCCCTGTTTACAATGGGGTACTCAGGTCAAAGCAGTTTCAGTCTTTTGTTCATGGTAATGAGTCATTCACGTCATCAGGAGAGTCGTCAAGGGAGCCATCAGGAGAGGCTTCCGTCCCATCATTAGGAGGGACAGCTGCCCTGTCATTAGGAGGGTGCTAACTAGAGCACAATAGGTGCTAATTAGAGCTATTGTTTAGTCACTAGCCTATAGCAGTCTGCCTCTCGGTAGGAGGGGTCTGGTTAGGTTTAAAACTCCAGCTTTTGTGGCTTCTGTTTATTCTTCTCTACAAGAGTTAAGACAGAAGTCAGACTACCAGAGCAAGAATTTTAGGTGAGGAAGCTTCTGTGATTTGAAGCGAAATGTCCTTGCATCAAGCAACCCAGTCCAGTCGAAGATTCAAGCTTCTCTACTATGGAAACCACATGGACAACTGAGAGCCTACACAGAAACATTTGAACCTAAAACATTTTTCCAAATTACATATCTGGAAGAACATAATTAAATGTATTTTTTTTAGCTCTTTTTCACCATCTCATTGAGTTCCCTTCATTCTAGATTCAAGTCAAGTCAATTCCATACCCGCCAAGATTTGAATTCACCACTGTGGGACGCCTACGCACGGCCGTGAGCACCAATAGCGCGAAGCGTAACTAGGGGTGTCCAGGGGCATGCCCGGACCACACAAATGCGGGACTAATGGACATCCTGCACACACTCATGCAGGACACGGGGGTAAATACCGCGACTGTCCCACCCAGTGCGGGACAATTGGCAGCACTGCAATTCTGGGAGCGTGGGCTGGTAGAAAATCCTTGGGTCCTGCGTGGCAACCACCCAGACAAACAACTGGTTCATAGCCACCTCTTAAGAGTAACCACCTCTCAGGTGCACCCTGGTTAAATGTAGGCATTCCATTGGGCTTCTCCATCAGCTAGGGTCCTTAACAATAGACAACACTTAGCAAAGCATGCCACATGGCCAAAGTGTTGCAGCTGATGCTCCTTCACAGTGCAAGTGACACTCTTCATCTTAGTCTCCTTAAGTAAACATTCATTTGACACAAAGTCATTCTCGTGGTGCCTAAGGATCCTTAGCTCACAGGTTAGCATCCAAGTCTCACAACCATGCAGTAAGACAGGAAGCACCAGGACCCGAAAGACTTGGACCATTGTTCTCCTGCAGAGATATCAGCATCACCAAACACATCTGTCCAACGACCTTATGAACTCTTCCCAGATATCTCTTGATCTTAGAGGTAGAGGACCTACAGACATGAATATCACTGCAAACTAAAGTGAAGTTCTACACTTTCACCACATACAGATACACCTCTGATGACAAGAAGTCATTGAAAGCCTGGATCTTAGTCTTGATTCAAGACAATCGCAACAATTTTGGTAATACTATACGAGGTCTGTGATGAAAAAAGCGGTCCTTTTTATTTTTTTCAAAAAATAAATGGATTTGAGTCATATGTTTTTACGTCAGACAAGCTTGAACCCTCGTGCGCATGCCTGAGTTTTTTCACGCGTCGGTGACGTCATTCGCCTGTGGGCAGACCTTGAGTGAGGAGTGCTCCACCCCGCCCGTCGGAATCTCTTTGTCTGAACAGCCGCTGCGGACGGCGCGCGTTGCTTTATCAACATTTTTTCTGGACCTGTGAGGGATATCCGAGTGGACACTATTCGAGAAATTAAGCTGGTTTTCGGTGAAAAGTTTAACGGCTGATGAGAGATTATGGGGTGTTTCTGTCGCTGTAAGGACTTCCCACGGAGCAGGACGTCGCGCAGCGCTTCCAGGCACCGTCGTCGGCCTGTTTCGACCTGAAAACATCCTAATCCTTAATTCACCCAGGATGTCGTGAGAGAACAGAGAAGATTCAGAAGAGGCCGGCATGAGGACTTTATGCGGACATTCCACTGTTGAAGGACATTTTGTAATGAAAGACGTGCGTGCAAATTCGCCAAGTCGTCACAGAAACGACTCGGCGAATTTGCGCGCACGTCTTTCATTCTGTGTGCGCCGCAACAGGAAAAACACCTCCGTGTTGAAAACCATTTGTAAAATTCAGGCGGCTTTTGATGGCTTTCAACAAGTGAGTAACTGAGAAATTGTTTAACAGCTTGGGCATGTTCCAACTTGCCCGTTAAGGTTTCCAACGGAGGTGTTTTTCCTGTCACGACCCCTCGCGGTCGGGTCCGGCCTGACATGCGACTTTGCCCGCACGTTCTTTCATTACAAAATGTCCGTTAACAATGGAATGTCCGAATAAACTCCTCATGCCGACTTCTTCTGAAAGTTCTCTGTTCTCTGACGACTTACTGGGTCAACAGAGCCTGAAATGTGGAAGTTTTCAACTTGAAACGGCGAGACGCTGCCGCCTCGAAGCGCAGATCGCCGTCAGGCGCCGTGGGCCGTCCTTACGGCGACACTACCAGACCAAAATCTCTCATCAGCCGTTAAAATTTTTACCGAAAACCAGCTGAATTTATCGAATGGTGTCCACTCAGTTGTGCCTTACAGTTTTTGAAAAAATTTTTATCAAACAAAGCAGCAGTCTCTGAGCCATTCCTAAACAATGAAAAAATCGACGAGAGGATGGGCGACTCCTCACTCAAAGAGTGCCCACAGGCAAATGACGTAACCGACAGGCGTGAAAAAACTCTCGCATGCCCACGAGGGTTCAAGCATGTCTGATGTAATCACACGTGATTCAAATCCATATGGTTTTTGAAAAAAATAATAAGGTCCGTTACTTTTATCACAGACCTCGTATGTTGGGGACAACACAAAAATTCCCCATATTGACCTTTAATATTCCCTACTTTATCATTTTTTGTCTTTTAATTTTCATACACCCATTCACTTCGGCATGCTTGTTGACCTAATTGGAGGTTTTGTGCTATTCTCATTTTTCCTTTTGGTGGTGCTGCTATTTTGAGCTGATACACCCAACCTCAATAGAGCCTTTCTCCATTTAACAGCAGGAAATTTCCTTCTTTACAATTTCATGAGCTGTGTTCTTACAACCAGAGAGGCCGGCCCTAGATTTCAAGGTTTGACCAGGTCTCATTATGTTTGTCAAACTCTTTTATTCACGCTTCATTCCTCATTTTCCTCTCTTCTCGGGTTTTCGCTTTTCTAATCTGTCAGGTTGAGAGTTCATATCCCGGTTGAGCTCTTTACATCCCTCTTTGCTGCCCTCTTCAGTCAGATTGCACTTCTCTAAACCGCAGAACGACAGGGCTAATTTCATGTGAGTTACAGCTGAATTAATGACGAACAGTGAAAAAAGATCTACAAAGGAGACGGGCTCTTGATGGGAGGCCTGCATGAGGATTATGCATTCTTGCCGCAGGCCTTGCTCAGCACCTGTTCCACCGTGTTGCCCACCAGTGTGTGTTTCGTGATGTGTGTGTGTGTGCGCACACATCTAGGTGTGCATGCAGTGTGTCTCTTAAATGTCCCCCCGAAGCTCCCGTGTTTCCACATCACAGTGTGCATTTTAAAGAAGAGTTTGACTTCATTTCACCGCCTGTCTCCAATATTAGTCCCTCACAATGTTCATCCAGGTTTTGCTGCGTGCGTTCTTTCAAAAATTATTCCTCAGTTAATTATATTAAATTCAGAGTAGGTAACTTGGGCCATTTTCTCTCCTGAAGAGTTGCCAGATTTTGAATGCTTCAAACAGCCTTTTGAAATTTCTCAACAGAATACATGAATCGGTTCGTCGGTTTCATTTTGCCCAAAACTGCTCTTATTTTCTCCCTGACAAGGACATTTCTCATCCTCTGCGTTGCCAGTGAACTGATTGCTCATTTCTGTGTCTTTCATTTGTAACTAGGTTAAACAAGAGGCACTTGGGGTGTGTAATTCCCTGCCGAGATGATGAGGCACTGTCGACCAGTAACCTAAGTGGAACAACTTGTGTTTCTGTCCATGGAAGCGTCGAGATCTTTGTAGGATAATGAAGATCCAAGTCTGTCTTGGTGCTTCCACTCTTTCTGTGTGGTTGTGAGCTTTGGATGCTAACCAGTGACCTAAGGTGATGACTGGATGCCTTTGGTACAAGGACTCTTCCACTGCTGGAATTACTTTGTGGCCAGCAAATGGCTACTTAGGGAGACTAAGATGAGGAGTACTGCTTGTATTGTGAGGGAACATCAGTTATGAACCTTTGGCCATGTGCATGATTCAGTACACAGGTGCTACAGTAGTGAGAACTCCAGCACCTGGAAAAGGCTCATGTTTCAGGTGGCTGCAGCAAATGGATATTTTCATGAAAATATATATGCACCTCATGCATGAGGTGGGATGGATTGGTTGTCTACTTGGGTGGTCCAGGGTACTTCTGTGAAGTGGTACATGTATTTATACATGGCACCAGTAGACAATTCCAAACCTGAGCTGACCTCAACAAAAATGTATCATTAGCACTGTATTTTCCAGATAATAAGTCAACAAATGTATTGTGAAGAGGAAGAACACGTACAGTTGTGCTCACAAGTTTACATACCCTGGCAGAATTTTTGATTTTTTTGGCCATTTTTCAGAGAATATGAATGAATGAATGAATTTATTCAGCACACACAGACCCAAAATAACAAACAACAATCCAACAATGCACCCATGTGCCCGAACGGGTGTAGGCAGAAGCAAAAGCTTATAAACGCCCACCCCTTTAACAAAAAAGTAAAAATGTATACATATGTATATAATAATATACATATACCCATGATAAATAATACAAAATATAAATTAATCACTGAACTAAAATTTCAAAACAAAAACATGCAAACAGCAGTGCACAATGCACAAACCCCCCCAAAACCCAAAATCGATAAACCTAATTCATCACACCATAACAAGTAATTAGATGATTTTTGTAGAGCCTTTTAAATCAACCAAGTTAGTGATTTTATGTTTTCTGGTCACAAATTCCAAATATTAACACCTTTAACAGAAACACAATGACTTTTGACTTTTTTGAAATAATAATGTTCCTTGCAAATTCTAACTGGAGTCCCTCATTTTGAACAGGTCCTGGACATGTGGTGGTAAAAGTTTATTTTTCACTTTAAACATAATTTGTATTATGCTAGAATCAATCAGGTCCCCAAATTTTAAAATGTGTAAACATAAACAATGGGTTTTGTAGGCTCAGGATATGGTTTATTACTAAGGATTCTTATGGCTTTCTTTTGTAGTAAAAATATTGCATTTGTATTTGTTTTGTAGGTGGTTCCCCAAACTTCAATACAATAGGTCATATACAGAAAAGGTAATAAATGATATAAGGTAACTAATGAGTGTTGGGGGAGGAAGTCTTGTGCTTTATATAAAATGGCAATGGCTTTGGCATTTTTGATTTAACATAATTTATATGTGTTTTCCAAAACAATTTATTGTCAATGAAACCCCAACAAATGTAGTTTCATTTACAAGTTCAATTTTAATATTGTGTACTAGTAAATTTCTACATACAACCCCAATTCCAATAAAGTTGGGACGTTGTGTACAAAGTAAATAAAAACAGAATACAACGATTTGCAAATCCTCTTCAATTCAATTGAATGCACCACAAAGACAAGATATTTAATGTTCAAACTAATAAATTTTGTTTTTGTGCAAATATTGGCTCATTTACAAATGGATGCCTACAACGTTTCAAAAAAGCTGGGCCAGTGGTATGTTTACCACTGCGTTACATCACCTTTCCTTCTAACAACACTCAGTAAGCATTTGGGAACTGAGGACACTAATTATGAGTGTCATGATTGGGTATAAAAGGAGCATCCCCAAAAGGGCTCAGCCGTTCACAAGCAAAGATGGGGAGAGGATCACTACTTTGTGAACAAATGCATGAAAAAAATAGTCAAACAGTTTAAGAACAATGTTGCTCAATGTTCAACTGCAAAGAATTTAGGGATTCCATCATCTACAGTCCATAATATAATCAGAAGAATCTGAGAATCTGGAGAACTTTCTACACGTAAGTGGCAAGGCCGGAAACCAACACTGAATGCCCGTGACCTTCGATCCCTCAGGTGGCACTGCATTAAAAACTGATGTCACTGTGTAAAGGATCTTACCGTGTGGGCTCAGGAACACTTCAGAAAACCATTGTCAGTTAACACAGTTTGTTGCTACATCTACAAGTGCAAGTTAAAACTCCACCGTGCAAAGTGAAAGCCAAACATCAACAACATCCAGAAACGCTGCCGCCTTCTCTGGGCCCGAGCTCATTTGAAATGGACAGACGCAAAGTGGAAAAGTGTGCTGTGGTCTGATGAGTCCACATTTAAACATACCACTGTCCCAGTTTTTTTGAAACGTGTTACAGGCATCCATTTCAAAGTGAGCAAATATTTGCACAAAAACAATAAAGTTTATCAGTTTGAACATTAAACATCTTGTCTTTGTGGTGTATTCAGTTGAATATAGATTGAAGAGGATTTGAAAATCATTGTATTCTGTTTTCATGGCAATAATGGCAATAAACTTCTTCTGATTCTGATTCTGATTTCATTTACATTTTACACAATGTCCCAACTTCATTGGAATTGGGTTCCTGGGTTTATTTCCAAATATGATACACTTAGTCTAACCAAAATGAAGAGATAATTTATTTAAATCAAGCCATTCTTTGAGCTTCTGTAGTTCCCTCTCCATCGTGCCCAGAACCTGCCCCAAATGATCCCCACTACAAAACACAGTTGCGTCATCAGCAAATAAAATGCAATTCACAAACTTAGAAACCAAACATATGTCATTAGTATATAAAAGAAACAACAAGGCCCAAGACTGAACCTTGGGGCACCCCCAACAGTGCACTTGAAAAATTTCAGAATTTGTGCCACCAATATGAATACATTGATACCTACTGTGCAGATAACTTGTTATCCAATCGTGAGCTAATCCTCTGATACCATACTTTCATAGTTTATCCAGTAATAAGACGTGATCTATGGTATCAAATGCTTACTGTAAGTAAAAAAAAACAAAAACGCTACAGTATGTTGCTTGTTTTCAACTGCATTTGTAATATGTTCCACAAAATCAATTACCGCCAATGAAGTAGTAAAAATTTTTTTTCTAAATTTGTATTGCTGCTCATTTAGTATGTAATGGATATGAATGGATGGATATGAAATCATTGAACCTCATAATGAATACCTTTTCCAGAATTATTGAAAATTGAGGTAACAGTGAGAATGGCCTGTAGTTTGGAAAAAAAACATGTTTGTCATTGGATTTGAACAGCGGTATCACTTTAGCTATTTTGATTTTGGAAGGAAATCTTTCAGTTATTAATGACAAATTACAAATATAAGTTAAATGTTTAGTGACACAATATATATATTTTTTTTACCAAAAACATATGTGAAAATTATCGCAATCAGTAGATTTTCCCCTTTAGTTTATGAACTATGTCAATTATTTCATCAAGTTCTCTGATAAACATTGAATCCAAAGGGTTATTTCTTGTTGTACTGTTATCCCAAGAACACATATTAGAAGGTACAATTGCGTTTGCAAATTTTTTTCCCCACATTAACAAAATAATCATTAAAATGATCTACTATATGTTGTGTGGGCCGCTGAAGAGGAGGTACTGCTGGCCCACCACCAGAGGGCACCCTGCCTGAAGTGCGGGCTTCAGGCATGAGAGGGCGCAGTCACCCCTCAGGATCACCCGGGAGTGACAGCTGTCAGTCATCAGCCACAATCACCTCATCCCATAAAAGCCGGGCAGCAACTCCACCTCCCTGCCGAGAAATCGTTCTGCCCGTCAGGTAAACTTCTCAGCCTGTTTTGTGCCATACGAACACATTTGTTCAGCTAAGCGTCAACAGTTGTAATGTCCTTGCTTCTGTGCTTGACTAATTAATTCTGAGTTTGCAGAAGTACCTTTTGTACACCTCGAGTTGTAGCTGTGTTTGGGGAGTTGGTGTCTCCGCTCCTCATTCCAGACTCTGCTAAGTGTGACATTAGGATCTGCACGAGCTCCAAGAGAATTGTGATTAGGAGGTGGAGGTTTTTTCCACCAAGAGGGAACTGTGCTGACTGTTTGCTGGGTGTGCACGCACCCACCATCACCTGTCTGTTCTTCCTGCCAGCAGTACCAGATCTGACAGTCGGAGGCAGTGGCCACCTGGGGACTCGGGACTTGGCGGCTCCATTGTACTCCAGATCCGCTGGCAGTGGAAATCGCGTGGGACCCGGCTCTTCTCTGGACAGGCGTCTTCTATCCTCGAGCCTGCCCACACGTCACATTTGTATTATTGACTATTGTTCCAAAATTGCATTTGTCTGTTTTCCGTTGTGCACATTCACAACATTAAATTGTTGTATTTTGGCTTATCCATTGTCCGTTCATTTACGCCCCCCGTTGTGGGTCCGTGTTACTACACTTTCCCAACAGGATTTCTCGGCCAATGTCATGGACTCCACCGGTTGAACAACCTATGGAAAAGCAGGGTGTACAGGCGCCAGCAGGAGGCGTGTTAGGTGAGTTGCAGCAAATCTTAACCGCCTTCACTGCTCGGTTGGACTTAGTGACCGAGCAGAGCGCAGTACTCAACCGCAGGATGGAGGCTCTCACCGCACAGGTGGAAGTGCCCACACGGGGTGTGGCTGCAGCACCTCCTCCTGCTGACCTGGTGCCGAATACAGATATTCCAGTGGTTGTTCAACGAACCCCCCCACCGTCCCCTGAAGCATACATAAGCCCCCCGGAACCGTACGGAGGTTGTGTACAGATGTGCGCAGACTTCTTAATGCAGTGTTCGCTCGTCTTTGCACAACGTCCCGTCATGTACACTTCGGACTCCAGCCGGGTGGGTTATGTTATTAATTTGCTCCTGGGCTACGGCACTCTGGGAGCAGAACTCACGGCTTCTATCAGCATATACTGAGTTTGTGAGGGAGTTCAGACTAGTGTTCGATCACCCAAATAGAGGCGAAACCGCTTCGAGTGTGCTGCTGTCTATGAGACAGGGGCGTCGGAGTGCAGCCGAGTATGCAGTCCTTCCGCATCGCGGCAGTGAGGGCCGGCTGGAATACTGTTGCACTCCGCGCCGCCTTTGTAAACGGACTGTCTCTGGTCCTTAAGGAACACCTGGCGGCTAAGGACGAGCCGCGGGATTTAGACGGGCTTATCGACCTGGTAGTACGGTTAGACAACCGATTAGCGGAACATTGACGGGAGCGAGACGAAGGGTGTGGTCAGGCACGAGCCGTCCCTCTTCCTTCCGGGTCCGAAAGGGAGCCGTCTTCCCCACGATCCACAGCCAGAGGGCTCTGTGTGGCAACAGCTCCCCCTGCTGACGTTGTTAGGGAGATGAGCAGGGCCAAAATAAGATCAGATGACAGATTGAGGAAGCTGGCTCGTGGGGAGTGTTTTCTCTGCAGCTCAAAGGAGCAAACACAGAAAAACTGCCCCAAACGGTCAAGACAACGCCTGCCCTTAGAGACTGGGCTGAGGGTGGGCCATAATACTCACGCGGGGAAACCCCGTAAATCCGCACGCATCCCAGTTACGATCCTGAGTGGGGATCTAACCCTTCACGCCCCAGCACTGGTGGACACGGGGTCGGAGGGGAATCTGCTGGACAGCAGATGGGCAAAGGAAGTTGGGCTCCCTCTAGTGGGCTTACCGTCACCATTGTCGGTACGGGAACTAGATGGCACCATTCTCCCATTAATCACACACCAAACACAGCCAGTGACATTGGTTGTGTCTGGGAATCACAGGGAGGAGATTGTGTTTTATGTGACACCTTCTACCTCCCGAGTGATTTTGGGCTTTCCATGGATGTTAAAGCACAATCCCCGGATTGATTGGTCATCTGGGGTTGTGACGCAGTGGAGCGAAACCTGCCACCAGGAGTGTTTAGGATCCTCGGTTCCACCCGGTGTGACAGCTAAGGAGGAGGTTCTAGTCCCCCCCAATCTGGCGGCGGTGCCAGCCGAGTACCATGACCTTGCTGACGTCTTCAGCAAGGATCTGGCACTTACGCTGCCCCCACACCATCCGTACGATTGTGCCATTGATTTGATACTGGGCGCTGAGTACCCGTCCAGCAGGCTGTACAACCTCTCACGTCCGGAACGCGAATCAATGGAGACCTACATCCGGGACTTGTTAGCTGCCGGGTTGATCCAGAACTCCACCTCCCTGATGGGTGCTGGTTTCTTTTTTGTGGGCAAGAAAGACGGCGGACTCCGTCCATGCATTGATTACAGAGGGCTGAACGAGATCATGGTTCGCAACCGATACCCGTTACCTCTGTTAGATTCAGTGTTCACGCCTTTGCATGGAGCCCAAATTTTCACAAAACTGGATCTTAGGAATGCTTATCACCTGGTTCGGATCTGGGAGGGAGACGAGTGGAAGACGGCATTTAACACCCTGTTAGGTCATTTTGAGTACCTGGTCATGCCGTTCGGCCTCACCAATGCGCCCGCGACATTCCAAGCGTTGGTTAATGACGTCTTGTGGGACTTCCTGCATCGGTTTGTCTTTGTATACCTTGACGATATTCTCATCTTCTCCCCGGATCCTGAGACTCATGTGCAGCATGTACGTCAGGTCCTGCAGCGGTTGTTGGAGAACCGGCTGTTTGTGAAGGGCGAGAAGTGCGAGTTCCACTGCACTTCTTTGTCCTTCCTGGGGTTCATAATCTCCTCCAACTCCGTCGCCCCTGATCCGGCCAAGGTTGCGGCGGTGAGAGACTGGCCCCAACCGACAAGCCGTAGGAAATTGCAGCAGTTCCTCGGCTTTGCAAATTTCTACCAGAGGTTCATAAAGGGCTATAGCCAGGTAGTTAGCCCCCTGACGGCCCTAACCTCCACTAAAATCCCCTTCACCTGGTCAGATCGGTGCGAAGCCGCATTTAGGGAGTTGAAATGCCGGTTCTCGACAACTGGTGCAGCCCGATCCCAATCGCCAGTTTGTAGTCGAAGTGGATGCCTCTGACTCAGGGATAGGAGCCGTGCTGTCCCAGAGCGGGGAGTCCGATAAGGTCCTCCACCCTTGTGCCTATTTTTCCCGCAGGTTGACCCCGGCAGAACGGAACTATGACGTCAGCAATCGGGAACTCCTAGCGGTGAAAGAGGCTCTTGAGGGGTGGAGACACCTGTTGGAGGGAGCTGCGGTACCTTTCACGGTTTTCACGGACCATCGGAAACTGGAGTACATCCGGACCGCCAGGCGTCTGAACCCCAGGCAAGCCCGCTGGTCACTGTTCTTCGGGCGTTTTGACTTCCAGATCACCTACTGCCCCGGGACCAAGAACCAAAGATCCAACGGCTTGTCCCGGGTACATGAAGAGGAAGTCAAAACCGAGCTGTCAAATCCACCGGAACCTATCATCCCCGAGTCCGCTATCGTGGCCACCCTCACCTGGGACGTGGGGAAGACTGTCCGGGAGGCCCTGGCACGGGACCCGGACCCGGGGACCGGCCCTAAGAACAGACTTTATGTCCCACCAGAAGCCAGAGCTGCAGTCCTGGACTCCTGTCATGGTTCCAAGCTCTCCTGTCACCCAGGGGTGCGAAGAACTGTGGCAGTGGTCCGGCAGCGCTTCTGGTGGGCATCCATGGAGGCCGACATCCAGGAGTATGTCCAGGCCTGTACCACCTGTGCCAGGGGCAAGGCTGACCACCAAAAAACTCAAGGACTCCTCCAGCCGCTTCCGGTGCCTCATCGCCCCTGGTCACACATCGGCCTGGACTTCGTCACGGGCCTCCTGCCGTCCCAGGGCATGACTACCATCCTCACGATAGTGGACCGATTCTCCAAGGCGGCCCACTTCGTGGCCCTCCCGAAGCTCCCCATGGCCCAGGAGACAGCAGACCTCCTGGTCCACCATGTTGTACGTCTGCATGGGATACCAACCGACATTGTCTCCAACCGTGGTTCTCAGTTCTCCTGACAAGTCTGGAGGAGTTTCTGCAGAGAACTGGGGGCCATCGTGAGCCTCTCGTCCGGGTATCATCCACAGATGAACAGACAGGCAGAGTGGGTAAACCAGGAACTGGAGCAGGCCCTCCGCTGCGTAACCTCCACGCACCCGACGGCCTGGAGCAACCATCTGGCCTGGATCGAGTATGCGCATAACAGCCAGGTGTCCTCTGCTACCGGCCTCTCCATGTTCGAGATATGCCTGGGGTACCAGCCCCCATTGTTCCCGATCACGGAGGGAGAGGTCGGAGTCCCCTCGGTCCAGGCCCACCTATGGAGATGCCGTCGGGTGTGGCGCTCCGCCCGCTCTGCCCTGCTGAAGGCCCGGACGAGGGCCAACACCCATGCATACCAGCCTGGGCAGGAGGTGTGGCTTTCGACCAAAGACATACCCCTACAAGTGGACTCCCCTAAGCTGAAGGACCGCTTCATTGGACCCTTCAAGATCGTCAAAGTCCTCAGTCCGGTGCAGTGAAGCTGCAGCTCCCTGCTTCACTGCAGATCCACCCCGTTTTCCATGTTTCACGTCTCAAACCACACCACTCCTCTGCTCTCTGCACCCCCGGACCGGCGCCGCCTCCTGCCCGGATCATCGACGGGGAGCCTGCTTGGACCGTTCGCAGGCTCCTGGACGTCCGTCAAATGGGCCGGGGGTTCCAGTATTTGGTGGACTGGGAGGGTTATGGGCCCGAAGAACGCTCCTGGGTAAAGAGGAGCTTCATCCTGGACCCAGCCCTCCTGGCTGACTTCTACACCCGTCACCCCGACAAGCCTGGTCGGGCGCCAGGAGGCGCCCGTTGAGGGGGGGGGTCCTGTTGTGTGGGCCGCTGAAGAGGAAGTACTGCTGGCCCACCACCAGAGGGCGCCCTGCCTGAAGTGCGGGCTTCAGGCACGAGAGGGCGCAGTTGCCCCTCAGGATCAGCCGGGAGTGACAGCTGTCAGTCATCAGCCACAATCACCCCATCCCATAAAAGCCGGGCAGCAACTCCACCTCTCTGCCGAGAAATTGTTCTGCCCGTCAGGTAAACTTCTCAGCCTGTTTTGTGCCATATGAACACATTTGTTCAGCTAAGCGTTGTGACGGTCCCCGCCGTCTTGTAGCGGGGCGGGCCCATAATCAGGGGCACCTGGGCCTGGTGTCCCTGTCTCTTATTTAAGTGGGCCCAACTAATTCATTTTGTTCTCTCCCTCTCTCTTTCTAGGATGTCTCGCTGCACCGACCGGTAGCAGAGCGCCTTTTTGCACAGCTGCACATCTTTGCACCTTTTAATTTATGACTTAAACTACTGTAAATAAATACTTCTATTTTTCTAATCCTCTCGTTTGTGTCTCCTCCTTGTCACTGTCCTCTGAGCCACGGGCACGTGACAGCGTCAGCAGTTGTAACGTCCTTGCTTCTGTGCTTGACTAATTAATTCTGAGTTTGCTGACGTACCTTTTGTACACCTCGAGTTGTAGCTGTGTTTGGGGAGTTGGCGTCTCCGCTCCTCATTCCAGACTCTGCTAAGTGTGACATTAGGATCTGCACGAGCTCCGAGAGAATTGTGATTAGGAGGTGGAGGTTTTTTCCACCAAGAGGGAACTGTGCTGACTGTTTGCTGGGTGTGCACGCACCCACCATCACCTGTCTGTTCTTCCTGCCAGCAGTACCAGATCTGACAGTCGGAGGCAGTGGCCACCTGGGGACTCGGGACTTGGCGGCTCCATTGTGCTCCAGATCGGCTGGCAGTGGAAATCGCGTGGGACTCTTCTCTGGACAGGCGTCTTCTATCCTCGAGCCTGCCCACACGTCACTTTTGTATTATTGACTATTGTTCCAAAATTGCATTTGTCTGTTTTCCGTTGTGCACATTCACAACATTAAATTGTTGTATTTTGGCTTATCCATTGTCCGTTCATTTACGCCCCCTGTTGTGGGTCCGTGTCACTACACTTTCCCAACACTATAGCTTTCTTTCCCTTAACAACTGAATCAGTATTTGTGCAAAAATATGTTGGATAATCTTTGACAACTTTTTTATTTTTGATGATTTCATTTAAGAGCTTCCAAGTACCTTTATGCTTGTTTTATTTTTCCAATAAATCACTCTAATACTGCCTTTTGCAAGATTGCATAATAATGGTTAGCTTGTTTTTATATGTCTTATATTTACTCTCAGCTTCAATTGTTCTATGAATATGATTGATAACACAAAAACATTTTTTCACTCATGGTTAGTGGTTGTGTGAAGCAATTTATTGTCAAACAACTGTGTTTACTCTTTTTAAATTATAATGACAACAGAAATTACCCAAATGACCCTGATATAAAATTTATATACCCTGGTGATTTTGGCCTGATAACATGCACACAAGTTCATACAAACTGGTTTGAATGGCTACAAAAGGTAACCATCCTCACCTGTGATCTATTTGCTTGTAACCAGTGTGTGTGTATAAAAGGTCAGTGAATTTCTGGGCTCCTGACAGACCCTTGCATCTTTCATCCAGTGCTGCACTGACGTTTCTGGTTTCTGAGTCAGGGAGAAAGCAAAAGAACTGTCAAAGAAAAGGTAATTGAACTGTATAAAACAGGAAAGGGATATAAAAAGATATCCAAGGGACTGAGAATGCCAATCAGCAGTGTTCAAACTCTAATTAAGAAGTGTAAAATGAGGGATTCTGTTTGAACCCAACCATGGGCAGGTAGACCAACAAAAATTTCAGCAACAACTGCCAGGAAAAGTGTTTGTGATGCAAAGAAAAACCCACAAATAACTTCAGCTGAAATACAGGACTCTCTGAAAAAAGTGGTGTGGCTGTTACAAGATGCACAATAAGGAGGTACTTGAAGAAAAATGGGCTACATGGTTGATTCACCAGAAGAAAGCCATTACTCCCCAAATGCCACAAAGTATCCCAATTACAATACGCCAAACAGCACAGAGAACAAAGTCATTTGTGGTGATGAGACCAAAATTGAACTTTTTGGCCGCAACCATAAATGTTATATTTGGAGAGGAATCAACAACGTTCTAACAATCCAAAACCCAAGGCCAAGTCGACCTGTCATTGGCTACAGCAGAATAAAGTAAAGGTTCTGGAGTGGGCATCTCAGTCTCCTAACATCAATATCATTGGGCCATTTTGGAAATTTTAAATTGTCCGTAGGTCTGCCTGAGGGTGTATATGTCTTTGTTTGTCTATATGTGGCCCTGCAACAGACTAACGTCCTGTCCAGTTTCCTTAATTGGAGTAAGTGGTTGAAGATGAATGAAGTAAGCAAGTGAGTGTAATTTGGGATTTTTCTCCATTGTTGTTATGTACTTTTCGTTATTGCCATTTATTCCCTCATTATTGGAATTAATTTTTTTTAGTACTTTGATTCTTTCATAAAAGCCCTACATAAATCATTATTATGATTCATATTATTAATAATGGATGAAGTTGCATTAGAGTATAAGTCACAGGACATACTCTGGAAAACACAGTGTACAAATTCTTAAAATATCACAGCAACCCTAATGTTGCATCATCAACTCCACATAAAGTACCCATGACGTGAACACAATCTTTGATGAGTTACAACCAAAATTCTGTCCCTTCATCAGTGAACGTCAAATGGACGTAAAAACTCATGCAAGTCTGAGAACTTTTTTCTTCTAAAAGTACATACCCAACCACAGCGCTCCGTCTGTGTCCAGCTGTGTTGCAGCCAAAGGCGATGACCCTGTTACCGGTGCCTCGTTGCCAACCTGTAGAGCGCCGTCTCTAAGCGCTCTGCGGAGGAGAGTGAAAAACACACAGAAACAGTGTGAAGTCACATTGATGAATGTGTGTCACACTGAATAGCTTTAACTTGCAGTTTCATTTCATCGGAAGCATCAAGACTCCATTGCTCCGCTGCCAGCTCACTAAGCAGTCACATAAACTGCCTTTTGCCAAACAGCATTTTAAATATGCCTGTCTAGCAGCTAACAGATGTGCTTAGCGCACCATTCATTATAGGTGGATCTGCACTAAGCATTATTGCACACTTAAGAATTCTGACGACAGCGCTAATTTGAAAGCAGGAAAGTGGGCTTCCTGCAGAGAGAATATCATTGAAGGCAAATTGCAAACACAGATAGCTGTGTAACTACGCACGCTGTGTGCCACATGCTGCAATTTACACCATCATCAACATCTAAATGAAGTCATCTTCCTGCAGCTCGCACGCCAGACTTATAAGCCTGGAATGAGACTTGGTCTGATTCCTGTTTGAAATGAATGCAGGTGCTTCTGAGATCGATTATTTGTGTCTGGAATAATGAAACCAGTCTTATTATCGCCCATATCGCCATAAATAACAACCACGCTCTTCAGGATGTTGACAGCAAATACCCAGCAGTGATAAAGTCAGATCACACAGATGGTCTTCAATGGTTCATTTACTTTTAATGAGTGAATGAATCCATTAAAGTGTTGTCACTGTGTGGCAAAAAGTGTGCCTTTGTTGTTGTTTTTTATTATGTGGATTTATTCATGCAGTCACCGCAGAAAACTACAACTGACATTGTAATTCTATCACATAATATAAATGACATTTATTTTCTTAAAATCTGCACATCAGCTGGTGTGACAACAGAATAAGACAGCATGCAAGAAAAGACAAAAAATACGCAAGAATAAGAGTAACTTTACTAATCCCGAAGGAAATTGTTTTGCCAGAGTGCTGAAACAGTAAACAGTAATAATGTCCCTGTTGTGTGGGCCACCAGAAGAGGAGGTACTGCTGGCCCACCACCAGAGGGCGCCCTGTCTGAAGTGCGGGCTTCAGGCACGAGAGGGCGCTGCCGCCCCACAAGTGCGGCCGGGGTGACAGCTGTCACTCATTGGCTATGACAGCTGTCACCAATCATCTGCGCCTCACCCCAAATAAAAGCAGGACGACACCTCCACCATGTCGCCGAGATACCGGGAGTGACATGTTTAGCCGCATGTTCTCCTTGAATTGCTGGCTGTCTGAGTGGTGTCCAAAAAATGAGGTGGGCTTCATAGATAATTGGCAAAGCTTCTGGGGAAAACCTGGTCTTGTTAGGAGAGACGGCATCCATCCCACTTTGGATGGAGCAGCTCTCAATTCTAGAAATCTGGCCAATTTTCTTAAATCATCCAAACCGTGACTATCCAGGGTTGGGACCAGGAAGCAGAGTTGTAGTCTTACACACCTCTCTGCAGCTTCTCTCCCCCTGCCATCCCCTCATTACCCCATCCCCGTAGAGACGGTGCCTGCTCCCAGACCACCAATAACCAGCAATTAATTAATCAAAAACCCAGACAGAGCTTTAATTCATTTGAAAGCTTGTCTCTTAGTCTTGTCCATCCAAATTGGAAGTCCCAAAAACCAGTTTTATTTGTTATTATCTATCGTCCACCTGGTCGTTACTGTGAGTTTCTCTGTGAATTTTCAGACCTTTTGTCTGACTTAGTGCTTAGCTCAGATAAGATAATTATAGTGGGCGATTTTAACATCCACACAGATGCTGAGAATGACAGCCTCAACACTGCATTTAATCTATTATTAGACTCTATTGGCTTTGCTCAAAAAGTAAATGAGTCCACCCACCACTTTAATCATATCTTAGATCTTGTTCTGACTTATGGTATGGAAATAGAAGACTTAACAGTATTCCCTGAAAACTCCCTTCTGTCTGATCATTTCTTAATAACATTTACATTTACTCTGATGGACTACCCAGCAGTGGGGAATAAGTTTCATTACACTAGAAGTCTTTCAGAAAGCGCTGTAACTAGGTTTAAGGATATGATTCCTTCTTTATGTTCTCTAATGCCATATACCAACACAGTGCAGAGTAGCTACCTAAACTCTGTAAGGGAGATAGAGTATCTCGTCAATAGTTTTACATCCTCATTGAAGACAACTTTGGATGCTGTAGCTCCTCTGAAAAAGAGAGCTTTAAATCAGAAGTGTCTGACTCCGTGGTATAACTCACAAACTCGTAGCTTAAAGCAGATAACCCGTAAGTTGGAGGGGAAATGGCGTCTCACTAATTTAGAAGATCTTCACTTAGCCTGGAAAAAGAGTCTGTTGCTCTATAAAAAAGCCCTCCGTAAAGCTAGGACATCTTTCTACTCATCACTAATTGAAGAAAATAAGAACAACCCCAGGTTTCTTTTCAGCACTGTAGCCAGGCTGACAAAGAGTCAGAGCTCTATTGAGCTGAGTATTCCATTAACTTTAACTAGTAATGACTTCATGACTTTCTTTGCTAACAAAATTTTAACTATTAGAGAAAAAATTACTCATAACCATCCCAAAGACGTATCGTTATCTTTGGCTGCTTTCAGTGATGCCGGTATTTGGTTAGACTCTTTCTCTCCGATTGTTCTGTCTGAGTTATTTTCATTAGTTACTTCATCCAAACCATCAACATGTCTATTAGACCCCATTCCTACCAGGCTGCTCAAGGAAGCCCTACCATTATTTAATGCTTCGATCTTAAATATGATCAATCTATCTTTGTTAGTTGGCTATGTACCACAGGCTTTTAAGGTGGCAGTAATTAAACCATTACTTAAAAAGCCATCACTTGACCCAGCTATCTTAGCTAATTATAGGCCAATCTCCAACCTTCCTTTTCTCTCAGAAATTCTTGAAAGGGTAGTTGTAAAACAGCTAACTGATCATCTGCAGAGGAATGGTCTATTTGAAGAGTTTCAGTCAGGTTTTAGAATTCATCATAGTACAGAAACAGCATTAGTGAAGGTTACAAATGATCTTCTTATGGCCTCGGACAGTGGACTCATCTCTGTGCTTGTTCTGTTAGACCTCAGTGCTGCTTTTGATACTGTTGACCATAAAATTTTATTACAGAGATTAGAGCATGCCATAGGTATTAAAGGCACTGCGCTGCGGTGGTTTGAATCATATTTGTCTAATAGATTACAATTTGTTCATGTAAATGGGGAATCTTCTTCACAGACTAAAGTTAATTATGGAGTTCCACAAGGTTCTGTGCTAGGACCAATTTTATTCACTTTATACATGCTTCCCTTAGGCAGTATTATTAGACGGTATTGCTTAAATTTTCATTGTTACGCAGATGATACCCAGCTTTATCTATCCATGAAGCCAGAGGACACACACCAATTAGCTAAACTGCAGGATTGTCTTACAGACATAAAGACATGGATGACCTCTAATTTCCTGCTTTTAAACTCAGATAAAACTGAAGTTATTGTACTTGGCCCCACAAATCTTAGAAACATGGTGTCTAACCAGATCCTTACTCTGGATGGCATTACCCTGACCTCTAGTAATACTGTGAGAAATCTTGGAGTCATTTTTGATCAGGATATGTCATTCAAAGCGCATATTAAACAAATATGTAGGACTGCTTTTTTGCATTTACGCAATATCTCTAAAATCAGAAAGGTCTTGTCTCAGAGTGATGCTGAAAAACTAATTCATGCATTTATTTCCTCTAGGCTGGACTATTGTAATTCATTATTATCAGGTTGTCCTAAAAGTTCCCTAAAAAGCCTTCAGTTAATTCAAAATGCTGCAGCTAGAGTACTGACGGGGACTAGAAGGAGAGAGCATATCTCACCCATATTGGCCTCTCTTCATTGGCTTCCTGTTAATTCTAGAATAGAATTTAAAATTCTTCTTCTTACTTATAAGGTTTTGAATAATCAGGTCCCATCTTATCTTAGGGACCTCGTAGTCCCATATCACCCCAATAGAGCGCTTCGCTCTCAGACTGCAGGCTTACTTGTAGTTCCTAGGGTTTGTAAGAGTAGAATGGGAGGCAGAGCCTTCAGCTTTCAGGCTCCTCTCCTGTGGAACCAGCTCCCAATTCAGATCAGGGAGACAGACACCCTCTCTACTTTTAAGATTAGGCTTAAAACTTTCCTTTTTGCTAAAGCTTATAGTTAGGGCTGGATCAGGTGACCCTGAACCATCCCTTAGTTATGCTGCTATAGACATAGACTGCTGGGGGGTTCCCATGATGCACTGTTTCTTTCTCTTTTTGCTCTGTATGCACCACTCTGCATTTATTCATTAGTGATCGATCTCTGCTCCCCTCCACAGCATGTCTTTTTCCTGGTTCTCTCCCTCAGCCCCAACCAGTCCCAGCAGAAGACTGCCCCTCCCTGAGCCTGGTTCTGCTGGAGGTTTCTTCCTGTTAAAAGGGAGTTTTTCCTTCCCACTGTAGCCAAGTGCTTGCTCACAGGGGGTCGTTTTGACCGTTGGGGTTTTACATAATTATTGTATGGCCTTGCCTTACAATATAAAGCGCCTTGGGGCAACTGTTTGTTGTGATTTGGCGCTATATTAAAAAATTGATTGATTGATTGATTGATATCGTTCTATCAAGGAGGTAACTATCTCAGCCTGAGTGTTACTAACGTTGTTTTCAGTAAATACATTGTTGCAGCTGTCTTCCTGAAGAACCGGCGTATGCCGCGACTGCTTCGCTCTGCATCCTGCCAGATAAGTGATTGACAGTAGCTGCACGAGTGTGGATGAGAGGTGGAGGTGGACTAACCACCATACTTGTTACAGGGTGTACACACACCCACACCTGACTGTTTTTGCTCTTCGCCAGCAGTACCAGATCCGACACGCGGACATGGTGGCCACCTGGGGGACTTGGAACTTGGCGGCTCCAGTATTCTCCTGGTTCGGTGGCGGAGGAAATCGTGTGGTTCCGGTTCTTCTCCAGACGGGCGTCTCCTATCGTCAAGCCTGCCCACACGACACCTTGATTGATTGACTTTGTATTCATTCTATAATCTGTGGTGTGCAGTTGTGGCATTCACAACAAGTAAAGTGTTCAAATTTGACTTCTCCTATTGTCCGTTCATTTGCGCCCCCTGTTGTGGGTCCGTGTCACTACACTTTCACAACAGGATATCTCGGCCACCTCGTCATGGACTCCGAGGGGCGTCACCCAGCAGTTGAACGGCCAATGGGAGAGCAGGGTGCACAGGCGTCTGCAGGAGGCGTGATTGGTGAGTTGCAGCACATCCTCACCACCTTTACTGCTCGGTTGGATCAGATGACCGAGCAAAACATCCTCCTGAACCGCAGGGTGGAGGCTCTCTCCGCACAGGTGGCAGCGAGCGCTCAGGGCGCTGCTCCAGCTCCTCCTCCTGCCGATCCTGTGCAGGATATAAACGTTCCACTGGTCGTTCAACGACCCCTCCCACCATCCCCTGAAGCATACATAAGCCCCCCAGAGCCGTACGGAGGTTGTGTGGAGACATGCGCAGACTTTCTTATGCAGTGTTCGCTCGTCTTTGCACAACGTCCCGTCATGTACGCGTCTGATGCTAGTAAAGTAGCTTATGTGATTAATCTGCTTCGAGGAGAGGCACGTGCTTGGGCTACGGCGCTTTGGGAGCAAAATTCACGGCTCCTTCATACGTACACTGGGTTTGTGAGGGAGTTCAAAACCGTGTTTGACCACCCTAACAGGGGAGAGACCGCTTCAACTGTGCTGCTGTCAATGAGACAGGGACGCCGGAGTGCAGCCACTTATGCAGTCGACTTCCGCATTGCGGCTGCGAGGTCTGGCTGGAATAACGCTGCGCTCCGCGCCGCCTTCGTAAACGGACTGTCGTCGTTCCTGAAGGAACACCTGGTGGCCAAGGATGAACCGCGGGAATTAGATGGGCTTATCGACCTCGTTATACGGTTAGACAATCGGTTGGAGGAACGCCATCGGGAACGAGACGAGGGGCGTGGCCGGGCACGCGCCGTCCCTCTTCCTTCCGGGTCCGAAAAAGGTCCGCCCTTCCCACGCTCCATGGCCTCTACGCTCCGTGTGGCTACAGCTCTCCCTGCTGACAAAGCTATGGACACGAGCAGGGCCACATTCAGACCACCGAATAGACAGAGGAGGCTTCCCCGCGGGGCGTGCTTTGTCTACGGCTCAATTGAGCATCAATTGAGAGACTGCCCCGAATGGTTAAACACCAACGCCCGCCCCTAAAAACTGGGCTTAGGGTGGGCCAAGACATTCACGTGGGACACACACATATATATATGACTATATATATATATATATAAAAATATAGTTGTACAAAGTACACTGGTGCATCTCGCACATTGCAGTTGATTTGTAAAAATAGATCATTAACATTTAAAAAAATGGCAATAAAAAATAGAGATCCAAAAGAGAGTCAATACGGAGCCCTGGAAGTGTCATTGCAAAATGTTTTGCATGTGGAGAGAATGTGCGCTCATTTTATGATATTGTGCGCACATTTTATGATATTGTGCGCACGTTTTATGATATTGTGTGCAAAACAAGGCCACGATCTACTTAAATGTGGCCACAATTTGTAAAACGTGCACTCAATATTGTCTTGACACATAAATGTTTTGCATGTGGAGAGAATGTGCGCTCGTTTTATGATATTGTGCGCACGTTTTGTGATATTGTGCACAAAACAAGGCCACGATCTACTTAAACATGGCCACAATTTGTAAAACGTGCACTCAATATTGTCTTGACACATAAATGTTTTGCATGTGGAGAGAATGTGCGCTCGTTTTATGATATTGTGCGCTCGTTTTATGATATTGTGTGCACGTTTTGTGATATTGTGCGCAAAACAAGGCCACAATCTACTTAAACATGGCCACAATTTGTAGAATGTGCACTCAATATTGTCTTGACACATAAATGTTTTGCATGTGGAGAGAATGTGCGCTTGTTTGATGATATTGTGTGCACGTTTTATGATATTGTGCGCAAAACAAGGCCACAATCTACTTAAACATGGCCACAATTTGTAAAACGTGCACTCAATATTGTCTTGACACATAAATGTTTTGCATGTGGAGAGAATGTGCGCTCGTTTTATGATATTGTGCGCTCGTTTTATAATATCGTGCGCACGTTTTGTGATATTGTGCACAAAACAAGGGCACGATCTACTTAAACATGGCCACAATTTGTAAAACGTGCACTCAATATTGTCTGGACACATAAATGTTTTGCATGTGGAGAGAATATGCGCTCGTTTTATGATATTGTGCGCACATTTTATGATATTGTGCACAAAACAAGGCCACGATCTACTTAAACATGGCCACAATTTGTAAAACTTGCACTCAATATTGTCTTGACACATAAATGTTTTGCATGTGGAGAGAATGTGCGCTCGTTTTATGATATTGTGCACTCGTTTTATGATATTGTGCGCACATTTTATGATATTGTGTGCACGTTTTATGATATTGTGCGCTCGTTTTATGATATTGTGTGCACGTTTTGTGATATTGTGCGCAAAACAAGGCCACGATCTACTTAAACATGGCCACAATTTGTAGAACGTGCACTCAATATTGTCTTGACACATAAATGTTTTGCATGTGGAGAAAATGTGCACTTGTTTGATGATATTGTGCGCACGTTTTATGATATTGTGCGCAAAACAAGGCCACGATCTACTTAAACATGGCCACAATTTGTAAAACGTGCACTCAATATTGTCTTGACACATAAATGTTGGCTATTAGCCAACAAACCAGGAGACAGTGTAATACATTTCCTCATTAGAAATGGATGTGGTCAGGGTGTCATGGTTTGGGCGCACAAGGACATATAGAGAACTATAGCTGCCCAGCATGGCATCATCTAGAGTTTAAGCACATTAAAAAGGATGGTGAGGGTGAAGTGTCTCCCCATCGTGAGGATGATAATTTAGGTCATATAATTTTGAACGAAAGGAAAACGTGCACACGTTTTATTAATTTGAGGGCTCAATTAAAGGAAAACATGCACATGTTTTATTAATTCGAGGGCTTAATTAAAGGAAAACGTGTGCACAAATTATCACGGCCAGCAAAACGTGAACACGTTGTATTAATTTGTGGGCTCATTAAAGGAAAACGTGCGCACAAATGATCATGGCCAGAAAAAAAAAAAATCACTTTAAGTGACCTCTCCAGGGTTCCGTAAGTCAATGAAATTAACAAATAAAAATCTAATAAAATGAAAAAATAATAATAAATAAAACTCTTCTGTTTACAAAATTGTGTGAATGTGGAATTTTTCAGACAGCTTTTTTTTAAAATTCTTGTTTCCTTGTGATTTCTATCTTTAAGTGTAATTTTAAGATGAGTGTCTCGGCTGTCCTGCTGCACTGCAGTTGCATCATGTTCAAGCATGACGAGCTGTGACGATAAATTTAATCTGAGACTCAGCGCTCATCGTTGTGCAGCAGGAGATTGCTGTGAGGAGCTGAGGCGCTCCGACAGTATAAATAAAGTGCAATCACAGTTTTACTCACTGACATTTCCCATCTTACCGGCTGGCTTTGATGCGGATCCAGCGGTTGGTGTCGACACGCACCGAGGAGCGCAGCACCACGGGCTTGGAGCCCAAGTCGTACGTCATCTGGACGTGCCCGTCCACGATGACCAGGGCGATGTAGTCGGAGCGCTCCACGCCCTTCCCGCTCCACAGCACCAGGCCCTGGGTCGCCTCCGTCCTGATGCTCAGCTCAAACTTGTTCACGAGCAGAGCTTTCTCACTGGCACAGCAGAAGAAACCTCAGTTATCTTTGGATCTAATGACTCAAAAAGCTTTTCAATCACCAGTGGAGCTGACACAGTACTGCTGCTGTATCAATGCCACAATACCCATGATTCCCCTGTGACACCTGGCTCTTTATAACACACACACAGCCTGAAAGGTTCCTCTAGAGACACATGAGAAGAATCAGGTTGTAAGTGAGATTTGGAGGCTGTTTTCCGTCTCGGATCCCCACAGTCCTGCTGAGCCTGAACTGCACTGCTGCTCCGTGATATCTGTGTGCGTGTGCACGTGTGGCGTTTAGGCAGCTGTTTGATCCTCACTCTCCTGACTGTTACGGCTGTGTGGGTGATTTGGATGCTGAGACGAGGTGAGTCCTATCTCGCTTTAACAGACACTCGACATCACTGTCATCGCTGTGTGCGGAAAAACACAAAACGTGGCGTGCACCTCGTGCATGCACATGCCCGTGCTGCCTGTGTCTCCTCTGCAGTCCACACACATCCTGGGGGTGGGACTTAAGGTTTACACCCATTCCCAAGGGAGGGAGAGGAGGGTGATATTATCAACAAAAATTAATCAATTTCTCCAGAAAGTGATCCTCTGGAATAGCTTGAAGCAGTGAATGAAACAGTTGCTTCAGAAAATGATTCATTCACTTGAAATGTTCAAAGATCTATGCAAATTAATGACAGGAAACAATAATTTACTGTTTGAAAAGGCTTGAAATGTTCAATACGCCAAGTGCTTCACAAAATGTTTCAAAATGCAACACAGTGAAGATTCCATATGTTGAAAATATGAGTCACTGTTTCAAAAGTAGTCTCTCGTTTTCACTCGGCGTTGCCACAGCAGATCCAAGGTGGATTTGCATGTTGATTTAAGTTTTATGTCAGATGTTCCTGACACAACTCCACATTACATGGAGAATGGGCAAGGGTGGCCGTCAATCGGGAAAATATATAAATATTTGAAAAAAAAAATGATTACTACAGTAAACTGTTTTGAAATTTGGAGGCTTTTATTAAAGCAATATTTTTTTAAATAATTTTATGAAGAACCTACTGCAGGGAGCAGTCACAACAGAAAATGTTGCATATCTTCGCAACATTACTTGAGATAAGCATGAAACTTTACACAATGATCTATAATATTGAGCAAAGGATGTCTGCCAAATTTGGGAGAAGTAGGTCACTAGTGGGCACCACATATGGAAAAGGGGAAAATCTGACTTAGAATACATGCAAAAAATAGCATGAACATCTGTTTTTTTGGGACTGGACTGTTTTTTTGTGAACCACTTTGTGACTTTTGTGTCTGTAATAAATGCTATATAATTGAATCAGGGCAACTCTAAGGGAACGGAATTTCAATGACAGCAAAATATGGCCATATTTGGGCTCCAAAAAAAAAAAAAAAAAGTTTGGGAACCACTGGCCTCGAGGACAGGAGGATGTCCTCAAAATAAGTTTCTGGTTATTCCCGCGATGTCATCACTCTGTATGTAGGTGTGTGGGAGTGCGTGCATCTGCCAGATGGATCGACTGCAACTTTATTCAAACGGAACATAAACAAAGTGAACATACACACAAGATTTTTTTCTAAAAAGCACAATACTGGACATAAATATTCAACAAGACAAAACACTGAGACAGAGCTGGTCTTGCAAACTGAAATGTCCCCCCCTAAAAATCGGTCCGCCCTGCCTTCACTGCATATGTGTCATTTGGGACCACAGCAGCTCATCTGACACTGAATCTCTACACCCAAAGCGATCAAAACGAATAATGTGATTATTAACCATCAGATGACAAAGTAAAACCTCTTAAATCATTCTTAAGTCAGTTTTAAGCAGAAACGAGGAGATAATCCGTGAGTTGTTGCTGATGCTTTGAAATGACGGAGGCGCAGTGAACGCAGCAGCTCGCAGCTCGCCTGGCTGCTGCGCTCTGATCGCTTCGTCCGTCTTTTATTATGAAAAAATGATGAATTTATGCGGAAATGATTGATGATGTACAAAAGCTTCAGATATCTGTCGCTGAGAAAGATGATGACTGCAGTGCAGTTTTAAGCAAAAACGAGGTGATAATCGGTGAACCGCATGCACAGTGAAGGCAGGACGGACTGATTTTTAGCGAGGACCTTTCGGTCTGCAACACCGGTACAACAAACGCAGAGGCTCATGGGAGCACAAACAAGACAGTAAATGGAGGTTTGTGTGGGGAAAAACAGAGTATGACAACATTTCCTGAAGGAGTATTTTCTCCTTTTCTACTCAGTTCTGTTACTTAATGAACATGAATAAATACTATCAGGTATGTAAGCAGTGGAATGATATTTTACTTTGCTCTTAATTAAGCGCTGGCCTAAAGCGAGGCAGCTTCGTCAGCTCAACTGTAACTGTTTACATCAGCAGACGAGGGAACGGCTTCAAAATTTAATTTGATTTTCTCTTTCAAAAACATGCTTAGTGTGAAAAATCTGACCCCGTGATTAACTGAGTCCGCTGAGGTAAACGGGGGAAAAAGATGTAAGAACGTCTTTTTTTTGCAGTAGAGAGAGAGAGACAGAGAGAACTTTAGTACAGCTTACAGCTTGGTGAAGCCTTTTGCTGGCAAACCCTCAAAGAGCTCACAGGCCCCAATAAATCTCCAGCTTGTCAGTGATAAGTTCAAGGTTATTAAAAGTGCTGAATATAACATGAATAAAACAACACAGGTGTTGGGAATCACAAACATAACACCGGCTTCACGGCTTTCTGGTGTGTTTCACCTTCCGCTCATAAACACCAAGACTTTATCTGCTGCTTGTATCTACTGAAGCTCAAAGCAGCTACCAGCCTGCTGTTCTCTGCATGAGCTCTAGGTGGCAGTAGTGGTTAAACTAATGGAGGGCAGCAGAGTGCAACGGCTCCTTCTCACGCTATCATATCTCTGAACTTTACAATTAATTGAAGTGCATTCAGAGAGGATCTGTAATTCATAATGGCAACAACACCATCTCACTCATGGCAGCAGTGTGGGAGGATGAGCCCTGTCACAGCTTTGCGGGTTTGTCAAGCAAAAGGGGAGGATGGGGAGGTCAAAGGTCAGGGAGGCGGTGGCACTAATGGCTAAAAGCTTTGAGAGACTCACCTCTGGTCAGATGGGTTCTCCAGAGACTTGGGACTTAAGGGATCAGGGGAGGAAGTCAACAGCATGCAGATAAGTGCAAGAGGCCAGACAAAAGGAAAGAAGGGGGGAGGAAAGAAAGGAAAGGAAGGATGTCGTGAGCCAGCTAGGTGACTGCATTGCAAAGGGGGGGGGGGTCGAGTACACCTGAGTGTTCTCGACAACACTACTGTCCTTGACAGACGTCTGTAGGCGCTGCTGTGTGATCATAGTTGCGTCTACAAACTGACACTCTCAGGCGAACCAGTATGAACAAGATGAACGAGTAAAGCTCCAAAACATCCAGGGATGACGTTGAATCTCCATACGAGGACAAAGGCTACTTCAAGTCTAATAATTGGACATCTCCTTGATATTTATGGTGCTGTGGGGCACAATGCAGCAGCAATTACCTTCTGTCTTGAGATGCGACGAATGACAAAAATCGGGCAATCTTCAAAAATGGGGTCAAGCGCCGAGTCAGTGGAGAGAGTTGCAGCCAGATATGATTTGTCAGAGAAATAAATGGAGGTTTAGCATATCAACCTCAGCTTTCAAGTAATAGCGGCGAGGTGAAGGGTAACAATCAAAAGGTTCTGCAAATAGTAACGCAACCATTAACCCCAGGTGAGCTTCCGCTAAGCTCTAAATCCCCTCTGGAGAAATTTATACCTTTTGGTGACAAAAAACAAATTGCACCAAACTGATCGGCGCACTTTTCAGAGTGCGGCGCAGAGCTCCGGTTTGCTTTCAGTCGAGTTCATTGTGGCTCTTAGGGAACGTGACAGCCATTACACTTTTGACAGTGCGGCTCCGAGGGCCGCCGTCCCCTCCTGCTAAGTGAGACTGATTCCCCGTAGCTACGCGCTGCAGAGAGAGGAGGTCTAATCTGCAAAGAGGGACAAATCTGTGATTAACACGTAACTGTCTCTCTGTGCAGAGGACGCTGTAATTATTCACAATTATAGTTACAGATCTGGCAAAAATGAAATGACAGAAGCCCTGGCGTGGTTCGGATCTGTGGGCTGAATCCACTCGGCTTAATTTGTGCTGAATCTTGCTTCACTGCTTTGTGGGGATTAAAAAAAGAGGTTACTTATCGAGCTAATGAGCAGGAAGTAAAGCCTTAATAACTAACTTACGACTGAGGGCTTTTTTTTTCTTTCTAAACACCAACTCTACAGTAGAGGACCGGCAGCAGAATCTAGGATAAGAGGTATTTGCTGCAGCTTTCAACGGGTCTCATTCATTTTCCACAAAGCTGATAATGCCGTTCAGCGTAAAGTGAACGGCAATTCATTTCATTTATGGAACAGTTACAACATGCATAAAATACAGCGCATTTGGTTTCTCTGCAGCTGAAGCACAATGCTTATCATGCACACGTTCATGCTCGACTTTACGCTGGGAGTAAGGAAGAAATGATGCTGCAAAATGTTAAAAATAATGAAATGTGTCAAATTAAATTATGGTTAAAGAGCCTGAATAGAAAATCTGACATTTGTGGTGGAGATGATTTTAATGATTTTTTTTTCTCTTTTTTCCTGTGGGACTGGCAGAGGTGGCACGAAGTCACTTTCAAGTCATTCTCAAGTCATCAATCTGCAAGTCCCAAGTCAAGTCTCAAGTCAGCCTGCAAACAATTGATGGTCATTATGACTTGAGACTTGATTGGGACTTGCTGATTCATGACTTGAGAGTGACTTTGTCCCACCTCTGGTGATTGGGAATGAATTATGGTTGGAAACTGAATGGACTGTAATTTATTTTCACTTGGGTTAACTATAAAAAATGAGGGTGTTTTTTTATTTTTTATTGCTGTTAGTTGGGTTTGATTTGACGCTGGGCACAGACCCAGATGATAAATCTACTTACTCTGGGATCTCATTGGTCAGTTGGCTTGAGTGAAAAGGAAAAACAGTGAAGGGCATTTACTGCACGAATCAAGACACAACGTAGACAATGACAAGGCGCAGACAAAACAAATGACAGACAGTGCTGAAACCATGGAAACACAGCAAAGCCACATAGACACACACACACATATTGGGTTGTTTTTGAGGGTGCACATGAATTTTGTGGTGATCTGCAGACTGTGGCCCATTTTCACACCTGTGAATGTTTGTGTGAAGAACTGTGAGATGAAGATACACGGACATATGCTTGATGTCTTTTCAGGTTTGTCACATAAACATGTGCTTTATGCCAACCTGGAGGCATGCTGCTGCCAACCTGCTCGATGGATAGAAGACTAAAAATGTCACATCGGCTCCTAAAGGGACACGATTTCTCTTATTGTACATGAAGGTGTTTTACACATACAGTACCTCATCAGCTTTTCCTTTGCCTTTGATGGGATATGCAGGCTTGTATACAAAAATAGACCAACATTTAGTGCTGCCACCTCACAATGAGAAGATCCTGGGATCAATTCCAGCCGCTTCCTTTCACAGCCCAACAACATCCTAATTAGTAGCTACAAGTTTGACCTGAGTGAATGCACTGGGAACTAGTGGCTGCACGGACCATCAGTCGACCATACTGCCCTGCAATAATGCTTGACATTTGACCCCAAGTACTCACTATTACCTTGGGAGGTCATGCAACTTGTATTCCAAAGTAATTTATAGTATATCAATAAAATAGTGGTGTAACAGTACACAAAAAACACAGCAAAAACAAGAAACATGGCATTGAAGATATTTAGCCTGTTTTTTAAGGTACAGTGTAACTGAATAGTCATTCCAGATTGTTAGAAAATGGTATTTTTTTTCTTGAATTTAAGTAAAAATATATGATTAAAAATAAGTTCCACTCATGTATTTTCTTCCCCTCTCTTCATTATGCAACTTATAGTCCAGAAAATAAAGTAGCCACTTTAAATTGTAATTAAAACCAATTTTTACCCAAGGCCAATAAATATGGTATTGTGAAGGCTTTTCGTCCACCCAATCGTATGTCTGTCTGTCTGTCTGTGCTCAGCATAATGGCCCAGTCTGAACGAAGGAAAAAAAGTCACAAAGTCACAAATCGTCTAGAAAAGGTGGACAAATGAGCCTGTGCTTCTCCCATCACCGAAAAGACCACATAAGGGAATGTAACAAAACCAAACTTAACAAAAGAAAAACAAAGGGAATGCTGACCTTGACGCTTTAAACAAAATCAAAATGAAACATGCGAATGTGCGCAGAGCCATTCCAGCCGGATGCGTAAATAGTTAAAGTAGTTGATAAAAACCTTCTTGCCGCTATTGTTTCTGTATGAAAACATTGTTTTTCCTCCCACACATGGACAAGTCACGTTCAGCTCGTCGGATCTTTAGTTACTGATCAGATATCGTCAACCTTTGTGGAAGACATCAGAGTTGGGAGGCTGGACGAAGTTGGACGACAGTCAAATGGAACGCTGACGGTACGGGAACTATGCAAATGACGAGGAACCGTAAAGACAGAAAGCAAAATGGAATACAGACAAATTGAAGTTGTTGTCAGGATTCGTTCACCTTTTTTTTTAACAGTTTGAAAATTCTGATGAAGTGTCAGCTGCAGGAATGAAGCTGGACGATGGTTAAATGACATCTCTGAAAGTCAACGTAAGTCCAGATTTCTTGTTTTGGCTTCGGTGTCCTTCGTTAGTGCCAGGTCACCGGGGCTTAAGTCCAGTCCACTTACTGCCAGACTCTTAAAATTCACAGGGAACATTCCTGGGACACAGACCTTGGACAAGTTCAAAGATTATCTTAAGAGGTTGAAATTTCACAGTCCATTTCAATCTAATCTATTTTGTTTTTGAGTGACGCTGGTGACAACCAATCAGAGGAGAGCTGCACTGTGACGTCAGTTACTGGTCTCTTCAAAACTGCTTTGTTTTGTGTGTTTATGGGTTATTCTTTAACTACGGGCACTATTGGCCTTGTAAATGTAATTTCCACCACACCATTGCCTTACAATATAAAGCGCCTTGGGGCAACTGTTTGTTGTGTTTTGGCATTATATACATGTGCTCTGATGTCACTGTTTATCTCCATAGAATCTACCCAAACAATCTTTCATACAAACTGTTTAAAGGGACATTACAGTGTTGTGGTGGAAATTACGGCAGTAGTGTGGGACAACTACATTTTGTTTAAAAAAAATCACAACAGTTGTATGACATTGAATACCCCAATTATGTTTTCATTATTTTACTTATATTTTATTCAGAGATATTTTAAAATATTACAAAAAACGTTTTTTTTTTACCATTCATTTTTATCATTGAAGATCAAAAGTCTGGGTGTGGGACACGCATAAAATGGCAATATTTGCATATAATGATGCTGAAAAAAGGTGAAAAAGTCATCATAGACTACTAGAACAAATTTCTTAAAACACTTTCATTGTAAAGATAACTACAAAAGTGTGAAATTTCCCCTTTTTTCTGTTTTTCATACAATATGATCAAAGGACATAATAAGTGCCCGTAGTCTAAGAATCACCCTTATATACGTTTCTCATATACAACCCCTGGCAAAAATTATGGAATCACCGGCCTCAGAGGATGTTCATTCAGTTGTTTAATTTTGTAGAAAAAAAGCAGATCACAGACATGACACAAAACTAAAGTCATTTCAAATGGCAACTTTCTGGCTTTAAGAAACACTATAAGAAATCAAGAAAAAAAGATTGTGGCAGTCAGTAATGGTTACTTTTTTAGACCAAGCAGAGGAAAAAAATATGGAATCACTCAATTCTGAGGAAAAAAGTATGGAATCACCCTGTAAATTTTCATCCCCAAAACTAACACCTGCATCAAATCAGATCTGCTCATTGACATTGACCCTATGCCATGACATTGACCCTATGTGTCTTTTTGCAAGGAATGTTTTTGCAGTTTTTGCTCTATGGCAAGATGCATTATCATCTTGAAAAATGATTACATCATCCCCAAACATCCTTTCAATTGTCCAAAATATCAACATAAACTTGTGCATTTATTGATGATGTAATGACAGCCATCTCCCCAGTGCCTTTACCTGACATGCAGCCCCATATCATCAATGACTGTGGAAATTTACATGTTCTCTTCAGGCAGTCATCTTTATAAATCTCATTGGAAAGGCACCAAACAAATGTTCCAGCATCATCACCTTGCCCAATGCAGATTCGAGATTCATCATTGAATATGACTTTCATCCAGTCATCCACAGTCCACAATTGCTTTTCCTTAGCCCATTGTTTTTTTCTGTTTAGGTGTTAATGATGGCTTTCGTTTAGCTTTTCTGTATGTAAATCCCATTTCCTTTAGGCGGTTTCTTACAGTTCGGTCACAGAGGTTGACTCCAGTTTCCTCCCATTCGTTCCTCATTTGTTTTGTTGTACATTTTTCGATTTTTGAGACATATTGATGTAAGTTTTCTGTCTTGACGCTTTGATGTCTTCCTTGGTCTACCAGTATGTTTGCCTTTAACAACCTTCCCATGTTGTTTGTATTTGGTCCAGAGTTTAGACACAGCTGACTGTGAACAACCAACATCTTTTGCAACATTGCGTGATGATTTACTCTCTTTTAAGAGTTTGATAATCCTCTCCTTTGTTTCAATTGATATCTCTCGTGTTGGAGCCATGATTCATGTCAGTCTACTTGGTGCAACAGCATTCCAAGGTGTGTTCACTCCTTTTTAGATGCAGACTAACGAGCAGATCTGATATGATGCAGGTGTTAGTTTTGGGGATGAAAATTTACAGGGTGATTCCATAATTTTTTCCTCAGAATTGAGTGATTCCATATTTTTTTCCTCTGCTTGGTCTAAAAAAGTAACCGTTACTGACTGCCACAATCTTTTTTTCTTGATTTCTTATAGTGTTTCTTAAAGCCAGAAAGTTGCCATTTGAAATGACTTTAGTTTTGTGTCATGTCTGTGATCTGCTTTTTTTCTACAAAATTAAACAACTGAATGAACATCCTCCGAGGCCGGTGATTCCATAATTTTTGCCAGGGGTTGTATTATCTAAAAGCTAGTGATAAACAAACACTTCTAAAACTGAAAGCACTATTTTTGTAACCTAATAACAGGGGAGGTTAGCATAGTGATGTCACTTCCTGTAGCTACTTGCTAACAGCTTTGTTTTGATATATTATGTAAAAGCTAGCGAGAAATAAACACTTTTAAATCTAAAAATGCTGTTTTTCTAACCTGATAACACCTCTACAATCATTTACAAGGCATTTTGCGGATGTTAGCTTGCACGCTAATTTTCGCTAACTCAAAGCTAACTTCCTATGGAGTTAAATTTGTCTCATTAATAACCGCAAAAGCACAGAGGGTGATCTACATATATTCCATGATTTGCACGAAATGAAAAAAAAAGATGATTTGATTTGAACATGTACAAATTGTACGTAACACTATAGGATCTTAATAATGAATTAAACAACTGCAAATTATAAAGAACACAATGCTCATATGGTCGAGGGTATTTTAGGATTGCATTATATTTTAGAATGCGTTTCTGAATAGCTTTTCATTATGGCAGATTCTACAAAGTGGGGTTTCATGCTGAAAACTGCCTTCCATTTCCTGCCACAACGTGCATGTGGACAATCTCCAATGGAATTCAACACTATGGACCCAAAAAGGTAAACTTGTGACAGGAAGGACCACAATGGCAAGGAAATGGCTGAAACCTGGCATGACACGGGACCCCGACAGGATGCGACATGCCAGAAGCCGGAAGTGTACGGTAGTGTCACGTACTTCAGGTACACATGCGGAGTGCGCTAACGTCCAACCTGGATATAGTGACCAAGTTTTTCGGTACTGAAAATAGTATCACCAGACCGGTAGAGCTGGATCTCTATATTCAACTATGCGAATATTCATTCATTAATGTCTATGTCTGATTTAAAATTTGGAATTTGGATATTTGTGGGTTTTTTCTGAATGGTTACCACTGTGGTTACCACCTGCTTGCATCCGTCACTGGATCAAGCCACAACAACTACTGTGGGATCAACAACAGATTTCCAGAAATTTGAACAATGGACATCTAACAATGAGAACTTTCGACAACTGATGGTCGAGCTTCAAAAACTTCACAAAGTATAACCAGATGTCTTCTGTCTTCCCAAGAATAATAATTTAAAGTCTTGCTTATAATATTCGCTTGATTACACCCCTATTCCACATGGGCGCCATACTATTATGATCGCTCACAATCCAACAAAAGTGCAAAAATGGGATGAAACAGCTTACTCCGGCATGCCTCCTAACAGACTGGCTTACAAAGGCAACTGGCTGGCTTATGAAATGCAGACCTGGCAACCCACCCAAAAACTAAAGTAAGGAACTGCACCAGGCTATGTCCTCAACCAGAACTGCAACAAGCGGTGCTTCTGCCTCAAATTTTTACCCGGATGGAGCACGATCAAACAAGTACTTACTAGGAATACCCCAATTTGCCACATTGATGATTTGGCGAATAGGGATGAAATTTTTGAACAGTTTGAAATTTTCAAATTTGGTGCCAATGATGGCCATAGCTACTATGTATACCAACTTTGATCAAAATTGACAAAGATAGATCAAGAAGTTACTACGATGCTTCAAAACATGCTCTGATTTGCTATTTGGGAAGAAACAGGAGGGACTGGCGCTCTGTGGAACAGCCCCATTACATTTACGGGAGCCAGTCAGACTATGATTTTATGGGAAATAGAATCAAACACTAACCTGCCATTTGTATTCCTGGTGTTTGGTGACGGTTCTTCATCTGAATTTTGAGATATCAAGTTGTTCCAACCAGTGGAATCTATTATGGGTTGCATTGCTGCAACATTTCTGTCCTTGCATGTTTGAAATTTCTTTGCCATTTATTTTGTTTTTTATTCATATGGCCAAAGCAGATGGTCAACCCACAGGCACTGGTCTGCTTGAGGTTTCTTCCTATAATCAAAAAACACCTGAGGGAGTTTTTTCTGACCACTGTTGCCAGTGTACTTGCTCATGGGGTGAGTAATGTTAGACTTTACTCTCATGAAGCTCCTTGAGGTGACTTGTATTGTGATTAGGCGGTGTATAAATAAATAAAATTGCTCGGAATTTTCTATTATAGCCATGTTTCAAATATTTCTTCATCTTTTACACTTGGAACTTAATAGGTCACGTGGATATGGACTATCGCTAATAAATCACTGCCTTCTCATGTAGTTTTAATAATGATGTTGAGTCAGCTACTCAAACTCAACTCGAATTTCAGAACTGTTGACCTTTGAAAAAATCATGGTGTAAGCCCTACTGTGAACCTGTCTAGGGTGAACACTGCCTCAGTGCATGCTGGGATTGCACAGTTTACCTCTTCAGGTGCTTGTTTTTAGAAACAATTTCAAACGGCACAGAAATGTAATTGCACTATTACTGTCCAGTGTGTCCTAAAAAGTCGACCCCAGAGGGAAATGAGAGCGCTCAGGGCCACACGGTGACTGTTAATCCTTTCGCTAATTAGTGAAATCTTGTCAAAAGTGGAGCGGAACTGCGATGGTAAAAGGGCTGCACACAGTTCACCCTGAAGCCGTCGCTCTGATGATATCATCAACATGGCCATCATAGCTGGCACAGGGTGGGGAAGGATAGACGAAGGTGTTATTTGGCCAATAGCTATTACAGTGGAAATGTTTAATGAAGAGATGTGAGACGTTCTTCATGTCCTCTCCCTTACCTCTTGGTAACAGCATTGTGGTACTCGATGAACGTCTGCCCGTCAAAGGCAATGGCTTCAGTCTCACCGGCAGACTTCTCGTAGATGACTGTGGAGAAGGGCGGGGCGATGAAGAGGATGAGATCACGCCAATCAATAAAACCAAGGCTTTTTTTATTAGAGCCAAAGGCAATGGACTGTGAGCAAATGTGACAGGGCGAGTGCTCGAGTGTTTGTACTAATGTATTGTATTATATAATGTTTGTATTAATGAGGGACAGCCGGCTGCACCCACAAGGTTAATGAGAAATGTGACGAGAGAGTACGCGAAACATCAGCCCACGGCGAGCGGAGAGGAGGCAGAGTGACACTAAGATGATGAAAAGAATGTGCAACTCTCGGAAATGAGCATTTCATCATTTTTCATAACTGTCGATTGAGTTTCAAATCAACACTTACCTGATATCACTTCTCATAACAAAATGCTTCAAGCAGTTTGACAGGATGGAGCGGAACCAAAGCACAGAAGAAAAAGCTGACCGTCTCCAGAAGGCAGCAGTTACGCTCTTGTTACACGTTAAAAAGCACGCTTCCTTTGGAATCAAACAAAAATGTGTTTGATGTGGAAATAGAATGAGCGTTACAGCTGCAATGGTTTATTACAAATGCTAGGTGATGAAATGTTATCTACTGGGTAAGGGTTAGAAAACCTTCAAAGCAAACAAGGTGCTGCGGGATTAATTATGCCGGCGCCAATATCTGTGTGTGTCCTCAGGACCGAAATGAAAAGCAGCAATGACTAAGAATCATTAGCACTTTAGGCAAACAGAAATAGACGACGACTCGGCTTCTAGGGTGTAACAGATTTTCACAAGGTGTGAGTCTGCAGTGGATTCCACGTCCAGACTGTTATGTTTGGGTCATCTGAAAGTGGGCGGGACTAAGCAAGTACGGGCGGACAAACATCCAAAGCGGTTTATTGCTTTGAACTTCAAGTTGCAAGTAAGGCTGTATATGATGAACAAAATGAAAAAAAAAAATCTATAATTCAAAGACAGAGGGACTGCAAGAATCTCGAGTAACGGCTGAGTAATGAGCATTTCTTCCACACGCTGATAACTAAGATTAATAAAACATGCAATATGCTCATGAAGATGAGATTAAAAAGCAGAGCTCCTCACCGTTCTGACAGTGGCCCCCTGAGAACCCACTGAGGCAAACGCATTCGTAGGTGTCCAGCGTGGGGTTGCAGCGGCCGCCATTGTGGCAGGGCTCCTGGGCGCACGGGTGTCTCTGAAACATGGCCACGTTGCTGGAATGCAGTGCATTCTCCTTTCTAAGGATGGGTGTACCCATCACAATGATCTGGAAGTATGACACAGAGGGTATTGGACTGTAAGTGCACTACACAATGAATCTAAAGGTCAGCTTGAGTACAAAAATGTTTCAGTTTTTACATGTTGAGAATGTGTTCCTGCACTGTGATTTCTTAATCAATCTAATTTCGAAAATGTCCTCTTCAGACCCATTTGCGGCGGCAATAGCTCAGTTGGCAGAGCAAGCCGTCTTATGACCGAAGGTTCGGCGGTTCGTAACTGGCTCCCAAGCAGTCAAAAATCTGCATATTGCTGTTGTGTCCTTGGGCAAGACACTTAGCCCACCTTACCTGTGTATGAATGAGGTGGTGGTTGGAGGGAGCGTAGGTGCAGAATGGTAGCCACGCATCGGCCAGTTTGCCCCAGGGCAGCTGTGGCTACACTAGCAGCTTACCACCGTGAATGTGCGAGTGAATAAATAATGCAACTTATAAAGTGCTTTGGGTTTTTTGGAAAGCACTCTATAAATCCAAGTCATTATTATTATTATTCTGATGTGGTAGCTTTTATGTAATTGTTTTCAGTCTTGCATGCCTATCCAATCCTCCCTCAGTTCAATTTATTTTCATTTATATAGCACCAAATCACAACAGAGTTGCCTCAAGGCGCTTCACACAAGTAAAAGGTCTAACCTTACTAACCCCCAAAGCAGCAGTGGTAAGGAAAAAATCTCAAGCAGACCAGACTCAAAGGGGTGACCCTCTGCTTGGGCCATGATACAGAGATAAATTACAGAACAATTCACAAAACGAATATACAGGAAATGCTGTTGGTGCACAGGACAGGAGGGTCTCCAGCACACCCATCTCTGGATGGAGCTGCACCTTAAACAGAGAGAAAAAAACAGAATCAGGCATCAGAAAGACAAGAAATACAGTATAATTTGTCAGCATTAAACAACAAGAAAAACAGAAGAAATATTAAGGTGATCGCCGGCCACTAGCCCTAAGCTTCACTAAAAGACCCAGAATTTAGGTAAAGTTGAGGCCGCGGCACGCTCCGTTTCCTAATAAAATGAATTAAAAGAGTAAAAAGTGTAGAACTATACTATACCAGTATGCTAGCCATACGAAAGGGAAAATAAGTGCGTCTTAAGTCTGGACTTGAAAGTCTCCACAGAATCTGACTGTTTTATTGACACAGGGAGATCATTCCACAGAACAGGGGCACGATAAGAGAAAGCTCTGTGACCCACAGACTTCTTATTCACCTTAGGGACACAAAGTAGTCCTGCACCCTGAGAACACAAAGCCCAAGCCGGTACGCAGGGCTTAATTAGGTCAGCTAGGTAGGCAGGTGCCAGTCTGTGAACAATTTTATAGACTAGTAGCAGAACCTTAGGATCTCATCTCACTGGGACAGATGGGACAGATAAAAACTCTTCAAATGGGAGATCCCTCCCATTTGAAGAGTTTTTATCTGATTTGGACCAAAATTGGTGGATTGAGTGCGGGTCAACCAAGGACAAAGAGCTGATTTATCAAAGTGACTGGGACATGCGGGTCAACATAGGAGCTATTTGAGATCCAGAGTATGCCTATGGGTTTCGTTAGGTGACCATCATGTGGACAAAAATTGGGGAATGACTGATCTGGCATCAGTACAATAACTGAGACTGGCCAATCATAGTCCATTTTACTGGGACTCTGCTCATTTCCTCTTGGTTATCTTTTGAGCCTTCGGTTGTTGGGATCACTGGACTCTCAAGGTATATGGCTGCTTAATTGTAACATTTCAGTCTCTGCATGTTTGACAATTCCTTGTTGTGCTTTTTTTTATTTTGTTGGTTTTGTTTTTATGAGACTGACCAAAGCAGATGATCAGCCTAATGAGTCTGGTCTGCTGGAAGTTTCTTCCCGGAATCAAAAAATGTCTTCTTACCACTGTTGCCAATGTGCTTGCTCAGGGTGTGGGCAAGATTTTATCCTTACTGGTGTGATGTGCTTTGATGGAGTATAAATAAACTGAATTTAACTGACCTGATTGATTGGGGGGAAAAAAGGTTAAATGTCAAGATCACAGGTTGAGGACAAAATAGTGGCTCAGTGCTTATTACATATGGGAGGTATGTGGAATGGCTATTTCAAAGAACTGATTACAGCTACAATTATGGTTACTATTAAACATGATTATGAACTTTTACACCACATTTGACATTGACATTTGAGTTTGAGTGACCTTGAAAGGTCAAACTCAAGGTTATACTGTAAGTGTGTAACTCAAACAATTTGGAGCCAATATGGATTAAACTTGGTGGAAGGGATGTATGTTAGTCAACAATCTAGTTAGGCTTGGACAGAACTGATGCAATCAAGACCACAGAGAATCATATATTAGAAAAACTAATCTGCATGAATCAGCGTCAAATGTGAAGTTCGGGTGTGGTGCTCTCTGACTGCTCATTCTAATTTCAAGTTTTATGTTTTCACAAAAAAAAAGGCGTTTTAATTTGCAACTAATTTTGGTTGCTGGGCAAAAATAAGCTAAATAAATCCCCCAATAAGTTTGTGTTCTCTGCAGAATGATCGTTAAGCCTAATTATGACAACAAAAGCCCAGAACAGATAAATATGTAAAGTGGTGCTGTGGATTCAGTTTGCATGTTTTTTTTTTTTAATTCCACACTGTCAGCACACAGCAAAGCATCTCAGAAATGAGGTGATCATGCAATATGCATGATAATCTAAGCAGAATGCGTAATGTCTCCCTCACAATTAACCATTCCCTGCAGGCCAACTAAGACAAACATCACATTTATGTTCTGATTTACTCAGAACTGTTAAGGGAAAGTTTGCAGATGAGAACTAATGACAAGTTTGCACAAACATTCCCATCCTGCCTTTGTTCTACAGGGTTATTTTTGGCATTCACAGATGAGCTTTTTGTTGGAGACGAGTGGTGAAAAAACTGGAAGGCCGTCAAGGAGAGTTCTGAGGAGAGAAAAATGGAAGGACTTCAAAATGTGCATTCTATTATTAGTACCCGCTAATCCAAATGAGCGGGGGCCAACGCCCGTCACGATGTGAGCTTATAATGGGAAAACTCAAGTCGTATGACAGCCAGATAACTAATAACTTAATGTCTGACTTTGTTACTGTGTGCAGGCACGAACCAAAGTTGCATCAATAACAAGAAGACGTTAGGAAAAAAGATGCACAAACATAACTAATGACATATTGGTCCTCGGAGAAATGGACCCCAACTAAACATTTACCTTTTGGATTGTTCCCTTGAAACCGTCCTTCAGTGCAGCGGCCCTCGCCAGCCGGCTGAAATCAGGCGCTCCACCAACGTAAAGAGACTCTTTCAGATTAAGAGCGGTGTGCTGGTTCTGATGAGATAGGACATAAACACATTTCAGCTGCCAGGCTGGAAAATACGACAAGTCCCGCTCAGCTTTCCCATCCAACATTGGTGCTTAAAAATCCTCAATTTAATCTTTTCCACACTCTTCTGCAATTTGTTTCACAAGCTTTTAATATGAAGGTTTACAAGATTTGTGCCCAGGGGGTCTGATACAAAGACCAATATTAAGATCCGCACACATGCCAGAGTCATATTGATCGTCCCACTAAAAGAAACACAACAAGGATTTATCCACATTGTAGCCGGCAGATACTTTAACTGCACTTCCTCGTCTTCCACCTACATCAATACACTTAATACTTTATAACGTCATTGATTCCTGTCTCTCAAAGACAGTGGTCAATTATGTGCAAGACGAAAGAAGAAAGCACAAATGTAAATCAGGAGCAGGTTGCAGCTGCTTCTTTAAAGTCTAATGAACAGCTGATTATGAGCAGCGACCTTTCAAACTGTTCGCTGTGGAGATATTAATTGCTATTCACTTTGGCAGCAGGCGACCATGAAATGTGATTCTTCTCAGCCAACCCTCATTTTGCATTAGCAAGGTAGCACTTCCTCCTTTTGCGATGCCGTGTCGGCCCACTTCAGAAAGAAGGAATTAATTATCTTTATTTTATGTAGGCCAGTAATTGCCGGAGGGGTAAAGTGGAAGTAATCGCTGGAAAGATGATGGAAGGGGCCAATCAAAGCAGGAAAGCCTGGCGTTGGGTCGACTTATACTTAGGAAGGGATTTGGAGTGCGGGAGTGAGCCCGGAGCTCCGAGCTGTGTCAATGCACCTTCAGGCGTTTCAAACAGAGACGGGGCAGGAAGCCCGGCTAAGGCTGCCAGACGCAGCTGTGACCGATGCTTTTGGGCGGAGCTGCAGAGACGATGCAGTCACCTCAGTCTCCACGCTTACGCCTTCCTGCTGTGCATCACTCAGTATGGGTAAAAACCAAAAACCTGCTCTTGGACCTTTGTCTTTTTAACACTGTTTAAGATCTCTTCTGGTGATAGTGATCTGACAGCCCGCGTGAAATTACTCCACAGTGGGAGTTCATGCAGCATGTGTTTTCTCATATAGAACCTGAACTCTGTAAAAGATGTCAGCTGCTTCGGCGATGTGATTGTTGCTCAGTGAGCATTGTTTGTGTGGTTATGAGTGAGTGAGTTGGTGAAAAAGGGAGTGATTTCATGATATTATGAAGAAGTGCTCCTGTTTTGCAAAAGAAGTGCGAGCAGATGAGAAAAGAACAGCCCGGCTTGGCTTGGCACCTCACCATCAGTGTACTACCTCTCCTGCGTTCTCCTCCCTACGTCTCTGCTCTCACTTTCAACTGCCACGCGGCACTGGTGTGATATTCCCACCTACGCCGGCCTAATGAAGACGTTTCTTTGTTGCTAAAAACAATGGTCATCAGAAAGACGACTGCCTCCCTTCCTTCTTCCCTCCTACCCTCGCACCCCCACAACAGATGGACCAAGGTGAAAGCCAAACCGTGTTCTTTAGCAGCATCTCCACTTTGGTGCTGTGTGTGTGTGTCGTATGCAAGATGGCAAAGTTTGCTGGTGGTGCTGGCACCCCTATAGACGTGCCATTTGTGTGGCGTTGACACATGGAGACATGGGGTGAGAGGGCGTGGACTCAAATGAAACATGGGCTAAGGTGTGACTAGGACTTGTCTCTTTACCTTGCGTGATTTCTTATTTCCAGACAGCATATCATAGAGAAGGGGTGGGGGGGAGAAGGAGGAAAAAGGTTATTAGGGAAGGACTAGTAAGTGAGTGTGCACAGAGAAGCATGCAAAGCAAAGCAAGTAGAAAACTGGCACATGCACCCACACATAGACAGACACTTCAAGGAACATTTGATTGATATCACAAAAACTTACCCCATTATATTATTATCTTATAATGGCATGATTGTTCGATGGTATTTCTTAAAATCACATCTGAAAAATATGGTGTCATCTTATGACTGCAGACTAGACTTTTATGTATCAGACATCCACACCAATAGATGGTGCCAAACACTCTGTGAACGTCATGAGCTGAGGTATATGTCACACTTATGGTGCTGAATTCGTCACGTGGTGAATCTCCTTCCAAACCCAAACAAAGAAAACTTTTTCTCTGCACTCGTTGGTTCTGGCGGCACAGTGTAAACAGTGAAAGAATGCCACAGAGTTGTGTGCCCATGTGCACCAATCAACCTGAAACTTCACCGGATTTGTCTTTCTATAGGTTTAGGCTATAGCTGATAAGGTAAATAAACATGACTATATTAGACATGTTACTGCCAAGTGGACCCAACAGATAATGCTAATGTTGCCTTTGCAAAAGTATTTAATTAATTATCGTATCGTTAATTATCGTTAAGAATCTAGAAATTATTTGTTATTCAGTTCACACTGTGCCGGAGCTAGCTGGTGGTCGGAGATAACATAACATATATATATATATATATATATATATATATATATATATATATATATATATGTGTGTGTGTGTGTGTGTGTGTGTGTGTGTGTGTGTGTGTGTAATTATGTATGAATGTGTAGGTGTATGTTGGTGTGTGTATACATGTATACTGTATATGTATGTAAATATGTATGTAGACGAAGACACAGTGTTCACTTGATATGTTTATGATAATGGGATTTGAGTTTGTGTTGTTAAATGTGTTTGTAGCATGGCCCAAGCAGAAGGTCACCCCTTGGAGTCTGGTCTGCTTGAGGTTTCTTCCTCAATACATCAGAGGGAGTTTTTCCTCACCACTGTCGCCTGTGTGCTTGCTCTGGGGGTAGATAATGAGCATATATGTATGTACGTATGCATGTATCTATGGGGTGGGCGTTTATAAGCGTTGCTTCTGCTCACCTCCCTTTTGGTCACACATGTCACTGTGGAATTGTCTTGTGTATCAGTTTGTTATTGTCGAGTTTGTGTGCCAAAATAAATACATTCAAGTTCAAGTTCTTCTGTGGCATTTAATGGCAGCCGGCATCCTGTACCATTTGCAACATTTACAGACATCATTCATGCCCTTTTTAACCCTTTCTGGTGCACAAGAAAAGAAGTAAAATGGACTGCATCATACGCTCAAAGTGCTTTACAAATAATGCCTCACATTCACCCCGATGTGAGGTTTGTCAACATAAAGTGACCGGCTCAGCCATCGCTGTAGAGAAACTCACATGCGTAGTTTGTTTGGATTTGGAAAGAGATTTATAACGTGACGCGTTACGTCACGGCTTTGCAACCGAATGCCATTTATGTATCTGCATTTAATCGCAATCATTTTCTATCCCACTTTAATAAGATCATCACGATACCTAGCATATATCATTCACAAATAACACAATAAATCACACTTTTTTACAGTTATTTATGGTTCTCTCAGAAGTCCCTGCACTCCAGTCTCCACATCAGAATCACATCCAATCCTGATAACAGCGCTGACTGTTGAGACACGTGCACAAACCCTTTCCTGTTGTTCCCTCCAATTCAATTTTATTTCAACAATGGCGCCGCATTATTCTCACAGCTCAAACTGCATCAGGAGAGAATAACAAAGACTGCAGCAGAATTGCACCACATCGTGCCATGTTTGACTTCCACTTTTATTACGTATCGTATGAAGAAGAACTGGAGCAGCACTTTATCTGCTTTAGGCAGCCAGGCAGATTTTCAATAGTTTCTGTGAACAGGGACTGTTTTTATTGATTTTTGACAATTGAAAAAGTTATTTTTTTAAGCATGTTAAATAAAATTCACGGCGAGTCAGGCAGTTATTTTAGAGATGTGAGGATGGACCAGTTGTCTGCCTCTGTAGTTTCCGTCAAGGACCCAGTGCAGTTCCATGGTGTTGAGGTTGTAGTGAAGTGCAGCACCAACGCATGATCCCAGACTTTAGTTGAAATCTCGACTGTCGCCTTTCATTCTCCCTTCATGAGAATCTCCTCATCTGGAAAGTCCTTGGAGTACGTCTCTGTTCTTATGTCATAATGCAAATGGGGAAGGACATAATGATCTGAGGAGTCAAGGTACCACTTCATTGCACTACTGCCTGTTTTTCTCTCAATGTGCCTTTATTGGCATTATTTTCAAATGAAAATATTTTCTTAAAAAAAGATCTGATCTTCAGAAAATATTGTGCCAAAAAAAAAAAAAACTAACAAAAGGAGTTGTCTCATAATTGGGGTTGTTTTATATTCAGTCAAATGCAGTACTACAGTGATGGCTGCTCATCACAGGAGAGCAGATTTCAAGATTTAGCAGCTGATATATAAAATACAGAATGGTTGTGCACCGCCTTATCTCATGGGTCAACGAGTGCTGGGTCACTGCATTTTGTGGAATATTCAATCTGCCTGTCAAAATTAGATTTTTAGATATTTGGTTGAAACAGTCAAATCAAGACTAAAATTGTATCTATTTAATGTCATTTCTAATTAATTGATGTGCAGACATGCTTGTCTGAATTTAGTACACATATTTAATTACATACTGAACTGCTGTCTTTCTGCTTTGTTGGCTTTTTATTTGGATTTTAATTAGTTTGTGGACTTTGTTCCGACTACGAGGTTTCATGTTTTTTTCATCACTGTACATTTTAATAGTTTTTTTGTCTTGTGTTTGTTACTAATTTTATGGATGTTCTTAAACAATCTGTGACTTTTATTTCAAAGTGCTGCATATGTTGGTCATGTCAGGCAGGCCAGGTGAGGGCGCACGTGTCATTGCATCCTCCACACCACGGAACCACCTTGAGTACTGGGTGGCAACCACCCAGGCAGACAACCGGTTAGTTGCACCTTCTTGAAAGTAACCATCTATCTGCTGTAGCCAGGTGAAATGAGGGCGTCCCCTTGGCCTCCTCCAGCAACTGGGGTCCTCAACAACTCATCAAACATGAAAAGTGGAATGTTCACCAGTCATATCACCTACTGATGTTTGTTTCATACATTCACATGCCTGATTTCAGTGGCCGTATTTCTCCCTGAATAGAGGTTAGACACTCCTTCAGATGACCTGCCTGTGTCTGCCATTCGCTCCCTGCAACATTCACAGCATTCAAACATGCACACACTTTAATCACTGCAAGTGGCATTAGTTCAAAACAACAATAAAACAGATTTTGCATTGCACCGGCATGTGAATATGGACAACAGTTAAAAATATGAGCGGAAGACGTGAGGAAGTCTGTCTTTTGTGCATGTAAGTTTGCATATGCAAAAGTAGCTGTTCTCTTGCATGCAAATCCATAGCTGTGCAAGTGTGTGTTTCAACACAATGAACACAAAATAAGTGTAATAAAATTTCAGCTCTAAGAAGGCCATGCATGAAGCAGATGGTGCATCTTGAAAAAATGACACGGAAAATGTCATAGATGGATTTGTGAAACATACCAATTATCCTAAGCCCAGAGGACAACTGTACTGCACATTTCTTTGTTGCTAAAACCTGTTTTTCTTAAAGCTACAGTGTGTAATATTGATGGCTCTTTATTAGCAGAAATGAAATATATCATTCATAGTCATCTGTTCATCATTGTATACTCCATTTTCCAGAGTATGGTGCATCGAAGCGTAAGTCACAGCTGTCAAAAAATCGCTCTTGAAGTGGAAAAAGTTACTCTAGATAGTTAGTATTATTATTATTATTATTACTATTAATAATGAATGTCTGTTTTTTTGGTTTATGGGGGCTCATTCACACTATGACATGAAGTGGCTGACGCTAGTCGATGCAACAGATTCTCAAAAATCTCTCTGAAAGTCCAGAGAAGGCTCATTTCTGGGGTGCAAATTTCCTGTCTTCACCGCAGGTTGACATAGCTCAGCAGAGGGCGATGTTGTAGTGGCGGAGCGTGATGTCTGACGGTGCACAGATTTACTATAGGATGTAGTTCAACTTTCACCATCGGAGAGACGGTGCATTGGTAGCGCACTCCGTGGAGCTGTTCATTGACTCAACATTGGTGATGTCACATGTCATACCCTATATAAACTTGACGTAACTCTGTGATTCGTGCATCGATGAGGCAGGTTCTACATATCCCTTTGTATTTCTACTGAGGCATCCAGAGGAGGTGGTGCATCTAATCAAGCCTCCAACATTGGCCAGCAGAGGGGAATGAAGCAGTAACAGCATACTAGTGGAAGTGACATAGCGGTCGCGTATCTCAACACTTGCCAGCATTTTAGCATGAACAGCGAAGAATCTAATCATGGTGAAAATATTTCCGAGACCACGATGGGTACATTGGCAGCATACTACTTGGAGCTGTTTTTTGACACAATGTTGGTGACGTCACATGACATACTCTATATAAACTTGATGCAACTCTGTGATTGGGTCACTAGCTACTGGTGCATCGATGAGACAGACTCTGCATATTCCATCATATTTCTACAGAGGCATCCCTGAGGAGGTGGTGCATCTAGTCAATCCTCCGACATTGGCCAGCAGAGGGGAACAGAGCACTAATGGTATACTAGCGTAAGTGACATAATGGTAGCGTATCTCAACACTTGCCAGCGTTTTAGCATGAACAGCGAAGATTTTAATCATGGTGAAAATTTTTCCGAGACCACGACAAACATCGGTATTGCCTGACTGGCATCCACGTGGCTCTTGTGGAGTCTGGTAGGCTGCAGCACTGGTCAATTTCAATCAACTTTTCACCCTCCATTGGCAAACGCCAGGCTAACTGTCAGAGCGCAAATGCATCATGAGTCACAGAACCTGCCAAACTAGTAAAAAAATAAATTAATAAAACAAAACAAAAAACCTACGTTATACTATGGAAAATATGGAATGTAGTTCCTCAGGAGGCTCAGATCTTTCAATGTCTGCAGAAATATGTTGCAGATATTTTATCACTCGGTGGTATCCAGCATCATCTTCTACACTGTATTGTGCTGGGGCAGCAGGCTGAAGGCAGCTGACACAAACAGACTCAACAAGCTCATCAGGAGAGCTGGCTCTGTCCTGGGGGTTCGGCTAGAGTCTGTGGTGGAGGTGTCAGAGAGGAGGATGCTGAGGAAACTGCACAGCATCTGGGACAACACCTTCCACCCCCTGCATGCCACACTGATGTCGTGTCAGAGCACCTTCAGCCATAGACTGAGACCAGTGAGGTGCACCACAGAACGCCACAGGAGGTCTTTCCTACCTGTGGCAATCAGACTGTATAATTCCTCCCACTTCTGCAGGATGAATACATAATGAACAGAGTTATTCAGAGTAAATGTGTTGTACTTTCTGTAAAACTGTTTATTTCTGTACTGTGGTGAAATAATTCACTTTGAGATAAATAAAGTTGATCTTATCTTATCTTAATTACCTTAAACAATCAGTGTGTTTTCATAAGTTTACAATGAGGCCTTCATATCTACACGGTAGCAGGCCCCCACATGGAGGCTGCCATATTAGCACAGCAGTCCAAAAGACACATTCTTACACCGGCATTGCATTTTGCAGCACGGCTGGAAGCCAAAGCAATCAGTGGTTGCTCCCCTGCCTACTGGTTGCTCGCGGAGGCTAACGAGTTTGAGAACTCTCATCTTTGTGAAATAGAGGATCGCACATAATGAAAGAGAAGGAAAAGGAGCGTGAATACCCGTCGCCAAAGTTGCAAAAAACATGACTGGAAAGAGCATAATGCAATAGACAGCCTCACCAGATGACAGTGTATCCTCCACACTGTAGCTTTAAAACACAATCCGGCAGTGAGTGCAGTCTGAGCACGTGTTACACCCACAAATATATGTGCGTGACCATGCTCAGTCTGACAGGGGCTTCTCTGAGCACAACATACCCCAACTCCCTTCTGGTTGTTAATGCAGGAGTTGTGGAGAATTAGCAGAGAGCCGTACAAGATGGGGTCTCTGCACTGAGCACTGTAACTAGTCTCCACCCATCCTCAGCACTCCCCCATCTGCACGCTCCCTCTTACGCTTCACTTTTAATAGGATTTTCTGCCTGTGTTGCTGGAGTGAAACACAATTAGCATCCAGACGATGACAGGCAGTGGGGGAAGAACGTAGGGGAAAAAAGGAGGAAAATGATGGAGTTGAAAGAATGCATGTTCGTAATCACAAATGACACTGTTTAATATAATTGGATGACTTATAGGCATGTCACACTGTTAGATTGCATTCATTTGGAAGCGTGTTGCTGTTTTATTGGTCTAGATGCAAGGTTGAAGAGTTCCATTACCGCCACTATCTGTTTTATCTGCCTCCACCTCCTCTGACACTGCCTCAAAGACTCAATTTATAAAATGAGCTGTACAGCCATATTAAAAAAAGTGCTTATACAGTGCATCTGGAAAGAATTCACAGCGCTTCACTTTTTCTACATTTTGTTATGTTACAGCCTTATTCTAAAATGGAGTAAATTCATTTTTTTCTCTGAAGATTCTACTCGCAACACCCCATAAGGACAACATGAAAAAAGGTTTTTTGAATTTATATATGCAGCCGAAGGGACTTACTATATATATATATATATATGAACTAAGAAATCACATGTACACAAGTATTCACACCTTTTGCTCAATACTTTGTTGATGCACCTTTGGATAATTATAGTGGGCGATTTTAACATCCACACAGATGCTGAGAATGACAGCCTCAACACTGCATTTAATCTATTATTAGACTCAATTGGCTTTGCTCAAAATGTAAATGAGTCCACCCACCACTTTAATCATATCTTAGATCTTGTTCTGACTTATGGTATGGAAATAGAAGACTTAACAGTATTCCCTGAAAACTCCCTTCTGTCTGATCATTTCTTAATAACATTTACATTTACTCTGATGGACTACCCAGCAGTGGGGAATAAGTTTCATTACACTAGAAGTCTTTCAGAAAGCACTGTAACTAGGTTTAAGGATATGATTCCTTCTTTATGTTCTCTAATGCCATATACCAACACAGAGCAGAGTAGCTACCTAAACTCTGTAAGTGAGATAGAGTATCTCGTCAATAGTTTTACATCCTCATTGAAGACAACTTTGGATGCTGTAGCTCCTCTGAAAAAGAGAGCTTTAAATCAGAAGTGCCTGACTCCGTGGTATAACTCACAAACTCGCAGCTTAAAGCAGATAACCCGTAAGTTGGAGAGGAAATGGCGTCTCACTAATTTAGATGATCTTCACTTAGCCTGGAAAAAGAGTCTGTTGCTCTATAAAAAAGCCCTCCGTAAAGCTGGGACATCTTACTACTCATCACTAATTGAAGAAAATAAGAACAACCCCAGGTTTCTTTTCAGCACTGTAGCCAGGCTGACAAAGAGTCAGAGCTCTATTGAGCCGAGTATTCCTTTAACTTTAACTAGTAATGACTTCATGACTTTCTTTGCTAATAAAATTTTAACTATTAGAGAAAAAATTACTCATAACCATCCCAAAGACGTATCGTTATCTTTGGCTGCTTTCAGTGATGCCGGTATTTGGTTAGACTTTTTCTCTCAGATTGTTCTGAGTTATTTTCATTAGTTACTTCATCCAAACCATCAACATGTCTATTAGACCCCATTCCTACCAGGCTGCTCAAGGAAGCCCTACCATTAATTAATGCTTCGATCTTAAATATGATCAATCTATCTTTGTTAGTTGGCTATGTACCACAGGCTTTTAAGGTGGCAGTAATTAAACCATTACTTAAAAAGCCATCACTTGACCCAGCTATCTTAGCTAATTATAGGCCAATCTCCAACCTTCCTTTTCTCTCAGAAAATTCTTGAAAGGGTAGTTGTAAAACAGCTAACTGATCATCTGCAGAGGAATGGTCTATTTGAAGAGTTTCAGTCAGGTTTCAGAATTCTTCATAGTACAGAAACAGCATTAGTGAAGGTTACAAATTATCTTCTTATGGCCTCAGACAGTGGACTCATCTCTGTGCTTGTTCTGTTAGACCTCAGTGCTGCTTTTGATACTGTTGACCATAAAATTTTATTACAGAGATTAGAGCATGCCATAGGTATTAAAGGCACTGCGCTGCGGTGGTTTGAATCATATTTATCTAATAGATTACAATTTGTTCATGTAAATGGGGAATCTTCTTCACAGACTATGGTTAATTATGGAGTTCCACAAGGTTCTGTGCTAGGACCAATTTTATTCACTTTATACATGCTTCCCTTAGGCAGTATTATTAGACAGCATTGCTTAAATTTTCACTGTTACGCAGATGATACCCAGCTTTATCTATCCATGAAGCCAGAGGACACACACCAATTAGCTAAACTGCAGGATTGTCTTACAGACATAAAGACATGGATGACCTCTAATTTCCTGCTTTTAAACTCAGATAAAACTGAAGTTATTGTACTTGGCCCCACAAATCTTAGAAACATGGTGTCTAACCAGATCCTTACTCTGGATGGCATTACCCTGACCTCTAGTAATACTGTGAGAAATCTTGGAGTCATTTTTGATCAGGATATGTCATTCAACGCGCATATTAAACAAATATGTAGGACTGCTTTTTTGCATTTACGCAATATCTCTAAAATTAGAAAGGTCTTGTCTCAGAGTGATGCTGAAAAACTAATTCATGCATTTATTTCCTCTAGGCTGGACTATTGTAATTCATCATTATCAGGTTGTCCTAAAAGTTCCCTGAAAAGCCTTCAGTTAATTCAAAATGCTGCAGCTAGAGTACTAACGGGGACTAGAAGGAGAGAGCATATCTCACCCATATTGGCCTCTCTTCATTGGCTTCCTGTTAATTCTAGAATGGAATTTAAAATTCTTCTTCTTACTTATAAGGTTTTGAATAATCAGGTCCCATCTTATCTTATGGACCTCATAGTACCATATCACCCCAATAGAGCGCTTCGCTCTCAGACTGCAGGCTTACTTGTAGTTCCTAGGGTTTGTAAGAGTAGAATGGGAGGCAGAGCCTTCAGCTTTCAGGCTCCTCTCCTGTGGAACCAGCTCCCAATTCAGATCAGGGAGACAGACACCCTCTCTACTTTTAAGATTAGGCTTAAAACGTCTCTGGGCCCCTCCCCAATCAGACCGGGAGTGACATGTTTAGCCGCATGTTCTCCTTGAATTGCTGGCTGTCTGAGTGGTGTCCAAAAAATGAGGTGGGCTTCATAGATAATTGGCAAAGCTTCTGGGGAAAACCTGGTCTTGTTAGGAGAGACGGCATCCATCTCACTTTGGATGGAGCAGCTCTCATTTCTAGAAATCTGGCCAATTTTCTTAAATCCTCCAAACCGTGACTATCCAGGGTTGGGACCAGGAAGCAGAGTTGTAGTCTTACACACCTTTCTGCAGCTTCTCTCCCCCTGCCATCCCCTCATTACCCCATCCCCGTAGAGACGGTGCCTGCTCCCAGACTACCAATAACCAGCAAAAATCTATTTAAGCATAAAAATTCAAAAAGAAAAAATAATATAGCACCTTCAACTGCACCACAGACTAAAACAGTTAAATGTGGTCTATTAAACATTAGGTCTCTCTCTTCTAAGTCCCTGTTGGTAAATTATATAATAATTGATCAACATATTGATTTATTCTGCCTAACAGAAACCTGGTTACAGCAGGATGAATATGTTAGTTTAAATGAGTCAACACCCCCGAGTCACACTAACTGTCAGAATGCTCGTAGCACGGGCCGGGGCGGAGGATTAGCAGCAATCTTCCATTCCAGCTATTAATTAATCAAAAACCCAGACAGAGCTTTAATTCATTTGAAAGCTTGACTCTTAGTCTTGTCCATCCAAATTGGAAGTCCCAAAAACCAGTTTTATTTGTTATTATCTATCGTCCACCTGGTCGTTACTGTGAGTTTCTCTGTGAATTTTCAGACCTTTTGTCTGACTTAGTGCTTAGCTCAGATAAGATAATTATAGTGAGCGATTTTAACATCCACACAGATGCTGAGAATGACAGCCTCAACACTGCATTTAATCTATTATTAGACTCTATTGGCTTTGCTCAAAAAGTAAATGAGTCCACCCACCACTTTAATCATATCTTAGATCTTGTTCTGACTTATGGTATGGAAATAGAAGACTTAACAGTATTCCCTGAAAACTCCCTTCTGTCTGATCATTTCTTAATAACATTTACATTTACTCTGATGGACTACCCAGCAGTGGGGAATAAGTTTCATTACACTAGAAGTCTTTCAGAAAGCGCTGTAACTAGGTTTAAGGATATGATTCCTTCTTTATGTTCTCTAATGCCATATACCAACACAGTGCAGAGTAGCTACCTAAACTCTGTAAGTGAGATAGAGTATCTCGTCAATAGTTTTACATCCTCATTGAAGACAACTTTGGATGCTGTAGCTCCTCTAAAAAAGAGAGCTTTAAATCAGAAGTGCCTGACTCCGTGGTATAACTCACAAACTCGTAGCTTAAAGCAGATAACCCGTAAGTTGGAGAGGAAATGGCGTCTCACTAATTTAGAAGATCTTCACTTAGCCTGGAAAAAGAGTCTGTTGCTCTATAAAAAAGCCCTCCATAAAGCTAGGACATCTTTCTACTCATCACTAATTGAAGAAAATAAGAACAACCCCAGGTTTCTTTGGACTTCTTCAGGACTCTCTACTTTTAAGATTAGGCTTAAAACTTTCCTTTTTGCTAAAGCTTATAGTTAGGGCTGGATCAGGTGACCCTGAACCATCCCTTAGTTATGCTGCTATAGACGTAGACTGCTGGGGGGTTCCCATGATGCACTGTTTCTTTCTCTTTTTGCTCTGTATGCACCACTCTGCATTTAATCATTAGTGATCGATCTCTGCTCCCCTCCACAGCATGTCTTTTTCCTGGTTCTCTCCCTCAGCCCCAACCAGTCCCAGCAGTAGACTGCCCCTCCCTGAGCCTGGTTCTGCTGGAGGTTTCTTCCTGTTAAAAGGGAGTTTTTCCTTCCCACTGTAGCCAAGTGCTTGCTCACAGGGGGTCGTTTTGACCGTTGGGGTTTTACATAATTATTGTATGGCCTTGCCTTGCAATATAAAGCGCCTTGGGGCAACTGTTTGTTGTGATTTGGCGCTATATAAAAAAATTGATTGATTGATTGATTTAAAACTTTCCTTTTTGCTAAAGCTTATAGTTAGGGCTGGATCAGGTGACCCTGAACCATCCCTTAGTTATGCTGCTATAGACTTAGACTGCTGGGGGGTTCCCATGATGCACTGAGTGTTTCTTTTTCTTTTTGCTCTGTATGCACCACTCTGCATTTAATCATTAGTGATTGATCTCTGCTCCCCTCCACAGCATGTCTTTTTCCTGGTTCTCTCCCTCAGCCCCAACCAGTCCCAGCAGAAGACTGCCCCTCCCTGAGCCTGGTTCTGCTGGAGGGTTCTTCCTGTTAAAAGGGAGTTTTTTCCTTCCCACTGTCGCCAAGTGCTTGCTCACAGGGGGTCGGTTTGACCGTTGGGGTTTTTACGTAATTATTGTATGGCCTTGCCTTACAATATAAAGCGCCTTGGGGCAACTGTTTGTTGTGATTTGGCACTATATAAATAAAATTGATTGATTGATTGATTGATTGATTGATTCCTCTCAAGCTCGATCAGGTTGGATGGGGAGCATCAGTGCACAGCCATTTTCAGATCTCTCCAAAAATGCTCAATCAGATTCAGGTCTGGGCTCTGGCTGGGCCACTCAAGGACAATCACAGAGTTGTCCTGAAGCCACTCCTTTGATATCTTAGCAGTGTGCTTAGGGTCACTGTCCTGCTGAAAGATGAACCGTCACCCCAGTCTGAGGGCAAGAGCGCTCTGGAGCAGGTTTTCATCCAGGATGTCTCTGTACATTGCTGCATTCATCTTTCCCTGAAGCCTGACTAGTCTCCCAGTTCCTGCTGCTGAAAAACATCCCCACAGTGTGATGCTGCCACCACCATGCTTCACTGTAGGGATGGTGCCTGGTTTCATCCAAACATGATGCCTGACATTCATGCCAAATAGTTTGATCTTTGTCTCACCAGGCCAAGAATTTTGTTTCTCCTGGTCTGAGAGTCCTTCAGGTGTCTCTTGGCAAACTCCAGGTGGGCTGCCATGTACCTTTTACTAAGGAGTGGCTTCCATCTGACCACTCTAGTATACAGACCTGATTGGTGGATTGCTGCAGAGATGGTTGTCCTTGTGGATGGTTCTCCTCTCTCCACAGAGGAATGCTGGAGCTTCAACAGAGTGACCATCGTTTTCTTGGTCATCTCACTGACTAAGGCCCTTCTTCCCCGATCACTCAGTTTAGACGGGCAGCCAGCTCTAGGAAGAGTCTTCCATTTACAGATGATGGAGACCACTGTGCTCATTGAGACCTTCAAAGCAGCAGAAATGTTTCTGTACCCTTCCCCAGATTTGTGGCTTGACACAATCCTGTCTCAGAGGTCTACAAAGAATTCCTTTAACTTCATGCTTGGTTTGTACTCTGACATGCACTGTCAACTGTGGGACCTTATACAGTACAGGCCAAAAGTTTGGATACACCTTCTCATTCAATGCATTTTCTTTATTTTTATGACTATTTAGTACATTGTAAATGCTCACTGAAGGCATCAAAACTATTAATGAACACCTGTGGAGTTACTGTATGTACTTAACAAAAAAAGGTGAAATAACTGAAAACATGTTTTATATTTTAGTTTCTTCAAAATAGCTACCCTTTACTCTGATTACTGCTTTGCACACTCTTGGCATTCTCTCGATGAGCTTCAAGAGGTAGTCACCTGAAATGGTTTTCCAACAGTCTTGAAGGAGTTCCCAGAGGTGTTTAGCACTTGTTGGCCCCTTTGCCTTCACCCTGTGGTGGAGGCCAGGTCATCTGCCGCAGCACTCCATCACTCTCCTTTCATTCATAGTTTTGATGCCTTCAGTGAGAATCTACAATGTACTAAATAGTCATGAAAATAAAGAAAACGCATTGAATGAGAAGGTGTGTCCAAACCTTTGGCCTGTACTGTATGTAGACAGGTGTGTGTCTTTCCAAATCATATGAAATCAACTGAATTTACCCCCGGTGGACTCCAATTAAGCTGTAGAAAAATTTCATGGATGATCAGTGGAAACAAGATGCACCTGAGCTCAAGTTTGAAGCTCAAACTTCACAGCAAAGGCTGTGAATACTTATGTACATGTGAGTTCTTAGTTTTTTACTTTTAATAAATTTGCAAAAATTTAAGAACATAACAAAAAAAAACCAACTTTTTCACATTGTCATTATGGGGTATTGTGTGTAGACGTTTCAGGAAAAATGAATTTAATCCATTTTGGAATAAGGCTGTAACCTAACAAAATGTGGAAAAAGTGAAACGCTGTGAATACTTTCCCGATGCACGGTACATTCTATATGGAAAACAGAGTTTTATCTCTAATATTTGACAAAGCTGAAGGTCTGAAAAAAAAAATACAGGGGTTCAAAAATTTAGACAGCGGGCCAAGCTGACCCTCAAAACCAGCAACTCTTTCTATTGTGTACCCTGACGCCTGCAGGGAGATAGTGGGATATTTTTGAGAAATCAAACTGGCAGAAGCTGTGTGGTGTGAAGTAGCGTGGAAAACCTCAGCAAAGTGGACAAATCTGCTGACTCAAACCAAAAATGGCAAGCTGAAATTACCTCTGCATGGGCAAAAGGGAGCAATGAAGCCCGAGGATGTGGCGATGAAGTAATAACGGCACGCAGATGAACAAACAAATATAATATATACAGGAACAAGCAAGGCTAAGCATAGCGGCGGCCAATCAGCTGTGCATGCTGACTGCAACAGAAACATAAACAGGCGTTTATTAGCCCGCTGTCTTACCGGCGCCTCTCCTCGCACAGGGTCCTTCTTGTTGACCATGATCTCTCCTTTGCGGTTGGAGCGCTCCAGGTTGATGGTGTTCCAGACATTCATCTTGATTTTTGTTTTAGTCCTGAATTAAACACATATTAGTCATATAGCAGGAAAGTCACTGTAGGTGTAACAAAAGTATCAGTGTCTTAAGAATGGCCCCTGCAGCATGTTAAAACTCTCAGAGGACAGTAGAATCAAAATATCTTGATGTTTTCTTCTGTTATTACACCTGCAGGGGTATTGTTTTTGGTAATGTGTGTGTCTGTTTGTCTGACTGTCCAAGTTTTAACATGGGTCGCCAACAAAAATACTAAGCTTATTTCCAGAAGGGCCCATGGAAACACTGCTGGAGACAGTATGACACTCAGTTCTGGAAGTGCCAGTTGGGAACTTTCCTGCAATCAGGAAACAAAGACAGATGGCGGGCATCACAGTCCAACACACAAACCATGAGGCCACCACCTCCCTATACCTATATGTCATCAGGTCAAAGAGTTTTGACCCGATTTGGAACAAACATGATGGACTCATGAAGGGTCAGCCAAGGACAATCGTTAAACTTCAAGGTCACATGCCAAGGTCAGAATTTTAGCCCAGTGTTTAGAATTTGACGATATCTAGAATGTTGAAATAGTCATTTTAAATACTATTTTCCATATTTAAATGAGTCATACGTCACCTTTCAGTTGGTCACATGAGCTTTAATGTTGGGGGATTTGAAAGGTCAAAGTCATTTAGAATACCAAATTAGAGCTGCACACATAGTTGCTGTTAATTAAACATTTATATGACATCACATTGCACCGTTTTATTAGTCATATGAACTTTGATCTTGGGTGGTTTTGAAAGGTCAAACTCATCTACAATGGCTATTGAGAGGACGTGGTTAGAGATACACCCATAGTTAGTATTAAACTTAAAGTCAGTCATCGCCTTCCTATTGGTCACATGACTGTCGACCTTAGATGTCTTATAATGGCTATTTTGAGAAATGGGTTAAAAATAAAACTGTGGTTACTATTAAACATAAATATACAGTTATATATCAACTTTATCTTGGAGACATGACCGTTGACCAATGGTTACCTAGAAACAGCAAACTCAAGGTCAAATCTGTTGGAAAATTTGAAGTCAATATGCATTAACTCGGAGCACAGTTCTTGGACTCTCTGACTGCCTATTCTAGTTCTAACTGCTTTCTCTTGAGGATATAAAAAGGGATGTGTACTTAACAATAATTGTGGGGATGTGCTGCAGCTGTGATTTATAAATAATACGAAAGTCCAACTTTAAATGTCCCTGAGCAGTTGCAATAAAGAGCAGCTGGATTTCATGCAATGGATGCACAGGCGTCCTGTAATAACAGACATTTGCTTTTCTTGACCAGACAGAAAAAAATATAGGCATAATTCCTCCAAATATACATTTTATGCATCTGCATTATTGCTTAAGTTTATATGTTACATTTAGAGTTGTGTATTTTCTTTGACAATCAGCTCAGACTGAGAAAGCAGGACTTTGACTTTCCATAAAAAGCTCTGAATGAGAAAATACTTTTCCCAGGATTCTCAACAATAAGAACTATGCAGTTCCTTCAAGTCGTTCGTTTTTCATATTTGTATTTCATATCAAGTGATGTTTGCGACACACATTCGAAGAGTTTGTTTTTTTTGTTCTGCTTTGCAATTTCATGAATATTCCAGGAGAAGAGATGGAAATTAGAAACTTCAGAAGGACAAATGGATGAGTTTCACTGGGACTGGGAGAAGTTGAGAATACATATCTAGAAAAGCAGCTACAAATGGTTCACGTTTTGGCTGCAGAGTTCCTGAAAAACTTCTCTTGTAAGATGCTCTGATATACTAACCTGATGACAGCAGGTCCTTTACCCAGGTCATAGCGGAACTCCAGAAACCCGTCATTGAGGGCGAGAGAGATGAAGTCTCCTCTGCCGTCTGTTTTTGGCCGTTGTAGAAAATCAATACAATTGGAGTCGTTGGTCATGAGAACCACTGTCATGCTGACTTTCTGCCTGCGGATGTATGAACAAATAGAACATCCACAGACTCACAATTATAGACACAAAAGACAAAACAAAGGATGTGTGTTTGCCTTCTGCTCCTTTTTGTTACACATGCTGCTCCTCTTCGCATAGGAATATCAGCAGAGACGCTATATATTCGTCACGCTCAGGCTTCGCCGGCGTGATATTTGTGTAAAGCCTCATTGCAAATTCAGCTCAGAAACGAGAGGACTGCTCTGCTGCCTTTGCAACCCGAACATTCTCAGCCTATGGAAAACTCCATAATATCCTTTTTCAGTCATGCATACAAAGACGTGTCTTTGAGAAGTTACTTTTCAGATTGGGGGGGACTTACTGCAGATCGTGCCCGTAGAGGTGCAGCCCCTTCAGTTCCAGGTACGAGTCACCGTTGAATAATGGCATGTAAGTCCCTTTCCTCTCAGCCACTGAAAACAAAAAGCCGATATTCATCCTCAGGTTCTGTTTTTGTTGCTGACAGAATTGAAATTCAGGGAAAGCCTGCACATCTTTGAGGGACCCATCAACATTATGGAAAGAGATGGTTTTGTGCTCTCATACGCTTTGGGATAAAGACTTTTTCTCGACGGAGAAAAAAAAAAGACTCAGAAACCTTTATGTCAGGCTGATTACACAGCCCATCACAGTCGAACAAAGAACCTTTGGAAACATGTAGTATTTAACACCGCAGTCGGGACCCATGAAATAATGCAGCTATTGTATTTTGGCAGGCCTTTTTAAATTCAAACTCATGTCACTGTGACGGATCTACACATCAGGATGTCCCACTTCTGGCTGTCTGGAGTGATTAGGACAGGCACCGTGCCATCCTTCCAACAAGTGGCGTGACATTAAAAAAGGAGGCAGATCGCCAAAGTGTCACCTGAGGATATGTGTTTATGGTGCAGTTTGCAAAAACTACAATCATTCTGAAATGTGTGCAGTGGCACAAGTGCACACACACAAACACAAGCACCTATACAGTTGGCAAGAAGGATTTTATTTGTAATTAGCTGGGATTAGCTGTGACGAGGCACAATGAGGAAAGGAGACTGAGATGAGAAAGCTAATTAGCTTTATACAGACTGCTAATGATGACGGCGCGCACCGTAGAGGAAGAGAGGGAGAGAAAAGTCTTCTGCACACAGCAAGGAATTGGGCACAAATCTGAACTCTGGAGCAACACAGCTGCACACGGTGTGTCATCTCTGATGAGGTAGTAGGTCCACTAAAGATATGTCTCAAATAGCTCAAACTTGCCACAAATAGCTGGAAACAATCATACATCCAGCGGTGGCGCAGGTATCCTAAAAGTTAGCTTCAGTAAAAATGTTTAGCTGAAGCTTCTGCTAACTGGTAACTTTTAATATAATATTAATTATTATCAATTAATTATTAATATTAATTTAGTTATGTGGAGAAGCAGACCTGTAATTAATTACATTCGGATATGAGGACGTTGTCAGCAAGTGTCCGCCTGTGTCTGTTAGCACATCGTCCAGCCAACATTCATTCAATCATTTTCTATATCTGCTTACTCCAATCAATTGCAGACAGGAAGGCGCTGGGGAGGGTTGTGAGGGCAGCAGAGAGATTATTAGGGTCAGGCTGCCAACCATTGGTGAACTGGCAGAACAGCGCTGCTCATCCAGGGCAAGAAGGATAATTAGATAAACATCGCTTTAACAAATTATTTTCCCTCCTGTCCTCAGGTAGACAGCACCATACCCTGAGGATTCAGGAACAGCAGATTCAGGGACAGATTTTACCCAACTGCCACAAGCCAGTTAAATCCAAATCAATAGAAACAACTGTGCAACATAGAAGGATGAAACAAATGTGCCTTACGGGACATGGGGTGGATTTATGGAATAATCTAACTGAGGACATCAAAGTATGTACTACAGTACATCAATTCAAAAGAAATGTAAAACTCAAAATATAAAAAAAATATGAAACTGAATAACATAATTCTTAGTATACATACAGGTGTGCATGTTTGTGGATCTAAACTGTTATATTATTTGGGCATGACGAACGTATGGGAAATATGAATGCACACGAGTTGCCCATGATACATGTGTGTGGGGGAAAAAAAAAAATTAATATATCATCAAGTTTAATCGAATATAGGTAAATGTGCGTGCATGCATGCATGGGCTGGGTGCCCATGGGTGCATGTATGTGGGTTAAAAGTGTTATACTGTCAAATCTCATTGAATCTAGTGTGTGTATTGGTGTATGCAAGGGTATTTGTGTATAGAGGTAGTGTATTTATGTAAATACATGTTGATATGTAAAATGCAAGGTGTGTGTTTATATAGGTATATATGATCTCAAAAATTTTTTATTTATTCTTGTCTGCGTAGTCGAAAATAAAACATGTGAAAGGGGGTAGAAAATATAAGTTTTACTTCATTCTACTCCCTTTGAGTAATGTACGGATTTTCAAAGATGAATGTGCGCAATGTATAAATGTTTTTAACTTGCTCAATAAAGTATTCATCAGAATGTAGGCTATAGAATACACAAAAGAATCTAGTAGCAACTTTATCCTTGTAGCATCTTCATATGTGTAATAACCGGTGTTCTTTATTTATTTTTGTTGTATGCTGTGTATATACAAATATAGAGACAGTTATCAATAGTTTTGTTTCAAACCCAATTTATTACTATCACACACCTTTGACTTTATTCTGTGCTTTTATTCTGTGTTTTTATTGATTTGTGCAGTGCATCGATATTTAGTTCTGTGACAGCATCTGTGCTAACCACTATAGCTCCGTGCTGGTCAACATTCACTACTAAATATCAGTTTAACCCCTTAACGCCCGAATTTATATAGCTGTATATAAAAAAATGTTTTGTGTGTGTTTTTGCCTTTAAGTAGATGGTAAATAATGTTGAGATTATTAATTTCACTTTTGCAAAAAAACTAGATAGTAATATTGGGTATTCTGGTAATGACTTTATGTTATAATAATAATGATGGTATGAAGAACCTCCATGACCAGTGAAAGATCAAGGACCGAGACGTCGCCCGGTATGGCTTAGCCGGGCTCCTACCCTGGAGCCAGGCCTGGGGTTGGGGCTCGGGCGCGAGCGCCTGGTGGTCGGGCCTTAGCCCATGGGGCCCGGCCGGGCTCAGCCTGAAGGAGAAACGTGGGCCCGCCCTCCTGTGGGTTCACCACCTGCAGAGGGGGCCATGGGGGGCGGGTGCAGAGAGGATTGGGTGGCGGTCGAGGGCAGGTGGCCCGGCGGCCCAGTCCATGCTCACAGCCCCTGGCTGTTGGGACGTGGAATGTCACCTCACTGGGGGGCAAGGAGCCTGAGCTTGTGCGGGAGGTTGAGAGATACCGACTAGAGATAGTCAGGCTCACCTCCACGCACAGCATGGGCTCTGGTACCCAACTCCTGGAGAGGGGCTGGACGCTTCATTTTTCTGGCGTTGCCCACGGGGAGAGGCGGAGAGCTGGGGTTGCATTGCTTATTCCTCCCCAGCTCAGTCGCCATGTGTTGAGAGGGGTTTAAATCAGAAGTGCCTGACTCCGTGGTATAACTCACAAACTCGCAGCTTAAAGCAGATAACCCGTAAGTTGGAGAGGAAATGGCGTCTCACTAATTTAGAAGATCTTCACTTAGCCTGGAAAAAGAGTCTGTTGCTCTATAAAAAAGCCCTCCGTAAAGCTAGGACATCTTACTACTCATCACTAATTGAAGAAAATAAGAACAACCCCAGGTTTCTTTTCAGCACTATAGCCAGGCTGACAAAGAGTCAGAGCTCTATTGAGCCGAGTATTCCTTTAACTTTAACTAGTAATGACTTCATGACTTTCTTTGCTAATAAAATTTTAACTATTAGAGAAAAAATTACTCATAACCATCCCAAAGACGTGTCGTTATCTTTGGCTGCTTTCAGTGATGCCGGTATTTGGTTAGACTCTTTCTCTCAGATTGTTCTGTCTGAGTTATTTTCATTAGTTACTTCATCCAAACCATCAACATGTCTATTAGACCCCATTCCTACCAGGCTGCTCAAGGAAGCCCTACCATTATTTAATGCTTCGATCTTAAATATGATCAATCTATCTTTATTAGTTGGCTATGTACCACAGGCTTTTAAGGTGGCAGTAATTAAACCATTACTTAAAAGCCATCACTTGACCCAGCTATCTTAGCTAATTATAGGCCAATCTCCAACCTTTCTTTTCTCTCAAAAATTCTTGAAAGGGTAGTTGTAAAACAGCTAACTGATCATCTGCAGAGGAATGGTCTATTTGAAGAGTTTCAGTCAGGTTTTAGAATTCATCATAGTACAGAAACAGCATTAGTGAAGGTTACAAATGATCTTCTTATGGCCTCAGACAGTGGACTCATCTCTGTGCTTGTTTGTTAGACCTCAGTGCTGCTTTGATACTGTTGACCATAAAATTTTATTACAGAGATTAGAGCATGCAATAGGTATTAAAGGCACTGTGCTGCGGTGGTTTGAATCATATTTATCTAATAGATTACAATTTGTTCATGTAAATGGGGAATCTTCTTCACAGACTAAGGTTAATTATGGAGTTCCACAAGGTTCTGTGCTAGGACCAATTTATTCACTTTATACATGCTTCCCTTAGGCAGTATTATTAGACGGCATTGCTTAATTTTCATTGTTACGCAGATGATACCCAGCTTTATCTATCCATGAAGCCAGAGGACACACACCAATTAGCTAAACTGCAGGATTGTCTTACAGACATAAAGACATGGATGACCTCTAATTTCCTGCTTTTAAACTCAGATAAAACTGAAGTTATTGTTCTTGGCCCCACAAATCTTAGAAACATGGTGTCTAACCAGATCCTTACTCTGGATGGCATTACCCTGACCTCTAGTAATACTGTGAGAAATCTTGGAGTCATTTTTGATCAGGATATGTCATTCAAAGCGCATATTAAACAAATATGTAGGACTGCTTTTTGCATTTACGCAATATCTCTAAAATCAGAAAGGTCTTGTCTCAGAGTGATGCTGAAAAACTAATTCATGCATTTATTTCCTCTAGGCTGGACTATTGTAATTCATTATTATCAGGTTGTCCTAAAAGTTCCCTAAAAAGCCTTCAGTTAATTCAAAATGCTGCAGCTAGAGTGCTGACGGGGACTAGAAGGAGAGAGCATATCTCACCCATATTGGCCTCTCTTCATTGGCTTCCTGTTAATTCTAGAATAGAATTTAAAATTCTTCTTCTTACTTATAAGGTTTTGAATAATCAGGTCCATCTTATCTTAGGGACCTCGTAGTACCATATCACCCCAATAGAGCACTTCGCTCTCAGACTGCAGGCTTACTTGTAGTTCCTAGGGTTTGTAAGAGTAGAATGGGAGGCACAGCCTTCAGCTTTCAGGCTCCTCTCCTGTGGAACCAGCTCCCAATTCAGATCAGGGAGACAGACACCCTCTCTACTTTAAGATTAGGCTTAAAACTTTCCTTTTTGCTAAAGCTTATAGTTAGGGCTGGATCAGGTGACCCTGAACCATCCCTTAGTTATGCTGCTATAGACGTAGACTGCTGGGGGGTTCCCATGATGCACTGTTTCTTTCTCTTTTGCTCTGTATGCACCACTCTGCATTTAATCATTAGTGATCGATCTCTGCTCCCCTCCACAGCATGTCTTTTTCCTGGTTCTCTCCCTCAGCCCCAACCAGTCCCAGCAGAAGACTGCCCCTCCCTGAGCCTGGTTCTGCTGGAGGTTTCTTCCTGTTAAAAGGGAGTTTTTTCCTTCCCACTGTAGCCAAGTGCTTGCTCACAGGGGGTCGTTTTGACCGTTGGGGTTTTACATCATTATTGTATGGCCTTGCCTTACAATATAAAGCGCCTTGGGGCAACTGTTTGTTGTGATTTGGCGCTATATAAAAAAAAAAATTGATTGAAATTGATTGATTGATTTCCTCTAGGCTGGACTACTGTAATTCATTATTATCAGGTTGTCCTAAAAGTTCCCTGAAAAGCCTTCAGTTAATTCAAATGCTGCAGCTAGAGTACTGACGGGACTAGAAGGAGAGAGCATATCTCACCCATATTGGCTTCTCTTCATTGGCTTCCTGTTAATTCTAGAATAGAATTTAAAATTCTTCTTCTTACTTATAAGGTTTTGAATAATCAGGTCCCATCTTATCTTAGGGACCTCATAGTACCATATCACCCCAATAGAGCGCTTCGCTCTCAGACTGCAGGCTTACTTGTAGTTCCTAGGGTTTGTAAGAGTAGAATGGGAGGCAGAGCCTTCAGCTTTCAGGCTCCTCTCCTGTGGAACCAGCTCCCAATTCGGATCAGGGAGACAGACACCCTCTCTACTTTTAAGATTAGGCTTAAAACTTTCCTTTTTGCTAAAGCTTATAGTTAGGGCTGGATCGGGTGACCCTGAACCATCCCTTAGTTATGCTGCTATAGACTTAGACTGCTGGGGGGTTCCCATGATGCACTGAGTGTTTCTTTCTCTTTTTGCTCTGTATGCACCACTCTGCATTTAATCATTAGTTATTGATCTCTGCTCCCCTCCACAGCATGTCTTTTTCCTGGTTCTCTCCCTCAGCCCCAACCAGTCCCAGCAGAAGACTGCCCCTCCCTGAGCCTGGTTCTGCTGGAGGTTTCTTCCTGTTAAAAGGGAGTTTTTCCTTCCCATTGTTGCCAAGTGCTTGCTCACAGGGGGTCGTTTTGACCGTTGGGGTTTTTACGTAATTATTGTATGGCCTTGCCTTACAATATAAAGCGCTTTGGGGCAACTGTTTGTTGTGATTTGGCGCTATATAAATAAAATTGATTATTGATTATTGTTGGAATTCACTCCGGTAAACGAGAGGGTCGCGTCCCTATGCCTTCGGGTAGGGGACAGGTCTCTCACCGTTGTCTCGGCCTATGGGCCAAGCAGCAGTGCAGAGTACCCGACCTTCCTGGAGTCCCTGGGAGGGGTACTAGATAGCGCTCCGAATGGGGACTCCATTGTTCTCCTGGGGGATTTCAACGCCCACGTGGGCGGCGACAGTGAGACCTGGAGGGAGGTGATCGGGAAGCACGGCCTCCCCGATCTGAACCCGAGTGGTGTTCAGTTGTTGGACTTCTGTGCTAGTCACAGTTTGTCCATCACGAACGCCATGTTCGAGCACAAGGGTGTCCATAAGTGCACGTGGCACCAGGACACCCTGAGCCGGAGGTCAATGATCGACTTTGTAGTCGGAAGCAGCTCTCCACCGGCACTGTTTACGGTGCAGGTGGGAAGCTGTTCACCCTGACTGGGGATGTTGTTGGGCGGTGGTAGAAGTACTTCGAGGATCTCCTCAATCCCATCGTCACGTCTTCCGAAGAGGAGGCAGAGACTGGGGACCCAGAGGTGGACTCATCCATTACCCAGGCAGAAGTCACCGAGGTGGTTAGAAAGCTCCTCGGTGGCAAGGCTCCTGGGGTGGATGAAATCCGTTCTGAGTACCTTAAGTCTCTGGATGTTGTGGGACTGTCTTGGCTGACACGCCTCTGCAACATCGCGTGGCGATCGGGGACAGTGCCTCTGGATTGGCAGACCGGGGTGGTGGTCCCTCTGTTAAGAAGGGGGACCGAAGGGTGTGTACCAACTATAGGGGGATCACACTCCTCAGCCTCCCTGGTAAGGTCTATTCCAGAGTACTGGAGAGGAGAATTGCGGACGATGTGGTTCTGTTGGCTTCATCAAATCAGGACCTTCAGTGTGCACTGGAGCGGTTTTCAGCCGAGTGTGAGGCGTCCGGGATGAAAATCAGCACCTCCAAATCTGAGGCCATGGTTCTCTTTTTTTTTTTTTTGCAAATTTATTGAAAACAAAAAACTAAGACCGGAAAAAGGTGCTTTGCCCTCTTCAGGTCGGTGGAGTGTCCTTGCCTCAAGTGGAGGAGTTTAAGTATCTCAGGGTGTTGTTCACGAGTGAGGGACGGCTGGAGCGTGAGATCGATAGACGGATCGGTGCAGCATCTGCAGTGATGCGGTCGCTGTATCGGACCGTCGTGGTGAAGAGAGAGCTGAGTAGGGGGGCAAAGATCTCGATTTTACCGATTGATCTACGTTCCGATCTCACCTATGGTCATGAGATTTGGCTCATGACCGAAAGAACGAGATTGCGGGTACAAGCGGCCGAGATGAGTTTCCTCCACAGGGTGGCTGGGCGCTCTCTTAGAGATAGGGTGAGGAGCTCGGTCACTCGGGAGGAGCTCGGAGTCGAGCCGCTGCTCCTCCACGTCGAAAGGAGTCAGTTGAGGTGTCTCGGGCATCTTTTCCGGATGCCCCCTGGACGCCTCGCGGGAGAGGTGTTCCGGGCATGTCCCATTGGGAGGAGGCCCCCGGGGAAGACCCAGGACACGCTGGAAGGGACTACATCTCTCGGCTGGCTTGGGAACGCCTTGGGGTTCCCCCGGAGGAGCTGGGGGAGGTGTGTGTGGATCGGGAGGGTCCGGGCGGCTTTGTTTGAGCTGCTGCCCCCGCGACCTGACTCTGGATAAAGCGGAAGAAAATGGATGGATGGATGGATGTGGTATGTTGCAAATTTGCGGACAAGGGGCATACAGGTCAATTTGGTAAGTTGCATATTTGAGGTCAGAGATTGTAGCATAATATGCGACGATAGGCGTTAAGGGGTTAATAGTATACAAATCATGAATGTTTGAGTGCAACAGCAAGAGCGGACAGCGTGGGTGGCCAAACGGCTAGCCATGCTTGTTTGCAGAACAGAACGTTCCTGGTTCAAACACCCCCGCCCATTGTCCATGTAATGCGGAGAGGCGTCAGGAAGGAAATGTGATGTAAAACCTGTGTGCATATCCACCTCAGATCTGCTGTGGCAACCCAGAGTGAAGAAGTGAGAAGATGAAGGGAACTTACTTACATGAGTGAAACAGTAAGAATACTTTCATTTGTCAGGATAAAGAAGATACCATTCAAGGAGATATCAGTCGAGTTGAATGGTATCATCCATATATCAATGAATAAAAATATGTCTTTCCATTGTTCAAATGAAAAACCTGCACTATTTCTTTTATATTACACCTAAATAGACTGATATAGACAGATAGCTTGATTGATTTTTATTGATATTTTACGTAAAATTAGAGAGGTGTTTTTTTTTCCCAGAGCAGGAATCGGAGGGCGATTGGGACCCCCCACGAGCAGAGCGACAGCCTGAGGAGCTAGGAGTGGTGTGTGGAAATGCAGTGAAAAAATTGCAAGCAAAAAAAAAATAGCATACATAGTACAAGCAAGAGAGTGGCTATACGCCCAAACCATTGGGTCAATAAAGTAAATTCATGAGCATATTACGCCCCAACCACAACCGACCAATGAGCGCGCTTGTAAGCTCACTTCCGGTTTCAATGCGGGGAGGGAAAAAAGGCGGATTTTTCTCGCCGGCTGTGGGAGGGTTCGCAGTCCACGGAGGAGCTGTGATCTAAGTGGTCTGTTTGGCTCATCACACCCCGGGAACTGTGTCAAACTAACACCATCTTACAGCCACAAGCAGCATTTTGTTCAAAAACTGTTTCATCGTCGTTAACAGGCTTCGTACAAAATGCTTATGAAGTTTGTCTGTTTCATCCATTGCGTGTTTTGGCAGTAATTAAAGACGGCACCGTTAATGTGTCAAACATACGCCAAAAAGTCATGTAAAAACATAGTTTCGATGCACAAAATGTTTCAAATACACGATCACGGTTGGGCGAATAAGATAAGACATTATATTTTATCTGCCCAGCGGTTGGGCGTATAGCCTTTGCCTACAAGCAATACATGTGAACACAAGCAAAATGCAGAAAGCAGAATTAAATAGGGAATGGGAAGGCGAATTTTACTTTTTTCATTATTACTGAAGCAATTGCCCTTGTAATCTCTGGCTATTTATGATTTTTAAAATTAGGAACTGGCCCACCACTTAGATTTTAGGCCAATTTTAATACACATCTTCCTGCACATCTAATACATGATGTGCTTCTGCTGCAGTTTACGCAGGGTCAAACCACAAATTTACTGGACAAAATGTGGAGTTTCTCTCTTTCACTCTGTTCAAATTGAAAGCACATTGATCAATAAGTCACCAGAGGTTCAAGAATTGGAAAGTGCTTCGTGACCAAGTAAAGTTAAATGTTAGATGGAGGTTCACTCTTAATGCCGGAGAAAAGTTGGTCAAGCTGAACTTTTCCCCCGTCACCATCTGCTCAGAATCAGCAGAAATAAACAAAGCAAGCTTGGAGGTTTGCTAAAAGCTTCCTTGAAGTTTACAGAAGTTCTGATGTAGTTCTACATCTGCCCTGTTGTGACACTGTGTTCTTCTTTACTATTATTTCTGGGATATGCACTGCAGATTTGTGTTGCCTTCTAAAATGAAACAGATACCTGAACAACTGAACAACATCTCAACACGAATCCTCGAACATTAAGAGGGGAAATTACAAGGTCTCACAAAGTGAGCAGGAGCACACATGAAACCTTGAACCACTTAACCACTAATGCGTTAGTACAAGTACTAGCTCATGATGTGAATTTCATCAGTTAACCACATGTTGTTTAAGAATGGCCAGTCTGAAGCAGGAATAGCTTCAATGCACTTGACCTCAGGGCCGACTCCACGTCACAAGCTCAGTGGAAAGAAGGTAGTTTATAAACTCCCACAACCTATCTATATCCTATTCATCACATGTCCAATATACAAATACTCTAAGATCCCCATCCAGACTAGGGTTGGCAATCCAGTTTGAGCGGGGATTCAAACCAAATCCAGATAGGTTTTTTTTTCTTTCCAAATGTGAATGGCGCAAATCGGATTTAAGCTGGATTGTTTTCCATCTGGCTCAATCACTTCTCAGAGAAGGGTTGAGCCGGATATGAGGGGGATTCACAGAGGTCTGAATGCAAATGTGGCTCAGGGATTATGACATCATACTTCCTCACTGCGTTTGCGCGCCCACGGCGTCCTCTGCACTGTGGCAGTGTTAGGTGCGGCTGCAATGGTGAGGACAGCAAACAATTGGCGGGAAGGTGTCTGCAACACCTTCTCGCCAATAAAATCTACCAAGTGTGTTCCCTTCCATGTGTCACACAAACCTGCGTTGTCATGTCCCGATCCACAACTGCGATCTCACTTCCAAACATCTCTTTAGGCTTGAGCCAGACTGATTTTAGACACGTGTGCAGGATGAGCCTGATTTGAAAAACAGGTCTGAATGCTATTTGGCTACAAAGCATTCTAGATGGAATCTGGCTGAAGCTGGACTCTGCGAACCAAAGTCTGAATGGTGCCAAATTCAGGGGTTGGGCATGAAGGGTCAAGACAGTACAGGTCTTCCTTCATACAGATCACCTCAGCAGGTCATTTCACAGATGATGAGGACCATCAGTCTAGGGAAGGAGCGTGTCAGTAAAAAACACCCGCTGAGACAACCAGTTGTAAGAAAGACCACTGTTGCCCTTCGTGACATGCTGTTGCTCACCACTGCCCCAAAATAGAAAAATACATCAAGTGTTCTCCAGCTTAATGCAGCCAAGTCACTGAATCAACAGCCTGAACCCTGTGGCACGGAGGGGCCACCAGCCTACAGGTTCTCACCTCAAATACAAACAACAGGTAATTTCACTGATTCTTGAAATTTTTACTCAACGGTAGTAATTCACTGTCAGATCTGTCGCTGTCTTAGAACAAAACCCTGCACACTGTTGGCAGAGCACTGAGAGAACCTTCAAATTCAAGCTCCCCTTGCAGTTAGTAGTTAAGTACTGAAGTAGACCAAGAGGTCTGGTTTTCATCACTACATTGTCATGATTTACACTATCATAGGGTAAAAGCACTGAGGAAAGTAGGCCATTCGATATTATCAGAAAACCCTTGAGGAAAGTCCTTGACGCTGAATATCAGAGCAGCAAGCTGCACCGGTGGAACAGAATAGAAATGGAAGTCACAGCTCAGAGTAACGTACGCACTCAGACACTTTGTACAACTAATTCACCTTCGGACTTCTGATGAGTAGACTCTAAGCTACCTGTCTTTTTGCAGCCCTCAGAGGGTTCAGCCGCCTGGCTGTCGCCTTATCTGGGAGCTTCTGTCTGGGGTTGACACTGCGGCTGACTGACGCGCCCATTAATCACCACGGGCAGGTAGGAGTGTGATTAGTCATCTCATTGATTCCAGTGGTGGTGGTGGTGGTAGGGGGCAGTGTTTTGGAATGGGAGACATTCTCACTCACATGGCATTGATTTCGGTTGACCTCAATTTATTTTAATCACCTGCTAACTGGATCTTGAAAGGAGGCTATTCCTATTTGTTTCTGTTCTAAGCCTTTACATTTGCAGTTGAAAAGTGAACCCAACATGGAAGTTCCAAAACCTGCTGTTCCTTAAATAGTTTTCCTGTACAGAGGTGGGGTTGAATTTCTATACAAGTCATCAGTTGAAGCCACAGTGTTATGAAATTAGGCGCAAAGCTGCCTTGAGTGACAACTTGTGTGTCAGGTCTAGTGCCCTGCTAGCAAACAGTGGCTGCTAACTGGTATCTGACTGTGTTCATCATTTCTGAGTATTTTATTACTATATGGCTTGTTGTGGCTAATTGTGCTGTCAGACCATCTAAGAAATCAGTCCTCTGGTGTTTCAGCTGAGTGAAATTTTAGTGTTATTTAATTTGTGTGTTTGCACTAATTGACAGGTATTGACAGCTTGGTGAAGGAACCTAAACCGATACTGCCACTGTTCATAGTTTTTAACACCTGCACCCAGGTCACCCATTAAAAGACCTGCCGAACAATCTGTAAAAATACATGTTTATCATCTGAATTCATTTGATCTAGCCCGTTAGCCTTGGCTAGCTTGATATCTTTTGAGATACATTCATGCTCACAGTTTACATACCCTGGCAGAATTTCGATTTATTGGTCATTTCTCAGCAGCTCAGCAGCTCTCTCAGCAACTCTTTGCTTGAGCTGCTGCCCCCGCGACCCGACTCCGGATAAAGCGGAAGAAAATGGATGAATGGATGGTCATTTCTCAGAGAATATGAACGATAACACAAAAAGCATTTTCACTCATGGTTAGGTTGTGTCAAGCCATTTTTTGTCAAACAACGGTGTTTACCCTTTTTAAACCATAATGACAACATGTCATTGGTGTTAAAAGGGGAAATACACGGTATTAAGAACTGGGGTATGTAAACCTTTGATCAGGGTCATTTGGGTAGTATCTGTTGTCATTATGATTTAAAAATAGTAAACACTTTGACAATAAATGGGTTCATACAACTACTAACCATTAGTGAAAAAATGTTTTTTGTGTTATTAATATTCTATAAAAAATGGTAAAAACAAATAAACAAACAAAATTCCACCACTGTATGTTAACTTATGAGCACAACTGTAGATGAGCATGTTCAGGCTTCATTCTTCCTGACCAAGTGATGGCGGGCTTATTCACGCTCCACCCCTTTACCAATTTACGGGTTGGCTGGGAGTTATGTGAGGTCAAAAACTGCCAAGATGGCAATAGAAGAAGAGCTTTATTGTCATTGTACAAAAAATAAATTGAAATTCTCTTTGGCAGCATCTCTTTTACCAGCTACAATGTCACAAGCATAAAGAGAGAAAAACTTGTTTTTAAAGGTAACTTAAGTAATAAATATTAAGTGTAGTTAAATATGTTTATATAAATAGTCTGTATTAATCTAGTGCAAAGAACAGTTGTGTGCAATAGTCTATTTATTGGACTGGGAGGTAGTAGTAAATGTGTGTGTGTGTGGGGGGGGTCATGGGGCCAGAGGGAAGGCTGGTGAAAAGACAGAGTCCTGGGTGGGCGAGGTCGTCCCGGATCTTTGTCGCCCGTTGGAGGAGACTGCGCGAGTAGCTCTCCTCTAGGTGTGGGCGTGGAGAGCCAATGAGCAGTCTTGATGACCCGCTGCAATTGTTTCTTCCTGGATACAGTGCAGCTGACATAACACTCTGTACATCCATAGGTCAGGACACTCTCTATTATGCAGCGATAAAAGTTTTCCAGCAGAGGTGGAGGGAGTTTGTTTCTCCTCAGTGTTCTCAGGAAAAAGAGAGGATGCTGGGCCTTTTTAATAACGTTGGTGGTGTTCACAGTCCAACCAAGGTCCTCTGAGATGTACAGTTCGAGAAACTTGAAGTTTGTGACCCCCTCAACTTCTTCCCCATTGATGCTCAGGCCTCAGTGCCGTGTGGCCCTTGACTTCTGGAATTCAATGATAATTTCATTTGTCTTCTTGATGTTGAAGTTGAGGGTCTTGTCAAAGCACCAGGCTGCCAGTGCTTGAACCTCCTCCCTGTGCGGTGCCTCGTCATTGTTGTTGGCCAGCTAAACAATGGTTGTATCATCTGCAAATTTGATGAGGGTGTCGGAGCCATGGGTGGTGGCGCAATCATTGGTGTACAGCGTGTACAAGAGAGGATTCAGAACACAGCCCTGAGGAACACCAGTACTGAGGAGGATGGTAGAGGATGTGGAGGTGCTCATCCTGATGTGCTGGAATCTGTTAGCCACGAAGTCCTTGATCCACAGACATTTGCAGTGTCTGCAGTCACTTGGCCGGGGCTGATGGAATTAAATGCCAAGCTAAAATCAGCAAACAGCATCCTGATGTGTTTGGGGGCTTTCGATGTGGCTGAGAATGGTATGAAGGGTGATGGAGATGGCGTTGTCTGTGGATGTGTTGGACCTATAGGCAAACTGGTATTGTCAAGTCGGGTGGGATATGGGCCTTGACATGCTGAAACACCAGTCTCTCCATGCATTTCATAATCACCGGTGTCAGGGCAACAGGCCGGTAATCATTTAACGGCCCGGTCACAAGGCACACAGCGTTAGCTGAATGAAAGAAACAAAGTCACAAAGCCACAAATCGCTGAGAAAAAGTGGATGAATGAGCGGGCACTTCTCCTATCACTGAAAAGCCTGCGAGTGCAGAGCGCATAAAACTAACAAAAGAAAAACAAATCGAACGGCGACCTTGATCTTTAAACAAAATCAAAACAAAACATTCATGATGACGTAACTTGAAAGCGGGTATCAGACCGAGCGCCAGCCTGTGATCAATACTGCAGCCAATGTGCGCTCTCCACAGCACCTGCAGGCACACCTGCCATTGGTGGCTGCAACGTTCCAACCACAGACGGCATGCAAACATGTGTAAATAGTTAAAGTACTTGATCAAATGTCCTTGCCGCTATTGTTTCTGTATGGAAATGTTGCTTTTCCCCAAAGCGATCAAAACGAATAATGTGATTATTAACCATCAGATGACAAAGTAAAACCTCTTAAATCATTCTTAAGTCATTTTAAGCAGAAACGAGGAGATAATCCGTGAGTTGTTGCTGATGCTTTGAAATGACGGAGGCGCAGTGAACGCAGCAGCTCGCAGCTCGCCTGGCTGCTGCGCTCTGATCGCTTCGTCCGTCTTTTATTATGAAAAAATGATGAATTTATGCGGAAATGATTGATGATGTACAAAAGCTTCAGATATCTGTCGCTGAGAAAGATGATGACTGCAGTGCAGTTTTAAGCAAAACGAGGTGATAATCGGTGAACCGCATGCACAGTGAAGGCAGGACGGACTGATTTTTAGCGAGGACCTTTCGGTCTGCAACACCGGTACAACAAACGCAGAGGCTCATGGGAGCACAAAAGACAGTAAATGGAGGTTTGTGTGGGGAAAAACAGAGTATGACAACATTTCCTGAAGGAGTATTTTCTCCTTTTCTACTCAGTTCTGTTACTTAATGAACATGAATAAATACTATCAGGTATGTAAGCAGTGGAATGATATTTTACTTTGCTCTTAATTAAGCGCTGGCCTAAAGCGAGGCAGCTTCGTCAGCTCAACTGTAACTGTTTACATCAGCAGACGAGGGAACGGCTTCAAAATTTAATTTGATTTTCTCTTTCAAAACATGCTTAGTGTGAAAAATCTGACCCCGTGATTACTGAGTCCGCTGAGGTAAACGGGGGAAAAAGATGTAAGAACGTCTTTTTTTTGCAGTAGAGAGAGAGACAGAGAGAACTTTAGTACAGCTTACAGCTTGGTGAAGCCTTTTGCTGGCAAACCCTCAAAGAGCTCACAGGCCCCAATAAATCTCCAGCTTGTCAGTGATAAGTTCAAGGTTATTAAAAGTGCTGAATATAACATGAATAAAACACACAGGTGTGGAATCACAAACATAACACCGGCTTCACGGCTTTCTGGTGTGTTTCACCTTCCGCTCATAAACACCGACTTTATCTGCTGCTTGTATCTACTGAAGCTCAAAGCAGCTACCAGCCTGCTGTTCTCTGCATGAGCTCTAGGTGGCAGTAGTGGTTAAACTAATGGAGGGCAGCAGAGTGCAACGGCTCCTTCTCACGCTATCATATCTCTGAACTTTACAATTAATTGAAGTGCATTCAGAGAGGATCTGTAATTCATAATGGCAACAACACCATCTCACTCATGGCAGCAGTGTGGGAGGAGCCCTGTCACAGCTTTGCGGGTTTGTCAAGCAAAAGGGAGGATGGGGAGGTCAAAGGTCAGGGGCGGTGGCACTAATGGCTAAAAGCTTTGAGAGACTCACCTCTGGTCAGATGGTTCTCCAGAGACTTGGGACTTAAGGGATCAGGGGAGGAAGTCAACAGCATGCAGATAAGTGCAAGAGGCCAGACAAAAGGAAAGAAGGGGGGAGGAAAAAGGAAAGGAAGGATGTCGTGAGCCAGCTAGGTGACTGCATTGCAAAGGGGGGGGGTCGAGTACACCTGAGTGTTCTCGACAACACTACTGTCCTTGACAGACGTCTGTAGGCGCTGCTGTGTGATCATAGTTGCGTCTACAAACTGACACTCTCAGGCGAACCAGTATGAAAGATGAACGAGTAAAGCTCCAAAACATCCAGGGATGACGTTGAATCTCCATACGAGGACAAAGGCTACTTCAAGTCTAATAATTGGACATCTCCTTGATATTTATGGTGCTGTGGGCACAATGCAGCAGCAATTACCTTCTGTCTTGAGATGCGACGAATGACAAAAATCGGGCAATCTTCAAAAATGGGGTCAAGCGCAGTCAGTGGAGAGAGTTGCAGCCAGATATGATTTGTCAGAGAAATAAATGGAGGTTTTAGCATATCACCTCAGCTTTCAAGTAATAGCGGCGAGGTGAAGGGTAACAATCAAAAGGTTCTGCAAATAGTAACGCAACCATTAACCCCAGGTGAGCTTCCGCTAAGCTCTAAATCCCCTCTGGAGAAATTTATACCTTTTGGTGACAAAAACAAATTGCACCAAACTGATCGGCGCACTTTTCAGAGTGCGGCGCAGAGCTCCGGTTTGCTTTCAGTCGAGTTCATTGTGGCTCTTAGGGAACGTGACAGCCATTACACTTTTGACAGTGCGGCTCCGAGGGCCGCCGTCCCCTCCTGCTAAGTGAGACTGATTCCCCGTAGCTACGCGCTGCAGAGAGAGGAGGTCTAATCTGCAAAGAGGGACAAATCTGTGATTAACACGTAACTGTCTCTCTGTGCAGAGGACGCTGTAATTATTCACAATTATAGTTACAGATCTGGCAAAAATGAAATGACAGAAGCCCTGGCGTGGTTCGGATCTGTGGGCTGAATCCACTCGGCTTAATTTGTGCTGAATCTTGCTTCACTGCTTTGTGGGGATTAAAAAAAGAGGTTACTTATCGAGCTAATGAGCAGGAAGTAAAGCCTTAATAACTAACTTACGACTGAGGGCTTTTTTTTTCTTTCTAAACACCAACTCTACAGTAGAGGACCGGCAGCAGAATCTAGGATAAGAGGTATTTGCTGCAGCTTTCAACGGGTCTCATTCATTTTCCACAAAGCTGATAATGCCGTTCAGCGTAAAGTGAACGGCAATTCATTTCATTTATGGAACAGTTACAACATGCATAAAATACAGCGCATTTGGTTTCTCTGCAGCTGAAGCACAATGCTTATCATGCACACGTTCATGCTCGACTTTACGCTGGGAGTAAGGAAGAAATGATGCTGCAAAATGTTAAAAATAATGAAATGTGTCAAATTAAATTATGGTTAAAGAGCCTGAATAGAAAATCTGACATTTGTGGTGGAGATGATTTTAATGATTTTTTTTTCTCTTTTTTCCTGTGGGACTGGCAGAGGTGGCACGAAGTCACTTTCAAGTCATTCTCAAGTCATCAATCTGCAAGTCCCAAGTCAAGTCTCAAGTCAGCCTGCAAACAATTGATGGTCATTATGACTTGAGACTTGATTTGGGACTTGCTGATTCATGACTTGAGAGTGACTTTGTCCCACCTCTGGTGATTGGGAATGAATTATGGTTGGAAACTGAATGGACTGTAATTTATTTTCACTTGGGTTAACTATAAAAAATGAGGGTGTTTTTTTATTTTTTATTGCTGTTAGTTGGGTTTGATTTGACGCTGGGCACAGACCCAGATGATAAATCTACTTACTCTGGGATCTCATTGGTCAGTTGGCTTGAGTGAAAAGGAAAAACAGTGAAGGGCATTTACTGCACGAATCAAGACACAACGTAGACAATGACAAGGCGCAGACAAAACAAATGACAGACAGTGCTGAAACCATGGAAACACAGCAAAGCCACATAGACACACACACACATATTGGGTTGTTTTTGAGGGTGCACATGAATTTTGTGGTGATCTGCAGACTGTGGCCATTTTCACCTGTGAATGTTTGTGTGAAGAACTGTGAGATGAAGATACACGGACATATGCTTGATGTCTTTTCAGGTTTGTCACATAAACATGTGCTTTATGCCAACCTGGAGGCATGCTGCTGCCAACCTGCTCGATGGATAGAAGACTAAAAATGTCACATCGGCTCCTAAAGGGACACGATTTCTCTTATTGTACATGAAGGTGTTTTACACATACAGTACCTCATCAGCTTTTCCTTTGCCTTTGATGGGATATGCAGGCTTGTATACAAAAATAGACAACATTTAGTGCTGCCACCTCACAATGAGAAGATCCTGGGATCAATTCCAGCCGCTTCCTTTCACAGCCCAACAACATCCTAATTAGTAGCTACAAGTTTGACCTGAGTGAATGCACTGGGAACTAGTGGCTGCACGGACCATCAGTCGACCATACTGCCCTGCAATAACTTGACATTTGACCCCAAGTACTCACTATTACCTTGGGAGGTCATGCAACTTGTATTCCAAAGTAATTTAGTATATCAATAAAATAGTGGTGTAACAGTACACAAAAAACACAGCAAAAACAAGAAACATGGCATTGAAGATATTTAGCCTGTTTTTTAAGGTACAGTGTAACTGAATAGTCATTCCAGATTGTTAGAAAATGGTATTTTTTTCTTGAATTTAAGTAAAAATATATGATTAAAAATAAGTTCCACTCATGTATTTTCTTCCCCTCTTCATTATGCAACTTATAGTCCAGAAAAAAAGTAGCCACTTTAAATTGTAATTAAAACCAATTTTTACCCAAGGCCAATAATATATGGGTATTGTGAAGGCTTTTCGTCCACCCAATCGTATGTCTGTCTGTCTGTGCTCAGCATAATGGCCCAGTCTGAACGAAGGAAAAAAAGTCACAAAGTCACAAATCGTCTAGAAAAGGTGGACAAATGAGCCTGTGCTTCTCCCATCACCGAAAAGACCACATAAGGGAATGTAACAAAACCAAACTTAACAAAAAAAACAAAGGGAATGCTGACCTTGACGCTTTAAACAAAATCAAAATGAAACATGCGAATGTGCGCAGAGCCATTCCAGCCGGATGCGTAAATAGTTAAAGTAGTTGATAAAAACCTTCTTGCCGCTATTGTTTCTGTATGAAAACATTGTTTTTCCTCCCACATGGACAAGTCACGTTCAGCTCGTCGGATCTTTAGTTACTGATCAGATATCGTCAACCTTTGTGGAAGACATCAGAGTTGGGAGGCTGGACGAAGTTGGACGACAGTCAAATGGAACGCTGACGGTACGGGAACTATGCAAATGACGAGGAACCGTAAAGACAGAAAGCAAAATGGAATACAGACAAATTGAAGTTGTTGTCAGGATTCGTTCACCTTTTTTTTTAACAGTTTGAAAATTCTGATGAAGTGTCAGCTGCAGGAATGAAGCTGGACGATGGTTAAATGACATCTCTGAAAGTCAACGTAAGTCCAGATTTCTTGTTTTGGCTTCGGTGTCCTTCGTTAGTGCCAGGTCACCGGGGCTTAAGTCCAGTCCACTTACTGCCAGACTCTTAAAATTCACAGGGAACATTCCTGGGACACAGACCTTGGACAAGTTCAAAGATTATCTTAAGAGGTTGAAATTTCACAGTCCATTTCAATCTAATCTATTTTGTTTTTGAGTGACGCTGGTGACAACCAATCAGAGGAGAGCTGCACTGTGACGTCAGTTACTGGTCTCTTCAAAACTGCTTTGTTTTGTGTGTTTATGGGTTATTCTTTAACTACGGGCACTATTGGCCTTGTAAATGTAATTTCCACCACACCATTGCCTTACAATATAAAGCGCCTTGGGGCAACTGTTTGTTGTGTTTTGGCATTATATACATGTGCTCTGATGTCACTGTTTATCTCCATAGAATCTACCCCAATCTTTCATACAAACTGTTTAAAGGGACATTACAGTGTTGTGGTGGAAATTACGGCAGTAGTGTGGGACAACTACATTTTGTTAAAAAAATCACAACAGTTGTATGACATTGAATACCCCAATTATGTTTTCATTATTTTACTTATATTTTATTCAGAGATATTTTAAAATATTACAAAAAACGTTTTTTTTTTACCATTCATTTTTATCATTGAAGATCAAAAGTCTGGGTGTGGGACACGCATAAAATGGCAATATTTGCATATAATGATGCTGAAAAAAGGTGAAAAAGTCATCATAGACTACTAGAACAAATTTCTTAAAACACTTTCATTGTAAAGATAACTACAAAAGTGTGAAATTTCCCCTTTTTTCTGTTTTTCATACAATATGATCAAAGGACATAATAAGTGCCCGTAGTCTAAGAATCACCCTTATATACGTTTCTCATATACAACCCCTGGCAAAAATTATGGAATCACCGGCCTCAGAGGATGTTCATTCAGTTGTTTAATTTTGTAGAAAAAAAGCAGATCACAGACATGACACAAAACTAAAGTCATTTCAAATGGCAACTTTCTGGCTTTAAGAAACACTATAAGAAATCAAGAAAAAAAGATTGTGGCAGTCAGTAATGGTTACTTTTTTAGACCAAGCAGAGGAAAAAATATGGAATCACTCAATTCTGAGGAAAAAAGTATGGAATCACCCTGTAAATTTTCATCCCCAAAACTAACACCTGCATCAAATCAGATCTCATTGACATTGACCCTATGCCATGACATTGACCCTATGTGTCTTTTTGCAAGGAATGTTTTTGCAGTTTTTGCTCTATGGCAAGATGCATTATCATCTTGAAAAATGATTACATCATCCCCAAACATCCTTTCAATTGTCCAAAATATCAACATAAACTTGTGCATTATTGATGATGTAATGACAGCCATCTCCCCAGTGCCTTTACCTGACATGCAGCCCCATATCATCAATGACTGTGGAAATTTACATGTTCTCTTCAGGCAGTCATCTTTATAAATCTCATTGGAAAGGCACCAAACAAATGTTCCAGCATCATCACCTTGCCCAATGCAGATTCGAGATTCATCATTGAATATGACTTTCATCCAGTCATCCACAGTCCACAATTGCTTTTCCTTAGCCCATTGTTTTTTTCTGTTTAGGTGTTAATGATGGCTTTCGTTTAGCTTTTCTGTATGTAAATCCCATTTCCTTTAGGCGGTTTCTTACAGTTCGGTCACAGAGGTTGACTCCAGTTTCCTCCCATTCGTTCCTCATTTGTTTTGTTGTACATTTTTCGATTTTTGAGACATATTGATGTAAGTTTTCTGTCTTGACGCTTTGATGTCTTCCTTGGTCTACCAGTATGTTTGCCTTTAACAACCTTCCCATGTTGTTTGTATTTGGTCCAGAGTTTAGACACAGCTGACTGTGAACAACCAACATCTTTTGCAACATTGCGTGATGATTTACTCTCTTTTAAGAGTTTGATAATCCTCTCCTTTGTTTCAATTGACATCTCGTGTTGGAGCCATGATTCATGTCAGTCTACTTGGTGCAACAGCATTCCAAGGTGTGTTCACTCCTTTTTAGATGCAGACTAACGAGCAGATCTGATATGATGCAGGTGTTAGTTTTGGGGATGAAAATTTACAGGGTGATTCCATAATTTTTTCCTCAGAATTGAGTGATTCCATATTTTTTTCCTCTGCTTGGTCTAAAAAAGTAACCGTTACTGACTGCCACAATCTTTTTTTCTTGATTTCTTATAGTGTTTCTTAAAGCCAGAAAGTTGCCATTTGAAATGACTTTAGTTTTGTGTCATGTCTGTGATCTGCTTTTTTTCTACAAAATTAAACAACTGAATGAACATCCTCCGAGGCCGGTGATTCCATAATTTTTGCCAGGGGTTGTATTATCTAAAAGCTAGTGATAAACAAACACTTCTAAAACTGAAAGCACTATTTTTGTAACCTAATAACAGGGGAGGTTAGCATAGTGATGTCACTTCCTGTAGCTACTTGCTAACAGCTTTGTTTTGATATATTATGTAAAAGCTAGCGAGAAATAAACACTTTTAAATCTAAAATGCTGTTTTTCTAACCTGATAACACCTCTACAATCATTTACAAGGCATTTTGCGGATGTTAGCTTGCACGCTAATTTTCGCTAACTCAAAGCTAACTTCCTATGGAGTTAAATTTGTCTCATTAATAACCGCAAAAGCACAGAGGGTGATCTACATATATTCCATGATTTGCACGAAATGAAAAAAAAAGATGATTTGATTTGAACATGTACAAATTGTACGTAACACTATAGGATCTTAATAATGAATTAAACAACTGCAAATTATAAAGAACACAATGCTCATATGGTCGAGGGTATTTAGGATTGCATTATATTTTAGAATGCGTTTCTGAATAGCTTTTCATTATGGCAGATTCTACAAAGTGGGGTTTCATGCTGAAAACTGCCTTCCATTTCCTGCCACAACGTGCATGTGGACAATCTCCAATGGAATTCAACACTATGGACCCAAAAAGGTAAACTTGTGACAGGAAGGACCACAATGGCAAGGAAATGGCTGAAACCTGGCATGACACGGGACCCCGACAGGATGCGACATGCCAGAAGCCGGAAGTGTACGGTAGTGTCACGTACTTCAGGTACACATGCGGAGTGCGCTAACGTCCAACCTGGATATAGTGACCAAGTTTTTCGGTACTGAAAATAGTATCACCAGACCGGTAGAGCTGGATCTCTATATTCAACTATGCGAATATTCATTCATTAATGTCTATGTCTGATTTGGAATTTGGATATTTGTGGGTTTTTTCTGAATGGTTACCACTGTGGTTACCACCTGCTTGCATCCGTCACTGGATCAAGCCACAACAACTACTGTGGGATCAACAACAGATTTCCAGAAATTTGAACAATGGACATCTAACAATGAGAACTTTCACAACTGATGGTCGAGCTTCAAAACTTCACAAAGTATAACCAGTCTTCTGTCTTCCCAAGAATAATAATTTAAAGTCTTGCTTATAATATTCGCTTGATTAAACCCCTATTCCACATGGGCGCCATACTATTATGATCGCTCACATCCAACAAAAGTGCAAAAATGGGATGAAACAGCTTACTCCGGCATGCCTCCTAACAGACTGGCTACAAAGGCAACTGGCTGGCTTATGAAATGCAGACCTGGCAACCACCCCAAAAACTAAAGTAAGGAACTGCACCAGGCTATGTCCTCAACCAGAACTGCAACAAGCGGTGCTTCTGCCTCAAATTTTTACCCGGATGGAGCACGATCAAACAAGTACTTACTAGGAATACCCCAATTGCCACATTGATGATTTGGCGAATAGGGATGAAATTTTTGAACAGTTTGAAATTTTCAAATTTGGTGCCAATGATGGCCATAGCTACTATGTATACCAACTTTGATCAAAATGACAAAGATAGATCAAGAAGTACTACGATGCTTCAAAACATGCTTGATTGCTATTTGGGAAGAAACAGAGGGACTGGCGCTCTGTGGAACAGCCCCATTACATTTACGGGAGCCAGTCAGACTATGATTTTATGGGAAATAGAATCAACACTAACCTGCCATTTGTATCCTGGTGTTTGGTGACGGTTCTTCATCTGAATTTTGAGATATCAAGTTGTTCCAACCAGTGGAATCTATTATGGGTTGCATTGCTGCAACATTTCTGTCCTTGCATGTTTGAAATTTCTTTGCCATTTATTTTGTTTTTTATTCATATGGCCAAAGCAGATGGTCAACCCACAGGCACTGGTCTGCTTGAGGTTTCTTCCTATAATCAAAAAACACCTGAGGGAGTTTTTTCTGACCACTGTTGCCAGTGTACTTGCTCATGGGGTGAGTAATGTTAGACTTTACTCTCATGAAGCTCCTTGAGGTGACTTGTATTGTGATTAGGCGGTGTATAAATAAATAAAATTGCTCGGAATTTTCTATTATAGCCATGTTTCAAATATTTCTTCATCTTTTACACTTGGAACTTAATAGGTCACGTGGATATGGACTATCGCTAATAAATCACTGCCTTCTCATGTAGTTTTAATAATGATGTTGAGTCAGCTACTCAAACTCAACTCGAATTTCAGAACTGTTGACCTTTGAAAAAATCATGGTGTAAGCCCTACTGTGAACCTGTCTAGGGTGAACACTGCTCAGTGCATGCTGGGATTGCACAGTTTACCTCTTCAGGTGCTTGTTTTTAGAAACAATTTCAAACGGCACAGAAATGTAATTGCACTATTACTGTCCAGTGTGTCCTAAAAAGTCGACCCCAGAGGGAAATGAGAGCGCTCAGGGCCACACGGTGACTGTTAATCCTTTCGCTAATTAGTGAAATCTTGTCAAAAGTGGAGCGGAACTGCGATGGTAAAAGGGCTGCACACAGTTCACCCTGAAGCCGTCGCTCTGATGATATCATCAACATGGCCATCATAGCTGGCACAGGTGGGGAAGGATAGACGAAGGTGTTATTTGGCCAATAGCTATTACAGTGGAAATGTTTAATGAAGAGATGTGAGACGTTCTTCATGTCCTCTCCCTTACCTCTTGGTAACAGCATTGTGGTACTCGATGAACGTCTGCCCGTCAAAGGCAATGGCTTCAGTCTCACCGGCAGACTTCTCGTAGATGACTGTGGAGAAGGGCGGGGCGATGAAGAGGATGAGATCACGCCAATCAATAAAACCAAGGCTTTTTTTATTAGAGCCAAAGGCAATGGACTGTGAGCAAATGTGACAGGGCGAGTGCTCGAGTGTTTGTACTAATGTATTGTATTATATAATGTTTGTATTAATGAGGGACAGCCGGCTGCACCCACAAGGTTAATGAGAAATGTGACGAGAGAGTACGCGAAAATCAGCCCACGGCGAGCGGAGAGGAGGCAGAGTGACACTAAGATGATGAAAAGAATGTGCAACTCTCGGAAATGAGCATTTCATCATTTTTCATAACTGTCGATTGAGTTTCAAATCAACACTTACCTGATATCACTTCTCATAACAAAATGCTTCAAGCAGTTTGACAGGATGGAGCGGAACCAAAACCAAAGAAGAAAAAGCTGACCGTCTCCAGAAGGCAGCAGTTACGCTCTTGTTACACGTTAAAAAGCACGCTTCCTTTGGAATCAAACAAAAATGTGTTTGATGTGGAAATAGAATGAGCGTTACAGCTGCAATGGTTTATTACAAATGCTAGGTGATGAAATGTTATCTACTGGGTAAGGGTTAGAAAACCTTCAAAGCAAACAAGGTGCTGCGGGATTAATTATGCCGGCGCCAATATCTGTGTGTGTCCTCAGGACCGAAATGAAAAGCAGCAATGACTAAGAATCATTAGCACTTTAGGCAAACAGAAATAGACGACGACTCGGCTTCTAGGGTGTAACAGATTTTCACAAGGTGTGAGTCTGCAGTGGATTCCACGTCCAGACTGTTATGTTTGGGTCATCTGAAAGTGGGCGGGACTAAGCAAGTACGGGCGGACAAACATCCAAAGCGGTTTATTGCTTTGAACTTCAAGTTGCAAGTAAGGCTGTATATGATGAACAAAATGAAAAAAAAAAATCTATAATTCAAAGACAGAGGGACTGCAAGAATCTCGAGTAACGGCTGAGTAATGAGCATTTCTTCCACACGCTGATAACTAAGATTAATAAAACATGCAATATGCTCATGAAGATGAGATTAAAAAGCAGAGCTCCTCACCGTTCTGACAGTGGCCCCCTGAGAACCCACTGAGGCAAACGCATTCGTAGGTGTCCAGCGTGGGGTTGCAGCGGCCGCCATTGTGGCAGGGCTCCTGGGCGCACGGGTGTCTCTGAAACATGGCCACGTTGCTGGAATGCAGTGCATTCTCCTTTCTAAGGATGGGTGTACCCATCACAATGATCTGGAAGTATGACACAGAGGGTATTGGACTGTAAGTGCACTACACAATGAATCTAAAGGTCAGCTTGAGTACAAAAATGTTTCAGTTTTACATGTTGAGAATGTGTTCCTGCACTGTGATTCTTAATCAATCTAATTTCGAAAAATGTCCTCTTCAGACCCATTTGCGGCGGCAATAGCTCAGTTGGCAGAGCAAGCCGTCTTATGACCGAAGGTTCGGCGGTTCGTAACTGGCTCCCAAGCAGTCAAAAATCTGCATATTGCTGTTGTGTCCTTGGGCAAGACACTTAGCCCACCTTACCTGTGTATGAATGAGGTGGTGGTTGGAGGGAGCGTAGGTGCAGAATGGTAGCCACGCATCGGCCAGTTTGCCCCAGGGCAGCTGTGGCTACACTAGCAGCTACCACGGAATGTGCGATGTGAATAAATAATGCAACTTATAAAGTGCTTTGGGTTTTTTGGAAAGCACTCTAGTAAATCCAAGTCATTATTATTATTATTCTGATGTGGTAGCTTTTAATGTAATTGTTTCAGTCTTGCATGCCTATCCAATCCTCCCTCAGTTCAATTTATTTTCATTTATATAGCACCAAATCACAACAGAGTTGCCTCAAGGCGCTTCACACAAGTAAAAGGTCTAACCTTACTACCCCCAAAGCAGCAGTGGTAAGGAAAAAATCTCAAGCAGACCAACTCAAAGGGGTGACCCTCTGCTTGGGCCATGATACAGAGATAAATTACAGAACAATTCACAAAACGAATATACAGGAAATGCTGTTGGTGCACAGGACAGGAGGGTCTCAGCACACCCATCTCTGGATGGAGCTGCACCTTAAACAGAGAGAAAAAAAAACAGAATCAGCATCAGAAGACAAGAAATACAGTATATTTGTCAGCATTAAACAACAGAAAAACAGAAGAAATATTAAGGTGATCGCCGGCCACTAGCCCTAAGCTTCACTAAAAGACCCAGAATTTAGGTAAAGTTGAGGCCGCGGCACGCTCCGTTTCCTATAAAATGAATTAAAAAGAGTAAAAAGTGTAGAACTATACTATAACAGTATGCTAGCCATACGAAAGGGAAAATAAGTGCGTCTTAAGTCTGGACTTGAAAGTCTCCACAGAATCTGACTGTTTATTGACACAGGGAGATCATTCCACAGAACAGGGGCACGATAAGAGAAAGCTCTGTGACCCACAGACTTCTTATTCACCTTAGGGACACAAAGTAGTCCTGCACCCTGAGAACACAAAGCCCAAGCCGGTACGCAGGGCTTAATTAGGTCAGCTAGGTAGGCAGGTGCCAGTCTGTGAACAATTTATAGACTAGTAGCAGAACCTTAGGATCTCATCTCACTGGGACAGATGGACAGATAAAACTCTTCAAATGGGAGATCCCTCCCATTGAAGAGTTTTTATCTGATTTGGACCAAAATTGGTGGATTGAGTGCGGGTCAACCAAGGACAAAGAGCTGATTTATCAAAGTGACTGGGACTGCGGGTCAACATAGGAGCTATTTGAGATCCAGAGTATGCCTATGGGTTTCGTTAGGTGACCATCATGTGGACAAAAATTGGGGAATGACTGATCTGGCATCAGTACAATAACTGAGACTGGCCAATCATAGTCCATTTTACTGGGACTCTGCTCATTTCCTCTTGGTTATCTTTTGAGCCTTCGGTTGTTGGGATCACTGGACTCTCAAGGTATATGGCTGCTTAATTGTAACATTTCAGTCTCTGCATGTTTGACAATTCCTTGTTGTGCTTTTTTTTATTTTGTTGGTTTTGTTTTTATGAGACTGACCAAAGCAGATGATCAGCCTAATGAGTCTGGTCTGCTGGAAGTTTCTTCCCGGAATCAAAAAATGTCTTCTTACCACTGTTGCCAATGTGCTTGCTCAGGGTGTGGGCAAGATTTTATCCTTACTGGTGTGATGTGCTTTGATGGAGTATAAATAACTGATTTAACTGACCTGATTGATTGGGGGGAAAAAAGGTTAAATGTCAAGATCACAGGTTGAGGACAAAATAGTGGCTCAGTGCTTATTACATATGGGAGGTATGTGGAATGGCGATTTCAAAGAACTGATTACAGCTACAATTATGGTTACTATTAAACATGATTATGAACTTTACCCACATTTGACATTGACATTTGAGTTTGAGTGACCTTGAAAGGTCAAACTCAAGGTTATACTGTAAGTGTGTAACTCAAACAATTGGAGCCAATATGGATTAAACTTGGTGGAAGGGATGTATGTTAGTCAACAATCTAGTTAGGCTTGGACAGAACTGATGCAATCAAGACCACAGAGAATCATATATTAGAAAAACTAATCTGCATGAATCAGCGTCAAATGTGAAGTTCGGGTGTGGTGCTCTCTGACTGCTCATTCTAATTTCAAGTTTATGTTTCACAAAAAAAAAAGGCGTTTAATTTGCAACTAATTTTGGTTGCTGGGCAAAAATAAGCTAAATAAATCCCCCAATAAGTTTGTGTTCTCTGCAGAATGATCGTTAAGCCTAATTATGACAACAAAAGCCCAGAACAGATAAATATGTAAAGTGGTGCTGTGGATTCAGTTTGCATGTTTTTTTTTTTTAATTCCACACTGTCAGCACACAGCAAAGCATCTCAGAAATGAGGTGATCATGCAATATGCATGATAATCTAAGCAGAATGCGTAATGTCTCCCTCACAATTAACCATTCCCTGCAGGCCAACTAAGACAAACATCACATTTATGTTCTGATTTACTCAGAACTGTTAAGGGAAAGTTTGCAGATGAGAACTAATGACAAGTTTGCACAAACATTCCCATCCTGCCTTTGTTCTACAGGGTTATTTTTGGCATTCACAGATGAGCTTTTTGTTGGAGACGAGTGGTGAAAAAAACTGGAAGGCCGTCAAGGAGAGTTCTGAGGAGAGAAAATGGAAGGACTTCAAAATGTGCATTCTATTATTAGTACCCGCTAATCAAATGAGCGGGGGCCAACGCCCGTCACGATGTGAGCTTATAATGGGAAAACTCAAGTCGTATGACAGCCAGATAACTAATAACTTAATGTCTGACTTTGTACTGTGTGCAGGCACGAACCAAAGTTGCATCAATAACAAGAAGACGTTAGGAAAAAAGATGCACAAACATAACTAATGACATATTGGTCCTCGGAGAAATGGACCCCAACTAAACATTTACCTTTTGGATTGTTCCCTTGAAACCGTCCTTCAGTGCAGCGGCCCTCGCCAGCCGGCTGAAATCAGGCGCTCCACCAACGTAAAGAGACTCTTTCAGATTAAGAGCGGTGTGCTGGTTCTGAGGAGATAGGACATAAACACATTTCAGCTGCCAGGCTGGAAAATACGACAAGTCCCGCTCAGCTTTCCCATCCAACATTGGTGCTTAAAAATCCTCAATTTAATCTTTTCCACACTCTCTGCAATTTGTTTCACAAGCTTTAATATGAAGGTTTACAGATTTGTGCCCAGGGGGTCTGATACAAAGACCAATATTAAGATCCGCACACATGCCAGAGTCATATTGATCGTCCCACTAAAAGAAACACAACAAGGATTTATCCACATTGTAGCCGGCAGATACTTTAACTGCACTTCCTCGTCTTCCACCTACATCAATACACTTAATACTTTATACGTCATTGATTCCTGTCTCTCAAAGACAGTGGTCAATTATGTGCAAGACGAAAGAAGAAAGCACAATGTAAATCAGAGCAGGTTGCAGCTGCTTCTTTAAAGTCTAATGAACAGCTGATTATGAGCAGCGACCTTTCAAACTGTTCGCTGTGGAGATATTAATTGCTATTCACTTGGCAGCAGGCGACCATGAAATGTGATTCTTCTCAGCCAACCCTCATTTTGCATTAGCAAGGTAGCACTTCCTCCTTTTGCGATGCCGTGTCGGCCACTTCAGAAAGAAGGAATTAATTATCTTTATTTTATGTAGGCCAGTAATTGCCGGAGGGGTAAAGTGGAAGTAATCGCTGGAAAGATGATGGAAGGGGCCAATCAAAGCAGGAAAGCCTGGCGTTGGGTCGACTTATACTTAGGAAGGGATTTGGAGTGCGGGAGTGAGCCCGGAGCTCCGAGCTGTGTCAATGCACCTTCAGGGCGTTTCAAACAGAGACGGGGCAGGAAGCCCGGCCAAGGCTGCCAGACGCAGCTGTGACCGATGCTTTTGGGCGGAGCTGCAGAGACGATGCAGTCACCTCAGTCTCCACGCTTACGCCTTCCTGCTGTGCATCACTCAGTATGGGTAAAACCAAAAACCTGCTCTTGGACCTTTGTCTTTTAACACTGTTTAAGATCTCTTCTGGTGATAGTGATCTGACAGCCCGCGTGAAATTACTCCACAGTGGGAGTTCATGCAGCATGTGTTTTCTCATATAGAACCTGAACTCTGTAAAAGATGTCAGCTGCTTCGGCGATGTGATTGTTGCTCAGTGAGCATTGTTTGTGTGGTTATGAGTGAGTGAGTTGGTGAAAAAGGGAGTGATTTCATGATATTATGAAGAAGTGCTCCTGTTTTGCAAAGAAGTGCGAGCAGATGAGAAAAGAACAGCCCGGCTTGGCTTGGCACCTCACCATCAGTGTACTACCTCTCCTGCGTTCTCCTCCCTACGTCTCTGCTCTCACTTTCAACTGCCACGCGGCACTGGTGTGATATTCCCACCTACGCCGGCCTAATGAAGACGTTTCTTTGTTGCTAAAAACAATGGTCATCAGAAAGACGACTGCCTCCCTTCCTTCTTCCCTCCTACCCTCGCACCCCCACAACAGATGGACCAAGGTGAAAGCCAAACCGTGTTCTTTAGCAGCATCTCCACTTTGGTGCTGTGTGTGTGTGTCGTATGCAAGATGGCAAAGTTTGCTGTGGTGCTGGCACCCCTATAGACGTGCCATTTGTGTGGCGTTGACACATGGAGACATGGGTGAGAGGGCGTGGACTCAAATGAAACATGGGCTAAGGTGTGACTAGGACTTGTCTCTTACCTTGCGTGATTTCTTATTTCCAGACAGCATATCATAGAGAAGGGGTGGGGGGAGAAGGAGGAAAAAGGTTATTAGGGAAGGACTAGTAAGTGAGTTTGCACAGAGAAGCATGCAAAGCAAAGCAAGTAGAAAACTGGCACATGCACCCACACATAGACAGACACTTCAAGGAACATTGATTGATATCACAAAAACTTACCCCATTATATTATTATCTTATAATGGCATGATTGTTCGATGGTATTTCTTAAATCACATCTGAAAAATATGGTGTCATCTTATGACTGCAGACTAGACTTTATGTATCAGACATCCACACCAATAGATGGTGCCAAACACTCTGTGAACGTCATGAGCTGAGGTATATGTCACACTTATGGTGCTGAATTCGTCACGTGGTGAATCTCCTTCCAAACCCAAACAAAGAAAACTTTTTCTCTGCACTCGTTGGTTCTGGCGGCACAGTGTAAACAGTGAAAGAATGCCACAGAGTTGTGTGCCCATGTGCACCAATCAACCTGAAACTTCACCGGATTTGTCTTTCTATAGGTTTAGGCTATAGCTGATAAGGTAAATAAACCTGACTATATTAGACATGTTACTGCCAAGTGGGACCCAACAGATAATGCTAATGTTGCCTTTGCAAAAGTATTTAATTAATATCGTATCGTTAATTATCGTTAAGAATCTAGAAATTATTTGTTATTCAGTTCACACTGTGCCGGAGCTAGCTGGTGGTCGGAGATAACATAACATATATATATATATATATATATATATATATATATATATATATATATATAATATATATATATATATATATATATATATATATATATATATATGTGTGTGTGTGTGTGTGTGTGTGTGTGTGTGTGTGTGTAATTATGTATGAATGTGTAGGTGTATGTTGTGTGGTGTAGACATGTATACTGTATATGTATGTAAATATGTATGTAGACGAAGACACAGTGTTCACTTGATATGTTTATGATAATGGGATTTGAGTTGTGTTGTTAAATGTGTTTGTAGCATGGCCCAAGCAGAAGGTCACCCCTTGGAGTCTGGTCTGCTTGAGGTTTCTTCCTCAATACATCAGAGGGAGTTTTTCCTCACCACTGTCGCCTGTGTGCTTGCTCTGGGGGTAGATAATGAGCATATATGTATGTACGTATGCATGTATCTATGGGGTGGGCGTTTATAAGCGTTGCTTCTGCTCACCTCCCTTTTGGTCACACATGTCACTGTGGAATTGTCTTGTGTATCAGTTTGTTATTGTCGAGTTTGTGTGCCAAAATAAATACATTCAAGTTCAAGTTCTTCTGTGGCATTTAATGGCAGCCGGCATCCTGTACCATTTGCAACATTTACAGACATCATTCATGCCCTTTTTAACCCTTTCTGGTGCACAAGAAAAGAAGTAAAATGGACTGCATCATACGCTCAAAGTGCTTTACAAATAATGCCTCACATTCACCCCGATGTGAGGTTTGTCAACATAAAGTGACCGGCTCAGCCATCGCTGTAGAGAAACTCACATGCGTAGTTTGTTTGGATTTGGAAAGAGATTTATAACGTGACGCGTTACGTCACGGCTTTGCAACCGAATGCCATTTATGTATCTGCATTTAATCGCAATCATTTTCTATCCCACTTTAATAAGATCATCACGATACCTAGCATATATCATTCACAAATAACACAATAAATCACACTTTTTTACAGTTATTTATGGTTCTCTCAGAAGTCCCTGCACTCCAGTCTCCACATCAGAATCACATCCAATCCTGATAACTGCGCTGACTGTTGAGACATGTGCACAAACCCTTTCCTGTTGTTCCCTCCAATTCAATTTTATTTCAACAATGGCGCCGCATTATTCTCACAGCTCAAACTGCATCAGGAGAGAATAACAAAGACTGCAGCAGAATTGCACCACATCGTGCCATGTTTGACTTCCACTTTTATTACGTATCGTATGAAGAAGAACTGGAGCAGCACTTTATCTGCTTTAGGCAGCCAGGCAGATTTTCAATAGTTTCTGTGAACAGGGACTGTTTTTATTGATTTTTGACCATTGAAAAAGTTATTTTTTTAAGCATGTTAAATAAAATTCACGGCGAGTCAGGCAGTTATTTTAGAGATGTGAGGATGGACCAGTTGTCTGCCTCTGTAGTTTCCGTCAAGGACCCAGTGCAGTTCCATGGTGTTGAGGTTGTAGTGAAGTGCAGCACCAGCGCATGATCCCAGACTTTAGTTGAAATCTCGACTGTCGCCTTTCATTCTCCCTTCATGAGAATCTCCTCATCTGGAAAGTCCTTGGAGTACGTCTCTGTTCTTATGTCATAATGCAAATGGGGAAGGACATAATGATCTGAGGAGTCAAGGTACCACTTCATTGCACTACTGCCTGTTTTTCTCTCAATGTGCCTTTATTGGCATTATTTCAAATGAAAATATTTCTTAAAAAAAGATCTGATCTTCAGAAAATATTGTGCCAAAAAAAAAAAACAACTAACAAAAGGAGTTGTCTCATAATTGGGGTTGTTTTATATTCAGTCAAATGCAGTACTACAGTGATGGCTGCTCATCACAGGAGAGCAGATTTCAAGATTTAGCAGCTGATATATAAAATACAGAATGGTTGTGCACCGCCTTATCTCATGGGTCAACGAGTGCTGGGTCACTGCATTTTGTGGAATATTCAATCTGCCTGTCAAAATTAGATTTTTAGATATTTGGTTGAAACAGTCAAATCAAGACTAAAATTGTATCTATTTAATGTCATTTCTAATTAATTGATGTGCAGACATGCTTGTCTGAATTTAGTACACATATTTAATTACATACTGAACTGCTGTCTTTCTGCTTTGTTGGCTTTTTATTTGGATTTTAATTAGTTTGTGGACTTTGTTCCGACTACGAGGTTTCATGTTTTTTTCATCACTGTACATTTTAATAGTTTTTTTTGTCTTGTGTTTGTTACTAATTTTATGGATGTTCTTAAACAATCTGTGACTTTTATTTCAAAGTGCTGCATATGTAGGTCATGTCAGGCAGGCCAGGTGAGGGCGCACGTGTCATTGCATCCTCCACACCACGGAACCACCTTGAGTACTGGGTGGCAACCACCCAGGCAGACAACCGGTTAGTTGCACCTTCTTGAAGGTAACCATCTATCTGCTGTAGCCAGGTGAAATGAGGGCGTCCCCTTGGCCTCCTCCAGCAACTGGGGTCCTCAACAACTCATCAAACATGAAAAGTGGAATGTTCACCAGTCATATCACCTACTGATGTTTGTTTCATACATTCACATGCCTGATTTCAGTGGCCGTATTTCTCCCTGAATAGAGGTTAGACACTCCTTCAGATGACCTGCCTGTGTCTGCCATTCGCTCCCTGCAACATTCACAGCATTCAAACATGCACACACTTTAATCACTGCAAGTGGCATTAGTTCAAAACAACAATAAAACAGATTTTGCATTGCACCGGCATGTGAATATGGACAACAGTTAAAAATATGAGCGGAAGACGTGAGGAAGTCTGTCTTTTGTGCATGTAAGTTTGCATATGCAAAAGTAGCTGTTCTCTTGCATGCAAATCCATAGCTGTGCAAGTGTGTGTTTCAACACAATGAACACAAAATAAGTGTAATAAAATTTCAGCTCTAAGAAGGCCATGCATGAAGCAGATGGTGCATCTTGAAAAAATGACACGGAAAATGTCATAGATGGATTTGTGAAACATACCAATTATCCTAAGCCCAGAGGACAACTGTACTGCACATTTCTTTGTTGCTAAAACCTGTTTTTCTTAAAGCTACAGTGTGTAATATTGATGGCTCTTTATTAGCAGAAATGAAATATATCATTCATAGTCATCTGTTCATCATTGTATACTCCATTTTCCAGAGTATGGTGCATCGAAGCGTAAGTCACAGCTGTCAAAAAATCGCTCTTGAAGTGGAAAAAGTTACTCTAGATAGTTAGTATTATTATTATTATTATTACTATTAATAATGAATGTCTGTTTTTTTGGTTTATGGGGGCTCATTCACACTATGACATGAAGTGGCTGACGCTAGTCGATGCAACAGATTCTCAAAAATCTCTCTGAAAGTCCAGAGAAGGCTCATTTCTGGGGTGCAAATTTCCTGTCTTCACCGCAGGTTGACATAGCTCAGCATAGGGCGATGTTGTAGTGGCGGAGCGTGATGTCTGACGGTGCACAGATTTACTATAGGATGTAGTTCAACTTTCACCATCGGAGAGACGGTGCATTGGTAGCGCACTCCGTGGAGCTGTTCATTGACTCAACATTGGTGATGTCACATGTCATACCCTATATAAACTTGACGTAACTCTGTGATTCGTGTATCGATGAGGCAGGTTTCTACATATCCCTTTGTATTTCTACTGAGGCATCCAGAGGAGGTGGTGCATCTAATCAAGCCTCCAACATTGGCCAGCAGAGGGGAATGAAGCAGTAACAGCATACTAGTGGAAGTGACATAGCGGTCGCGTATCTCAACACTTGCCAGCATTTTAGCATGAACAGCGAAGAATCTAATCATGGTGAAAATATTTCCGAGACCACGATGGGTACATTGGCAGCATACTACTTGGAGCTGTTTTTTGACACAATGTTGGTGACGTCACATACATACTCTATATAAACTTGATGCAACTCTGTGATTGGGTCACTAGCTACTGGTGCATCGATGAGACAGACTCTGCATATTCCATCATATTTCTACAGAGGCATCCCTGAGGAGGTGGTGCATCTAGTCAATCCTCCGACATTGGCCAGCAGAGGGGAACAGAGCACTAATGGTATACTAGCGTAAGTGACATAATGGTAGCGTATCTCAACACTTGCCAGCGTTTTAGCATGAACAGCGAAGATTTTAATCATGGTGAAAATTTTTCCGAGACCACGACAAACATCGGTATTGCCTGACTGGCATCCACGTGGCTCTTGTGGAGTCTGGTAGGCTGCAGCACTGGTCAATTTCAATCAACTTTTCACCCTCCATTGGCAAACGCCAGGCTAACTGTCAGAGCGCAAATGCATCATGAGTCACAGAACCTGCCAAACTAGTAAAAAATAAATTAATAAAACAAAACAAAAACCTACGTTATACTATGGAAAATATGGAATGTAGTTCCTCAGGAGGCTCAGATCTTTCAATGTCTGCAGAAATTGTTGCAGATATTTTATCACTCGGTGGTATCCAGCATCATCTTCTACACTGTATTGTGCTGGGGCAGCAGGCTGAAGGCAGCTGACACAAACAGACTCAACAAGCTCATCAGGAGAGCTGGCTCTGTCCTGGGGGTTCGGCTAGAGTCTGTGGTGGAGGTGTCAGAGAGGAGGATGCTGAGGAAACTGCACAGCATCTGGGACAACACCTTCCACCCCCTGCATGCCACACTGATGTCGTGTCAGAGCACCTTCAGCCATAGACTGAGACCAGTGAGGTGCACCACAGAACGCCACAGGAGGTCTTTCCTACCTGTGGCAATCAGACTGTATAATTCCTCCCACTTCTGCAGGATGAATACATAATGAACAGAGTTATTCAGAGTAAATGTGTTGTACTTTCTGTAAAACTGTTTATTTCTGTACTGTGGTGAAATAATTCACTTTGAGATAAATAAAGTTGATCTTATCTTATCTTAATTACCTTAAACAATCAGTGTGTTTCATAAGTTTACAATGAGGCCTTCATATCTACACGGTAGCAGGCCCCCACATGGAGGCTGCCATATTAGCACAGCAGTCCAAAAGACACATTCTTACACCGGCATTGCATTTTGCAGCACGGCTGGAAGCCAAAGCAATCAGTGGTTGCTCCCCTGCCTACTGGTTGCTCGCGGAGGCTAACGAGTTTGAGAACTCTCATCTTTGTGAAATAGAGGATCGCACATAATGAAAGAGAAGGAAAAGGAGCGTGAATACCCGTCGCCAAAGTTGCAAAAAACATGACTGGAAAGAGCATAATGCAATAGACAGCCTCACCAGATGACAGTGTATCCTCCACACTGTAGCTTTAAAACACAATCCGGCAGTGAGTGCAGTCTGAGCACGTGTTACAACCCACAAATATATGTGCGTGACCATGCTCAGTCTGACAGGGGCTTCTCTGAGCACAACATACCCCAACTCCCTTCTGGTTGTTAATGCAGAGTTGTGGAGAATTAGCAGAGAGCCGTACAAGATGGGGTCCTCTGCACTGAGCACTGTAACTAGTCTCCACCCATCCTCAGCACTCCCCCATCTGCACGCTCCCTCTTACGCTTCACTTTTAATAGGATTTTCTGCCTGTGTTGCTGGAGTGAAACACAATTAGCATCCAGACGATGACAGGCAGTGGGGGAAGAACGTAGGGGAAAAAAGGAGGAAAATGATGGAGTTGAAAGAATGCATGTTCGTAATCACAAATGACACTGTTTAATATAATTGGATGACTTATAGGCATGTCCACTGTTAGATTGCATTCATTTGGAAGCGTGTTGCTGTTTTATTGGTCTAGAGCAAGGTTGAAGAGTTCCATTACCGCCACTATCTGTTTTATCTGCCTCCACCTCCTCTGACACTGCTCAAAGACTCAATTTATAAAATGAGCTGTACAGCCATATTAAAAAAAGTGCTTATACAGTGCATCTGGAAAGAATTCACAGCGCTTCACTTTTTCTACATTTTGTTATGTTACAGCCTTATTCTAAAATGGAGTAAATTCATTTTTTTCTCTGAAGATTCTACTCGCAACACCCCATAAGGACAACATGAAAAAGGTTTTTTGAATTTATATATGCAGCCGAAGGGACTTACTATATATATATATATATATGAACTAAGAAATCACATGTACACAAGATTCAACCTTTTGCTCAATACTTTGTTGATGCACCTTTGGATAATTATAGTGGGCGATTTTAACATCCACACAGATGCTGAGAATGACAGCCTCAACACTGCATTTAATCTATTATTAGACTCAATTGGCTTTGCTCAAAATGTAAATGAGTCCACCCACCACTTTAATCATATCTTAGATCTTGTTCTGACTTATGGTATGGAAATAGAAGACTTAACAGTATTCCCTGAAAACTCCCTTCTGTCTGATCATTCTTAATAACATTTACATTTACTCTGATGGACTACCCAGCAGTGGGGAATAAGTTTCATTACACTAGAAGTCTTTCAGAAAGCACTGTAACTAGGTTTAAGGATATGATTCCTTCTTTATGTTCTCTAATGCCATATACCAAACAGAGCAGAGTAGCTACCTAAACTCTGTAAGTGAGATAGAGTATCTCGTCAATAGTTTTACATCCTCATTGAAGACAACTTTGGATGCTGTAGCTCCTCTGAAAAAGAGAGCTTTAAATCAGAAGTGCCTGACTCCGTGGTATAACTCACAAACTCGCAGCTTAAAGCAGATAACCCGTAAGTTGGAGAGGAAATGGCGTCTCACTAATTTAGATGATCTTCACTTAGCCTGGAAAAAAGAGTCGGTTGCTCTATAAAAAAGCCCTCCGTAAAGCTGGGACATCTTACTACTCATCACTAATGAAGAAAATAAGAACAACCCCAGGTTTCTTTTCAGCACTGTAGCCAGGCTGACAAAGAGTCAAGCTCTATTGAGCCGAGTATTCCTTTAACTTTAACTAGTAATGACTGTTCATGACTTTCTTTGCTAATAAAATTTTAACTATTAGAGAAAAAATTACTCATAACCATCCCAAGACGTATCGTTATCTTTGGCTGCTTTCAGTGATGCCGGTATTTGGTTAGACTTTTTTCTCTCAGATTGTTCTGAGTTATTTTCATTAGTTAATTCATCCAAACCCATCAACATGTCTATTAGACCCATTCCTACCAGGCTGCTCAAGGAAGCCCTACCATTAATTAAGTGCTTCGATCTTAAATATGATCAATCTATCTTTGTTAGTTGGCTATGTACCACAGGCTTTTAAGGTGGCAGTAATTAAACCATTACTTAAAAAAGCACATCACTTGACCCAGCTATCTTAGCTAATTATAGGCCAATCTCCAACCTTCCTTTCTCTCAGAAAATTCTTGAAAGGGTAGTAGTTGTAAAACAGCTAACTGATCATCTGCAGAGGAATGGTCTATTTGAAGAGTTTCAGTCAGGTTTCAGAATTCTTCATAGTACAGAAAACAGCATTAGTGAAGGTTACAAATTATCTCTTATGGCCTCAGACAGTGGATTCATCTCTGTGCTTGTTCTGTTAGACCTCAGTGCTGCTTTTGATACTGTTGACTCATAAAATTTTATTACAGAGATTAGAGCATGCCATAGGTATTACAGGCACTGCCGCTGCGGTGGTTTGAAGTCATATTTATCTAATAGATTACAATTTGTTCATGTAAATGGGAATCTTCTCACAGACTATGGTTAATTATGGAGTTCCACAAGGTCTGTGCTAGGACCAATTTTATTTCACTTTATACATGCTTCCCTTAGGCCAAGTATTATTAGACAGCATTGCGTAAATTTTCACTGTTACGCAGATGATACCCAGCTTTATCTATCCATGAGCCAGATGACACACACCAATTAGCTAAACTGCAGGATTGTCTTACAGACATAAAGACATGGATGACCTCTAATTTCCTGCTTTTAAACTCAGATAAAACTGAAGTTATGTACTTGGCCCCACAAATCTTAGAAACATGGTGTCTAACCAGATCCTTACTCTGGATGGCATTACCCTGACCTCTAGTATACTGTGAGAAATCTTGGAGTCATTTTTGATCAGGATATGTCATTCAACGCGCATATTAAACAAATATGTAGGACTGCTTTTTTGCATTTACGCAATATCTCTAAAATTAGAAAGGTCTTGTCTCAGAGTGATGCTGAAAAACTAATTCATGCATTTATTTCCTCTAGGCTGGACTATTGTAATTCATCATTATCAGGTTGTCCTAAAAGTTCCCTGAAAAGCCTTCAGTTAATTCAAAATGCTGCAGCTAGAGTACTAACGGGGACTAGAAGGAGAGAGCATATCTCACCCATATTGGCCTCTCTTCATTGGCTTCCTGTTAATTCTAGAATGGAATTTTAAAATTCTTCTTCTTACTTATAAGGTTTGAATAATCAGGTCCCATCTTATCTTATGGACCTCATAGTACCATAATCACCCCAATAGAGCGCTTCGCTCTCAGACTGCAGGCTTACTGTAGTTCCTAGGGTTTGTAAGAGTAGAATGGGAGGCAGAGCCTTCAGCTTTCAGGCTCCTCTCCTGGGAACCAGCTCCCAATTCAGATCAGGGAGACAGACACCCTCTCTACTTTTAAGATTAGGCTTAAAACGTCTCTGGGCCCCTCCCCAATCAGACCGGGAGTGACATGTTTAGCCGCATGTTCTCCTTGAATTGCTGGCTGTCTGAGTGGTTGTCCCAAAATGAGGTGGGCTTCATAGATAATTGGCAAAGCTTCTGGGGCAAACCTGGTCTTGTTAGGAGAGAGACGGCAATCCATCTCACTTTGGATGGAGCAGCTCTCATTTCTAGAAATCTGGCCAATTTTCTTAAATCCTCCAAACCGTGACTATCCAGGGTTGGGACCAGGAAGCAGAGTTGTAGTCTTACACACCTTTCTGCAGCTTCTCTCCCCCTGCCATCCCCTCATTACCCCATCCCCGTAGAGACGGTGCCTGCTCCCAGACTACCAATAACCAGCAAAATCTATTTAAGCATAAAATTCAAAAAGAAAAAATAATATAGCACCTTCAACTGCACCACAGACTAAAAACAGTTAAATGTGGTCTATTAAACATTAGGTCTCTCTCTTCTAAGTCCCTGTTGGTAAATGATATAATAATTGATCAACATATTGATTTATTCTGCCTAACAGAAACCTGGTTACAGCAGGATGAATATGTTAGTTTAAATGAGTCACACCCCGAGTCACACTAACTGTCAGAATGCTCGTAGCACGGGCCGGGGCGGAGGATTAGCAGCAATCTTCCATTCCAGCTTATTAATTAATCAAAAACCCAGACAGAGCTTTAATTCATTTGAAAGCTTGACTCTTAGTCTTGTCCATCCCAAATTGGAAGTCCCAAAAACCAGTTTTATTTGTTATTATCTATCGTCCACCTGGTCGGTACTGTGAGTTTCTCTGTGAATTTTCAGACCTTTTGTCTGACTTAGTGCTTAGCTCAGATAAGATAATTATAGTGAGCGATTTTAACATCCACACAGATGCTGAGAATGACAGCCTCAACACTGCATTTAATCTATTATTAGACTCTATGGCTTGCTCAAAAGTAAATGAGGTCCACCCACCACTTTAATCATATCTTAGATCTTGTTCTGACTTATGGTATGGAAATAGAAGACTTAACAGTATCCCTGAAACTCCCTTCTGTCTGATCATTTCTTAATAACATTTACATTTACTCTGATGGACTACCCAGCAGTGGGGAATAAGTTCATTACACTAGAAGTCTTTCAGAAAGCGCTGTAACTAGGTTAAGGATATGATTCCTTCTTTATGTCTCTAATGCCATATACCAACACAGTGCAGAGTAGCTACCTAAACTCTGTAAGTGAGATAGAGTATCTCGTCAATAGTTTTACATCCTCATTGAAGACAACTTTGGATGCTGTAGCTCCTCTAAAAAAGAGAGCTTTAAATCAGAAGTGCCTGACTCCGTGGTATAAATCTCAACTCGTAGCTTAAAGCAGATAACCCGTAAGTTGGAGAGGAAATGGCGTCTCACTAATTTAGAAGATCTTCACTTAGCCTGGAAAAAGAGTCTGTTGCTCTATAAAAAGCCCTCCATAAAGCTAGGACAATCTTTCTACTCATCACTAATTGAAGAAAATAAGAACAACCCCCGGTTCTTTGGACCTTCTTCAGGACTCTCTACTTTTAAGATTAGGCTTAAAACTTTCCTTTTTGCTAAAGCTTAGAGTTAGGGCTGGATCAGGTGACCCTGAACCATCCCTTAGTTATGCTGCTATAGACGTAGACATGCTGTGGGTTTCCCATGATGCATCGTTTCTTTCCTCTTTTGCTCTGTATGCACCCTCTGCATTTAATCATTAGTGATCGATCTCTGCTCCCCTCCACAGCATGTCTTTTCCTGGTCTCTCCCTCGCCACCCAACCAGTCCCAGCAGTAGACGCCCCTCCCTGATCCTGGTTCTGCTGGAGGTTTCTTCCTGTTAAAGGAGTTTTTCCTTCCCACTGTAGCCAAGTGCTTGGCTCCCAGGGGTCGTTTTGACCGTTGGGGTTTTACATAATTATTGTATGGCCTTGCCTTGCAATATAAGCGCCCTGGGGGCAACTGTTGGTTGTGATTTGGCTCATATAAAAATTGATTGATTGATTGATTTAAAACGTTCCTTTGCTAAAGCTTATAGTTAGGGCTGGATCAGGTGACCCTGAACCATCCCTTAGTTATGCTGCTATAGACTTAGAGCTGCTGGGGGTTCCCATTATGCACTGAGTGTTTCTTTGTCTTTTTGCTCTGTAGGCCACCACTCTGCATTTAATCATTAGTGATGATCTCTGCTCCCCTCCACAGCATGTCTTTTTCCTGGTTCTCTCCCTCAGCCCCAACCAGTCCAGCAGGAAGACTGCCCATCCCTGAGCCTGGTCTGCTGGAGGTTCTTCCGGTAAAAGGGAGTTTTTTACTTCCCACTGTCGCCAAGTGCTTGCTCACAGGGGGTCGGTTTGACCGTTGGGTTTTTACGTAAGTTATTGTATGGCCTTGCCTTACAATATAAAGCGCCTTGGGGCACGGTTTGTTGTTGATTTGGCACTATATAAATAAAATTGATTGATTTGATTGATTGATTGATTGATTCCTCTCAAGCTCGATCAGGTTGGATGGGGAGCATCAGTGCACAGCCATTTTCAGATCTCTCCAAATGCCTCAATCAGATTCAGGTCTGGGCTCTGTGCTGGGGGCCCCACTCAAGGCAATCACAGAGTTGTCCTGAAGCCATCCTTTGATATCTTAGCAGTGTGCTTAGGGTCACTGTCCTGCTGAAAGATGAACCGTCACCCCAGTCTGAGGTCAAGAGCGCTCTGGAGCAGGTTTTCATCCAGGATGTCTCTGTACATTGCTGCATTCATCTTTCCCTGAAGCCTGACTAGTCTCCCAGTTCCTGCTGCTGAAAAACATCCCCACAGTGTGATGCTGCCACCACCATGCTTCACTGTAGGGATGGTGCCTGGTTTCAACCAAACATGATGCCTGACATTCATGCCAAATAGTTTGATCTTTGTCTCACCAGGCCAAGAATTTTGTTTCTCCTGGTCTGAGAGTCCTTCAGGTGTCTCTTGGCAAACTCCAGGTGGGCTGCCATGTACCTTTTACTAAGGAGTGGCTTCCATCTGACCACTCTAGTATACAGACCTGATTGGTGGATTGCTGCAGAGATGGTTGTCCTTGTGGATGGTTCTCCTCTCTCCACAGAGGAATGCTGGAGCTTCAACAGAGTGACCATCGTTTTCTTGGTCATCTCACTGACTAAGGCCCTCTTCCCCGATCACCTCAGTTTAGACTGGCAGCCAGCTCTAGGAAGAGTCTTCCATTTACAGATGATGGAGACCACTGTGCTCATTGAGACCTTCAAAGCAGCAGAATGTTTCTGTACCCTTCCCCAGATTTGTGGCTTGACACAATCCTGTCTCAGAGGTCTACAAAGAATTCCTTTAACTTCATGCTTGGTTTGTACTCTGACATGCACTGTCAACTGTGGGACCTTATACAGTACAGGCCAAAAGTTTGGATACACCTTCTCATTCAATGCATTTTCTTTATTTTTATGACTATTTAGTACATTGTAAATGCTCACTGAAGGCATCAAAACTATTAATGAACACCTGTGGAGTTACTGTATGTACTTAACAAAAAAAGGTGAAATAACTGAAAACATGTTTATATTTTAGTTTCTTCAAAATAGCTACCCTTTACTCTGATTACTGCTTTGCACACTCTTGGCATTCTCTCGATGAGCTTCAAGAGGTAGTCACCTGAAATGGTTTTCCAACAGTCTTGAAGGAGTTCCCAGAGGTGTTTAGCACTTGTTGGCCCCTTTGCCTTCACCCTGTGGTGGAGGCCAGGTCATCTGCCGCAGCACTCCATCACTCTCCTTTCATTCATAGTTTTGATGCCTTCAGTGAGAATCTACAATGTACTAAATAGTCATGAAAATAAAGAAACGCATTGAATGAGAAGGTGTGTCCAAACCTTTGGCCTGTACTGTATGTAGACAGGTGTGTGTCTTTCCAAATCATATGAAATCACTGAATTTACCCCCGGTGGACTCCATTAAGCTGTAGAAAAATTTCATGGATGATCAGTGGAAACAAGATGCACCTGAGCTCAAGTTTGAAGCTCAAACTTCACAGCAAAGGCTGTGGAATACTTATGTACATGTGAGTTCTTAGTTTTTTACTTTTAATAAATTTGCAAAAATTTAAGAACATAACAAAAAAAAAACCAACTTTTCACATTGTCATTATGGGGTATTGTGTGTAGACGTTTCAGGAAAAATGAATTTAATCCATTTTGGAATAAGGCTGTAACCTAACAAAATGTGGAAAAAGTGAAACGCTGTGAATACTTTCCCGATGCACGGTACATTCTATATGGAAAACAGAGTTTTATCTCTAATATTTGACAAAGCTGAAGGTCTGAAAAAAAAAATACAGGGGTTCAAAAATTTAGACAGCGGGCCAAGCTGACCCTCAAAACCAGCAACTCTTTCTATTGTGTACCCTGACGCCTGCAGGGAGATAGTGGGATATTTTTGAGAAATCAAACTGGCAGAAGCTGTGTGGTGTGAAGTAGCGTGGAAAACCTCAGCAAAGTGGACAAATCTGCTGACTCAAACCAAAAATGGCAAGCTGAAATTACCTCTGCATGGGCAAAAGGGAGCAATGAAGCCCGAGGATGTGGCGATGAAGTAATAACGGCACGCAGATGAACAAACAAATATAATATATACAGGAACAAGCAAGGCTAAGCATAGCGGCGGCCAATCAGCTGTGCATGCTGACTGCAACAGAAACATAACAGGCGTTTATTAGCCCGCTGTCTTCCGGCGCCTCTCCTCGCACAGGGTCCTTCTTGTTGACCATGATCTCTCCTTTGCGGTTGGAGCGCTCCAGGTTGATGGTGTTCCAGACATTCATCTTGATTTTGTTTTAGTCCTGAATTAAACACATATTAGTCATATAGCAGGAAAGTACACTGTAGGTGTAACAAAAGTATCAGTGTCTTAAGAATGGCCCCTGCAGCATGTTAAAACTCTCAGAGGACAGTAGAATCAAATATCTTGATGTTTTCTTCTGTTATTACACCTGCAGGGGTATTGTTTTTGGTAATGTGTGTGTCTGTTTGTCTGACTGTCCAAGTTTTAACATGGGTCGCCAACAAAATACTAAGCTTATTTCCAGAAGGCCCATGGAAACACTGCTGGAGACAGTATGACACTCAGTTCTGGAAGTGCCAGTTGGGAACTTTCCTGCAATCAGGAAACAAAGACAGATGGCGGGCATCACAGTCCAACACACAAACCATGAGGCCACCACCTCCCTATACCTATATGTCATCAGGTCAAAGAGTTTTGACCCGATTTGGAACAAACATGATGGACTCATGAAGGGTCAGCCAAGGACAATCGTTAAACTTCAAGGTCACATGCCAAGGTCAGAATTTTAGCCCAGTGTTTAGAATTTGACGATATCTAGAATGTTGAAATAGTCATTTTAAATACTATTTTCCATATTTAAATGAGTCATACGTCACCTTTCAGTTGGTCACATGAGCTTTAATGTTGGGGGATTTGAAAGGTCAAAGTCATTTAGAATACCAAATTAGAGCTGCACACATAGTTGCTGTTAATTAAACATTTATATGACATCACATTGCACCGTTTTATTAGTCATATGAACTTTGATCTTGGGTGGTTTTGAAAGGTCAAACTCATCTACAATGGCTATTGAGAGGACGTGGTTAGAGATAACCCATAGTTAGTATTAAACTTAAGTCAGTCATCGCCTTCCTATTGGTCACATGACTGTCGACCTTAGATGTCTTATAATGGCTATTTTGAGAAATGGGTTAAAAATAAAACTGTGGTTACTATTAAACATAAATATACAGTTATATATCAACTTTATCTTGGAGACATGACCGTTGACCAATGGTTACCTAGAACAGCAAACTCAAGGTCAAATCTGTTGGAAAATTTGAAGTCAATATGCATTAACTCGGAGCACAGTTCTTGGACTCTCTGACTGCCTATTCTAGTTCTAACTGCTTTCTCTTGAGGATATAAAAAGGGATGTGTACTTAACAATAATTGTGGGGATGTGCTGCAGCTGTGATTTATAAATAATACGAAAGTCCAACTTTAAATGTCCCTGAGCAGTTGCAATAAAGAGCAGCTGGATTTCATGCAATGGATGCACAGGCGTCCTGTAATAACAGACATTTGCTTTTCTTGACCAGACAGAAAAAAATATAGGCATAATTCCTCCAAATATACATTTTATGCATCTGCATTATTGCTTAAGTTTATATGTTACATTTAGAGTTGTGTATTTTCTTTGACAATCAGCTCAGACTGAGAAAGCAGGACTTTGACTTTCCATAAAAAGCTCTGAATGAGAAATACTTTTCCCAGGATTCTCAACAATAAGAACTATGCAGTTCCTTCAAGTCGTTCGTTTTTCATATTTGTATTTCATATCAAGTGATGTTTGCGACACACATTCGAAGAGTTTGTTTTTTTTTGTTCTGCTTTGCAATTTCATGAATATTCCAGGAGAAGAGATGGAAATTAGAAACTTCAGAAGGACAAATGGATGAGTTTCACTGGGACTGGGAGAAGTTGAGAATACATATCTAGAAAAGCAGCTACAAATGGTTCACGTTTTGGCTGCAGAGTTCCTGAAAAACTTCTCTTGTAAGATGCTCTGATATACTAACCTGATGACAGCAGGTCCTTTACCCAGGTCATAGCGGAACTCCAGAAACCCGTCATTGAGGGCGAGAGAGATGAAGTCTCCTCTGCCGTCTGTTTTTTGGCCGTTGTAGAAAATCAAACCATTGGAGTCGTTGGTCATGAGAACCACTGTCATGCTGACTTTCTGCCTGCGGATGTATGAAACAAATAGAACATCCACAGACTCACAATTATAGACACAAAAGACAAAACAAAGGATGTGTGTTTGCCTTCTGCATCCTTTTTGTTACACATGCTGCTCCTTCTGCATAGGAATATCAGCAGAGACGCTATATATTCGTCACGCTCAGGCTTCGCCGGCGTGATATTTGTGTAAAGCCTCATTGCAAATTCAGCTCAGAAACGAAGAGGACTGCTCTGCCTTTGGCACCCGAACATTCTCAGCCTATGAAAACTCCATAATATCCCTTTTTCAGTCATGCATACAAGACTTGTCTTTGGAAGTTACATTTTCAGATTGGGGGGGACTTACTGCAGATCGTGCCCGTAGAGGTGCAGCCCCTTCAGTTCCAGGTACGAGTCACCGTTGAATAATGGCATGTAAGTCCCTTTCCTCTCAGCCACTGAAAACAAAAAGCCGATATTCATCCTCAGGTTCTGTTTTTGTTGCTGACAGAATTGAAATTCAGGGAAAGCCTGCACATCTTTGAGGGACCCATCAACATTATGGAAAGAGATGGTTTTGTGCTCTCATACGCTTTGGGATAAAGACTTTTTCTCGACGGAGAAAAAAAAAAAGACTCAGAAACCTTTATGTCAGGCTGATTACACAGCCCATCACAGTCGAACAAAGAACCTTTGGAAACATGTAGTATTTAACACCGCAGTCGGGACCCATGAAATAATGCAGCTATTGTATTTTGGCAGGCCTTTTTAAATTCAAACTCATGTCACTGTGACGGATCTACACATCAGGATGTCCCACTTCTGGCTGTCTGGAGTGATTAGGACAGGCACCGTGCCATCCTTCCAACAAGTGGCGTGACATTAAAAAAGGAGGCAGATCGCCAAAGTGTCACCTGAGGATATGTGTTTATGGTGCAGTTTGCAAAAACTACAATCATTCTGAAATGTGTGCAGTGGCACAAGTGCACACACACAAACACAAGCACCTATACAGTTGGCAAGAAGGATTTATTTGTAATTAGCTGGGATTAGCTGTGACGAGGCACAATGAGGAAAGGAGACTGAGATGAGAAAGCTAATTAGCTTTATACAGACTGCTAATGATGACGGCGCGCACCGTAGAGGAAGAGAGGGAGAGAAAAGTCTTCTGCACACAGCAAGGAATTGGGCACAAATCTGAACTCTGGAGCAACACAGCTGCACACGGTGTGTCATCTCTGATGAGGTAGTAGGTCCACTAAAGATATGTCTCAAATAGCTCAAACTTGCCACAAATAGCTGGAAACAATCATACATCCAGCGGTGGCGCAGGTATCCTAAAAGTTAGCTTCAGTAAAAATGTTTAGCTGAAGCTTCTGCTAACTGGTAACTTTTTAATATAATATTAATTATTATCAATTAATTATTAATATTAATTTAGTTATGTGGAGAAGCAGACCTGTAATTAATTACATTCGGATATGAGGACGTTGTCAGCAAGTGTCCGCCTGTGTCTGTTAGCACATCGTCCAGCCAACATTCATTCAATCATTTTCTATATCTGCTTACCTCCAATCAATTGCAGACAGGAAGGCGCTGGGGAGGGTTGTGAGGGCAGCAGAGAGATTATTAGGGTCAGGCTGCCAACCATTGGTGAACTGGCAGAACAGCGCTGCTCATCCAGGGCAAGAAGGATAATTAGATAAACATCGCTTTAACAAATTATTTTCCCTCCTGTCCTCAGGTAGACAGCACCATACCCTGAGGATTCAGGAACAGCAGATTCAGGGACAGATTTTACCCAACTGCCACAAGCCAGTTAAATCCAAATCAATAGAAACAACTGTGCAACATAGAAGGATGAAACAAATGTGCCTTACGGGACATGGGGTGGATTTATGGAATAATCTAACTGAGGACATCAAAGTATGTACTACAGTACATCAATTCAAAAGAAATGTAAAACTCAAAATATAAAAAAAATATGAAACTGAATAACATAATTCTTAGTATACATACAGGTGTGCATGTTTGTGGATCTAAACTGTTATATTATTTGGGCATGACGAACGTATGGGAAATATGAATGCACACGAGTTGCCCATGATACATGTGTGTGGGGGAAAAAAAAAATTAATATATCATCAAGTTTAATCGAATATAGGTAAATGTGCGTGCATGCATGCATGGGCTGGGTGCCCATGGGTGCATGTATGTGGGTTAAAAGTGTTATACTGTCAAATCTCATTGAATCTAGTGTGTGTATTGGTGTATGCAAGGGTATTTGTGTATAGAGGTAGTGTATTTATGTAAATACATGTTGATATGTAAAATGCAAGGTGTGTGTTTATATAGGTATATATGATCTCAAAAATTTTTTATTTATTCTTGTCTGCGTAGTCGAAAATAAAACATGTGAAAGGGGGTAGAAAATATAAGTTTTACTTCATTCTACTCCCTTTGAGTAATGTACGGATTTTCAAAGATGAATGTGCGCAATGTATAAATGTTTTTAACTTGCTCAATAAAGTATTCATCAGAATGTAGGCTATAGAATACACAAAAGAATCTAGTAGCAACTTTATCCTTGTAGCATCTTCATATGTGTAATAACCGGGTTCTTATTTATTTTTGTTGTATGCTGTGTATATACAAATATAGAGACAGTTATCAATAGTTTTGTTTCAAACCCAATTTATTACTATCACACACCTTTGACTTTTATTCTGTGCTTTTATTCTGTGTTTTTATTGATTTGTGCAGTGCATCGATATTTAGTTCTGTGACAGCATCTGTGCTAACCACTATAGCTCCGTGCTGGTCAACATTCACTACTAAATATCAGTTTAACCCCTTAACGCCCGAATTTATATAGCTGTATATAAAAAAATGTTTTGTGTGTGTTTTTGCCTTTAAGTAGATGGTAAATAATGTTGAGATTATTAATTTCACTTTGCAAAAAAACTAGATAGTAATATTGGGTATTCTGGTAATGACTTTATGTTATAATAATAATGATGGTATGAAGAACCTCCATGACCAGTGAAAGATCAAGGACCGAGACGTCGCCCGGTATGGCTTAGCCGGGCTCCTACCCTGGAGCCAGGCCTGGGGTTGGGGCTCGGGCGCGAGCGCCTGGGGGTCGGGCCTTAGCCCATGGGGCCCGGCCGGGCTCAGCCTGAAGGAGAAACGTGGGGCCCGCCCTCCTGTGGGTTCACCACCTGCAGAGGGGGCCATGGGGGGCGGGTGCAGAGAGGATTGGGTGGCGGTCGAGGGCAGGTGGCCCGGCGGCCCAGTCCATGCTCACAGCCCCTGGCTGTTGGGACGTGGAATGTCACCTCACTGGGGGGCAAGGAGCCTGAGCTTGTGCGGGAGGTTGAGAGATACCGACTAGAGATAGTCAGGCTCACCTCCACGCACAGCATGGGCTCTGGTACCCAACTCCTGGAGAGGGGCTGGACGCTTCATTTTTCTGGCGTTGCCCACGGGAAGAGGCGGAGAGCTGGGGTTGCATTGCTTATTCCTCCCCAGCTCAGTCGCCATGTGTTGAGAGGGGTTTAAATCAGAAGTGCCTGACTCCGTGGTATAACTCACAAACTCGCAGCTTAAAGCAGATAGGCCCGGTAAGTTGGAGAGGAATGGCGTCTCACTAATTTAGGAAGATCTTCACTTAGCCTGGAAAAAGAGTCTGTTGCTCTATAAAAAAGCCCTCCGTAAAGCTAGGACATCTTACTACTCATCACTATTGAAGAAATAAGAACAACCCAGTTTCTTTTTCAGCACTATAGCCAGGCTGACAAGAGTCAGAGCTCTATTGAGCCGAGTATTCCTTTAACTTTAACTAGTAATGACTTCATGACTTTCTTTGCTATAAAATTTTAACTATTAGAGAAAAAATTACTCATAACCATCCCAAAGACGTGTCGTTATCTTTGGCTGCTTTCAGTGATGCCGGTATTTGGTTATACTCTTTCTCTCAGATTGTTCTGTCTGAGTTATTTTCATTAGTTACTTCATCCAAACCATCAACATGTCTATTAGACCCCATTCCTACCAGGCTGCTCAAGGAAGCCCTACCATTATTTAATGCTTCGATCTTAAATATGATCAATCTATCTTTATTAGTTGGCTATGTACCACAGGCTTTTAAGGTGGCAGTAATTAACCATTACTTAAAAAGCCATCACTTGACCCAGCTATCTAGCTAATTATAGGCCAATCTCCAACCTTTCTTTTCTCTCAAAAATTCTTGAAAGGGTAGTTGTAAAACAGCTAACTGATCATCTGCAGAGGAATGGTCTATTTGAAGAGTTTCAGTCAGGTTTTAGAATTCATCATAGTACAGAAACAGCATTAGTGAAGGTTACAAATGATCTTCTTATGGCCTCAGACAGTGGACTCATCTCTGTGCTTGTTTTGTTAGACCTCAGTGCTGCTTTTGATACTGTTGACCATAAAATTTTATTACAGAGATTAGAGCATGCAATAGGTATTAAAGGCACTGTGCTGCGGTGGTTTGAATCATATTTATCTAATAGATTACAATTTGTTCATGTAAATGGGGAATCTTCTTCACAGACTAAGGTTAATTATGGAGTTCCACAAGGTTCTGTGCTAGGACCAATTTTATTCACTTTATACATGCTTCCCTTAGGCAGTATTATTAGACGGCATTGCTTAAATTTTCATTGTTACGCAGATGATACCCAGCTTTATCTATCCATGAAGCCAGAGGACACACACCAATTAGCTAAACTGCAGGATTGTCTTACAGACATAAAGACATGGATGACCTCTAATTTCCTGCTTTTAAACTCAGATAAAACTGAAGTTATTGTTCTTGGCCCCACAAATCTTAGAAACATGGTGTCTAACCAGATCCTTACTCTGGATGGCATTACCCTGACCTCTAGTAATACTGTGAGAAATCTTGGAGTCATTTTTGATCAGGATATGTCATTCAAAGCGCATATTAAACAAATATGTAGGACTGCTTTTTTGCATTTACGCAATATCTCTAAAATCAGAAAGGTCTTGTCTCAGAGTGATGCTGAAAAACTAATTCATGCATTTATTTCCTCTAGGCTGGACTATTGTAATTCATTATTATCAGGTTGTCCTAAAAGTTCCCTAAAAAGCCTTCAGTTAATTCAAAATGCTGCAGCTAGAGTGCTGACGGGGACTAGAAGGAGAGAGCATATCTCACCCATATTGGCCTCTCTTCATTGGCTTCCTGTTAATTCTAGAATAGAATTTAAAATTCTTCTTCTTACTTATAAGGTTTTGAATAATCAGGTCCCATCTTATCTTAGGGACCTCGTAGTACCATATCACCCCAATAGAGCACTTCGCTCTCAGACTGCAGGCTTACTTGTAGTTCCTAGGGTTTGTAAGAGTAGAATGGGAGGCACAGCCTTCAGCTTTCAGGCTCCTCTCCTGTGGAACCAGCTCCCAATTCAGATCAGGGAGACAGACACCCTCTCTACTTTTAAGATTAGGCTTAAAACTTTCCTTTTTGCTAAAGCTTATAGTTAGGGCTGGATCAGGTGACCCTGAACCATCCCTTAGTTATGCTGCTATAGACGTAGACTGCTGGGGGGTTCCCATGATGCACTGTTTCTTTCTCTTTTTGCTCTGTATGCACCACTCTGCATTTAATCATTAGTGATCGATCTCTGCTCCCCTCCACAGCATGTCTTTTTCCTGGTTCTCTCCCTCAGCCCCAACCAGTCCCAGCAGAAGACTGCCCCTCCCTGAGCCTGGTTCTGCTGGAGGTTTCTTCCTGTTAAAAGGGAGTTTTTCCTTCCCACTGTAGCCAAGTGCTTGCTCACAGGGGGTCGTTTTGACCGTTGGGGTTTTACATCATTATTGTATGGCCTTGCCTTACAATATAAAGCGCCTTGGGGCAACTGTTTGTTGTGATTTGGCGCTATATAAAAAAAAAAATTGATTGAAATTGATTGATTGATTTCCTCTAGGCTGGACTACTGTAATTCATTATTATCAGGTTGTCCTAAAAGTTCCCTGAAAAGCCTTCAGTTAATTCAAAATGCTGCAGCTAGAGTACTGACGGGGACTAGAAGGAGAGAGCATATCTCACCCATATTGGCTTCTCTTCATTGGCTTCCTGTTAATTCTAGAATAGAATTTAAAATTCTTCTTCTTACTTATAAGGTTTTGAATAATCAGGTCCCATCTTATCTTAGGGACCTCATAGTACCATATCACCCCAATAGAGCGCTTCGCTCTCAGACTGCAGGCTTACTTGTAGTTCCTAGGGTTTGTAAGAGTAGAATGGGAGGCAGAGCCTTCAGCTTTCAGGCTCCTCTCCTGTGGAACCAGCTCCCAATTCGGATCAGGGAGACAGACACCCTCTCTACTTTAAGATTAGGCTTAAAACTTTCCTTTTTGCTAAAGCTTATAGTTAGGGCTGGATCGGGTGACCCTGAACCATCCCTTAGTTATGCTGCTATAGACTTAGACTGCTGGGGGGTTCCCATGATGCACTGAGTGTTTCTTTCTCTTTTGCTCTGTATGCACCACTCTGCATTTAATCATTAGTTATTGATCTCTGCTCCCCTCCACAGCATGTCTTTTTCCTGGTTCTCTCCCTCAGCCCCAACCAGTCCCAGCAGAAGACTGCCCCTCCCTGAGCCTGGTTCTGCTGGAGGTTTCTTCCTGTTAAAAGGGAGTTTTTCCTTCCCATTGTTGCCAAGTGCTTGCTCACAGGGGGTCGTTTGACCGTTGGGGTTTTACGTAATTATTGTATGGCCTTGCCTTACAATATAAAGCGCTTTGGGGCAACTGTTTGTTGTGATTTGGCGCTATATAAATAAAATTGATTATTGATTATTGTTGGAATTCACTCCGGTAAACGAGAGGGTCGCGTCCCTATGCCTTCGGGTAGGGGACAGGTCTCTCACCGTTGTCTCGGCCTATGGGCCAAGCAGCAGTGCAGAGTACCCGACCTTCCTGGAGTCCCTGGGAGGGGTACTAGATAGCGCTCCGAATGGGGACTCCATTGTTCTCCTGGGGGATTTCACGCCCACGTGGGCGGCGACAGTGAGACCTGGAGGGAGGTGATCGGGAAGCACGGCCTCCCCGATCTGAACCCGAGTGGTGTTCAGTTGTTGGACTTCTGTGCTAGTCACAGTTTGTCCATCACGAACGCCATGTTCGAGCACAAGGGTGTCCATAAGTGCACGTGGCACCAGGACACCCTGAGCCGGAGGTCAATGATCGACTTTGTAGTCGGAAGCAGCTCTCCACCGGCACTGTTTACGGTGCAGGTGGGAAGCTGTTCACCCTGACTGGGGATGTTGGTTGGGCGGTGGTAGAAGTACTTCGAGGATCTCCTCAATCCCATCGTCACGTCTTCCGAAGAGGAGGCAGAGACTGGGGACCCAGAGGTGGACTCATCCATTACCCAGGCAGAAGTCACCGAGGTGGTTAGAAAGCTCCTCGGTGGCAAGGCTCCTGGGGTGGATGAAATCCGTTCTGAGTACCTTAAGTCTCTGGATGTTGTGGGACTGTCTTGGCTGACACGCCTCTGCAACATCGCGTGGCGATCGGGGACAGTGCCTCTGGATTGGCAGACCGGGGTGGTGGTCCCTCTGTTTAAGAAGGGGGACCGAAGGGTGTGTACCAACTATAGGGGGATCACACTCCTCAGCCTCCCTGGTAAGGTCTATTCCAGAGTACTGGAGAGGAGAATTGCGGACGATGTGGTTCTGTTGGCTTCATCAAATCAGGACCTTCAGTGTGCACTGGAGCGGTTTTCAGCCGAGTGTGAGGCGTCCGGGATGAAAATCAGCACCTCCAAATCTGAGGCCATGGTTCTCTTTTTTTTTTTTTTTGCAAATTTATTGAAAACAAAAAACTAAGACCGGAAAAAGGTGCTTTGCCCTCTTCAGGTCGGTGGAGTGTCCTTGCCTCAAGTGGAGGAGTTTAAGTATCTCAGGGTGTTGTTCACGAGTGAGGGACGGCTGGAGCGTGAGATCGATAGACGGATCGGTGCAGCATCTGCAGTGATGCGGTCGCTGTATCGGACCGTCGTGGTGAAGAGAGAGCTGAGTAGGGGGGCAAAGATCTCGATTTACCGATTGATCTACGTTCCGATCCTCACCTATGGTCATGAGATTTGGCTCATGACCGAAAGAACGAGATTGCGGGTACAAGCGGCCGAGATGAGTTTCCTCCACAGGGTGGCTGGGCGCTCTCTTAGAGATAGGGTGAGGAGCTCGGTCACTCGGGAGGAGCTCGGAGTCGAGCCGCTGCTCCTCCACGTCGAAAGGAGTCAGTTGAGGTGTCTCGGGCATCTTTTCCGGATGCCCCCTGGACGCCTCGCGGGAGAGGTGTTCCGGGCATGTCCCATTGGGAGGAGGCCCCCGGGGAAGACCCAGGACACGCTGGAAGGACTACATCTCTCGGCTGGCTTGGGAACGCCTTGGGGTTCCCCCGGAGGAGCTGGGGGAGGTGTGTGTGGATCGGGAGGTCCGGGCGGCTTTGTTTGAGCTGCTGCCCCCGCGACCTGACTCTGGATAAAGCGGAAGAAAATGGATGGATGGATGGATGATGGTATGTTGCAAATTTGCGACAAGGGGCATACAGGTCAATTTGGTAAGTTGCATATTTGAGTCAGAGATTGTAGCATATATGCGACGATAGGCGTTAAGGGGTTAATAGTATACAAATCATGAATGTTTGAGTGCAACAGCAAGAGCGGACAGCGTGGTGGCCAAACGGCTAGCATGCTTGTTTGCAGAACAGAACGTTCCTGGTTCAAAACCACCCCGCCCATTGTCCATGTAATGCGGAGAGGCGTCAGGAAGGAAATGTGATGTAAAACCTGTGTGCATATCCACCTCAGATCTGCTGTGGCAACCCAGAGTGAAGAAGTGAGAAGATGAAGGAACTTACTTACATGAGTGAAACAGTAAGAATACTTTCATTTGTCAGGATAAAGAAGATACCATTCAAGGAGATATCAGTCGAGTTGAATGGTATCATCCATATATCAATGAATAAAAATATTCTTTCCATTGTTCAAATGAAAAACATGCACTATTTCTTTTATATTACACCTAAATAGACTGATATAGACAGATAGCTTGATTGATTTTTATTGATATTTTACGTAAAATTAGAGAGGTGTTTTTTTTCCCAGAGCAGGAATCGGAGGGCGATGGGACCCCACTGAGCAGAGCGACAGCCTGAGGAGCTTAGGAGTGTGTGTGGAAATGCAGTGAAAAATTGCAAGCAAAACAAAAATAGCATACATAGTACAAGCAAGAGAGTGGCTATACGCCCAACCATTGGGTCAATAAAGTAAATTCATGAGCATATACGCCCAACCACAACCGACCAATGAGCGCGCTTGTAAGCTCACTTCCGGTTTCAATGCGGGAGGGAAAAAAGGCGGATATTTTCTCGCCGGCTGTGGGAGGGTTCGCAGTCCACGGAGGAGCTGTGATCTAAAGTGGTTCTGTTTGGCTCATCACACCCAGGGAACTGTGTCAAACTAACACCATCTTACAGCCAACAAGCAGCATTTTGTTCAAAAACTGTTTCATCGTCGTTAACAGGCTTCCGTACAAAATGCTTATGAAGTTTGTCTGTTTTCATCCATTGCGGTGTTTTGGCAGTAATTAAAGACGGCACCGTTAAATGTGTCAAACATACGCCAAAAAGTCATGTAAAAAACATAGTTTCGATGCACAAAATGTTTCAAATACACGATCACGGTTGGGCGAATAAGATAAGACATTATATTTATCTGCCCAGCGGTTGGGCGTATAGCCTTTGCCTACAAGCAATACATGTGAACACAAAGCAAAATGCAGAAAGCAGAATTAAATAGGGAATGGAATGCGAATTTTACTTTTTTCATTATTACTGAAGCAATTGCCCTTGTAATCTGCTGGCTATTTATGATTTTTAAAATTAGGAACTGGCCCACCACTTAGATTTTAGGCCAATTTTAATACACATCTTCCTGCACATCTTAATACATGATGTGCTTCTGCTGCAGTTTACGCAGGTCAAACCACAAATTTACTGGACAAAATGTGGAGTTTCTCTCTTTCACTCTGTTCAAATTGAAAGCACATTGATCAATAAGTCACCAGAGGTTCAAGAATTGGAAAGTGCTTCGTGACCAAGTAAAGTTAAATGTTAGATGGAGGTTCACTCTTAATGCCGGAGAAAAGTTGGTCAAGCTGAACTTTTCCCCCGTCACCATCTGCTCAGAATCAGCAGAAATAAACAAAGCAAGCTTGGAGGTTTGCTAAAAGCTTCCTTGAAGTTTACAGAAGTTCTGATGTAGTTCTACATCTGCCCTGTTGTGACACTGTGTTCTTCTTTACTATTATTTCTGGGATATGCACTGCAGATTTGTGTTGCCTTCTAAAATGAAACAGATACCTGAACAACTGAACAACATCTCAACACGAATCCTCGAACATTAAGAGGGGAAATTACAAGGTCTCACAAAGTGAGCAGGAGCACACATGAAACCTTGAACCACTTAACCACTAATGCGTTAGTACAAGTACTAGCTCATGATGTGAATTTCATCAGTTAACCACATGTTGTGTTTAAGAATGGCCAGTCTGAAGCAGGAATAGCTTCAATGCACTTGACCTCAGGGCCGACTCCACGTCACAAGCTCAGTGGAAAGAAGGTAGTTTATAAACTCCCACAACCTATCTATATCCTATTCATCACATGTCCAATATACAAATACTCTAAGATCCCCATCCAGACTAGGGTTGGCAATCCAGTTTGAGCGGGGATTCAAACCAAATCCAGATAGGTTTTTTTTTCTTTCCAAATGTGAATGGCGCAAATCGGATTTAAGCTGGATTGTTTTCCATCTGGCTCAATCACTTCTCAGAGAAGGGTTGAGCCGGATATGAGGGGGATTCACAGAGGTCTGAATGCAAATGTGGCTCAGGGATTATGACATCATACTTCCTCACTGCGTTTGCGCGCCCACGGCGTCCTCTGCACTGTGGCAGTGTTAGGTGCGGCTGCAATGGTGAGGACAGCAAACAATTGGCGGGAAGGTGTCTGCAACACCTTCTCGCCAATAAAATCTACCAAGTGTGTTCCCTTCCATGTGTCACACAAACCTGCGTTGTCATGTCCCGATCCACAACTGCGATCTCACTTCCAAACATCTCTTTAGGCTTGAGCCAGACTGATTTTAGACACGTGTGCAGGATGAGCCTGATTTGAAAAACAGGTCTGAATGCTATTTGGCTACAAAGCATTCTAGATGGAATCTGGCTGAAGCTGGACTCTGCGAACCAAAGTCTGAATGGTGCCAAATTCAGGGGTTGGGCATGAAGGGTCAAGACAGTACAGGTCTTCCTTCATACAGATCACCTCAGCAGGTCATTTCACAGATGATGAGGACCATCAGTCTAGGGAAGGAGCGTGTCAGTAAAAAACACCCGCTGAGACAACCAGTTGTAAGAAAGACCACTGTTGCCCTTCGTGACATGCTGTTGCTCACCACTGCCCCAAAATAGAAAAATACATCAAGTGTTCTCCAGCTTAATGCAGCCAAGTCACTGAATCAACAGCCTGAACCCTGTGGCACGGAGGGGCCACCAGCCTACAGGTTCTCACCTCAAATACAAACAACAGGTAATTTCACTGATTCTTGAAATTTTTACTCAACGGTAGTAATTCACTGTCAGATCTGTCGCTGTCTTAGAACAAAACCCTGCACACTGTTGGCAGAGCACTGAGAGAACCTTCAAATTCAAGCTCCCCTTGCAGTTAGTAGTTAAGTACTGAAGTAGACCAAGAGGTCTGGTTTTCATCACTACATTGTCATGATTTACACTATCATAGGGTAAAAGCACTGAGGAAAGTAGGCCATTCGATATTATCAGAAAACCCTTGAGGAAAGTCCTTGACGCTGAATATCAGAGCAGCAAGCTGCACCGGTGGAACAGAATAGAAATGGAAGTCACAGCTCAGAGTAACGTACGCACTCAGACACTTTGTACAACTAATTCACCTTCGGACTTCTGATGAGTAGACTCTAAGCTACCTGTCTTTTTGCAGCCCTCAGAGGGTTCAGCCGCCTGGCTGTCGCCTTATCTGGGAGCTTCTGTCTGGGGTTGACACTGCGGCTGACTGACGCGCCCATTAATCACCACGGGCAGGTAGGAGTGATGTGATTAGTCATCTCATTGATTCCAGTGGTGGTGGTGGTGGTAGGGGGCAGTGTTTTGGAATGGGAGACATTCTCACTCACATGGCATTGATTTCGGTTGACCTCAATTTATTTTAATCACCTGCTAACTGGATCTTGAAAGGAGGCTATTCCTATTTGTTTCTGTTCTAAGCCTTTACATTTGCAGTTGAAAAGTGAACCCAACATGGAAGTACCAAAACCTGCTGTTCCTTAAATAGTTTTCCTGTACAGAGGTGGGGTTGAATTTCTATACAAGTCATCAGTTGAAGCCACAGTGTTATGAAATTAGGCGCAAAGCTGCCTTGAGTGACAACTTGTGTGTCAGGTCTAGTGCCCTGCTAGCAAACAGTGGCTGCTAACTGGTATCTGACTGTGTTCATCATTTCTGAGTATTTTATTACATATATGGCTTGTTGTGTGGCTAATTGTGCTGTCAGACCATCTAAGAAATCAGTCCTCTGGTGTTTCAGCTGAGTGAAATTTTAGTGTTATTTAATTTGTGTGTTTGCACTAATTGACAGGTATTGACAGCTTGGTGAAGGAACCTAAACCGATACTGCCACTGTTCATAGTTTTTAACACCTGCACCCAGGTCACCCATTAAAAGACCTGCCGAACAATCTGTAAAAATACATGTTTATCATCTGAATTCATTTGATCTAGCCCGTTAGCCTTGGCTAGCTTGATATCTTTTGAGATACATTCATGCTCACAGTTTACATACCCTGGCAGAATTTCGATTTATTGGTCATTTCTCAGCAGCTCAGCAGCTCTCTCAGCAACTCTTTGCTTGAGCTGCTGCCCCCGCGACCCGACTCCGGATAAAGCGGAAGAAAATGGATGAATGGATGGTCATTTCTCAGAGAATATGAACGATAACACAAAAAGCATTTTCACTCATGGTTAGCGGTTGTGTCAAGCCATTTTTTTGTCAAACAACGGTGTTTACCCTTTTTAAACCATAATGACAACATGTCATTGGTGTTAAAAGGGGAAATACACGGTATTAAGAACTGGGGTATGTAAACCTTTGATCAGGGTCATTTGGGTAGTATCTGTTGTCATTATGATTTAAAAATAGTAAACACTTTGACAATAAATGGGTTCATACAACTACTAACCATTAGTGAAAAAATGTTTTTGTGTTATTAATATTCTATAAAAAATGGTAAAAACAAATAAACAAACAAAATTCCACCACTGTATGTTAACTTATGAGCACAACTGTAGATGAGCATGTTCAGGCTTCATTCTTCCTGACCAAGTGATGGCGGGCTTATTCACGCTCCACCCCTTTACCAATTTACGGGTTGGCTGGGAGTTATGTGAGGTCAAAAACTGCCAAGATGGCAATAGAAGAAGAAGCTTTATTGTCATTGTACAAAAAATAAATTGAAATTCTCTTTGGCAGCATCTCTTTTACCAGCTACAATGTCACAAGCATAAAGAGAGAAAAACTTGTTTTTAAAGGTAACTTAAGTAATAAATATTAAGTGTAGTTAAATATGTTATATATAAATAGTCTGTATTAATCTAGTGCAAAGAACAGTTGTGTGCAATAGTCTATTTATTGGACTGGGAGGTAGTAGTAAATGTGTGTGTGTGTGGGGGGGGGGTCATGGGGCCAGAGGGAAGGCTGGTGAAAAGACAGAGTCCTGGGTGGGCGAGGTCGTCCCGGATCTTTGTCGCCCGTTGGAGGAGACTGCGCGAGTAGCTCTCCTCTAGGTGTGGGCGTGGAGAGCCAATGAGCAGTCTTGATGACCCGCTGCAATTGTTTCTTCCTGGATACAGTGCAGCTGACATAACACTCTGTACATCCATAGGTCAGGACACTCTCTATTATGCAGCGATAAAAGTTTTCCAGCAGAGGTGGAGGGAGTTTGTTTCTCCTCAGTGTTCTCAGGAAAAAGAGAGGATGCTGGGCCTTTTTAATAACGTTGGTGGTGTTCACAGTCCAACCAAGGTCCTCTGAGATGTACAGTTCGAGAAACTTGAAGTTTGTGACCCCCTCAACTTCTTCCCCATTGATGCTCAGGCCTCAGTGCCGTGTGGCCCTTGACTTCTGGAATTCAATGATAATTTCATTTGTCTTCTTGATGTTGAAGTTGAGGGTCTTGTCAAAGCACCAGGCTGCCAGTGCTTGAACCTCCTCCCTGTGCGGTGCCTCGTCATTGTTGTTGGCCAGCTAAACAATGGTTGTATCATCTGCAAATTTGATGAGGGTGTCGGAGCCATGGGTGGTGGCGCAATCATTGGTGTACAGCGTGTACAAGAGAGGATTCAGAACACAGCCCTGAGGAACACCAGTACTGAGGAGGATGGTAGAGGATGTGGAGGTGCTCATCCTGATGTGCTGGAATCTGTTAGCCACGAAGTCCTTGATCCACAGACATTTGCAGTGTCTGCAGTCACTTGGCCGGGGCTGATGGAATTAAATGCCAAGCTAAAATCAGCAAACAGCATCCTGATGTGTGTTTGGGGGCTTTCGATGTGGCTGAGAATGGTATGAAGGGTGATGGAGATGGCGTTGTCTGTGGATGTGTTGGACCTATAGGCAAACTGGTATTGTCAAAGTCGGGTGGGATATGGGCCTTGACATGCTGAAACACCAGTCTCTCCATGCATTTCATAATCACCGGTGTCAGGGCAACAGGCCGGTAATCATTTAACGGCCCGGTCACAAGGCACACAGCGTTAGCTGAATGAAAGAAACAAAGTCACAAAGCCACAAATCGCTGAGAAAAAGTGGATGAATGAGCGGGCACTTCTCCTATCACTGAAAAGCCTGCGAGTGCAGAGCGCATAAAACTAACAAAAGAAAAACAAATCGAACGGCGACCTTGATCTTTAAACAAAATCAAAACAAAACATTCATGATGACGTAACTTGAAAGCGGGTATCAGACCGAGCGCCAGCCTGTGATCAATACTGCAGCCAATGTGCGCTCTCCACAGCACCTGCAGGCACACCTGCCATTGGTGGCTGCAACGTTCCAACCACAGACGGCATGCAAACATGTGTAAATAGTTAAAGTACTTGATCAAATGTCCTTGCCGCTATTGTTTCTGTATGGAAATGTTGCTTTTCATCCCACACATGGACGAGTCACGTTCAGCTCGTCAGATCTTTAGTTATTGATCTTTAGTTATCAGATATCGCCAATGTTTGTGCAAGACGTCGGACTTGGGTGGTTGGATGAAGTTGGACAACAGTCAAATAGAATGCTGATGGTACGGGAACTACGCAAACAATGAGGAACTGTCAAGACAGAAAGAAAAATGGATTATGGACAAACTGAGGTTGTCGTCGGGAGTGAAAATTCTGACGAAGCTCCAGCTACAGGACCAAAGCTGGACGATAGTTAAACGATGTCTCTGAGTCAAGTCATGTCTCAAGTCAACGTTAGACCAGATTTCTTGTTTCATTTTGGCTTCAGTGTCCTTCGTTAGTGCCGTGTGACCGGGGCTTAACCCTGTGACGGCAGACGATTTGGACACAGGGATTATGGTGGCGGTTTTCAGGCAGGTAGGGGTCGTGGCTTGTTGCAGCAAATGGTTAAAGATGTTAGTGAACACTGCAGCAAGCTGATGGGCACATGATTTCAACACCCTCCCTGGCACTCTGTCCGGTCCTGGTGCTTTGCTGATATCGACGTTGTAGTACTTGATGTTGTTGGGTGGTGGGGGTGCTGGCCATGCTGGTGATGGTGTCAGCTGTGTGTCCTCTGCCTGTCTGCTGTCCTCTTCAAAGCAAGAGAAAAAGTTGTTGAGCTGGTCTGGGAGAGAAGTGTTGGTAAGTGAGGGGGTGTTGTGGCACTGTTTATAATCCGTAATGTTCTGGGTGCGTTTCCACGTGGAGCGGGGGTTGTTATCCCTGAATTTGGCTTCCTGTACTTTATTTTAGCCGGCTTGGTGCCTCCCTGTCTCTCGACCTCAGTGCTGAATCCCTGACATGGAGTAGTGGTCTGATATTGGTGTTAAAGCAGAGGTTTTTTTTGTTGGGGGAATATTTTCACCTGTTTTCTTGTTGTTACATTGTCCATGAAGAAACATGTACGACAGCACAGAGGACATGTGGAGCTCAATGTCTGGTTCCTCAAAGAGCTCCCGTATGGTGCCCACAAAACAGTCCTGCAAGACCAGAGGTGGCCTCCACTGGCCTGTACTGTGACCTACACCTGCCACCCCAAATAAGATCTTCATAAAACCTATGGCTGATGTCACTGAGAGTTTGTCCAGTATATATTGTCTGCCCCCCACCCCCTGCCCCCTAGGTTTATGTGTACCAAGGTGCACACGTTTCTTCTTCATCCTCATTTCGAAAACTAAACCACATTTGAGCACAGATGCACAAGTCAATTTCTGCAAACATCCATGACATGTCAAGCTACGAAGGTTTAGACTTCAGAATGTGGCACCAGTAGTGCTAATGATGAGGTTCAGAAGCAGCTGAGCTGTATGCAGCCTGTTTCCTCAGCCATGGCCCACCAAACATGTTTGAACACAACACCTGTGGGCGGACAGAAAGGAGTGGGAGAGGCGGAAGGCTGCGTCTTCACTGCCGTCTTCCCGCTAACAAGTGTAGCAGAGTCAATGTGGTGAACAGCCCGATGGGGCCAATCATCTACCTCAGTTCCACTGCAGCCCCTGCGCAAATGGGCTCAGTGCCCTCCCCTTCCCTTACTTCCTTTGATCTCCCTGTTCGATCCAGGTTGGAAATGTCACAGAAGGAAAAGAAAAGGAGAGTAAAGCAAAAAGCAAAAAAAAATGTGAAGGATGTTACTCACAATCCTCATCACAAAACCAACACCTGAAATCCAGAATGATTTCGGTAAGACTGTATTTACATCTGCCAAATACAAACAACTTGGTTTTGATCTGTTGATCTGTGAACATGTTGATTGTGACAAAAGCTATTCTCAGATCCAAAATGAGCTACGTGGGGTTGCGAAAATTTTGAAATTTCAAAGTTAGAAACATTCCATGGGATTTAGCAGGAATATATTGAAATTAACAAGATTAAACTGGAAATATGCAAAAATTGCAGGTTAGCCTATAACAGGGAACTGAAATGTAATTGAAAAAAAATATCTTGCCACATAATCTTGGTTGAAACAATCACACTTAATGCTAATTCAATTGAATTTCTAACCTGCACTGTGCATTCCTCAATCACATGCACACAGCACACTACTTACTGCATGGTGTTGAGGCCACACACTCTGCATATCATATGCATTCCTCCATCACATGCACAGATAATTTCTTGAACTACAGCAGGACTATTGCAGCCACGCTACTGCATTTGAACTGAGTCCATTAAGTTTTGATGATATTACCGGGGTAAGTATATTTGATCCATCGTTGTAACCCTATGGCCATATGCAGGGTCTGTGGGTCAGTAGGACAGGACTAGTAATATACAGCCAGGGGCTCAACTCCTTGTCTGAGCTTCACACTACCCGTGTATGTGTTTGGACAAAAAAACTTCATCTGCATTGCCCCAGTCCACCCATTGTAAATGGTTATGGGCCTTGGCTGGGGAAGTAACCTGCTATGGAGTGGCGTACCATCCAGTCCACAACAGTCATGCCGGCATAAATGCCAGCCCAGACTTGCAACAGGATTTATTTCTACTTCATACGTTGAAAGAAATCAGACATCTGATATCTGTTGTGGTCCAAACATACAAGTCAGAATTTCCTCGTCATTGTCTCATGACAAGTACTCGCTCACAGTTTTCTGTGGACAGAGAGAAAGATGATTGTTGCTGCACACCCCCAAGCTTAGGTCCTTCTGCTCCACCTGAAGTCATAATTAAGTCTTTGTGGACCTTTAACAAAGTATTTCCAAACCTATAGCTTTGCATCTTGTGAATTTCAAGTCAAAATCATGTAAATCCAAGTGTCAGATATAGTCAAGCTGTGTGTCACCGCATCCATCACACCACAGAACTGTCCCGTGTTGTGGATGGCAACCATGCATAACTACTGCTGGAAAGTAACCATCAATAATAATAATAATAACCTGTACTTAACAAGATAAAATCCCATTGAGATTGAGACCTTAATTGCAAGGGTGACCTGGCCAAGAACATTAATAACAAATAAAACACAATCATCTTGCTCATTGTGAGTTGTAACGATGTGTGGGAAAAACAGATTAGACTTTAAAGAAAAAAAATTAGAATTCAAAGAAAAAACATTAGAATTCAAAGAAAAAAAACAGATTAGAATGTAAAAAAAAAAAAAAAACAGAATAGAATTTAAAGACACAGGCATTGTGCAAATTAATTCCATTTGCGATCTCTTAAAACAGAGCAGAAGGCATTCAGAGAAGTTAACCCAGACAATTTCAGTTCAGATTGGAGGACATTCCAATCAAAAGGAGCAGAACAACTTGTTGTGAAAGTGTAGGAACACGGACCCACAACAGGGGGCGCAATGAACGGACAATGGAGAAGGTAAATAACAAGGTTTACTATTGTGAAACGAGCACAATAAATACAACAATCACAATTTGGGGTCGAATCCGCTGGTGTCGTGTGGGCAGGCTCGAAGGTAGGAGACGTCCGTCTCAGTCGAACCGGAACCACCCAGATCTCCTCTGCCACCGAACCCTGGAAATACTGGAACCGCCAAGTCCCGAATTCCCAGGTGGCCACTGCCTCCGCTCGTCGGATCCGGTACTGCTGGCGGGAGAGAGCAACAACACACAGGTGTGGATGCGACCGCACCCAGTAACGGAGAGGGGAGAAGCCGCCTCCACCTCTTGTCAAAGTACAGCAGGAAGGTGAGTACTTATCCAGGCAATGAAGCTATCAGTAGTCAACAGTCCTGAAAAGGTTTAACAAGTGTAGCTGGTTGTTCAGAATATAAGTGCAGAGAATATTACCTCAGTCTTAGGCGATATCTCGGCACTGAGGTGGAGACGCTGTCCTCCTGATATACCTCTGTGCTGAGTAGAACAGCTGTGTCTGGTGATGGGTGACAGCTGTCACCCAGGCTACTCCCATAAGGCGGCAGCGCCCTCTGGTGCCTGGAGCCCGCACTCCAGGCAGGGCGCCCTCTGGTGGTGGTGGGCCAGCAGTACCTCCTCTTCAGCGGCCCACACAACAGGACCCCCCCCTCAACGGGCGCCTCCTGGCGCACGACCGGGCTTGTCCGGATGGCGACGGTAGAAGTCGGCCAGGAGGGCCGGGTCCAGGATGAAACCCTTCTTCACCCAGGAGCGCTCCTCGGGTCCGTACCCCTCCCAGTCCACCAGATACTGAAAACCCCGGCCCATCCGACGGACATCAAGGAGCCGGCGGACAGTCCAAGCCGGTGCTCCGTCAATGATCCGGGCAGGAGGCGGCGCCGGACCCGGGGTGCAGAGGGGTGAGGTGTGAAGGGGCTTGATCCGGGAAACATGAAAAACTGGATGGATCCGCAGTGAGGCCGGAAGCTGGAGCCTCACTGCGGCGGGGTTGATGACCTTGAGGATCTTATACGGTCCGATGTACCGTTCTTGGAGTTTCGGTGAGTTGACCTGTAGAGGAATGTCCTTGGTGGACAACCAGACCTCCTGCCCAGGACGATACTTGGGGGCCGGGGCTCGCCGCCGGTCTGCATGTTTCTTCGCCCTCGTCCGGGCCTGCAACAAGGCAGAGCGGGCGGCACGCCACACCCGACGGCACTTCCGTAGGTGGGCCTGGACCGAGGGTACACCGACCTCTCCCTCAACCACCGGAAACAAGGGGGGCTGATACCCCAAGCACACCTCAAACGGGGAGAGGCCGGTGGCTGATGACACTTGGCTGTTGTGGGCGTACTCGATCCAGGCCAGGTGGGTACTCCAGGCCGTCGGGTGCGCGGCTGTCACACAGCGAAGTGTCTGCTCCAGTTCCTGATTCGCCCGCTCTGCCTGCCCGTTGGTCTGGGGGTGGTACCCAGACGAGAGGCTGACCGTGGCCCCCAGTTCCCGGCAGAAGCTCCTCCAGACGTGTGAGGTGAACTGGGGACCGCGATCGGAGACGATGTCTGATGGTATGCCATGCAGACGGACGACGTGGTGGACCAGGAGGTCCGCTGTCTCCTGGGCCGTTGGGAGCTTCGGGAGGGCCACGAAGTGGGCCGCCTTGGAGAAACGGTCCACTATCGTGAAGACGACGGTGTTTCCCTGGGACGGCGGGAGACCCGTGACGAAGTCCAGGCCGATGTGGGACCAGGGGCGATGAGGCACGGGCAGTGGCTGTAGCTGCCCTGAGGTCTTTCTGTGGTCGGCCTTGCCCCTGGCGCAGGTGGTACAGGCCTGGACGTAGTCCCGGACGTCGGCCTCCAGGGATGCCCACCAGAAGCGTTGCCGGACGACTGTCACGGTCCTTCGCACCCCTGGGTGACAGGAGAGCTTAGAACCGTGACAGAAGTCCAGGACTGCAGCCCTAGCCTCTGGTGGGACGTATAGTCTGTTCTTTGGTCCGTTTCCGGGGTCCGGGACACGGGTCAGGGCCTCCCGGACGGTCTTCTCCACGTCCCAGGTGAGGGTGGCCACGATAGCGGACTCCGGGATGATGGGATCCGGGGGATCCGACGGTTCCGTTTTGACTTCATCTTCGTGCACCCGGGACAATGCATCCGACCTCTGATTCTTGGTCCCGGGACGGTAGGTAATCCGGAAGTCAAAACGGCCAAAGAACAGTGACCAGCGGGCTTGCCTGGGGTTCAGCCGCTTGGCGGTCCTGATATACTCCAGGTTCCGATGGTCAGTGAAAACCGTGAATGGCACGGCTGTTCCCTCCAACAGATGTCTCCACTCTTCGAGGGCCTCTTTCACAGCAAGGAGTTCCCGATTGCCGACGTCATAGTTCCGTTCAGCAGGGGTCAACCTGCGAGAAAAATAGGCACACGGGTGAAGGACCTTATCGGTCTTCCCGCTCTGGGAGAGCACCGCTCCTATCCCTGAGTCCGAGGCATCCACTTCAACCACTAACTGGCGGCTAGGATCGGGCTGCACCAGAACTGGTGCAGACGAGAAGCGCCGTTTCAACTCCTTGAACGCGGCTTCGCACCGATCCGACCAGGTGAAGGGGACTTTTGGTGAGGTCAGGGCTGTCAGGGGGCTAACTACCTGACTATAGCCCTTGATGAACCTCCTGTAGAAATTAGCAAAACCGAGGAACTGTTGCAGCTTCCTACGGCTTGTAGGTTGGGGCCAATCTCTCACCGCCGCAACCTTGGCCGGATCAGGGGCGACGGAGTTAGAGGAGATTATAAACCCCAGGAAGGACAAAGAAGTGCGGTGGAATTCACACTTCTCGCCCTTCACAAACAGGCGGTTCTCCAACAACCGCTGCAGAACCTGACGGACATGCCGGACATGAGTCTCAGGATCCGGGGAAAAGATGAGTATATTGTCCAGATACACGAAGACGAACCGGTGCAGGAAGTCCCGCAGGACATCGTTTACCAACGCTTGGAAGGTCGCGGGAGCGTTAGTGAGACCGAACGGCATGACCAGGTACTCAAAATGGCCCAACGGGGTGTTAAATGCCGTCTTCCATTCGTCTCCCTTCCGGATCCGAACCAAATGATACGCATTCCTAAGATCAAGTTTGGTGAAGATATTGGCTCCATGCAAGGGGGTGAACACCGAATCCAACAGGGAGCGCAATGAACGGACAATGGAGAAGGTAAATAACAAGGTTTACTATTGTGAAACGAGCACAATAAATACAACAATCACAATTTGGGGTCGAATCCGCTGGTGTCGTGTGGGCAGGCTCGAAGGTAGGAGACGTCCGTCTCAGTCGAACCGGAACCACCCAGATCTCCTCTGCCACCGAACCCTGGAAATACTGGAACCGCCAAGTCCCGAATTCCCAGGTGGCCACTGCCTCCGCTCGTCGGATCCGGTACTGCTGGCGGGAGAGAGCAACAACACACAGGTGTGGATGCGACCGCACCCAGTAACGGAGAGGGGAGAAGCCGCCTCCACCTCTTGTCAAAGTACAGCAGGAAGGTGAGTACTTATCCAGGCAATGAAGCTATCAGTAGTCAACAGTCCTGAAAAGGTTTAACAAGTGTAGCTGGTTGTTCAGAATATAAGTGCAGAGAATATTACCTCAGTCTTAGGCGATATCTCGGCACTGAGGTGGAGACGCTGTCCTCCTGATATACCTCTGTGCTGAGTGGAACAGCTGTGTCTGGTGATGGGTGACAGCTGTCACCCAGGCTACTCCCATAAGGCGGCAGCGCCCTCTGGTGCCTGGAGCCCGCACTCCAGGCAGGGCGCCCTCTGGTGGTGGTGGGCCAGCAGTACCTCCTCTTCAGCGGCCCACACAACAGGACCCCCCCCTCAACGGGCGCCTCCTGGCGCACGACCGGGCTTGTCCGGATGGCGACGGTAGAAGTCGGCCAGGAGGGCCGGGTCCAGGATGAAACCCTTCTTCACCCAGGAGCGCTCCTCGGGTCCGTACCCCTCCCAGTCCACCAGATACTGAAAACCCCGGCCCATCCGACGGACATCAAGGAGCCGGCGGACAGTCCAAGCCGGTGCTCCGTCAATGATCCGGGCAGGAGGCGGCGCCGGACCCGGGGTGCAGAGGGGTGAGGTGTGAAGGGGCTTGATCCGGGAAACATGAAAAACTGGATGGATCCGCAGTGAGGCCGGAAGCTGGAGCCTCACTGCGGCGGGGTTGATGACCTTGAGGATCTTATACGGTCCGATGTACCGTTCTTGGAGTTTCGGTGAGTTGACCTGTAGAGGAATGTCCTTGGTGGACAACCAGACCTCCTGCCCAGGACGATACTTGGGGGCCGGGGCTCGCCGCCGGTCTGCATGTTTCTTCGCCCTCGTCCGGGCCTGCAACAAGGCAGAGCGGGCGGCACGCCACACCCGACGGCACTTCCGTAGGTGGGCCTGGACCGAGGGTACACCGACCTCTCCCTCAACCACCGGAAACAAGGGGGGCTGATACCCCAAGCACACCTCAAACGGGGAGAGGCCGGTGGCTGATGACACTTGGCTGTTGTGGGCGTACTCGATCCAGGCCAGGTGGGTACTCCAGGCCGTCGGGTGCGCGGCTGTCACACAGCGAAGTGTCTGCTCCAGTTCCTGATTCGCCCGCTCTGCCTGCCCGTTGGTCTGGGGGTGGTACCCAGACGAGAGGCTGACCGTGGCCCCCAGTTCCCGGCAGAAGCTCCTCCAGACGTGTGAGGTGAACTGGGGACCGCGATCGGAGACGATGTCTGATGGTATGCCATGCAGACGGACGACGTGGTGGACCAGGAGGTCCGCTGTCTCCTGGGCCGTTGGGAGCTTCGGGAGGGCCACGAAGTGGGCCGCCTTGGAGAAACGGTCCACTATCGTGAAGACGACGGTGTTTCCCTGGGACGGCGGGAGACCCGTGACGAAGTCCAGGCCGATGTGGGACCAGGGGCGATGAGGCACGGGCAGTGGCTGTAGCTGCCCTGAGGTCTTTCTGTGGTCGGCCTTGCCCCTGGCGCAGGTGGTACAGGCCTGGACGTAGTCCCGGACGTCGGCCTCCAGGGATGCCCACCAGAAGCGTTGCCGGACGACTGTCACGGTCCTTCGCACCCCTGGGTGACAGGAGAGCTTAGAACCGTGACAGAAGTCCAGGACTGCAGCCCTAGCCTCTGGTGGGACGTATAGTCTGTTCTTTGGTCCGTTTCCGGGGTCCGGGACACGGGTCAGGGCCTCCCGGACGGTCTTCTCCACGTCCCAGGTGAGGGTGGCCACGATAGCGGACTCCGGGATGATGGGATCCGGGGGATCCGACGGTTCCGTTTTGACTTCATCTTCGTGCACCCGGGACAATGCATCCGACCTCTGATTCTTGGTCCCGGGACGGTAGGTAATCCGGAAGTCAAAACGGCCAAAGAACAGTGACCAGCGGGCTTGCCTGGGGTTCAGCCGCTTGGCGGTCCTGATATACTCCAGGTTCCGATGGTCAGTGAAAACCGTGAATGGCACGGCTGTTCCCTCCAACAGATGTCTCCACTCTTCGAGGGCCTCTTTCACAGCAAGGAGTTCCCGATTGCCGACGTCATAGTTCCGTTCAGCAGGGGTCAACCTGCGAGAAAAATAGGCACACGGGTGAAGGACCTTATCGGTCTTCCCGCTCTGGGAGAGCACCGCTCCTATCCCTGAGTCCGAGGCATCCACTTCAACCACTAACTGGCGGCTAGGATCGGGCTGCACCAGAACTGGTGCAGACGAGAAGCGCCGTTTCAACTCCTTGAACGCGGCTTCGCACCGATCCGACCAGGTGAAGGGGACTTTTGGTGAGGTCAGGGCTGTCAGGGGGCTAACTACCTGACTATAGCCCTTGATGAACCTCCTGTAGAAATTAGCAAAACCGAGGAACTGTTGCAGCTTCCTACGGCTTGTAGGTTGGGGCCAATCTCTCACCGCCGCAACCTTGGCCGGATCAGGGGCGACGGAGTAAGAGGAGATTATAAACCCCAGGAAGGACAAAGAAGTGCGGTGGAATTCACACTTCTCGCCCTTCACAAACAGGCGGTTCTCCAACAACCGCTGCAGAACCTGACGGACATGCCGGACATGAGTCTCAGGATCCGGGGAAAAGATGAGTATATCGTCCAGATACACGAAGACGAACCGGTGCAGGAAGTCCCGCAGGACATCGTTTACCAACGCTTGGAAGGTCGCGGGAGCGTTAGTGAGACCGAACGGCATGACCAGGTACTCAAAATGGCCCAACGGGGTGTTAAATGCCGTCTTCCATTCGTCTCCCTTCCGGATCCGAACCAAATGATACGCATTCCTAAGATCAAGTTTGGTGAAGATATTGGCTCCATGCAAGGGGGTGAACACCGAATCCAACAGGGAGCGCAATGAACGGACAATGGAGAAGGTAAATAACAAGGTTTACTATTGTGAAACGAGCACAATAAATACAACAATCACAATTTGGGGTCGAATCCGCTGGTGTCGTGTGGGCAGGCTCGAAGGTAGGAGACGTCCGTCTCAGTCGAACCGGAACCACCCAGATCTCCTCTGCCACCGAACCCTGGAAATACTGGAACCGCCAAGTCCCGAATTCCCAGGTGGCCACTGCCTCCGCTCGTCGGATCCGGTACTGCTGGCGGGAGAGAGCAACAACACACAGGTGTGGATGCGACCGCACCCAGTAACGGAGAGGGGAGAAGCCGCCTCCACCTCTTGTCAAAGTACAGCAGGAAGGTGAGTACTTATCCAGGCAATGAAGCTATCAGTAGTCAACAGTCCTGAAAAGGTTTAACAAGTGTAGCTGGTTGTTCAGAATATAAGTGCAGAGAATATTACCTCAGTCTTAGGCGATATCTCGGCACTGAGGTGGAGACGCCGTCCTCCTGATATACCTCTGTGCTGAGTGGAACAGCTGTGTCTGGTGATGGGTGACAGCTGTCACCCAGGCTACTCCCATAAGGCGGCAGCGCCCTCTGGTGCCTGGAGCCCGCACTCCAGGCAGGGCGCCCTCTGGTGGTGGTGGGCCAGCAGTACCTCCTCTTCAGCGGCCCACACAACACAACTGAAAGATTTCTTTCCTGTTTCAGCGCGGACACGAGGTACACGAAAACCTAACGTGTCGTTTGAACGGTGAGCGTAACAGCTTTCCGATCTCTGAGGTAAACTGCAAAAATACTGTAGGTTGGAACCAGTCCAATAAGAGTCTTGAAGACCAGCGTGATCCAATGTGTATATTGCCTTACAGTCAAAGAGGGCATGCCAGCTTTAGCATACAACTCACAGTGGTGTGTGAGGAGGATACAACCAGTGATGAAACTTAAGGCACTGTGATACAGTGGGGTCTGGAACTGTAGCCAACTGGTTGAGGTGAACCTGTATAAGACATCGCCGTAGTCCAATAAGGGCAGGAAGGTAGCAGTTATCAGGAGCTTCCTGGAACTTAAAGGGAAACATGTCTGATTTTTAAATAGATGCCTACTACACCTGTTGCAGCCAGGTGAAATGTAGGTGCCTCCTTGGTCTGATCCACCTGCACCTACATGCCAACTCAGGCCCAGAGAAACACGTTACTTGACCAAAATGTCATAGCTGATGTCCCCTCACAATGAAAGTGATACTCTTCTTCTGAGTCTCCCCAAGTAACTGCTTGTTTGACAAAGTAATTCTAGTGGTAACCAAGGATCCTGTGATGAGACCTAGTCCTCGCCTTAGGTTTCCATTTAGCATCCAAGTCTCACAACCAAACAGTAAGACAGGAAGCACCAGGACTCTAAGGACTCATACTTTCACTCTTCCAAAAAACAAAACAAAACAAAACAGACTGGCAGAAAATTGGAAACAAGCATCAAGACTTTTTGTGTAAACGTCGCCTCGGCATCAAGCGCACGTGAGTACAAATACAGAAGCTGAATTACCGTTCTCGCAGTGCCTCCCCTCGCGCCCCATTGGACAGACGCATTTGTAGCCTCCCTCTGGAAGCACTTGGCACAGTGAGGATGGATGACATCTGCTGGGTGCGCATGGGTCATGGACATCAGCACAAGTAGGGCCTAGACACACACAAGCATAAAAACACACACAAATATATGCACATATAAACCAGGAGGAGAAACCAACGAATCCAAGCATCTACATTCCCAAGGTTTATACCTTGGGAATGTCTTTTTTTCTTTATTCTATCTTTGAGGAGGGGCAGGAAAGAAGGTTTGCGGCTCTCCTCTGTAATGGAGGTCATTTTCTAATAGGATTTGGAAATATTACACATCCAGATTAAACAGTGGAGAGACTCCCCGCCACGCAGCCATGTTTCTGGGCCAACGCTGACTGTGGGAACAGTTCTGGAGCGTCTGGCGGCTGATGGTTTTGCCCTCTGCCTCAGCCCATCTGAATTCACCCATCATTACTTCAGCAGTCAGGGCCTGTGGTGAGGAGAGTGCTTTAATGAACCCCACACACACTGAGCGCGTGGGCTTCTCCCCTTTCCCTCACTCTCTTTTGGAAGCCGTCTTCTATCCCGCAGCCCATCATTTCTCTTCCTTCACTCCTGCTGTTTTGTGAACTCTAACACACTCTGTCCTCGCTCATTGATCCCGCTGTCCTCCCTCCAACTGTGACTCCTTCCACGCATTCGCACACTTTGTCTCTGCTCGCCGTGCCCTCTTTCTAATTGACACGATGGCAGAATTAATTTGAAAGTATGTCCCGAGGCAACGCTGCAGTTCTCATCAGTGTTGATCCCAGCGATGCATAATCAGAGGATGGTTATCTTTCACTCTCTGACTCGCAATAACAACCAAACATACAGTAGTGTTCAGAATGTTCAGTAGTGTTTTATTGACTTGAAAAAAGCTTTTGATGTTATTGACCACTCAAGATTGCTTCACAAGTTACAACAATATGGAATAAGAGGTATTGCACATCAGTGGGTAAAAAGCTACTTAGAAAACAGAAAACAGTTTGTTCAGATAAATAATATCAAATCAGAATTGTGTAATATTGCTTATGGAGTACCACAAGGATCAGTACTTGGACCCAAACTGTTTATTTTGTATATCAATGATTTTGTGAATGTATCTAATGTGCTTGGTAGCATTTTATTTGCTGATGATACAACGCTGTTTTACTCTGGATCAGATATACAGGAAGTAGCACAAGTGATAAAAACAGAATTGGAAAAGGTTAAGCATTGGTTTGATATAAACAGACTGTCACTAAATATTAATAAGACAAATTTCATATTGTTTAATGACAGAGCAAAAAAAAAAAATAACGTGTCATTACAAATAGATGGAATGGATATACAAAGGGTAAAAGAAATTAAATTTTTAGGAGTCATAATTGATGAAGATCTTACATGGAAGTCACACATAAATTACATAAAAGGAAAAATAGCGAAAGCCATTGCTGTTTTGCATAAAGTAAAATATTCATTAAATAGTTATGGTTTATTAACATTGTACAATTCATTGATTTTCCCATATTTAACTTATTGTGTAGAAATCTGGGGATCAACATATACAACTTATATACAACCTTTGTTTATTCTGCAGAAAAGGGCTTTAAGGGTGATTAGCAACAGTGGTTTTAGAGATCCATCTAATCCATTGTTCATTAAGTACAGGGTACTTAAATTTCGTGATTTGGTCGATTTGAAAATATTACAAACAATGTACCAAGCAAATAAAAATACTTTACCAACAAACATTCAAAATATGTTTGAGAAAAGAGTAAGTAGTTATAAACTGAAAGGAATAGAAGTCTTTAGAAAACCAAGATACAGAACCAGAGTAAAAGAACGGAGTATTGCAGTAAATGGTGTAAAATTATGGAACAATCTCAACAAAGAAATTAAAGAATTAAGGTTGCTTAAATTATTTAAAAAACGTATTAAACTAGATGTATTAAGTAAGTATGAAACTATAAAATAAGTTAGTGGGCTGTAAGGAAGTTAAAAAAAATGTAATTTGTTAATAATGTATAAAATGTTTTAAGTTTAAAAATGTAACCTGTCAGAGATGTAATCTATTTAATAATGGTCATAATTATGAAATAAGTCAGTGGTATGTGACAAGTTAAAGAAATACAATCTGTTAAATAATGTTGAAAAATGACGCTGGATATTGAAAGATTGTATTGTAAAAAGGGGCAGAAAATATAAGACTTGTTCTTCTCTCTGCTCCTTTTCATTCTGGTAATGGAGATGCTTTATTTCTGCTTTTCTGTTTTTTTCTTTTAAATGAATGAAATAAATAAATAAATGAAATGAAATGAAATAATAGTAGTGCTATGTGACTAAAAAGATTAATCCAGGTTTTGAGTGTATTTCTTATTGTTACATGGGAAACAAGGTACCAGTAGATTCAGTAGATTTTCACAAATCCAACAAGACCAAGCATTCATGATATGCACACCCTTAAGGCTATGAAATTGGGCTATTAGTAAAAAAAAGTAGAAAAGGGGGTGTTCACAATAATAGTAGCATCTGCTGTTGACGCTACAAACTCAAAACTGCTGTTTTCAATGTTCAAACTGCTTTATTAGCAATCCTGTGAATCACTGAACTAGTATTTAGTTGTATAACCACAGTTTTTCATGATTTCTTCACATCTGCGAGGCATTCATTTTGTTGGTTTGGAACCAAGATTTTGCTGGTTTACTAGTGTGCTTGGGGTCATTGTCTTGTTGAAACACCCATTTCAAGGTCATGTCCTCTTCAGCATAAGGCAACATGACCTTTTCAAGTATTGTGACATATCCAAACTGATCCATGATACCTGGTATGCGATTTATAGGCCCAACACCATAGTAGGAGAAACATGCCCATATCATGATGCTTGCACCACCATGCTTCACTGTCTTCACTGTGAACTGTGGCTTGAATTCAGAGTTTGGGGGTCATCTCACAAACTGTCTGCGGCCCTTGGACCCAAAAAGAACAATTTTACTCTCATCAGTCCACAAAATATTCCTCCATTTCTCTTTAGGCCAGCTGATGTGTTCTTTGGCAAATTGTAACCTCTTCTGCACGTCTTTTATTTAACAGAGGGACTTTGCGGGAGATTCTTGCAAATAAATTAGCTTCACACAGGCGTCTTCTAACTGTCACAGCACTTACAGGTAACTCCAGACTGTCTTTGATCATCCTGGAGCTGATCAATGGGTGAGCCTTTGCCATTCTGGTTATTCTTCTATCCATTTTGATGGTTGTTTTCCATTTTTCTTCCACGCATCTCTGTTTTTTTTGTCCATTTTAAAGCATTGGAGATCATAGTAGATGAACAGCCTATAATTTTTTGCACCTGCGTATAAGTTTTCCCCTCTCCAATCAACTTTTTAATCAAACTACGCTGTTCTTCTGATCAATGTCTTGAATGTCCCATTTTCCTCAGGCTTTCAAAGAGAAAAGCATGTTCAACAGGTGCTGGCTTCATCCTTAAATAGGGGACACCTGATTCACACCTGTTTGTTCCACAAAACTGATGAACTCACTGACTGAATGCCAGACTACTATTATTGTGAACACCCCCTTTTCTACTTTTTTTTTACTAATAGCCAAATTTCATAGCCTTAAGAGTGTGCATATCATGAATGCTTGGTCTTGTTGGATTTGTGAGAATCTACTGAATCTACTGGTACATTGTTTCCCATGTAACAATAAGAAATATACTCAAAACCTGGATTAATCTTTTTAGTCACATAGCACTACTATTATTCTGAACACTACTGTAAGCCAATAATAATGTGAAAAATAGGTCTTAAAATTTGGCTGAAAGACACCTTAAGCACCGAAATCTCACTTCAATCAATCAATCAATCAATTTTTTTATATAGCGCCAAATCACAACAAACAGTTGCCCCAAGGCGCTTTATATTGTAAGGCAAGGCCATACAATAATTATGTAAAACCCCAACGGTCAAACGACCCCCTGTGAGCAAGCACTTGGCTACAGTGGGAAGGAAAAACTCCCTTTTAACAGGAAGAAACCTCCAGCAGAACCAAGCTCAGGGAGGGGCAGTCTTCTGCTGGGACTGGTTGGGGCTGAGGGAGAGAACCAGGAAAAAGACATGCTGTGGAGGGGAGCAGAGATCGATCACTAATGATTAAATGCAGAGTGGTGCATACAGAGCAAAAAGAGAAAGAAACAGTGCATCATGGGAACCCCCCAGCAGTCTAAGTCTATAGCAGCATAACTAAGGGATGGTTCAGGGTCACCTGATCCAGCCCTAACTATAAGCTTTAGCAAAAAGGAAAGTTTTAAGCCTAATCTTAAAAGTAGAGAGGGTGTCTGTCTCCCTGATCTGAATTGGGAGCTGGTTCCACAGGAGAGGAGCCTGAAAGCTGAAGGCTCTGCCTCCCATTCTACTCTTACAAACCCTAGGAACTACAAGTAAGCCTGCAGTCTGAGAGCGAAGCGCTCTATTGGGGTGATATGGTACTATGAGGTCCCTAAGATAAGATGGGACCTGATTATTCAAAACCTTATAAGTAAGAAGAAGAATTTTAAATTCTGTTCTAGAATTAACAGGAAGCCAATGAAGAGAGGCCAATATGGGTGAGATATGCTCTCTCCTTCTAGTCCCCGTCAGTACTCTAGCTGCAGCATTTTGAATTAACTGAAGGCTTTTTAGGGAACTTTTAGGACAACCTGATGATAATGAATTACAATAGTCCAGCCTAGAGGAAATAAATGCATGAATTAGTTTTTCAGCATCACTCTGAGACAAGACCTTTCTGATTTTAGAGATATTGCGTAAATGCAAAAAAGCAGTCCTACATATTTGTTTAATATGCGCTTTGAATGACATATCCTGATCAAAAATGACTCCAAGATTTCTCACAGTATTACTAGAGGTCAGGGTAATGCCATCCAGAGTAAGGATCTGGTTAGACACCATGTTTCTAAGATTTGTGGGGCCAAGTACAATAACTTAAGTTTTATCTGAGTTTAAAAGCAGGAAATTAGAGGTCATCCATGTCTTTATGTCTGTAAGACAATCCTGCAGTTTAGCTAATTGGTGTGTGTCCTCTGGCTTCATGGATAGATAAAGCTGGATATCATCTGCGTAACAATGAAAATTTAAGCAATACCGTCTAATAATACTGCCTAAGGGAAGCATGTATAAAGTGAATAAAATTGTTCCTAGCACAGAACCTTGTGGAACTCCATAATTAACTTTAGTCTGTGAAGAAGATTCCCCATTTACATGAACAAATTGTAATCTATTAGACAAATATGATTCAAACCACCGCAGCGCAGTGCCTTTAATACCTATGGCATGCTCTAATCTCTGTAATAAAATTTTATGGTCAACAGTATCAAAAGCAGCACTGAGGTCTAACAGAACAAGCACAGAGATGAGTCCACTGTCCGAGGCCATAAGAAGATCATTTGTAACCTTCACTAATGCTGTTTCTGTACTATGATGAATTCTAAAACCTGACTGAAACTCTTCAAATAGACCATTCCTCTGCAGATGATCAGTTAGCTGTTTTACAACTACCCTTTCAAGAATTTTTGAGAGAAAAGGAAGGTTGGAGATTGGCCTATAATTAGCTAAGATAGCTGGGTCAAGTGATGGCTTTTTAAGTAATGGTTTAATTACTGCCACCTTAAAGCCTGTGGTACATAGCCAACTAACAAAGATAGATTGATCATATTTAAGATCGAAGCATTAAATAATGGTAGGGCTTCCTTGAGCAGCCTGGTAGGAATGGGGTCTAATAAACATGTTGATGGTTTGGATGAAGTAACTAATGAAAATAACTCAGACAGAACAATCGGAGAGAAAGAGTCTAACCAAATACCGGCATCACTGAAAGCAGCCAAAGATAATGATACGTCTTTGGGATGGTTATGAGTAATTTTTTCTCTAATAGTTAAAATTTTGTTAGCAAAGAAAGTCATGAAGTCATTACTAGTTAAAGTTAATGGAATACTCAGCTCAATAGAGCTCTGACTCTTTGTCAGCCTGGCTACAGTGCTGAAAAGAAACCTGGGGTTGTTCTTATTTTCTTCAATTAGTGATGAGTAGTAAGATGTCCTAGCTTTACGGAGGGCTTTTTTATAGAGCAACAGACTCTTTTTCCAGGCTAAGTGAAGATCTTCTAAATTAGTGAGACGCCATTTCCTCTCCAACTTACGGGTTATCTGCTTTAAGCTACGAGTTTGTGAGTTATACCACGGAGTCAGGCACTTCTGATTTAAAGCTCTCTTTTTTAGAGGAGCTACAGCATCCAAAGTTGTCTTCAATGAGGATGTAAAACTACTGACGAGATACTCTATCTCACTTACAGAGTTTAGGTAGCTACTCTGCACTGTGTTGGTATATGGCATTAGAGAAATGTAAATGTTATTAAGAAATGATCAGACAGAAGGGAGTTTTCAGGGAATACTGTTAAGTCTTCTATTTCCATACCATAAGTCAGAACAAGATCTAAGATATGATTAAAGTGGTGGGTGGACTCATTTACTTTTTGAGCAAAGCCAATAGAGTCTAATAATAGATTAAATGCAGTGTTGAGGCTGTCATTCTCAGCATCTGTGTGGATGTTAAAATCGGCCACTATAATTATCTTATCTGAGCTAAGTACTAAGTCAGACAAAAGGTCTGAAAATTCACAGAGAAACTCACAGTAACGACCAGGTGGACGATAGATAATAACAAATAAAACTGGTTTTTGGGACTTCCAATTTGGATGGACAAGACTAAGAGACAAGCTTTCAAATGAATTAAAGCTCTGTCTGGGTTTTTGATTAATTAATAAGCTGGAATGGAAGATTGTTGCTAATCCTCCACCCCGGCCCGTGCTACGAGCATTCTGACAGTTAGTGTGACTCGGGGGTGTTGACTCATTTAAACTAACATATTCATCCTGCTGTAACCAGGTTTCTGCAAGGCAGAATAAATCAATATGTTGATCAATTATTATATCATTTACCAACAGGGACTTAGAAGAGAGAGACCTAATGTTTAATAGACCACATTTAACTGTTTTAGTCTGTGGTGCAGTTGAAGGTGCTATATTATTTTTTCTTTTTGAATTTTTATGCTTAAATAGATTTTTGCTGGTTATTGGTAGTCTGGGAGCAGGCACCGTCTCTACGGGGATGGGGTAATGAGGGGATGGCAGGGGGAGAGAAGCTGCAGAAAGGTGTGTAAGACTACAACTCTGCTTCCTGGTCCCAACCCTGGATAGTCACGGTTTGGAGGATTTAAGAATATTGGCCAGATTTCTAGAAATGAGAGCTGCTCCATCCAAAGTGGGATGGATGCCGTCTCTCCTAACAAGACCAGGTTTTCCCCAGAAGCTTTGCCAATTATCTATGAAGCCCACCTCATTTTTTGGACACCACTCAGACAGCCAGCAATTCAAGGAGAACATGCGGCTAAACATGCCACTCCTGGTCCGATTGGGGAGGGGCCCATAGAAAGCTACAGAGTCCGACATTGTTTTTGCAAAGTTACACACCGATTTAATGTTAATTTTAGTGACCTCCGATTGGCGTAACCGGGTGTCATTACTGCCGACGTGAATTACTATCTTACCAAATTTACGCTTAGCCTTAGCCAGCAGTTTCAAATTTCCTTTAATGTCGCCTGCTCTGGCCCCCGGAAGACAATTGACTATGGTTGCTGGTGTCGCTAACTTCACATTTCGCAAAACAGAGTCGCCAATAACCAGAGTTTGATTCTCGGCGGGTGTGTCGTCGAGTGGGGAAAAACGGTTAGAGATGTGAACGGGTTGGCGGTGTACACGGGGCTTCTGTTTAGGGCTACGCTTCCTCCTCACAGTCACCCAGTCAGCCTGCTTTCCCGGCTGCTCGGGATCTGCCAGGGGGTAACTAACGGCGGCTAAGCTACCTTGGTCCGCACCGACTACAGGGCCCTGGCTAGCTGTAGAATTTTTTCATGGTGCGGAGCCGAGTCTCCAATTCGCCCAGCCTGGCCTCCAAAGCTATGAATAAGCTACACTTATTACAAGTACCGTTACTGCTAAAGGAGGCCGAGGAATAACTAAACATTTCACACCCAGAGCAGAAAAGTGCGGGAGAGACAGGAGAAGCCCCCAGTGCTAAATCGGCTAAGAGCTAGTAGCTACGCTAAGCTAGCGGATTCCTAAAAACACGCAAAGTGAATAATGTGTAAATAATTTAGAGGTGATTCAGCAGAAGGAGTGCTTTAGTTAAGGCACGTAAAGATTACACTGGGAAACAAATCGTAATCTAGATAACTAGATCAATCTAACTGCGCAGATTAAACAGCTAACAGATACAGAAAAACACCGCTGTGCTCCGGAACAGGAAGTGATACAATACCGCAGTGAGAGCCAACCACCAGTAGAGAGCCAACCACTTGAATACAAAAATTATTTGCACTTTAAGGGTTAAGGTTACCAATTAATCTGGTTGTGGGTTTGGAACCTTCCAGGGGAACTACAACCAGTGAGCACAGAATTTCAGTAGTTCAACAAACCAGAGAACTGACCTTTGCCATTCAAATTTGACTTAAAGAACCATTTTTTTTTTTTTTTTATTGAACTGATCTCACGGAACCCCAGTTTCCAGGGCACCCATGAGATATCTTTGCTACACTGAACTGGGATCGAATGAAGAAGCTCACGTCACTCACGTATGTGTTTGCAACGCCACTGGAGATGTGTGCTCTTGTGATCACCTTAATGTCTACGCCTGTATGTACGTTCACCAAATATCTTAAAACACTCTAATCCCACTTTGATCAAACTTGGGAGGTACACTGGGCCTATGGATGGGAAGACGTGATTTGGTATTAGTTTGGATCGGTTCAAGGTCAGCTGTCAAGATCAGATTTGTGGCCCCATGCTAGGAAAATGGCTAATTTATGGAAATTAGTTCATAGTACATACACAAAAATAAACTTGACTAATTAATGTTACACACAACTCCATCAAAACAGCAGAACCTGGTAAAACAGAGTCCAACATTCAGAAGGACTGAAGAATAGCGCCCTCTTGAGGAGATAATTTGTCCTCATTGCATCGATGGTCGTTACACCTGTATGTTTTGCCAAATTTTCCAACTTTGCATTTATTCCTTGTCAGGACAACTGCAATGATTTTCAACACAGAAGTTGTTTTAAACAGTCCATCTGTTTGTTGTTTATTTGTGTGTGTGTGTGTGTGTGTGTGAATTAACATGTATTTAGTATGCATGCAAAATTTTCTTTTCAATATATTTGCACATTTACAACATATTGTGTCGCCAAATCACTAAATAATCAGCTTCCACCAACAAATAAAAACCATCAAAACCACTGAGGCTGCCGCTGCCTGTGAGCGGCACGCTTGGTTGGGGCCCTGATGGCGCCCACCTCTTAACTACCTTCTCTCTCGGTTGCTTGTTAGATTGGAGTCTGCTGGAAGGAGAAAGAAAGAGACAAATATATATGGAAGTGGAACAATGCCAAAGTTTAGATTTTGTGTTTTCTGTTTCGGCAACACTGATTTGACGTGTTCACTGAACACCATGCAGTGCTGCCAGAAGAAACAGTCAACCTCCCGCACAATAAATCAAATCAATTTTATTTATATAGCGCCAAATCACAACAAACAGTTGCCCCAAGGCGCTTTATATTGTAAGGCAAGGCCACACAATAATTACGGAAAAACCCCCAATGGTCAAAACGACCCCCTGTGAGCAAGCACTTGGCAACAGTGGGAAGGAACAATGTGTGAGGTTGTTATGACCTTGAACACAAAGTGGAGATGTAAACATTATTATATGTGCGAGGTATCTGAACGGTCCTGAATATGGCAGTTTTTATGCTCCTTTCCTGCTGAATGGCTGAAGTACTCAGGACTGTTAAATACACTCGTCATTGCAAATCCTATTTGTGAGAATCAACTTTAATGTTCTCTTAATTGCCAATTTTGCTTTGAATCCTGACTGCTAAAACCATCTGTATATTCAAACTGAATTATGATTAATCACTGGGTAATACTTTAGCCATTACTGCTGTTCAAGAGTTTTCCACTATGTGAGCAACAAAAATCTCTCTTCCTTTCACGCTTTGTTGGTGGTGTTTTGAGTAAATGTGTGAAAATGTTCTGAAAAATGTCACCTGTATCATTTTAGAATTTGAGCAATGTCTCTGTCTGTGTTCGCCACAGACGGAGACATTAAATGACGGAGTCATTAAATTGGTCAAAAACTAAAATAATGTTATTTGGAAATTATAAATTGGATGTGCAAATACAGTTAAATATACTTGGGGTAAATACAGTTTATGTCAAGGAAAATAAGTTGTTAGGTGTGATTATTGATGATAAAATTAACTGGAAAGCTCATAATCATCATATTCAAAAGAAAGTTTCTAAAAGTATTGCAATATTGAATAAGGCAAAGTATATTCTAGATGGTAAATCACTACATACTTTGTATTGTGCATTGATTGCACCTTATTTGACATACTGTGCGGACGTTTGGGGTAAAAACTATAAAAATACATTACAATCATTATTCATCCTTCAAAAAGAGCATTAAGAATAATTCATAATTCAGGGTTTTGGGATCATACCAATCCGTTGTATATTAAAAGTTTATGATTTGATTTCATTTAAGACTGTTCAGTTGATGCATAAAGCAAGAAATAAACAATTACCTCTCAGAATTCAAGAATATTTTAAGGTGAGAGAAGGAATGTATAATTTAAGGGGTATGATTTATTTTAAAATTGCAGGCGCTAGGACGACTAGGAGGTGCTTCTGTGTTTCCATTTGTGGCCCCAAAAAAATTGAATAATTTACCGGAGAAACTTAAGCAATGTCCAGATATTAACTGGTTCAAACATTTATACAAACAAATGGTATTTTCTAGATATGTATTAGATTAATAGGGTTGAGTTGTGTTATATATAGAGGCTGTTGTACTGGAACCTTTGTTTTTTTTTTTTTTGTGAGTTGTCTGGAAAAATACTTGACTTCTTTTATCTGTAAGTATGTGCTGCTGTGTTCAGATTATGTTGGATATAAATGTCTATGAACAGGCACATATTCCTGTTTGATTTTATACAGGAAGGTAGGTGTGGATAAGCGTTGCTTCTGCCTACGCCTTTAGGCACCATGTATTTGGTTTATTTTCTTATATTTCTTTTCGTCTTTGACTTTTCTGTTGAGTTTGGTCATTTGTATATGAGTGAATTTCTGTTATGCATGGGTGTCTAATAAATTATATATATATATATATATATATATATATATATATATATATATATATATATATATATATATATATATATATATATATATATATATATATATATAATTCTGAGGTGTTCTGTCCCATTTCTGCCAAACTTGGTATGTGGATGAGGGTTGGCCCTGGAATTGCCCTGAAAGGGTTCATTCTGACAAAGATCAAGGACCCACACATTGATGGGTCTTAGAATCACCAAGACAAATTTGCAAAAAGTCAGTGTTTGGTGTTCAAGTCACATCTGTCTGTTAACCTGCTCTCACCAGGATCTTTGCCCAGTTTCAACCAAACATGGTCTGTGGGTTTATATGTCCACCTTGAAATTCTGCTTAAAGCTCCACTGTGCAGCATTTAGCACCATCTAGTGGTTGGACTGCAGATTGCACTGTGTCACCACTGGTCATGACTTTGTTTCCCTTTTATGTTTTCACTTCTGTGGCAACAGAAATTTATGGTCACTTCAGTTGAGTTGTTTTGTTCTTCATTGAAGACATTTGGGTTTAAAATCAAAAGATGAATATGAGACAAGAGTTCAGAATTTCAGCTTTTATTTTCTGGTATATACATTTAGATGTGTTAAAAAATTATCTTAAAGCAAATAACATTTAGTATTTGGTGGCATAACCTTTATTTGAAATAACTGGCTGAAACATGCGACCCATGGACATCACCAAACCGTTGCATTCTTCATTTGTGATACTTTTCCAGGCTTTTAGTGCAGCTTCTTTTAGTTCTTGTTTGTCTTGGGTCGGGGGGGGCTCTCCCTTCAGTCTCCTCTTGAGGATGGTGACATGCATGCTGCTCTGTTGGGCAAAGGTCAAGTGATTGACTTGGCCATTCTAAAGCCTTCCCCTGATGAAGTCGTTTGTTTTGTTGGAACTGTGCTTTGGGTCATTATCATGCTGCATGATAAACTCCTCCCCATTAGTTTGGACACCTTTTTCTGTAAATTGGCAGACAAAATGTTTCTGTACACTTCAGAATTCATTCTGCTGCAACCATCATCAGTTACATTATCAATAAATATTAATCAGCCTGTTCCAGAAGCCATGCAAACCCAATCCATGATATTACCTCCACCATGCTTCACAGATGAGCTTGTATGCTTTGGATCATAAGCAGTTCCTTTCTATCTCCACACTTTGGCCTTTCCATCACTTTGGTAGAGATTAATCTTGGTCTCATCAGTCCATAAGATTGTGTTCCAGAACATTTGTGAATCATCTCTATACTTCTTTGCAAATTGTAATCTGGCTGGTGAGTGGTTTGCATCTTGTAGTATGACCTCTATGTTTCTGCACTCGGAGTCTTCTTAGAACAGTAGATTGTAATACCTTCACCCCTGCACTGTGGAGATTGTTGGTGATGTCTCTTACTGATGTTTTTGAGGTTTTCTTCACAACTCTCACAATATTTCTGTCATCACCTGCTGCTGTTTTCCTTGGCCGACCTGTTCGCTGTCTGTTGCTCAGTACACCAGTATTTTCTTTCTTTTTCAGGACATTCCAATTGTTGTGCTGGCTATGCTCAATGTTCGTCCTTTTCCTTCTTTCTCAGCTTCAAAATGGTTTGCTTTTCTCCCAGCTCTCTGAGCTTCATATTGGTTTATACACTTTAACAAGAAATGTAGTCTTGATAGGTTAAACCCAAGGCTAAAACCTACACTAGTCATGCAGAGCTATTTAACGTGTGAACCATCAACCTAAAAGGCAACACCTGGGCAACAAGAAGCACCTGTCTGTCACATGTTCCAATAGTTTTGCTCACTTGAAAAATGGGTGTGTTCAAACAAAGGATGGTATGTCCTGAGTTCTTTAAGACATATAAGACAATACCAGGAAATAAAAGCTGAAATTCTGAACTCTTGTCTCATATAAATTTTTTGATCTTAAACCCAAATGCCTTTAGTGAACAACAAAAACAAAGGAATTGGCCTTACTGTTCCAATACTTTTGAAAGAGACTGTATGTATATAGCACCAAATCACAACATACGTATGAGGGGTGATTGAGAAGTTTTGAGCCTGACCCAGAGAAAGTAGGGCATTGTTCTCCATCTTTTATATTCTGATAAACCAACATTTCTCCAGAATGTGTGAACTTTTGACTCACTGGGTTCAATGTTGAGAAATGTTGGTTTCTCAGAATGCAAAAGATGGAGAACCATGCCCTACTTTTTCTGGGTCAGGCTCAAACCTTGTTAATCCCCCCTCATAAGTCACCCCAAGGCACTTCACAAGGGTAAGGGCTAACCGGCTAAGGGTTTACCAACCCCTTTGAGCAAGCATGTAGGTAACATTGGTAAGGGAAAACTCACTTGGGCAAGATTTGAGGAAGAAACCTCAAGCAGACCAGACTCAGATAAGATAATTATAGTGGGCGATTTTAACATCCACACAGATGCTGAGAATGACAGCCTCAACACTGCATTTAATCTATTATTAGACTCTATCGGCTTTGCTCAAAAAGTAAATGAGTCCACCCACCACTTTAATCATATTTTAGATCTTGTTCTGACTTATGGTATGGAAATAGAAGACTTAACAGTATTCCCTGAAAACTCCCTTCTGTCTGATCATTTTTTAATAACATTTACATTTACCCTGATGGACTACCCTGCAGTGGGGAATAAGTTTCATTACACTAGAAGTCTTTCAGAAAGCGCTGTAACTAGGTTTAAGGATATGATTCCTTCTTTATGTTCTCTAATGTCATATACCAACACAGAGCAGAGTAGCTACCTAAACTCTGTAAGGGAGTTAGAGTATCTCGTCAATAGTTTTACATCCTCATTGAAGACAACTTTGGATGCTGTAGCTCCACTGAAAAAGAGAGCTTTAAATCAGAAGTGTCTGACTCCGTGGTATAACTCACAAACTCGTAGCTTAAGCAGATAACCCGTAAGTTGGAGAGGAAATGGCGTCTCACTAATTTAGAAGATCTTCACTTAGCCTGGAAAAAGAGTTTGTTGCTCTATAAAAAGCCCTCCGTAAAGCTAGGACATCTTTCTACTCATCACTAATTGAAGAAAATAGAACAACCCCAGGTTTCTTTTCAGCACTGTAGCCAGGCTGACAAAGAGTCAGAGCTCTATTGAGCTGAGTATTCCATTAACTTTAACTAGTAATGACTTCATGACTTTCTTTGCTAACAAATTTGACTATTAGAGAAAAAAATTACTCATAACCATCCCAAAGATGTATCGTTATCTTTGGCTGCTTTCAGTGATGCCGGTATTTGGTTAGACTCTTTCTTTCCGATTGTTCTGTCTGAGTTATTTTCATTAGTTACTTCATCCAAACCATCAACATGTTTATTAGACCCCATTCCTGCCAGGCTGCTCAAGGAAGTCCTACCATTATTTTAATGCTTCAATCTAAATATGATCAATCTATCTTTGTTAGTTGGTTATGTACCACAGGCCTTTAAGGTGGCAGTAATTAAACCATTACTTAAAAGCCATCACTTGACCCAGCTATCTTAGCTAATTATAGGCCAATCTCCAACCTTCCTTTTCTCTCAAAGATTCTTGAGAGGGTAGTTTAAACAGCTAACTGATCACCTGCAGAGGAATGGTCTATTTGAAGAGTTTCAGTCAGGTTTTTAGAATTCATCCATAGTACAGAAACAGCATTAGTGAAGGTTACAAATGATCTTCTTATGGCTTCGGACAGTGGACTTATCTCTGTGCTTGTTCTGTTGGACCTCAGTGCTGCTTTTGATACTGTTGACCATAAAATTTTATTACAGAGATTAGAGCATGTCATAGGTATTAAAGGCACTGCGCTGCGGTGGTTTGAATCATATTGTCTAATAGATTACAGTTTGTTCATGTAAAATGGGGATCTTCTTCACAGACTAAGTTATTATGGAGTTCCACAAGGTTCTGTGCTAGGACCAATTTTATTCACTTTATACATGCTTCCCTTAGGCAGTATTATTAGACGGTATTGCTTAAATTTTCATTGTTACGCAGATGATACCCAGCTTTATCTACCCATGAAGCCAGAGGATACACACCAATTAGCTAAACTGCAGGATTGTCTTACAGACATAAAGACATGGATGACCTCTAATTTCCTGCTTTTAAACTCAGATAAAACTGAAGTTATTGTACTTGGCCCCACAAATCTTAGAAGCATGGTGTCTAACCAGATCGTTACTCTGGATGGCATTTCCCTGATCTCTAGTAATACTGTGAGAAATCTTGGAGTCATTTTGATCAGGATATGTCATTCAAAGCGCATATTAAACAAATATGTAGGACTGCCTTTTTGCATTTACGCAATATCTCTAAAATCAGAAAGGTCTTGTCTCAGAGTGATGCTGAAAAACTAATTCATGCATTTATTTCCTCTAGGCTGGACTATTGTAATTCATTATTATCAGGTTGTCCTAAAAGTTCCCTAAAAAGCCTTCAGTTGGTTCAGAATGCTGCAGCTAGAGTACTGACGGGGACTAGCAGGAGAGAGCATATCTCACCCGTGTTGGCCTCTCTTCATTGGCTTCCTGTTAATTCTAGAATAGAATTTAAAATTCTTCTTCTTACTTATAAGGTTTTGAATAATCAGGTCCCATCTTATCTTACGGACCTCGTAGTATCATATTACCCCATTAGAGCGCTTCGCTCTCAGACTGCGGGCTTACTTGTAGTTCCTAGGGTTTGTAAGAGTAGAATGGGAGGCAGAGCCTTCAGCTTTCAGGCTCCTCTCCTGTGGAACCAGCTCCCAATTCAGATCAGGGAGACAGATACCCTCTCTACTTTTAAGATTAGGCTTAAACTTTCCTTTTCGCTAAGGCTTATAGTTAGGGCTGGATCGGGTGACCCTGGACCATCCCTTGGTTATGTTGCTTTAGACGTAGACTGTGGGGGGGTTCCCATGATGCACTGTTTCTTTCTCTTTTGCTCCGTATGCATCACCTCTGCATTTAATCATGAGTGATCGATCTCTGCCCCCCTTCTCGCATGTCTTTTTCCTGGTTCTTTCCTCAGCCCCAACCAGTCTCAGCAGAAGACTGCCCCTCCCTGAGCCTGGTTCTGCTGGAGGTTTTCTTCCTGTTAAAAGGGAGTTTTTCCTTCCCACTGTGGCCAAGTGCTTGCTCATAGGGGGCGTGTTGACCGTTTGGGTTTTCATAATTATTGTATGGCCTTGCCTTACATATGGAGCGCCTTGGGGCAACTGTTTGTTGTGATTTGGCGCTATATAAGAAAAAAGTTGATTGATTGATTGATTGATTATTTGAAATAACTGGCTGAAACCTGCGACCCATGGACATCACCAAACCGTTGCATTCTTCATTTGTGATACTTTTCCCAGGCTTTTAGTGCAGCTTCTTTAGTTCTTGTTTGTCTTGGGTCGGGGGGGGCTCTCCTTCAGTCTCCTCTGAGGGGTGACATGCATGCTGCTCTGTTGGCAAAGGTCAAGTGATTGACTTGGCCATTCTAAAGCCTTCCCCTGATGAAGTCGTTTGTTTTGTTGGAACTGTGCTTTGGGTCATTATCATGCTGCATGATAAACTTCCTCCCCATTAGTTTGGACACCTTTTTCTGTAAATTGGCAGACAAAATGTTTCTGTACACTTCAGAATTCATTCTGCTGCAACCATCATCAGTTACATTATCAATAAATATTAATCAGCCTGTTCCAGAAGCCATGCAAACCCAATCCATGATATTACCTCCACCATGCTTCACAGATGAGCTTGTATGCTTTGGATCATAAGCAGTTCCTTTCTATCTCCACACTTTGGCCTTTCCATCACTTTGGTAGAGATTAATCTTGGTCTCATCAGTCCATAAGATTGTGTTCCAGAACATTTGTGAATCATCTCTATACTTCTTTGCAAATTGTAATCTGGCTGGTGAGTGGTTTGCATCTTGTAGTATGACCTCTATGTTTCTGCACTCGGAGTCTTCTTAGAACAGTAGATTGTAATACCTTCACCCCTGCACTGTGGAGATTGTTGGTGATGTCTCTTACTGATGTTTTTGAGGTTTTCTTCACAACTCTCACAATATTTCTGTCATCACCTGCTGCTGTTTTCCTTGGCCGACCTGTTCGCTGTCTGTTGCTCAGTACACCAGTATTTTCTTTCTTTTTCGGACATTCCAAATTGTTGTGCTGGCTATGCTCAATGTTCGTCCTTTTCCTTCTTTTCTCAGCTTCAAATGGTTTGCTTTTCCCCCAGCTCTCTGAGCTTCATATTGGTTTATACACTTTAACAAGAAATGTAGTCTTGATAGGTTAAACCCAAGGCTAAAACCTACACTAGTCATGCAGAGCTATTTAATGTGAACCATCAACCTAAAAGGCAACACCTGGGCAACAAGAAGCACCTGTCTGTCACATGTTCCAATAGTTTTGCTCACTTGAAAAATGGGTGTGTTCAAACAAAGGATGGTATGTCCTGAGTTCTTTAAGACATATAAGACAATACCAGGAAAAAAGCTGAAATTCTGAACTCTTGTCTCATATAAATTTTTTGATCTTAAACCCAAATGCCTTTAGTGAACAACAAAAACAAAGGAATTGGCCTTACTGTTCCAATACTTTTGAAAGAGACTGTATGTATATAGCACCAAATCACAACATACGTATGAGGGGTGATTGAGAAGTTTTGAGCCTGACCCAGAGAAAGTAGGGCATTGTTCTCCATCTTTTATATTCTGATAAACCAACATTTCTCCAGAATGTGTGAACTTTTGACTCACTGGGTTCAATGTTGAGAAATGTTGGTTTCTCAGAATGCAAAAGATGGAGAACCATGCCCTACTTTTTCTGGGTCAGGCTCAAACCTTGTCAATCCCCCCTCATAAGTCACCCCAAGGCACTTCACAAGGGTAAGGGCTAACCGGCTAAGGGTTTACCAACCCCTTTGAGCAAGCATGTAGGTAACATTGGTAAGGGAAAACACACTTGGGCAAGATTTGAGGAAGAAACCTCAAGCAGACCAGACTCAGAGGGGTGACCAACTGCTTAGGCCATATTAACAAATAGCTTGCCTTCTCTTGTAGTAAGCAAAATGTATGATCCTCCATTTTACAAAAATGAGGATTCTCAAAGTTGTTAGCCTGCGCTAGCAATAAATAGTGTACAGGGGAGTAGCCACTAAGCCCTTTTCATTTTCTTCTGCCTTCTGGCACTGCACAAAGCCTGGTAAGTTAGTCCTTTAGAGCTTTCTGCCTCAAGATGGTGGTGGAAGATGATGGCCTCCATGTGGAGGCCTACTCCCATGTAGATAATGAAGAGTTTATTCTTATGTTCCGATCATATGTTATGTTATGAAAACAGTAAGATTCATTGATACACGCAATTATACACTAATGAAATGATGGTTACAAATACTATATTCCTACTTCTGCTAATAAACACCGCTAAGTACAATAAAATGTAGCTTTAAAGGATTTATTTTAGGTCATGGTCACTGGGGTGAAGATCAATAATTTAGGTTTTAAATCAGACTTGGATCAAACTTGAACTGGCCTTCGAAGACCAAAGGTCAATCATTTCAGTGAAGGTCAAGGGAACAGAAGCCAAAGGTCAGATTTTCACTAGGCAAAACGTGTGCCGTTTATCTGGAAATTCTGTGATAAACATGGTATCCACATCTTTCTTGATGCTTTCATACCTAACTGCCTCAGTAACTTCATGTACACAGGTACTATCGCCTAGTCCTTTTATTTAAATTCTTGACATTCCCAGTATTCAAACTGTGAGCTTCCTTGACATGAACACATTTTGCAGAATAACGTGATTTCTCAGGTCCCTCCATGATCTTACCCCAGAAGCCATTGGTGCACTTGCAGTGGAACATCTCAGCCTCTTTGACCTGACAAGCTGCTCCATTCTTGCATGGATTTGGCTGGCAGGGGTTGTTTCCGCATTCACCCACACCACTGCCGTAAAGAATGTTGCCATCGTTCGGCTGTAGATTCAGCACTCGGTTGTTGACATCGAGCAGGCGGATGCAGCCCCCAGACCTGTGCCCACTGCTGTCCTTTCCTTTACACTGCAGAACACACACAAAGCACAGCATCACAAAGTCTGACAGAGCCTGCAAGTGAACATGAATTCTGAGTTTACTGAGTGTTTTTCTGAGGTGAGTTGACTGTGACAGTATCTTAATTTGGTATTCATTACACCCACATGCAGCGGTAGGCCAAACAGGGGTATCGTTTTCAACCTTGTGGATTGATCTGATTTGGACTAACCTTGGTTATATGATCAAGGTTCACCTAAAGACAAAGTGGTTTGATTTTGTAACAAAATGGCTAAAAGTCAATATCACAGGCGAAACAGTGAGAAAGTATAGGCTCACTTCTGACGTGGCCCTTTCTGTGTGGCGTTTGCCTGTTCTCCCCCCGTGTTTGGGTGGGTTCCCTCCAGGTGTTCCGCCTTCCTACCACTTCCAAGGACATGGAGGTTAGGTTGACTTGGTGACTCTAAATTGACTGTAGATGTGAATGTGTTTGTTCCTGAATTATAGACTGTTGGATTGTCCAGGCTGTACCCCACCTCACCCCCAATGACTGCTGGGATTGGGTCGAGCCCCCTGTGACCTTTAACTGGAATGATTGGGTTCAGAAAACGGATGGATGGATGCTTGGAAGGAGTTAGCCACAGTAAAAGGGCTACTTTGAGGACATAGTCTCACCTATGGTTATTGTTAAACCAGTGGTGCCCAAAGACATTCCAGAAAGGGTCAACAGGGGGTAATTTCACTGATGAACTCATCCTATGTGCTCAAAGTGATGTTATACATGGCCCTTTCTGGAATGTCTTCGGACACCACTGTGTTAAATACAAAGTCAAATCAACTTTCTGTATATGACCTTTACCTTAGATGACCTTGAAAGGTCAAACTCATTTAGAATGGCTACTGCAAGGAATTGGTAGCAAAGTGAGTAGTACACTTGCTTTGAGAACTGAAGGTTCCTGGTACCCGTTGTGCATGTAAGGTGGAGCTGTGTCAGGAAGGGCATCCAGCATAACCCTCCTTCTGCACCTTTTGGCAGTGATTTGGATTCTAGTCCTAAACTTTTCACTAATCATTTTGAACATCGGTGCCTGTAATTCTGCAATCAAGTCAATAATCAGAAAAATAAACATTGAGTCTGTGCTGGAGATCCACCCTCTCACGAGCTCTTTAGCTGGTGTTACACAGGGGATCCTTGTCTGACCTCCACACTCTCACCAAACAAAGGTCTTACTCCTGTTTCATGTCCTCAGGCACGCCTCCGATGAACAGGTTGGTGTCCAGGTTGAGGCCTTCTGTGCCGTGTGGGCTCTCGCCCTTGACGTGCGGCTCGTTGTCCACGCTGAGCATGGCGCTGCGCCGACTGCGAGTCACCACCAGCTGGTGCCAGCGGCCCTGCTTGATGGGTACTTTGCTGACCACCGTTCCCGTGCCTGAACCTGTGTTGAACCTGAGACAAATCAGAGTGGATAGAAACCATCAACATTAAAGTCTTTACACTCACTGCTGTCAGCCTGTATTCTTCACACTATCCATATTTCCCCAAAAATGTTTCTTCCTTACTGAGCAGCTCCTAATGATGAGGAGAATATTCTTAAATGTCTCCACAAGCAGGAGAGAGATGAAAGAAAAGAAGATATGAGGCGTCTCATTTGGGATTCTAAACTATGTGGCAGACATACTCGCTTTCACACCATCTTTTCAACCCCAGATTCTATTTAATGAGATTTTGTTGAGAAAAAGGCCACATCCTTGCAGGATAGCGCTGCCGTGGATGTGCACCCACATATCGTAGTATTAGCACAACCTGAGAGCAATTATCTGCCACAAATAATTAGCTCTTCTCTCCACATTTTGGATTTGCAGAGCTGTGGGTGGTAATCTCACAGCTGTATTTTTGGAACAGCTTCATCTGAAAACGCCGGCGACTAATGATCTTCGGTTTGCTATTGGTTTGACTCTGAATGGAGTACTCTAACCTGGTTGGCTTGTGAAGGACCTAATAGTGAAGCAGATATAAGTATGATTTCTGGCCAGAATTGTTCACTTGGTGAAACATTCAGTCACAGATCATCCAAACTATACCTTTTTGCAATCTTTGTGATCAGACACATAATGTGGTATAGCTTTCAATATGATTGGAGCATTTTTAGATTTTGACCTCTGTGCAATTCTTCATTGACCCCTACCTGGCCGCCATATTGGATTTTCAAGTGGCCAGCACTTTTTCCTCAAACACTGATTTATGAAGAACATTCATGTCAAATCTGATGCTTGCATCACCAAGTGAAGGATTGTTTCAGTTATCTGCTGCACTATAAAGGTCTGCAAGGAGTCAGGAGGAAAAACAAACCTCAAATGATAAGGAAGTCACATAAACGTATGCAGTGTAGAATCTCTAATCACTCTGTATCCAGTCCCATAGTGGGGAACCGACGAAAACTTACTATTCCTGCAATTTAAAATACCAGCATCCAAAAGCACGATGGGCCCTGCAGAGCAATATTTGTATCACACACCTCAAATACTCATATCACAGGCGGTTCTAGGGTGGGGTAGCCCCGTCAAAACAATTTCAATTCACCCTATTGAGATATCCCATAATCCTTTGCACACCAGAGAGTTGCTCCAGTCTAAACAACATAGAGAATCCACATGATGACAACTGTAAATGAACATACTACCAAAATGTAATTTTTTATGCTTTTCATCACATTATTAAGCGACTGCAGGCATGAGACCCTGAAAACTTGCTAAAACAAATATTCCAAATAATCTGTGTCTGCCACGTTTAATCTTAATGAATGCAAATCGAATTTCAGACATCTTATATAAATTACTCTGGAACAAACAGGACAAACAGTGCTGTAAAGGACAATAAGCAGGATGTTAAAGAGGAAACTTCACTTTCCCTCGGAACAACATGAACAGGAAGCAATCGCAGCTCACAGAGATTCCCACTGAAAATAACGGAGGAACAACCTGAGCTTCTTGTATTTTTACATAAAACAAACACAATAACAACATCTAAAAACCGGTAATATATTCACGAGAGTTTTAGGCACGATATACAAAGAGTTTTATGTTGTGATGTTAATGCTTTTGTCCATGTGCAGTTGTTATAGCGCAGCCTGATCAGACAGTTTTCAATGTTAATGACATCTCGCAGAGCGGCAAACTCTCCGAAGTTTTTGGAGATTTTGCGGGATTTGAAACCTCAATAGGGTGATTTAAAATGCTGTTTTCAGCCTCAGTTCCTCACTCTTATTCCCTTAATGATCCAGCTAACCCTATAGTGTCCACAGTTTTCATAAAACCCATGACCATGTGAAGCCATTAATCCAAAACTAACATTAAATACAGACCTGGTCGTTGCCCTGGGTGATAAACTGTAAACATCTGGCAAGCTTTTAATACCAATTTTGGATTAATTCCTTGGTCAACAGTCTCACATTGTGATTGATGGAGTGAGCTCTTGAATATTAAAATGGCGCATTTCAGTCTGATGCTTCCAACTCCATCACTTCCTTTGGTGTGTTCCAGAGATTCTTTAGGACCTTTAAAGAAAATGTTTGTTAATTCCTGGGAGTTAATTCTGGTTTCCTTCCTCAATGATGTGTGGTCATCATTGTCCCAAGTGTACTGCAGTATATTGTTGTACAAAAGATTGCTTGTGGTACCAGGAATCTTACAGGGTGGTTCCTAAGGGGGAACCTGGAGTGGGGAAATCATAAACTGTGCTCCTGAAGCCTTGGCTTACTTCATTAGAAATGTTTCTATCTTCCTGCTACTAAATGCAAGAATGTGCTGGTTCTCCAATTCACCCTGAATTATGCCAAATAGTTATTCATAAGCTTCAGTTGCTGGATTCTTCAGAAACATTCTGTGTGATTTAAAGAGTCATCCATAATTCTGACTTTGTATAACACATATGGTTTGTAAAAAAAAAAAAGGTAATATGGGCAGTAAAAAATTATTATTATGGAATATTTTTAAACAAGGTCTGTGTGAAGTACTATATTGTAATCAGTCCGATGTCTGTCTGTCTGTGAACAATTTAACTGAAAATGTTAGGAAGGATTGTTCACCAAACGTGGTGGGAATATTACATGGCCAGATATCTTAAGATCATTAACTTCTGGAGAGGATCAAGAAAAACAATGTCCAAAAAAAGCACTTTCATCTATATCGCCACAACCTATAAGGCGAGAGATGATCTGAAGTCGATACTGATCAGCAAAATATTTGTGATTAATTGGTATAAGTACTGTCATGATGAAGTCACAAGGACGTCATGCTGGTTCAAAAATGACATTGTTCTTTCTCTTTGAGGTTACCATGCTCCCTGTTTATAAATGAGCTCAGTTTAGGAGAGAGAGAGTCATAAACACAGGATGTTGTGTTAGCTTTCACCAAAATGCTGGAAGATTCTAAAGCCCCTCTCCCACAGAAGGCAGCTACTGGCATGTTATACTCGCCAGCGGTTGCTGCCAATACCGCTGACTGCTGGTGTGTGCCCGCTGTGTGACCACTGGTTCAGTGGTTCAGTTCACCTGGCGAGGTTCAGTAGTGTTTATCATAGCATGTCATCTGCTACTTCCTGGCCAGTGTTTTATCAAATTTATTTATTTTTTCCATTTTATCTGGACAACCTGGTGCTTTTCAGCCTGTCACACAGATACTGTGTGTGTGACATGTTAGTGGTGTGTAAGTGGTGACCACATGATGAGTGAAGTTGAGTGGTGATAGTTTTGAACATAACCAAAGCACTCACCACACCCTGGCAAGTGCCAGCAATGATGTGGAATTGTGTAACATGTTTTCTGGCAGATAGTGCTCATTTGGGTGATGACTGCTGCATGCACCTCTAAATGCCAGAAACCCTTTCTGTGTGAGTAGCTTAGGGCCCATTCCTGCCATCCCTACAGGACCTGTATGCCTCCAGGGCCCTGAGGCGAGCAAGGAAGATTGTGGCTGATTCCTCCCACCATGGACACAAAGGGTTTGTCACCCTCCCCTCTGGCAGGAGGCTGAGGTCCATCAGGACCAAAACCTCAACACATAAAAACAGCTTCTGTCCATCTGCAGCTGGACTCAAAAACAATGCCAGAGACCCCCACTTACTCTGCCTCCCTCCTCCATTACCATAAAGTACTGATTGGTCATCCCTGTACTGAAAGGTACTGTACATCTGCACTCCAATCACGTGTTTTTGCACTGTCCTATTCCATTACAACTTATTTACAGTGAATATACGAGGTCTGTTAGAAAAGTATCCGACCTTTTTATTTTTTTCAAAAACCTGAATCACGTGTGCTTGCATGAGCCAACCTTGAACCTTCGTGCGCATGCGTGATTTTTTTCACGCCTGTCGGTTGCGTCATTTGCTTGTAAGCAGCCTTTGTGTGAGGATGGGTGGAGTCTCTCGTCGTTTTTTCTTTGCAAGGAAAGTGAACGCTGTGGTGATGCTGGACCATCGTGTGACTCTCCGAGAAATTGTGGAAGAGGTGGACATCAGCACTTTTTCGGCACATTCCACTGTGACAGAAGATTTGGCCATGAAAAGAGTTGCAGCAAAATTCATCAGCACAAAGTTGATGGCGAAGCAAAAGCGCCACCGTGTTGAAGCCTCACAGGACATGTTGTGACATGTCCAGCTCGTCCACAATTTCTTGGATAGTCACACGACTGAAAAGCCATCGAAAGCCGTCTGAATCTTCAGAATGGTGGAAGAGGTGGGCATGTCCCAACATGTCCTGTGAGGCTTCAACACGGTGGCGCTTTTGCTGCGCCATCAGCTTCGTGCCGATGAATTTTGCTGCAACTCTTTTCATGGCCAAATCTTCTATCACAGTGGAATGTGCCGAAAAAGTGCTGATGTCCACCTCTTCCACAATTTCTCGGATAGTCACACGACGGTCCCACATCACCACAGCGTTCACGTTGGAAATGATCTGGTCCTTTCAGCATGTTGATGGCCGACCAGAGCGTGGCTCATTCTCCACCGTTGTGCGGACATTTTTAAACCGGTTGTACCGCTCCTTAATCTGTGTGATGCCCATAGGATCGTCACGGAAAGCCGTTTGAATAATCCGAATGGTTTCCACCTGGCTGTCGCCCAGTTTCTGGCAAAATTGATGCAGTCACGCTGCTCCAGTCGTTCTGCCATTTCCTTGCAAAGAAAAAACGACGAGAGACTCCACCCATCCTCACACAAAGGCTGCTTACAAGCAAATGATGCAATCGACAGGAGTGAAAAAATCACGCATGCACACGAAAGTTCAAGGTTTGCTCATGCAAGCACACGTGATTCAAATCCATCAGGTTTTTGAAAAAAATAAAAGTTCGGATACTTTTCTAACAGACCTCGTACTTTTATCTATTTGACACTTTTTCACTTTTTGTAGAAGTGCATTTCTTTTCCTATTGTTTATGCACCAATAACAAATCAAATTCCTTGTATGTGCGAACTTACTTCGCAATAAATTCAATTCATGGATTCAAATTTCCTGTCTCCAATGCAGGTCAACGTAGCCCACCAGAGGGTGCTGTTGTATTGGCAGAGATAAACGTTTGGGGACAGTTCACTGACTTACACAGAACTTACTCAACTTTTGCCACTGGAGGGTAGCTGCATTGATATTGCACTGCATGGAACAGTACCGTAGCTTGGCAGAGCTGATCGTTGACTCAACATATGAAACATCACGTGACGTATCCTATATAAACTGAATGTAACTCTATGACTGCATCACTTGCGGCTGTTGCGTCGCCGAGACAGGTTCTACATATTCCTTCATATTGCTACATATTTCTTCATGCCCAAGCAACCTAGAGGAGGTGATACGTCCAATCAAGCCTCTGACGTTGGCTAAGGTTGGTGGAGGGAAACTGAGAAATAACGATGTACTAGCAGAAGTGACACAGGTGCTCAACTCTTGCCAGTGTTTTAGCCTGAATGTAGAGATTTTAAACACGTTGAACATTTTTCCGGGATCACAATGTACATCAGTGTTGACTGACTGACGTCAACTTATCTCCTGGGGAGTCTGGTCAATGGGAAGCAACTTTTCACTCTCCATCAGTAAACGCCGGGCTAATCAGTTAGAGTGTGAAGGGGCCATTATGAAACAAATTATCACCAGGGCTTTTATAGACAAAACACTGCACACTCAAATGTCTGCATGTACTACAAACAGGAACCACTGGGCACGGACATGTGCAGAGTTTGTATCAACCCACTGATGCTTTCCATTTGGACTGTTTTTAATCTGCTGCATACTGTAATATGCGTGACACTTAGCAGCATGGATGCACCGTAGTTGACATTGATATTTCTTTGCAATTGCATAACTGCACTAAATTTTCATTTGGACCTGCTGCACACATTTCACTGCATATGTTAACTTACCACCATCTGCAAACATAATCATGTCAATTTGCAAATCTGAACACATTTCTGATTCCTCGCCCTCATGCTCTTAACGTGACAATCTGCTCGAGAAGCTTCTTTGTTTATTTTCTCATCAGCACTGTTTCTCAAGATGCTCGGTTGCTGTAATTATTTGCCTCGTTATCTCCACTCCTCTCTACTTGTCTTTTTCTTATCGCCAATCTCTCGGTCGCCACTATGACGACCCCGTTTACTCACGTGGATCATTAAAGTTTTCTTTAATGGAAGAAAAACATCCCAAATCGGCGGCTTGCAACATCATCGCCCTTGTGGGCCGGCTCACCTGAGCTCCACCTTGCCGTTCAGCAGAGCCAGAGAGATGAAGTCCTTCTTGCCATCCTGGCCGTTGTAGAGGAGGATGCCCGTCATTTCGGCCGCTCTGAACTCCATGGCGATGCGGACAGTGTAGTAGGCGGACATGGTGGCGAAGGCCAAGTAGGACTTGCCACCGAATGATGGGATGAAGTACTTGATCACTGTGGAGGAATGAAGACAACATGTCAATCACATCATGAAGTGATGTGCTTTATCACAGCCTAATAGGCAGATAATGTGCATAATTAAACGCAAGTGGTGCTGCTTCTTGATGACAGAAAAATAAGCTTTTCCGCGAGGTTATTTTCAGAATGATGTTCTTCTGGAATGGTTGATGAATTGATCAAAAGGAGAGGGTCGAGCTGAGCGCAAATGCACACAAAAATCTTTGTTGTTCTGCCACTCAACAATAATGATTATTATTTTCCCTTTTCTGCCTCGGGCGCTGCGTCTCTCCGGTTCTTTCTGCCCGAGGAGAATGGCAGCTGATGAGCGGCGTCTTTTCTGATCTATGGGAGGGTGGCATGCGGTCTGCATGCACGTGTATCATTTAGCCACTTCGACTCAAAAGGCGTGCATTGATTCTCACTAACTAATTCCAATCCAAGCAATTAGTGGCAGTTATAGTAAACCTACTGTGTGAGATTCATTATAACAGTGGGTAAAAAATTGGGTAAAGATGGAAGAAACAAACCAGCTGTGCTGGTCGAGAAGTTCTGTGTGATTTATGATTTTCTCTGTGGTGCTGATTGGACTCATCGGCTCCTCCCTCTTGAGGTGCTGAACCTGCCGGAGTCACTTTAGATGATTTTCAAGCAGACGTGTCTATTCATCCCACTGGTACTCTCAGTTAAAAAGTAAAAAAAAAAAAAAAAAAAGATCCTGCCGTTAAACCGATATTCTCAGCCCTTAGCACTGATTGTTCGCACGATGTTGTAAATGACCCAATAAATCCACATCTGCGATGTTTGATTTCTTTCACATATTGCACTTTAAGGGTTAAGGTTCCAATTAATCTGGTGTGTGGGTTGGAACCTTCCAGGGGAACTACAACCAGTGAGCACAGAATTTCAGTAGTTCACAAACCAGAGAATGACCTTTGCCATTCAAATTTGACTTAAAGAACCATTTTTTTTTTTTTTTTTATTGAACTGATCTCACGGAACCCCAGTTTCCAGGGCACCCATGAGATATCTTTGCTACACTGAACTGGGATCGAATGAAGAAGCTCACGTCACTCACGTATGTGTTTGCAACGCCACTGGAGATGTGTGCTCTTGTGATCACCTTAATGTCTACGCCTGTATGTACGTTCACCAAATATCTTAAAACACTCTAATCCCACTTTGATCAAACTTGGGAGGTACACTGGGCCTATGGATGGGAAGACGTGATTTGGTATTAGTTTGGATCGGTTCAAGGTCAGCTGTCAAGATCAGATTTGTGGCCCCATGCTAGGAAAATGGCTAATTTATGGAAATTAGTTCATAGTACATACACAAAAATACTTGACTAATTAATGTTACACCAACTCCATCAAAACAGCAGAACCTGGTAAAAGAGTCCAACATTCAGAAGGACTGAAGAATAGCGCCCTCTTGAGGAGATAATTTGTCCTCATTGCATCGATGGTCGTTACACCTGTATGTTTTGCCAAATTTTCCAACTTTGCATTTATTCCTTGTCAGGACAACTGCAATGATTTTCAACACAGAAGTTGTTTTAAACAGTCCATCTGTTTGTTGTTTATTTGTGTGTGTGTGTGTGTGTGTGAATTAACATGTATTTAGTATGCATGCAAAATTTTCTTTTCAATATATTTGCACATTTACAACATATTGTGTCGCCAAATCACTAAATAATCAGCTTCCACCAACAAATAAAAACCATCAAAACCACTGAGGCTGCCGCTGCCTGTGAGCGGCACGCTTGGTTGGGGCCCTGATGGCGCCCACCTCTTAACTACCTTCTCTCTCGGTTGCTTGTTAGATTTCTGCTGGAAGGAGAAAGAAAGAACAAATATATATGGAAGTGGAACAATGCCAAAGTTTAGATTTTGTGTTTTCTGTTTCGGCAACACTGATTTGACGTGTTCACTGAACACCATGCAGTGCTGCCAGAAGAAACAGTCAACCTCCCGCACAATAAATCAAATCAATTTTATTTATATAGCGCCAAATCACAACAAACAGTTGCCCCAAGGCGCTTTATATTGTAAGGCAAGGCCACACAATAATTACGGAAAAACCCCCAATGGTCAAAACGACCCCCTGTGAGCAAGCACTTGGCAACAGTGGGAAGGAACAATGTGTGAGGTTGTTATGACCTTGAACACAAAGTGGAGATGTAAACATTATTATATGTGCGAGGTATCTGAACGGTCCTGAATATGGCAGTTTTTATGCTCCTTTCCTGCTGAATGGCTGAAGTACTCAGGACTGTTAAATACACTCGTCATTGCAAATCCTATTTGTGAGAATCAACTTTAATGTTCTCTTAATTGCCAATTTTGCTTTGAATCCTGACTGCTAAAACCATCTGTATATTCAAACTGAATTATGATTAATCACTGGGTAATACTTTAGCCATTACTGCTGTTCAAGAGTTTTCCACTATGTGAGCAACAAAAATCTCTCTTCCTTTCACGCTTTGTTGGTGGTGTTTGAGTAAATGTGTGAAAATGTTCTGAAAAATGTCACCTGTATCATTTTAGAATTTGAGCAATGTCTCTGTCTGTGTTCGCCACAGACGGAGACATTAAATGACGGAGTCATTAAATTGGTCAAAAACTAAAATAATGTTATTTGGAAATTATAAATTGGATGTGCAAATACAGTTAAATATACTTGGGGTAAATACAGTTTATGTCAAGGAAAATAAGTTGTTAGGTGTGATTATTGATGATAAATTAACTGGAAAGCTCATAATCATCATATTCAAAAGAAAGTTTCTAAAAGTATTGCAATATTGAATAAGGCAAAGTATATTCTAGATGGTAAATCACTACATACTTTGTATTGTGCATTGATTGCACCTTATTTGACATACTGTGCGGACGTTTGGGGTAAAAACTATAAAAATACATTACAATCATTATTCATCCTTCAAAAAAGAGCATTAAGAATAATTCATAATTCAGGGTTTTGGGATCATACCAATCCGTTGTATATTAAAAGTTTATGATTTGATTTCATTTAAGACTGTTCAGTTGATGCATAAAGCAAGAAATAAACAATTACCTCTCAGAATTCAAGAATATTTTAAGGTGAGAGAAGGAATGTATAATTTAAGGGGTATGATTTATTTTAAAATTGCAGGCGCTAGGACGACTAGGAGGTGCTTCTGTGTTTCCATTTGTGGCCCCAAAAAAATTGAATAATTTACCGGAGAAACTTAAGCAATGTCCAGATATTAACTGGTTCAAACATTTATACAAACAAATGGTATTTTCTAGATATGTATTAGATTAATAGGGTTGAGTTGTGTTATATAGAGGCTGTTGTACTGGAACCTTTGTTTTTTTTTTTTTTTGTGAGTTGTCTGGAAAATACTTGACTTCTTTATCTGTAAGTATGTGCTGCTGTGTTCAGATTATGTTGGATATAAATGTCTATGAACAGGCACATATTCCTGTTTGATTTTATACACGAGGGTAGGCGTGGATGAGCGTTGCTTCTGCCTACGCCTTTAGGCACCATGTATTTGGTTTATTTTCTTATATTTCTTTTCGTCTTTGACTTTTCTGTTATGAGTTTGGTCATTTGTATATGAGTGAATTTCTGTTATGCATGGGTGTGTAATAAATTATATATATATATATATATATATATATATATATATATATATATATATATATATATATATATATATATATATATATATATATGAGGTGTTCTGTCCCATTTCTGCCAAACTTGGTATGTGGATGAGGGTTGGCCCTGGAATTGCCCTGAAAGGGTTCATTCTGACAAAGATCAAGGACCCACACATTGATGGGTCTTAGAATCACCAAGACAAATTTGCAAAAAGTCAGTGTTTGGTGTTCAAGTCACATCTGTCTGTTAACCTGCTCTCACCAGGATCTTTGCCCAGTTTCAACCAAACATGGTCTGTGGGTTTATATGTCCACCTTGAAATTCTGCTTAAAGCTCCACTGTGCAGCATTTAGCACCATCTAGTGGTTGGACTGCAGATTGCACTGTGTCACCACTGGTCATGACTTTGTTTCCCTTTTATGTTTTCACTTCTGTGGCAACAGAAATTTATGGTCACTTCAGTTGAGTTGTTTTTGTTCTTCATTGAAGACATTTGGGTTTAAAATCAAAAGATGAATATGAGACAAGAGTTCAGAATTTCAGCTTTTATTTTCTGGTATATACATTTAGATGTGTTAAAAAAATTATCTTAAAGCAAATAACATTTAGTATTTGGTGGCATAACCTTTATTTGAAATAACTGGCTGAAACATGCGACCCATGGACATCACCAAACCGTTGCATTCTTCATTTGTGATACTTTTCCAGGCTTTTAGTGCAGCTTCTTTTAGTTCTTGTTTGTCTTGGGTCGGGGGGGGCTCTCCCTTCAGTCTCCTCTTGAGGAGGTGACATGCATGCTGCTCTGTTGGGCAAAGGTCAAGTGATTGACTTGGCCATTCTAAAGCCTTCCCCTGATGAAGTCGTTTGTTTTGTTGGAACTGTGCTTTGGGTCATTATCATGCTGCATGATAAACTTCCTCCCCATTAGTTTGGACACCTTTTTCTGTAAATTGGCAGACAAAATGTTTCTGTACACTTCAGAATTCATTCTGCTGCAACCATCATCAGTTACATTATCAATAAATATTAATCAGCCTGTTCCAGAAGCCATGCAAACCCAATCCATGATATTACCTCCACCATGCTTCACAGATGAGCTTGTATGCTTTGGATCATAAGCAGTTCCTTTCTATCTCCACACTTTGGCCTTTCCATCACTTTGGTAGAGATTAATCTTGGTCTCATCAGTCCATAAGATTGTGTTCCAGAACATTTGTGAATCATCTCTATACTTCTTTGCAAATTGTAATCTGGCTGGTGAGTGGTTTGCATCTTGTAGTATGACCTCTATGTTTCTGCACTCGGAGTCTTCTTAGAACAGTAGATTGTAATACCTTCACCCCTGCACTGTGGAGATTGTTGGTGATGTCTCTTACTGATGTTTTTGAGGTTTTCTTCACAACTCTCACAATATTTCTGTCATCACCTGCTGCTGTTTTCCTTGGCCGACCTGTTCGCTGTCTGTTGCTCAGTACACCAGTATTTTCTTTCTTTTTCAGGACATTCCAAATTGTTGTGCTGGCTATGCTCAATGTTCATCCTTTTCCTTCTTTTCTCAGCTTCAAAATGGTTTGCTTTTCTCCCAGCTCTCTGAGCTTCATATTGGTTTATACACTTTAACAAGAAATGTAGTCTTGATAGGTTAAACCCAAGGCTAAAACCTACACTAGTCATGCAGAGCTATTTAACGTGTGAACCATCAACCTAAAAGGCAACACCTGGGCAACAAGAAGCACCTGTCTGTCACATGTTCCAATAGTTTTGCTCACTTGAAAAATGGGTGTGTTCAAACAAAGGATGGTATGTCCTGAGTTCTTTAAGACATATAAGACAATACCAGGAAATAAAAGCTGAAATTCTGAACTCTTGTCTCATATAAATTTTTTGATCTTAAACCCAAATGCCTTTAGTGAACAACAAAAACAAAGGAATTGGCCTTACTGTTCCAATACTTTTGAAAGAGACTGTATGTATATAGCACCAAATCACAACATACGTATGAGGGGTGATTGAGAAGTTTTGAGCCTGACCCAGAGAAAGTAGGGCATTGTTCTCCATCTTTTATATTCTGATAAACCAACATTTCTCCAGAATGTGTGAACTTTTGACTCACTGGGTTCAATGTTGAAAATGTTGGTTTCTCAGAATGCAAAAGATGGAGAACCATGCCCTACTTTTTCTGGGTCAGGCTCAAACCTTGTTAATCCCCCCTCATAAGTCACCCCAAGGCACTTCACAAGGGTAAGGGCTAACCGGCTAAGGTTTACCAACCCCTTTGAGCAAGCATGTAGGTAACCTTGGTAAGGGAAAACTCACTTGGGCAAGATTTGAGGAAGAAACCTCAAGCAGACCAGACTCAGATAAGATAATTATAGTGGGCGATTTTAACATCCACACAGATGCTGAGAATGACAGCCTCAACACTGCATTTAATCTATTATTAGACTCTATCGGCTTTGCTCAAAAAGTAAATGAGTCCACCCACCACTTTAATCATATTTAGATCTTGTTCTGACTTATGGTATGGAAATAGAAGACTTAACAGTATTCCCTGAAAACTCCCTTCTGTCTGATCATTTTTAATAACATTTACATTTACCCTGATGGACTACCCTGCAGTGGGAATAAGTTTCATTACACTAGAAGTCTTTCAGAAAGCGCTGTAACTAGGTTTAAGGATATGATTCCTTCTTTATGTTCTCTAATGTCATATACCAACACAGAGCAGAGTAGCTACCTAAACTCTGTAAGGGAGTTAGAGTATCTCGTCAATAGTTTTACATCCTCATTGAAGACAACTTTGGATGCTGTAGCTCCACTGAAAAAGAGAGCTTTAAATCAGAAGTGTCTGACTCCGTGGTATAACTCACAAACTCGTAGCTTAAAGCAGATAACCCGTAAGTTGGAGAGGAAATGGCGTCTCACTAATTTAGAAGATCTTCACTTAGCCTGGAAAAAGAGTTTGTTGCTCTATAAAAAAGCCCTCCGTAAAGCTAGGACATCTTTCTACTCATCACTAATTGAAGAAAATAAGAACAACCCCAGGTTTCTTTTCAGCACTGTAGCCAGGCTGACAAAGAGTCAGAGCTCTATTGAGCTGAGTATTCCATTAACTTTAACTAGTAATGACTTCATGACTTTCTTTGCTAACAAAATTTTGACTATTAGAGAAAAAATTACTCATAACCATCCCAAAGATGTATCGTTATCTTTGGCTGCTTTCAGTGATGCCGGTATTTGGTTAGACTCTTTCTTTCCGATTGTTCTGTCTGAGTTATTTTCATTAGTTACTTCATCCAAACCATCAACATGTTTATTAGACCCCATTCCTGCCAGGCTGCTCAAGGAAGTCCTACCATTATTTAATGCTTCAATCTTAAATATGATCAATCTATCTTTGTTAGTTGGTTATGTACCACAGGCCTTTAAGGTGGCAGTAATTAAACCATTACTTAAAAAGCCATCACTTGACCCAGCTATCTTAGCTAATTATAGGCCAATCTCCAACCTTCCTTTTCTCTCAAAGATTCTTGAGAGGGTAGTTGTAAAACAGCTAACTGATCACCTGCAGAGGAATGGTCTATTTGAAGAGTTTCAGTCAGGTTTTAGAATTCATCATAGTACAGAAACAGCATTAGTGAAGGTTACAAATGATCTTCTTATGGCTTCGGACAGTGGACTTATCTCTGTGCTTGTTCTGTTGGACCTCAGTGCTGCTTTTGATACTGTTGACCATAAATTTTATTACAGAGATTAGAGCATGTCATAGGTATTAAAGGCACTGCGCTGCGGTGGTTTGAATCATATTTGTCTAATAGATTACAGTTTGTTCATGTAAATGGGGAATCTTCTTCACAGACTAAAGTTAATTATGGAGTTCCACAAGGTTCTGTGCTAGGACCAATTTTATTCACTTTATACATGCTTCCCTTAGGCAGTATTATTAGACGGTATTGCTTAAATTTTCATTGTTACGCAGATGATACCCAGCTTTATCTACCCATGAAGCCAGAGGATACACACCAATTAGCTAAACTGCAGGATTGTCTTACAGACATAAAGACATGGATGACCTCTAATTTCCTGCTTTTAAACTCAGATAAACTGAAGTTATTGTACTTGGCCCCACAAATCTTAGAAGCATGGTGTCTAACCAGATCGTTACTCTGGATGGCATTTCCCTGATCTCTAGTAATACTGTGAGAAATCTTGGAGTCATTTTTGATCAGGATATGTCATTCAAAGCGCATATTAAACAAATATGTAGGACTGCCTTTTTGCATTTACGCAATATCTCTAAAATCGAAAGGTCTTGTCTCAGAGTGATGCTGAAAAACTAATTCATGCATTTATTTCCTCTAGGCTGGACTATTGTAATTCATTATTATCAGGTTGTCCTAAAAGTTCCCTAAAAAGCCTTCAGTTGGTTCAGAATGCTGCAGCTAGAGTACTGACGGGGACTAGCAGGAGAGAGCATATCTCACCGTGTTGGCCTCTCTTCATTGGCTTCCTGTTAATTCTAGAATAGAATTTAAAATTCTTCTTCTTACTTATAAGGTTTTGAATAATCAGGTCCCATCTTATCTTACGGACCTCGTAGTATCATATTACCCCATTAGAGCGCTTCGCTCTCAGACTGCGGGCTTACTTGTAGTTCCTAGGGTTTGTAAGAGTAGAATGGGAGGCAGAGCCTTCAGCTTTCAGGCTCCTCTCCTGTGGAACCAGCTCCCAATTCAGATCAGGGAGACAGATACCCTCTCTACTTTTAAGATTAGGCTTAAAACTTTCCTTTTCGCTAAGGCTTATAGTTAGGGCTGGATCGGGTGACCCTGGACCATCCCTTGGTTATGTTGCTTTAGACGTAGACTGTGGGGGGGTTCCCATGATGCACTGTTTCTTTCTCTTTTGCTCCGTATGCATCACTCTGCATTTAATCATTAGTGATCGATCTCTGCCCCCCTTCTCGGCATGTCTTTTTCCTGGTTCTTTCCCTCAGCCCCAACCAGTCTCAGCAGAAGACTGCCCCTCCCTGAGCCTGGTTCTGCTGGAGGTTTCTTCCTGTTAAAAGGGAGTTTTTCCTTCCCACTGTGGCCAAGTGCTTGCTCATAGGGGGTCGTTTTGACCGTTGGGGTTTTTCATAATTATTGTATGGCCTTGCCTTACAATATGGAGCGCCTTGGGGCAACTGTTTGTTGTGATTTGGCGCTATATAAGAAAAAAGTTGATTGATTGATTGATTGATTATTTGAAATAACTGGCTGAAACCTGCGACCCATGGACATCACCAAACCGTTGCATTCTTCATTTGTGATACTTTTCCAGGCTTTTAGTGCAGCTTCTTTTAGTTCTTGTTTGTCTTGGGTCGGGGGGGGCTCTCCCTTCAGTCTCCTCTTGAGGAGGTGACATGCATGCTGCTCTGTTGGGCAAAGGTCAAGTGATTGACTTGGCCATTCTAAAGCCTTCCCCTGATGAAGTCGTTTGTTTTGTTGGAACTGTGCTTTGGGTCATTATCATGCTGCATGATAAACTTCCTCCCCATTAGTTTGGACACCTTTTTCTGTAAATTGGCAGACAAAATGTTTCTGTACACTTCAGAATTCATTCTGCTGCAACCATCATCAGTTACATTATCAATAAATATTAATCAGCCTGTTCCAGAAGCCATGCAAACCCAATCCATGATATTACCTCCACCATGCTTCACAGATGAGCTTGTATGCTTTGGATCATAAGCAGTTCCTTTCTATCTCCACACTTTGGCCTTTCCATCACTTTGGTAGAGATTAATCTTGGTCTCATCAGTCCATAAGATTGTGTTCCAGAACATTTGTGAATCATCTCTATACTTCTTTGCAAATTGTAATCTGGCTGGTGAGTGGTTTGCATCTTGTAGTATGACCTCTATGTTTCTGCACTCGGAGTCTTCTTAGAACAGTAGATTGTAATACCTTCACCCCTGCACTGTGGAGATTGTTGGTGATGTCTCTTACTGATGTTTTTGAGGTTTTCTTCACAACTCTCACAATATTTCTGTCATCACCTGCTGCTGTTTTCCTTGGCCGACCTGTTCGCTGTCTGTTGCTCAGTACACCAGTATTTTCTTTCTTTTTCAGGACATTCCAAATTGTTGTGCTGGCTATGCTCAATGTTCGTCCTTTTCCTTCTTTTCTCAGCTTCAAAATGGTTTGCTTTTCTCCCAGCTCTCTGAGCTTCATATTGGTTTATACACTTTAACAAGAAATGTAGTCTTGATAGGTTAAACCCAAGGCTAAAACCTACACTAGTCATGCAGAGCTATTTAATGTGTGAACCATCAACCTAAAAGGCAACACCTGGGCAACAAGAAGCACCTGTCTGTCACATGTTCCAATAGTTTTGCTCACTTGAAAAATGGGTGTGTTCAAACAAAGGATGGTATGTCCTGAGTTCTTTAAGACATATAAGACAATACCAGGAAATAAAAGCTGAAATTCTGAACTCTTGTCTCATATAAATTTTTTGATCTTAAACCCAAATGCCTTTAGTGAACAACAAAAAACAAAGGAATTGGCCTTACTGTTCCAATACTTTTGAAAGAGACTGTATGTATATAGCACCAAATCACAACATACGTATGAGGGGTGATTGAGAAGTTTTGAGCCTGACCCAGAGAAAGTAGGGCATTGTTCTCCATCTTTTATATTCTGATAAACCAACATTTCTCCAGAATGTGTGAACTTTTGACTCACTGGGTTCAATGTTGAGAAATGTTGGTTTCTCAGAATGCAAAAGATGGAGAACCATGCCCTACTTTTCTGGGTCAGGCTCAAACCTTGTCAATCCCCCCTCATAAGTCACCCCAAGGCACTTCACAAGGGTAAGGGCTAACCGGCTAAGGGTTTACCAACCCCTTTGAGCAAGCATGTAGGTAACATTGGTAAGGGAAAACACACTTGGGCAAGATTTGAGGAAGAAACCTCAAGCAGACCAGACTCAGAGGGGTGACCAACTGCTTAGGCCATATTAACAAATAGCTTGCCTTCTCTTGTAGTAAGCAAAATGTATGATCCTCCATTTTACAAAAATGAGGATTCTCAAGTTGTTAGCCTGCGCTAGCAATAAATAGTGTACAGGGAGTAGCCACTAAGCCCTTTTCATTTCTTCTGCCTTCTGGCACTGCACAAAGCCTGGTAAGTTAGTCCTTAGAGCTTTCTGCCTCAAGATGGTGGTGGAAGATGATGGCCTCCATGTGGAGGCCTACTCCCATGTAGATAATGAAGAGTTTATTCTTATGTTCCGATCATATGTTATGTTATGAAAACAGTAAGATTCATTGATACACGCAATTATACACTAATGAAATGATGGTTACAAATACTATATTCCTACTTCTGCTAATAAACACCGCTAAGTACAATAAAATGTAGCTTTAAAGGATTTATTTTAGGTCATGGTCACTGGGGTGAAGATCAATAATTTAGGTTTTAAATCAGACTTGGATCAAACTTGAACTGGCCTTCGAAGACCAAAGGTCAATCATTTCAGTGAAGGTCAAGGGAACAGAAGCCAAAGGTCAGATTTTCACTAGGCAAAACGTGTGCCGTTTATCTGGAAATTCTGTGATAAACATGGTATCCACATCTTTCTTGATGCTTTCATACCTAACTGCCTCAGTAACTTCATGTACACAGGTACTATCGCCTAGTCCTTTTATTTAAATTCTTGACATTCCCAGTATTCAACTGTGAGCTTCCTTGACATGAACACATTTTGCAGAATAACGTGATTTCTCAGGTCCCTCCATGATCTTACCCCAGAAGCCATTGGTGCACTTGCAGTGGAACATCTCAGCCTCTTTGACCTGACAAGCTGCTCCATTCTTGCATGGATTTGGCTGGCAGGGGTTGTTTCCGCATTCACCCACACCACTGCCGTAAAGAATGTTGCCATCGTTCGGCTGTAGATTCAGCACTCGGTTGTTGACATCGAGCAGGCGGATGCAGCCCACCAGACCTGTGCCCACTGCTGTCCTTTCCTTTACACTGCAGAACACACACAAAGCACAGCATCACAAAGTCTGACAGAGCCTGCAAGTGAACATGAATTCTGAGTTTACTGAGTGTTTTTCTGAGGTGAGTTGACTGTGACAGTATCTTAATTTGGTATTCATTACACCCACATGCAGCGGTAGGCCAAACAGGGGTATCGTTTTCAACCTTGTGGATTGATCTGATTTGGACTAACCTTGGTTATATGATCAAGGTTCACCTAAAGACAAAGTGGTTTGATTTTGTAACAAAATGGCTAAAAGTCAATATCACAGGCGAAACAGTGAGAAAGTATAGGCTCACTTCTGACGTGGCCCTTTCTGTGTGGCGTTTGCCTGTTCTCCCCCCGTGTTTGGGTGGGTTCCCTCCAGGTGTTCCGCCTTCCTACCACTTCCAAGGACATGGAGGTTAGGTTGACTTGGTGACTCTAAATTGACTGTAGATGTGAATGTGTTTGTTCCTGAATTATAGACTGTTGGATTGTCCAGGCTGTACCCCACCTCACCCCCAATGACTGCTGGGATTGGGTCGAGCCCCCTGTGACCTTTAACTGGAATGATTGGGTTCAGAAACGGATGGATGGATGCTTGGAAGGAGTTAGCCACAGTAAAGGGCTACTTTGAGGACATAGTCTCACCTATGGTTATTGTTAAACCAGTGGTGCCCAAAGACATTCCAGAAAGGGTCAACAGGGGGTAATTTCACTGATGAACTCATCCTATGTGCTCAAAGTGATGTTATACATGGCCCTTTCTGGAATGTCTTCGGACACCACTGTGTTAAATACAAAGTCAAATCAACTTTCTGTATATGACCTTTACCCTTAGATGACCTTGAAAGGTCAAACTCATTTAGAATGGCTACTGCAAGGAATTGGTAGCAAAGTGAGTAGTACACTTGCTTTGAGAACTGAAGGTTCCTGGTACCCGTTGTGCATGTAAGGTGGAGCTGTGTCAGGAAGGGCATCCAGCATAACCCTCCTTCTGCACCTTTTGGCAGTGATTTGGATTCTAGTCCTAAACTTTTCACTAATCATTTTGAACATCGGTGCCTGTAATTCTGCAATCAAGTCAATAATCAGAAAAATAAACATTGAGTCTGTGCTGGAGATCCACCCTCTCACGAGCTCTTTAGCTGGTGTTACACAGGGGATCCTTGTCTGACCTCCACACTCTCACCAAACAAAGGTCTTACTCCTGTTTCATGTCCTCAGGCACGCCTCCGATGAACAGGTTGGTGTCCAGGTTGAGGCCTTCTGTGCCGTGTGGGCTCTCGCCCTTGACGTGCGGCTCGTTGTCCACGCTGAGCATGGCGCTGCGCCGACTGCGAGTCACCACCAGCTGGTGCCAGCGGCCCTGCTTGATGGGTACTTTGCTGACCACCGTTCCCGTGCCTGAACCTGTGTTGAACCTGAGACAAATCAGAGTGGATAGAAACCATCAACATTAAAGTCTTTACACTCACTGCTGTCAGCCTGTATTCTTCACACTATCCATATTTCCCCAAAAATGTTTCTTCCTTACTGAGCAGCTCCTAATGATGAGGAGAATATTCTTAAATGTCTCCACAAGCAGGAGAGAGATGAAAGAAAAGAAGATATGAGGCGTCTCATTTGGGATTCTAAACTATGTGGCAGACATACTCGCTTTCACACCATCTTTTCAACCCCAGATTCTATTTAATGAGATTTTGTTGAGAAAAAGGCCACATCCTTGCAGGATAGCGCTGCCGTGGGATGTGCACCCACATATCGTAGTATTAGCACAACCTGAGAGCAATTATCTGCCACAATAATTAGCTCTTCTCTCCACATTTTGGATTTGCAGAGCTGTGGGTGGTAATCTCACAGCTGTATTTTTGGAACAGCTTCATCTGAAAACGCCGGCGACTAATGATCTTCGGTTTGCTATTGGTTTGACTCTGAATGGAGTACTCTAACCTGGTTGGCTTGTGAAGGACCTAATAGTGAAGCAGATATAAGTATGATTTCTGGCCAGAATTGTTCACTTGGTGAAACATTCAGTCACAGATCATCCAAACTATACCTTTTTGCAATCTTTGTGATCAGACACATAATGTGGTATAGCTTTCAATATGATTGGAGCATTTTTAGATTTTGACCTCTGTGCAATTCTTCATTGACCCCTACCTGGCCGCCATATTGGATTTTCAAGTGGCCAGCACTTTTTCCTCAAACACTGATTTATGAAGAACATTCATGTCAAATCTGATGCTTGCATCACCAAGTGAAGGATTGTTTCAGTTATCTGCTGCACTATAAAGGTCTGCAAGGAGTCAGGAGGAAAAACAAACCTCAAATGATAAGGAAGTCACATAAACGTATGCAGTGTAGAATCTCTAATCACTCTGTATCCAGTCCCATAGTGGGGAACCGACGAAAACTTACTATTCCTGCAATTTAAAATACAGCATCCAAAGCACGATGGTCCCTGCAGAGCAATATTTGTATCACACACCTCAAATACTCATATCACAGGCGGTTCTAGGGTGGGGTAGCCCCGTCAAAACAATTTCAATTCACCCTATTGAGATATCCCATAATCCTTTGCACACCAGAGAGTTGCTCCAGTCTAAACAACATAGAGAATCCACATGATGACAACTGTAAATGAACATACTACCAAAATGTAATTTTTTATGCTTTTCATCACATTATTAAGCGACTGCAGGCATGAGACCCTGAAAACTTGCTAAAACAAATATTCCAAATAATCTGTGTCTGCCACGTTTAATCTTAATGAATGCAAATCGAATTTCAGACATCTTATATAAATTACTCTGGAACAAACAGGACAAACAGTGCTGTAAAGGACAATAAGCAGGATGTTAAAGAGGAAACTTCACTTTCCCTCGGAACAACATGAACAGGAAGCAATCGCAGCTCACAGAGATTCCCACTGAAAATAACGGAGGAACAACCTGAGCTTCTTGTATTTTTACATAAAACAAACACAATAACAACATCTAAAAACCGGTAATATATTCACGAGAGTTTTAGGCACGATATACAAAGAGTTTTATGTTGTGATGTTAATGCTTTTGTCCATGTGCAGTTGTTATAGCGCAGCCTGATCAGACAGTTTTCAATGTTAATGACATCTCGCAGAGCGGCAAACTCTCCGAAGTTTTTGGAGATTTTGCGGGATTTGAAACCTCAATAGGGTGATTTAAAATGCTGTTTTCAGCCTCAGTTCCTCACTCTTATTCCCTTAATGATCCAGCTAACCCTATAGTGTCCACAGTTTTCATAAAACCCATGACCACATGTGAAGCCATTAATCCAAAACTAACATTAAATACAGACCTGGTCGTTGCCCTGGGTGATAAACTGTAAACATCTGGCAAGCTTTTAATACCAATTTTGGATTAATTCCTTGGTCAACAGTCTCACATTGTGATTGATGGAGTGAGCTCTTGAATATTTAAAATGGCGCATTTCAGTCTGATGCTTCCAACTCCATCACTTCCTTTGGTGTGGACCAGAGATTCTTTAGGACCTTTAAAGAAAATGTTTGTTAATTCCTGGGAGTTAATTCTGGTTTCCTTCCTCAATGATGTGTGGTCATCATTGTCCCAAGTGTACTGCAGTATATTGTTGTACAAAAGATTGCTTGTGGTACCAGGAATCTTACAGGGTGGTTCCTAAGGGGGAACCTGGAGTGGGGGAAATCATAAACTGTGCTCCTGAAGCCTTGGCTTACTTCATTAGAAATGTTTCTATCTTCCTGCTACTAATGCAAGAATGTGCTGGTTCTCCAATTCACCCTGAATTATGCCAAATAGTTATTCATAAGCTTCAGTTGCTGGATTCTTCAGAAACATTCTGTGTGATTTAAAGAGTCATCCATAATTCTGACTTTGTATAACACATATGGTTTGTAAAAAAAAAAAAAGGTAATATGGGCAGTAAAAATTATTATTATGGAATATTTTTAAACAAGGTCTGTGTGAAGTACTATATTGTAATCAGTCCGATGTCTGTCTGTCTGTGAACAATTTAACTGAAAATGTTAGGAAGGATTGTTCACCAAACGTGGTGGGAATATTACATGGCCAGATATCTTAAGATCATTAACTTCTGGAGAGGATCAAGAAAAACAATGTCCAAAAAAAGCACTTTCATCTATATCGCCACAACCTATAAGGCGAGAGATGATCTGAAGTCGATACTGATCAGCAAAATATTTGTGATTAATTGGTATAAGTACTGTCATGATGAAGTCACAAGGACGTCATGCTGGTTCAAAAATGACATTGTTCTTTCTCTTTGAGGTTACCATGCTCCCTGTTTATAAATGAGCTCAGTTTAGGAGAGAGAGAGTCATAAACACAGGATGTTGTGTTAGCTTTCACCAAAATGCTGGAAGATTCTAAAGCCCCTCTCCCACAGAAGGCAGCTACTGGCATGTTATACTCGCCAGCGGTTGCTGCCAATACCGCTGACTGCTGGTGTGTGCCCGCTGTGTGACCACTGGTTCAGTGGTTCAGTTCACCTGGCGAGGTTCAGTAGTGTTTATCATAGCATGTCATCTGCTACTTCCTGGCCAGTGTTTATCAAATTTATTTATTTTTTCCATTTTATCTGGACAACCTGGTGCTTTTCAGCCTGTCACACAGATACTGTGTGTGTGACATGTTAGTGGTGTGTAAGTGGTGACCACATGATGAGTGAAGTTGAGTGGTGATAGTTTTGAACATAACCAAAGCACTCACCACACCCTGGCAAGTGCCAGCAATGATGTGGAATTGTGTAACATGTTTTCTGGCAGATAGTGCTCATTTGGGTGATGACTGCTGCATGCACCTCTAAATGCCAGAAACCCTTTCTGTGTGAGTAGCTTAGGGCCCATTCCTGCCATCCCTACAGGACCTGTATGCCTCCAGGGCCCTGAGGCGAGCAAGGAAGATTGTGGCTGATTCCTCCCACCATGGACACAAAGGGTTTGTCACCCTCCCCTCTGGCAGGAGGCTGAGGTCCATCAGGACCAAAACCTCAACACATAAAAACAGCTTCTGTCCATCTGCAGCTGGACTCAAAAACAATGCCAGAGACCCCCACTTACTCTGCCTCCCTCCTCCATTACCATAAAGTACTGATTGGTCATCCCTGTACTGAAAGGTACTGTACATCTGCACTCCAATCACGTGTTTTTGCACTGTCCTATTCCATTACAACTTATTTACAGTGAATATACGAGGTCTGTTAGAAAAGTATCCGACCTTTTTATTTTTTTCAAAAACCTGAATCACGTGTGCTTGCATGAGCCAACCTTGAACCTTCGTGCGCATGCGTGATTTTTTTCACGCCTGTCGGTTGCGTCATTTGCTTGTAAGCAGCCTTTGTGTGAGGATGGGTGGAGTCTCTCGTCGTTTTTTCTTTGCAAGGAAAGTGAACGCTGTGGTGATGCTGGACCATCGTGTGACTCTCCGAGAAATTGTGGAGAGGTGGACATCAGCACTTTTTCGGCACATTCCACTGTGACAGAAGATTTGGCCATGAAAAGAGTTGCAGCAAAATTCATCAGCACAAAGTTGATGGCGAAGCAAAAGCGCCACCGTGTTGAAGCCTCACAGGACATGTTGTGACATGTCCAGCTCGTCCACAATTCTTGGATAGTCACACGACTGAAAAGCCATCGAAAGCCGTCGAATCTTCAGAATGGTGGAAGAGGTGGGCATGTCCCAACATGTCCTGTGAGGCTCAACACGGTGGCGCTTTTGCTGCGCCATCAGCTTCGTGCCGATGAATTTTGCTGCAACTCTTTTCATGGCCAAATCTTCTATCACAGTGGAATGTGCCGAAAAGTGCTGATGTCCACTCTTCCACAATTTCTCGGATAGTCACACGACGGTCCCACATCACCACAGCGTTCACGTTGGAAATGATCTGGTCCTTTCAGCATGTTGATGGCCGACCAGAGCGTGGCTCATTCTCCACCGTTGTGCGGACATTTTTAAAACCGGTTTGTACCGCTCCTTAATCTGTGTGATGCCCATAGGATCGTCACGGAAAGCCGTTTGAATAATACCGAATGGTTTCCACCTGGCTGTCGCCCAGTTTCTGGCAAAATTGATGCAGTCACGCTGCTCCAGTCGTTCTGCCATTTCCTTGCAAAGAAAAACGACGAGAGACTCCACCCATCCTCACACAAAGGCTGCTTACAAGCAAATGATGCAATCGACAGGAGTGAAAAAATCACGCATGCACACGAAAGTTCAAGGTTTGCTCATGCAAGCACACGTGATTCAAATCCATCAGGTTTTGAAAAAAATAAAAGTTCGGATACTTTTCTAACAGACCTCGTACTTTTATCTATTTGACACTTTTCACTTTTTGTAGAAGTGCATTTCTTTTCCTATTGTTTATGCACCAATAACAAATCAAATTCCTTGTATGTGCGAACTTACTTCGCAATAAATTCAATTCATGGATTCAAATTTCCTGTCTCCAATGCAGGTCAACGTAGCCCACCAGAGGGTGCTGTTGTATTGGCAGAGATAAACGTTTGGGGACAGTTCACTGACTTACACAGAACTTACTCAACTTTTGCCACTGGAGGGTAGCTGCATTGATATTGCACTGCATGGAACAGTACCGTAGCTTGGCAGAGCTGATCGTTGACTCAACATATGAAACATCACGTGACGTATCCTATATAAACTGAATGTAACTCTATGACTGCATCACTTGCGGCTGTTGCGTCGCCGAGACAGGTTCTACATATTCCTTCATATTGCTACATATTTCTTCATGCCCAAGCAACCTAGAGGAGGTGATATGTCCAATCAAGCCTCTGACGTTGGCTAAGGTTGGTGGAGGGAAACTGAGAAATAACGATGTACTAGCAGAAGTGACACAGGTGCTCAACTCTTGCCAGTGTTTTAGCCTGAATGTAGAGATTTTAAACACGTTGAACATTTTTCCGGGATCACAATGTACATCAGTGTTGACTGACTGACGTCAACTTATCTCCTGGGGAGTCTGGTCAATGGAAGCAACTTTCACTCTCCATCAGTAAACGCCGGGCTAATCAGTTAGAGTGTGAAGGGGCCATTATGAAACAAATTATCACCAGGGCTTTTATAGACAAAACACTGCACACTCAATGTCTGCATGTACTACAAACAGGAACCACTGGGCACGGACATGTGCAGAGTTTGTATCCACCCACTGATGCTTTCCATTTGGACTGTTTTTAATCTGCTGCATACTGTAATATGCGTGACACTTAGCAGCATGGATGCACCGTAGTTGAACATTGATATTCTTTGCAATTGCATAACTGCACTAAATTTTCATTTGGACCTGCTGCACCACATTTCACTGCATATGTTAACTTACCACCATCTGCAAACATAATCATGTCAATTTGCAAATCTGAACACATTTCCTGATTCCTCGCCCTCATGCTCTTAACGTGACAATCTGCTCGAGAAGCTTCTTTGTTTATTTTCTCATCAGCACTGTTTCTCAAGATGCTCGGTTGCTGTAATTATTTGCCTCGTTATCTCCACTCCTCTCTACTTGTCTTTTTCTTATCGCCAATCTCTCGGTCGCCACTATGACGACCCCGTTTACTCACGTGGATCATTAAAGTTTTCTTAATGGAAGAAAAACATCCCAAATCGGCGGCTTGCAACATCATCGCCCTTGTGGGCCGGCTCACCTGAGCTCCACCTTGCCGTTCAGCAGAGCCAGAGAGATGAAGTCCTTCTTGCCATCCTGGCCGTTGTAGAGGAGGATGCCCGTCATTTCGGCCGCTCTGAACTCCATGGCGATGCGGACAGTGTAGTAGGCGGACATGGTGGCGAAGGCCAAGTAGGACTTGCCACCGAATGATGGGATGAAGTACTTGATCACTGTGGAGGAATGAAGACAACATGTCAATCACATCATGAAGTGATGTGCTTTATCACAGCCTAATAGGCAGATAATGTGCATAATTAAACGCAGTGGTGCTGCTTCTTGATGACAGAAAAATAAGCTTTTCCGCGAGGTTATTTTCAGAATGATGTTCTTCTGGAATGGTTGATGAATTGATCAAAAGGAGAGGGTCGAGCTGAGCGCAAATGCACACAAAAAATCTTGTTGTTCTGCCACTCAACAATAATGATTATTATTTTCCCTTTTCTGCCTCGGGCGCTGCGTCTCTCCGTCGGTTCTTTCTGCCCGAGGAGAATGGCAGCTGATGAGCGGCGTCTTTTCTGATCTATGGGAGGGTGGCATGCGGTCTGCATGCACGTGTATCATTTAGCCACTTCGACTCAAAAGGCGTGCATTGATTCTCACTAACTAATTCCAATCCAAGCAATTAGTGGCAGTTATAGTAAACCTACTGTGTGAGATTCATTATAACAGTGGGTAAAAAATTGGGTAAAGATGGAAGAAACAAACCAGCTGTGCTGGTCGAGAAGTTCTGTGTGATTTATGATTTTCTCTGTGGTGCTGATTGGACTCATCGGCTCCTCCCTCTTGAGGTGCTGAACCTGCCGGAGTCACTTTAGATGATTTTCAAGCAGACGTGTCTATTCATCCCACTGGTACTCTCAGTTAAAAAGTAAAAAAAAAAAAAAAAAAAGATCCTGCCGTTAAACCGATATTCTCAGCCCTTAGCACTGATTGTTCGCACGATGTTGTAAATGACCCAATAAATCCACATCTGCGATGTTTGATTTCTTTCACATATTCCTCCCCTCACACACCGTCATTCCTCATACTGCTACTTAAGGTGTCACTTTGCAGCCACTTTAAGCAACAATCTGGCAACTCTGCTGCAAAGCAGAAGGAAGAGACTTATTTTGTTAAGAAAAACCAACAACAACAACAAAAAAAGACTAATTCCTTTTGGCTCCTCCTATTTTGCTTGTGGTCACCACAGCAGATCCAGGATGGATCCACAAGTTGATACAGTTTTGCTCTTCCTGATGCAACTCCAGATGTACAAGGAGAATGAAGTATGGGTACAGACCATATGTACTGGACAAACCCGCCATGACATCACTCACTGGCTTTCTGCAAAGCTATTTTTAAACTGTAGAGATAGATAAGACTTCATTGATCTCACAGTGGAGAAATTCACGTTACGTCAGCTCTTAATAAACACACAAGATGGGTGCGAGTAGAAGAAAATGTGCATCAAACAGAGTGTGCAAGGATAAGCAATAATAACACTTGTAACAATACAATAAAATAAGAAAATGAGGTAGAAATAATATATATATATATATATATTTTTTTTTTTTTTCATTTAACCTTTATTTTACCAGGGAAGTCCCACTGAGATTAAAAACCTCTTTTTCAAGTGAGCCCTGGCCAAGATGCAGCAATAAAAATACAGTTACAGTATAACAAATAAATTAATAAATAAATAAATTAAAACAAGTACATGTGAAGGAGGCTGTCTCAAGTGCTCTCAGTCTGGCTTTAAAGTCATTTAATGTGATCAGTTCTGTAAGTTTCCAGTCCTTTTACAAAGTGTTCCATGAAGAAGGGGCAGAGAAGGTGAAGGACCTTTTTCCAGTTTCAGTGCGGACATAAGGAACAGAGAGTAGCAAATCAACACTTCTCTGTGTGATTAAGTTACAGATGTACGAGGGCAGTAATCCAAGCATGGCCTTATAAATAAAAGTATACCAGTGGCTCAACCTCCTGGTGGACAAAGAAGGCCATCTCATTATCTTTACCATAGGATTGGTGTAATTTACCCAATTTGGCTCTTGCTTGCCTCTACTGGTGGTTGGCTCTCACTGCGGTATTGTATCACTTCTTGTTCCGGAGCACAGCGGTGTTTTGCTGTATCTGTTAGCTGTTTAATCTGCGCAGTTAGATTGATCAAGTTACCTAGATAACGATTTGTTTCCCAGTGTAATCTTCACGTGCCTTAACTAAAGCACTCCTTCTGCTGAATCACCTCTAAATTGTTTACACATTATTCACTTTGTGTGTTTTTAGGAATCCGCTAGCTTAGCGCAGCTACTAGCTCTTAGCTGGTTTAGCATGGCGGCTTCTCCTGTCTCTCCCACACTTTTCTGCTCTGGGTGTGAAATGTTTAGTTATTCCTCGGCCTCCTTTAGCAGTAATGGTACTTGTAATAAGTGTAGCTTATTCGTAGCTTTGGAGGCCAGGCTGGGCGAATTGGAGACTCGGCTCCGCACCGTGGAAATTCTACAGCTAGCCAGGCCCCTGTAGTCGGTGCAGACCAAGGTAGCTTAGCCGCCGTTAGTTTCCCTCTGGCAGATCCCGAGCAGCCGGGAAAGCAGGCCGACTGGGTGACTGTGAGGAGGAAGCGTAGCCCTAAACAGAAGCCCCGTGTACACCGCCAACCCGTTCACATTTCTAACAGTTTTTCCCCACTCGGCGACACACCCGCCGAGGATCAAACTCTGGTTATTGACGACTCTGTTTGAGAAATGTGAAGTTAGCGACACCAGCAACCATAGTCAATTGTCTTCCGGGGGCCAGAGCAGGCGACATTGAAGGAAATTTGAAACTGCTGGCTAAGCCTAAGCGTAAATTTGGTAAGATTGTAATTCACGTCGGCAGTAATGACACCCGGTTACACCAATCGGAGGTCACTAAAATTAACATTGAATCGGTGTGTAACTTTGCAAAAACAATGTCGGACTCTGTAGTTTTCTCTGGGCCCCTCCCCAATCGGACCGGGAGTGACATGTTTAGGCCGCATGTTCTCCTTGAATTGCTGGCTGTCTGAGTGGTGTCCAAAAAATGAGGTGGGCTTCATAGATAATTGCTTCTGGGGAAAACCTGGTCTTGTTAGGAGAGACGGCATCCATCCCACTTTGGATGGAGCAGCTCTCATTTCTAGAAATCTGGCCAATTTCTTAAATCCTCCAAACCGTGACTATCCAGGGTTGGGACCAGGAAGCAGAGTTGTAGTCTTACACACCTCTCTGCAGCTTCTCTCCCCCTGCCATCCCCTCATTACCCCATCCCCGTAGAGACGGTGCCTGCTCCCAGACCACCAATAACCAGCAAAAATCTATTTAAGCATAAAAATTCAAAAAGAAAAAATAATATAGCACCTTCAACTGCACCACAGACTAAAACAGTTAAATGTGGTCTATTAAACATTAGGTCTCTCTCTTCTAAGTCCCTGTTAGTAAATGATATAATAATTGATCAACATATTGATTTATTCTGCCTTACAGAAACCTGGTTACAGCAGGATGAATATGTTAGTTTAAATGAGTCAACACCCCCGAGTCACACTAACTGCCAGAACGCTCGTAGCATGGGCCGAGGCGGAGGATTAGCAGCAATCTTCCATTCCAGCTTATTAATTAATCAAAAACCCAGACAGAGCTTTAATTCATTTGAAAGCTTGACTCTTAGTCTTGTCCATCCAAATTGGAAGTCCCAAAAACCAGTTTTATTTGTTATTATCTATCGTCCTCCTGGTCGTTACTGTGAGTTTCTCTGTGAATTTTCAGACCTTTTGTCTGACTTAGTGCTTAGCTCAGATAAGATAATTATAGTGGGCGATTTTAACATCCACACAGATGCTGAGAATGACAGCCTCAACACTGCATTTAATCTATTATTAGACTCAATTGGCTTTGCTCAAAATGAAAATGAGTCCACCCACCACTTTAATCATATCGTTCTGACTTATGGTATGGAAATAGAAGACTTAACAGTATTCCCTGAAAACTCCCTTCTATCTTAATAAGATTTACATTTACTCTGATGGACTACCCAGCAGTGGGGAATAAGTTTCATTACACTAGACGTCTTTCAGAAAGCGCTGTAACTAGGTTTAAGGATATGATTCCTTCTTTATGTTCTCTAATGCCATATACCAACACAGTGCAGAGTAGCTACCTAAACCCCAGGTTTCTTTTCAGCACTGTAGCCAGGCTGACAAAGAGTCAGAGCTCTATTGAGCTGAGTATTCCATTAACTTTAACTAGTAATGACGTCATGACTTTCTTTGCTAATAAAATTTTAACTATTAGAGAAAAAATTACTCATAACCATCCCAAAGATGTATTGTTATCTTTGGCTGCTTTCAGTGATGCCAGTATTTGGTTAGACTCTTTCTCTCCGATTGTTCTGTCTGAGTTATTTTCATTAGTTACTTCATCCAAACCATCAACATGTCTATTAGACCCAATTCCTAACAGGCTGCTCAAGGAAGTCCTACCATTATTTAATGCTTCGATCTTAAATATGATCAATCTATCTTTATTAGTTGGCTATGTACCACAGGCTTTTAAGGTGGCAGTAATTAAACCATTACTTAAAAAGCCATCACTTGACCCAGCTGTCTTAGCTAATTATAGGCCAATCTCCAACCTTCCTTTTCTCTCACAAATTCTTGAAAGGGTAGTTGTAAAACAGCTAACTGATCATCTGCAGAGGAATGGTCTATTTGAAGAGTTTCAGTCAGGTTTTAGAATTCATCATAGTACAGAAACAGCATTAGTGATGGTTACAAATGATCTTCTTATGGCCTCAGACAGTGGACTCATCTCTGTGCTTGTTCTGTTAGACCTCAGTGCTGCTTTTGATACTGTTGACCATAAAATTTTATTACAGAGATTAGAGCATGCCATAGGTATTAAAGGCACTGCGCTGCGGTGGTTTGAATCATATTTATCTAATAGATTACAATTTGTTCATGTAAATGGGGAATGTTCTTCACAGACTAAGGTTAATTATGGAGTTACACAAGGTTCTGTGCTAGGACCAATTTTATTCACTTTATACATGCTTCCCTTAGGCAGTATTATTAGACGGCATTGCTTAAATTTCATTGTTATGCAGATGATACCCAGCTTTATCTATCCATGAAGCCAGAGGACACACACCAATTAGCTAAACTGCAGGATTGTCTTACAGACATAAAGACATGGATGATCTCTAATTTCCTGCTTTTAAACTCAGATAAAACTGAAGTTATTGTACTTGGCCCCACAAATCTTAGAAACATGGTGTCTAACCAGATCCTTACTCTGGATGGCATTACCCTGACCTCTAGTAATACTGTGAGAAATCTTGGAATCATTTTTGATCAGGATATGTCATTCAAAGCGCATATTAAACAAATATGTAGGACTGCTTTTTTGCATTCACGCAATATCTCTAAAATTAGAAAGGTCTTGTCTCAGAGTGATGCTGAAAAACTAATTCATGCATTTATTTCCTCTAGGCTGGACTATTGTAATTCATTATTATCAGGTTGTCCTAAAAGTTCCCTGAAAAGCCTTCAGTTAATTCAAAATGCTGCAGCTAGAGTACTAACGGGGACTAGAAGGAGAGAGCATATCTCACCCATATTGGCCTCGTCTTCATTGGCTTCCTGTTAATTCTAGAATAGAATTTAAAATTCTTCTTCTTACTTATAAGGTTTTGAATAATCAGGTCCCATCTTATCTTAGGGACCTCATAGTACCATATCACCCCAATAGAGCGCTTCGCTCTCAGACTGCAGGCTTACTTGTAGTTTCCTAGGGTTTGTAAGAGTAGAATGGGAGGCAGAGCCTTCAGCTTTCAGGCTCCTCTCCTGTGGAACCAGCTCCCATTCGGATCAGGGAGACAGACACCCTCTCTACTTTTAAGATTAGGCTTAAAACTTTCCTTTTTGCTAAAGCTTATAGTTAGGGCTGGATCAGGTGACCCTGAACCATCCCTTAGTTATGCTGCTACAGACTTAGACTGCTGGGGGGTTCCCATGATGCAATGAGTGTTTCTTTCTTTCTTTCTCTTTTTGCTCTGTATGCACCATTCTGCATTTAATCATTAGTGATTGATCTCTGCTCCCCTCCACAGCACGTCTTTTTCCTGGTTCTCTCACTCAGCCCCAACCAGTCCCAGCAGAAGACTGCCCCTCCCTGAGCCTGGTTCTGCTGGAGGTTTCTTCCTGTTAAAAGGGAGTTTTTCCTTCCCACTGTCGCCAAGTGCTTGCTCACAGGGGGTCGTTTTGACTGTTGGGTTTTTACGTAATTATTGTATGGCCTTGCCTTACAATATAAAGCGCCTTGGGGCAACTGTTTGTTGTGATTTGGCGCTATATAAATAAAACTGATTGATTGATTGATTGATCTCACTTCAGAATATAGTTCACAATGTTGAGTCAGGGTCCTACAGTTCGTAATGAACCTCAAGGAAGCATGATATACAGAGCCAATCTTTCTCAGGCACTGAGCTGAAGCATTCCTATATAACAGGTCTCCATAATCTAAAATAGATAAAAAAGTTGCAGTAACAAGGCAATATATAAACACGATTGGAATAAGAAAATAGGATCATCTTATTTACAATTTGTGAAGTGGAGTTTAGATGTGATAAGGGCATCATCTAATGTGGCATCTTTGAATGGCGCCACCTTAGCATCAACTCCTGGCTAACTCATGAATGAATAAAGAGGCGGAGTGAGGGTGAAACCAGTGTGGCTCAGGTCCGACGACTGAAGCCTGAACATTCCCCCATCTCAGAGTTCCAAAACTAGTTAAGGATAACCGGCTAATATTGGTTCAGCATGTGGCCTCAGCGTCAGTGGACCTGTGAAAACCTGCTGCTCAACATGTCTGTGTACTGTGTCATCACTCATCTGCTGGTCTGTGTTGATAGAACAGGTTGTGTTTCTCCAAGTCCACGACAAAACATCTGATTGTGGCCCAGACTAGCTAAAGGCCATGTATGTATTATGGATTTGTTTTCATAAGTCAAGGGTCCTTGACACCTCTCTCTCTCTCTCTCTCTCTCTCTCTCTCTCTCTCTCTCTCTCTCTCTCTCTCTCTGAGTGCCCACCCGAGTCAGAAGAGTTGGGTGGGCACTCAGAGAGAGGAGAAACCTGTTAGACAAATGAAAAGGTGTGTGAGTCCGCTGTAAAAACCATTACTTGAGGTGCCATGCATCCCATTCTCTCCAGATGCATCTGTTTCTGCTTCAAGTGTAATTAAATCTCTCTCTGCATCGTATATCTGTTCCTGGTGTTCCTTGCTCGCTGGTCTCATTTTCTGCTGACTTCATGACGAAAATTCCACAACAAACATCACTAAGCCACGATACCTGCTAACAGGGCTAAGTGTGCTAACATACAAATTATATAATACTGAAATTTCACTCTGTGGAAATACTGGATCACCATTTCTTAGATTATCTGTTAGTACAACTAACCACACATCCACACATACAACCTTAGATTTTGTAACAAAATGAGCAGAAAAGACACATGCAGTTGGCCCATAGAAGCGACATCCAGGGCCCTTGCGAGTGGACTCATCCATCCATCCATCCATCCATCCATCCATCCATCCATCCATCCATCCATCCATCCATCCATCCATCCATCCATCCATCCATCTATCCATCCATCCATCTATCTATCTATATTCAAGGAGTTTATTTACACCACATACTAAACTATACAGGTAGGATGTAAGGCTGGACAGGCAAGAATTGGTTATAAAATAAACAAAATAGAGGTCATACAAGACATAGAAAACCAAATCATATATGTTTTGGTCTGTATATTATACAAATAATGGATGGTAAGGAGTCCAGCTACTGCGTGCTGGGTAATCGGGAGAGTCGGGAGTTTTCCCGGTGGGCTGGTCCAACCTGGGGCCGTTGTGAGGGGGTGTTAATATATATATGCATACATATATGACCACCACTAACTGTTAGGCTACACAACAAGACACTTGGGCTGCTGTATCATAAAGAGAAGACATTAAGTGTTATAAATGTTTTACAATCACGAAAATTCACAAGAAAATAACTTAAGACGATGCATTCATTACAGTTAGTTCAGTCCAACCAAACCCTGTGCACCCAGATGGGACTTGCGTTACTAGCAAATACAGGAGGAGTGGCCTGTGAGTGAAAAGATGGTCAGAAAAAAGCCAGGTGGAGCTGAAAAAGCTAGATTAAGAAAAAGAAAAGCTTTGCAGGAAGATGCTGCCAAGTGTGCAAAGCTCACAGATATTTTTTCAAGAAGACAGAGCAAAGAGGGAAATGGTAAATAGGGCCGGGCTGTTATGCCCGGATGTCAGCCGTATCTACTACTACTACTTACAGACTTCACTGACTTCATTTCATTTCATTCATTCATTTATTTATTTATTTCATTCATTTAAAAGAAAAACAAAACAAAACAGAAAAGCAGAAATAAAGCATCTCCATTACCAGAATGAAAAGGAGCAGAGAGAAGAACAAGTCTTATATTTTCTGCCCCTTTTTACAATACAATCTTTCAATATCCAGCGTCATTTTTCAACATTATTTAACAGATTGTATTTCTTTAACTTGTCACATACCACTGACTTATTTCATAATTATGACCATTATTAAATAGATTACATCTCTGACAGGTTACATTTTTAAACTTAAAACATTTATACATTATTAACAAATTACTTTTTTTTTTTTTTTTTTACTTCCTTACAGCCCACTAACTTATTTTATAGTTTCATACTTACTTAATACATCTAGTTTAATACGTTTTTTAAATAATTTAAGCGACCTTAATTCTTTAATTTCTTTGTTGAGATTGTTCCATAATTTTACACCATTTACTGCAATACTCTGTTCTTTTACTTTGGTTCTGTATCTTGGTTTTCTAAAGACTTCTATTCCTTTCAGTTTATAACTACTTACTCTTTTCTCAAACATATTTTGAATGTTTGTTGGTAAAGCATTTTTATTAGCTTGGTACATTGTTTGTAATATTTTCAAATCGACCAAATCACGAAATTTAAGTACCCTGTACTTAATGAACAATGGATTAGATGGATCTCTAAAACCACTGTTGCTAATCACCCTTAAAGCCCTTTTCTGCAGAATAAACAAAGGTTGTATATAAGTTGTATATGTTGATCCCCAGATTTCTACACAATAAGTTAAATTTGGGAAAATCAATGAATTGTACAATGTTAATAAACCATAACTATTTAATGAATATTTTACTTTATGCAAAACAGCAATGGCTTTCGCTATTTTTCCTTTTATGTAATTTATGTGTGACTTCCATGTAAGATCTTCATCAATTATGACTCCTAAAAATTTCATTTCTTTTACCCTTTGTATATCCATTCCATCTATTTGTAATGACACATTTTTTTTTGCTCTGTCATTAAACAATATGAAATTTGTCTTATTAATATTTAGTGACAGTCTGTTTATATCAAACCAATGCTTAACCTTTTCCAATTCTGTTTTTATCACTTGTGCTACTTCCTGTATATCTGATCCAGAGTAAAACAGCGTTGTATCATCAGCAAATAAAATGCTACCAAGCACATTAGATACATTCACAAAATCATTGATATACAAAATAAACAGTTTGGGTCCAAGTACTGATCCTTGTGGTACTCCATAAGCAATATTACACAATTCTGATTTGATATTATTTATCTGAACAAACTGTTTTCTGTTTTCTAAGTAGCTTTTTACCCACTGATGTGCAATACCTCTTATTCCATATTGTTGTAACTTGTGAAGCAATCTTGAGTGGTCAATAACATCAAAAGCTTTTTTCAAGTCAATAAAAATACTTACAAAATAATCCTTATTTTCTATTGTTGTTGATATTTTCTTTATTAATTCCATAATTGCCATAGCTGTCGAATGTTTTGTTCTGAATCCATACTGAGCATTATTTAAAATATGATGTTTCTCAGTGAATTTATCCAACCTTGTCACAAAAACTTTTTCCATAATTTTAGAAAACTGTGGAAGCAATGATACTGGCCTGTAATTAGAGAATTTATGTTTGTCTCCATTTTTATATAATGGGACTACCTTGGCAATTTTCATTTCATTTGGAAAAATCCCTGTTGACAGAGACAGATTGCAAATATAAGTAAATGGTTCAATAACAGTTTCTATTATACTTTTTACAGTCATCATGTCTAAATCTTCATGGTCAGTTGATCTTTTGCTTACACAGTTTTTTACAATATTTCTTATTTCATCTTTTTCCACATTGTCCAGGAAAATACTATTGACCGTATTTACGTGTATGTAATGTATCTTCTACTATTGGTTTATTTCCCACCAGACTTGATCCTACATTTGAAAAATAATCATTAAACCCATTTGCCACTTCTTTTATGTCATATATCTCTTTATTTTCTTTGACAAAGTAATTTGGAAAAGTTGCTTTCGCTCCATCACTTTCAATCACACTTTTTATAATTCCCCATGTTGCCCTCATATTATCTTTACTCTTATTTAATTGTTCACTATAATAATCTTTTTTTTGTTTCCTAATTATTGTCAATAGTTTATTTTTATATTTTTTGTATCTGTGTTCTGTTTCCTTTGTTTGCATTTTTTAAAAAGCACCTGTATAAATTGTTTTTCTTTGCACAAGCATTTTTTATTCCCTTTGTCAGCCATGGTTTATTTACTCTTACTAATTTCTATTAATTTACAGTTTTTATTATATGATTTCATCAATATTTTCATAAATGAGTTATATGCTACATTAACATCACTGACATAAACTTCTTCCCAATTTTGATTTTTAAGATCATATTTTAATGCCTCTAAGGCTTTTACTGACTTATCGCTTTTAAAGTTTATAATAGTTTTTTTCTTGTACCTATTTTTATATTTAAATATTGAAAAAACTGGTAAATGATCACTAACATCTGTCATCAAGATCCCATTCCTGATAATTTCATCTGTTCTATTTGTAAATATATTGTCGATTACCGTTGCACTTTGCGATGTAATTCTGGTTGGTTTTGTTATCAAGTGGAATAACCCCAAACTAAACATTGAATTCACAAAATCACTTATTCTTTGGCAACTGGAGCTCTCTATGTTAATGTTAAAGTCTCCACATATAAAAAGCGTTTTGTTTTTAATTTGATGGAATAACTCTATTATTCTATCTGTAAATTTCACAACACAAGTGTCTGGTGCTCTGTATACACAACTGATTAAAATATTCTTAGATGTTTCATGTACAAGTTCCACTGTTACAATTTCTATGATGTCATCCACAGTTGTCATTTCTTCTACAATTGTACATATCAGATCTGCCTTTATGTACAGAGCAACACCACTGCCCCTTTTATCTCTTCTGTTCACAAAATACAGCTCATATCCCTCCATTTGAACATCAGCCATGAGATCATCATTAAGCCAAGATTCAGTGATTGCAACAATACTAAATCTATTTTTAAATTGATTTAAATAATCTTTTATTTGCGACATTTTACAATACAAGCTTCGACTGTTTATATGTAAGAGTGACAGGGTATCTTCTGCAATTTTTTCACTATTCAGCTGTTCTACTGTATAATACTCACAACCAATCGTTTTTAAGTCAAATATACTTTCATCAATATTAGTGTCTATGTCATATATTTTATCATCTATTTCCATGTTTGATCAGATTTTTTTTTTGTTGGTCCAATTACCAACAGACGTCATATTTGATTGTCTATTCAGGTCTGTATTTTGTAAGGTCCTCCATGTTTTTGATTTGTATACCGTTTGTTCCTTCTTTTACTCTAATCCACACTCTACAATTCCAGACCCATGTAGCAACAATGTGCTTCTGTTTTTTTAATAGTCTTGCTTCCCTAGCAATATCTGCATTTTTTTTTTTGTTAAATGCTCATTTATATAGACACTTGTTCCTTTCAAATTCTTTGCCTGTCTTAATACTTCATTTTTATATTTTCTGCTTGTAAATCGTATAACAATGTTAGACAGTTTGTTTTTTCTATCTTTAGTTGGAACAGTATAGCAGTCTGATATTGTGTCTTGATGGATGTCAACACCATTTTGATATAAAAAGTTTGTAACTTGCTGTTCCAATGATTGTCGTTCTTCAGGTGGTGCATTCTCCCCACTGGTTCCACCAGAATCCACCACCCTTGCATATGTCCGATGCCTTGTTTCTAGTCCAGATATTATAACATCATCTTTTCTAGTGAATTGTTCAAGTTCATCTACACGTTGTTCAAGTTTCTTGATGCTCTTGTCCTTCTCTTTAACCAGTTTTTGGAGTTCTTTAATCTCCACCGTCAGCTTGTCTAAATTAGACATGTCGTTTAATATCTGGTTTATTGAGGTCTTTATCTCCTCTATATTTTCCTCAAGTTTCTCCGTTTTCTTGGGTGGTGCCATGTTAACTATCGTGGCTTAGTATGGCCACTGTTAATTGCAAAAAACAATTTTCACCCGTAACCTCCACCACCACAGGTCCGGTCACCGCACACCAACCCTCCCCGTTGCCAACCTCGTTCACAGGCGCCCCCAGCCTCGGTCGTAGCCGCTGCTAGCCACGGATGCAGCCGCCATCAGCCAGGAATGTAGCCGTAGGCGGCCTCAGATGTTACCGCCGCCAGCCTCGGTTGCCTCCGCTGCCAGCCTCGGATGCAGCCGACGCCTCGGGCCTGGATGTATCGCTGCCACCGATGCCTCGGGCCTGGATGAACTGCCGCCACCGATGCCTCGGGCCTGGATGAACCGCCTCCACCGATGCCTCCGCCGCCAGCCCCGGACGTAGCCGCTGTTAGCCTCGGATGTAGCCGACGCCTCGGGCCTAGATGTATCGCTGCCACCGATGCCTCGGCCTGGATGAAACGCCTCCACCGATGCCTCCGCCGCCAGCCCCGGATGTAAGATGGGCAGACACTGTACGATATTTTCAATCGCTGTACTTGGCTCCAGCTCAAACTGTGCGACAAAACCGCAGGTTTTAAAAGTTTGGAGCGCACGATTCATGGTCTCACACTGTACACCAGCCTTATGCTGGGCTTACACTGTGCGATTTTTGGCCCTTTTTCAGACGATTTTTCACTCGTGCGAGAATTTTTTGGATCGCGCTGAGTTTCAGCTTAATCGTGCATCCTGCGTCGTGCAGTCTACATGGAGTAACGAGCTACATTTAACATCTCACGACCACCTCCCGATGGGGAATCATATGGTTGGATAAAAATCAAACCTGTTTGATATTTTGGTCGGCCGTCGTGACTCGTGAGGGTTCTGCGCTGTTCTGTGCATGAGCAAACACTGGAGAGAGCAAAGAGTGATCTCATGTAAAGTCTTGTGGTTTTTTTTATTGTGTTCCCTTGCAATAACCTAATATCATATTAAAGTTCATGCCTATCAGCGTGCACAGTGAGTGGAATCAGGTGGGGGGAGACTGAACGTATATGTGCACGCGCACACACACAGCAGACAACAACAGGATTTACGACAGATGAGCACAGCTGTAAGACTCCGTATGAAATATAGTTTATTTATACAACAGTGTAAGTAGCAGCACCTGTTATGAATGTTTAGGTTTTCTTTTTTACCGTCCTCTCATGAATCATGTTGCTCTGTGTGCACACGCGCGCATTTGCGCTCAGTCCCCCCCCCCCCCCCCCCCCCCCCCCCATTTCACTCACTGTGCGCACTGATAGGCATGAAATAAATTTTTTTTAAAAGGAAAAAAAAAGCTTCTGTTACGTTTTGCTTCCTGACGTGTGGTTTTTGAACGTACAATGTGAGCAGTCAGATCGCACCAGAGCATCGGGCCGTACAGTGTGAGACCATGAATCGTGCACTCTGAACTTTTAAACCCTGCGGTTTTGTCGCACAGTCTGAGCTGGAGCCAAGTACAACGATTGAAAATATCATACAGTGTATTCCCAGCTTAACTAACTTTTACTTTCTATTACAACCCCTGGCAAAAATGATGGAATCACCGGCCTCAGAGGATGTTCAAAAAAAGAAAAAAAGCAGATCACAGACATGACACAAAACTAAAGTCATTTCAAATGGCAACTTTCTGGCTTTAAGAAAGACTATAAGAAATCAAGAAAAAAAGATTGTGGCAGTCAGTAATGGTTACTTTTTTAGACCAAGCAGAGGAAAAAAATATGGAATCACTCAATTCTGAGGAAGAAATTATGGAATCACCCTGTAAATTTTCATCCCCCAAATTAACACCTGCATCAAATCAGATCTGCTCATTGACATTGACCCTATGTGTCTTTTTGCAAGGAATGTTTTTGCAGTTTTTGCTCTATGGCAAGATGCATTATCATCTTGAAAAATGATTTCATCATCCCCAAACATCCTTTCAATTGTCCAAAATATCAACATAAACTTGTGCATTTATTGATGATGTAATGACAGCCATCTCCCCAGTGCCTTTACCTGACATGCAGCCCCATATCATCAATGACTGTGGAAATTTACATGTTCTCTTCAGGCAGTCATCTTTATAAATCTCAATGGAACGGCACCATACAAAAGTTCCAGCATCATCACCTTGCCCAATGCAGATTCAAGATTCATCACTGAATATGACTTTCATCCAGTCATCCACAGTCCACAATTGCTTTTCCTTAGCCCATTGTAACCTTGTTTTTTTTCTGTTTAGGTGTTAATGATGGCTTTCGTTTAGCTTTTCTGTATGTAAATCCCATTTCCTTTAGGCGGTTTCTTACAGTTCGGTCACAGACGTTGACTCCAGTTTCCTCCCATTCGTTCCTCATTTGTTTTGTTGTACATTTTTCGATTTTTGAGACATATTGCTTTAAGTTTTCTGTCTTGACGCTTTGATGTCTTCCTTGGTCTACCAGTATGTTTGCCTTTAACAACCTTCCCATGTTGTTTGTATTTGGTCCAGAGTTTAGACACAGCTGACTGTAAACAACCAACATCTTTTGCAACATTGCGTGATGATTTACTCTCTTTTAAGAGTTTGATAATCCTCTCCTTTGTTTCAATTGACATCTCTCGTGTTGGAGCCATGATTCATGTCAGTCCACTTGGTGCAACAGCTCTCCAAGGTGTGTTCACTCCTTTTTAGATGCAGACTAACGAACAGATCTGATATGATGCAGGTGTTAGTTTTGGGGATGAAAATTTACAGGGTGATTCCATAATTTTTTCCTCAGAATTGAGTGATTCCATATTTTTTTCCTCTGCTTGGTCTAAAAAAGTAACCGTTACTGACTGCCACAATCTTTTTTTCTTGATTTCTTATAGTGTTTCTTAAAGCCAGAAAGTTGCCATTTGAAATGACTTTAGTTTTGTGTCATGTCTGTGATCTGCTTTTTTTCTACAAAATTAAACAACTGAATGAACATCCTCCGAGGCCGGTGATTCCATAATTTTTGCCAGGGGTTGTATAAGCCACCTGATTTTCACAGTCAGTCAGCACATAAATGCCACAGCACAACTCTTAGTATCCCTGTGCGCTGGCGGTTTGTGGGCTGGTTGGATATGAAACTCCCGGGCTGAAAAATGTTCCCAGCACACCCCTGGAGTCCAACATAGAGAAATATAACTTTTCTTCATCCAATATTTCTCTATGTTGGATGACTTGCCATCCATCAATTGTTATGTTCTCCACCCCCCTCCCAAATTAAGCAAACAACAAAGAGTCAAGTAAATTAGATCAATTTATTTTGTTGTGAACAGCATATGAATGCTTCTAAAACGTCAGTAGCGTGCTTGCCTACCTTCTTAGTGTTTTTGGCATCCTTGGAGTTCAATATTTCCACCAGTTCCTCCTCTGTGAACTCAGCAAACCTCGCTGGCAGACGATTTTCTGCTGTTGTTGACAAGTTTGTTGCCATTTTTTCAACCAGCGTCTGTTAGCTAGTTCCTAACCTTCGTATGCTGCGCTCTGATTGGCTAGCTGTTGGCAGTAAGCTCTAACGCTATTGGTCAGTGGGAACCAATCCAATGTAACTTTTGGTTTTAGCCTTTTTGGATTCTTTTGGATCCAACATAACTTTCTGGTGCCAGGCATGCCAAAATACAGGTAAATGATGGACAGAAAGGCTAATCTGTGATTGGCTATTGCAATCTGAGTGGAGAATATATATATATATATATATATATATATATATATATATATACACAGACCAAAACATTTTCCTACCAGGCTGTACCAGGCATGTTTATTTCTGCTCCAAAATTGGAGATTTTAACATGGGACTCTATGAAGAGTGACTCACTTTTGGAGCATTTTAAGGAAGTACAAGTTTTCACTTCAGTGTTGAGCATCTTACACACACACACACACACACACACACACACACACACACACACACACACACACACACACACACACACACACACACAGAACTCGAACCTATGCTTTTGCTGGTAAAACAAATCCAAAAACAGGCTGGAAGGTAATGGAAAAATAGAGTGACATTAACCAACCTTTCTCACACACAGAGCCTCCTCGTCCAGCGGGGCACTTGCAGCTGAAGTCACCCTCCTCATCCTCGCAGGTTCCCCCATGCAGGCACGGGTGGGAATCGCAGGGTTTCTGGACCTTGTGTTGGTGATGCTTGCCCTTAGCATGTGTGGTGGTGAAAGGAGGCGGCATGGTCGTGGTAGCGGGGGCGGTGGTGGTGGGCGGCAGCGTTGTCGTGACTGGTGCTGCAGTCGTGGTTGTTCGCCTGACACTGTAAGGCCGGCGGGTGGTACCCGGTGGGCGACGGGTGACGTATGGTGATGTCACTGGAGCCCGGGCGGTGGTGGCGGCGGTGGTGGTGCTCACAGGGGTGGTGACGGAAGCTGTGGTGGTGGTCGTGGTGGTGAAGATGGGGATGGAGGAGAAACCTGTTAGAGAAATGAGAAGGTGTGTTGAATCCACTGTAAAAACCGCTGATAAATGACCTCATGAAGAACTTTAAAAGTCTTCTCCCTTCCTTGAAGCCCACGCTCTGTGTTACAATTACCTGAAATGCTGAAGTTAATATTCTCATCCTCTGGCTTCTTCACGGCAATGCTGGTGTCTTTGGACGCCTTCAGCTGCTTCAGCAGGGCTCCTTCCACATCCTTCACCGTGTATCTTGTATCTACCATAAACAAGAAGTACGGGCACTCAGGACACGGACTCTTAGGACCACTTCACACCAAACACCGGACTCCAGCTTCTTTAACGGAACAGAGAGCAACGTGCATACAGTGGATCCATCACAAAACCACGTGTATGACAGGTGGAGGCTCTCTGGGGACCACTTGTCCTCCAGCCGCCGCTGGCCGCCATTTTTCCAGATGAATCGCTCTCATAACATTCACCGCAGATGTTTGCTTTACTAGCCGTGAAGGAGTGCTACTTAACAGCACCCGTCGCCACACATGAAGGCTTTGAAGGACGCAAAACTGACCTCGTAAAAACAAAAAACAAAACAATAGTGTTTGTGTGACTCCTAAAGATAAATCCTTAATATTTCTCACACCACATAGATTTTAAGATAAATTCGAAGAAAACTGGCACTTTGTCATCATTATTTTAATCATGGAGGTGATGAGGGGAGATGAAAAGAAGAACAAACCTACAGCCTCACTTGGATGACGGTTTTTGGGAATTGTTTTTCTTTCTGGTTCTGGTTACAGAACACTGTAAACAGTTGGGCGAAGGCAAAATAACGAAGGCAAAATAACGCCGTGGCAAGAAGGAGATTAAGGCTGCACGGGAAAGAAAATTAAAAAAGATAAAAACGGGAGAAAAATGACGACTGTCTCACAAGATTATGAGCTAAATAAATATATCAGCAGAGAGCATTCTACAAATGTGTAACACTGCCAAGCCTGTAAAGTTCTTTAAATGTGTAATTTTAATGTATGACATGAAATGTAGTAAAAAAAATTATCCTGTTTTTTTTTTTCTTTATTTTGTTCTCCATAAATCTCCATAATTGTTTCTTTTGGTCCACCAAAAGAAACAATTATGGAGAAACAATTATGGAGATTTATGGAGAACAAAAAAAACAAACAAATGAATAAAAATCTATGTTGCGCATAAGGATGAAATATGTAAAAGTTGAAATGGACTCATGTTGTGTGGGCCGCTGAAGAGGAGGTACTGCTGGCCCACCACCACCAGATGGCGCCCTGCTTGAAGCCCGCACTTCAAGCAGGAGAGGGCGTCATAGCAACCGGGAGTGACAGCTGTCACTCGTCATCAGCACCAGCTGTCACTCATCACACATCACCATCACCATAAAGGCCAGACTGCCACTCCACCTCCCTGCCGAGAAATCAGCTACCAGAAGAGGTAATTTCTCTGCTGAACTTAACACTGACTTATAGTCTGAACTTCTTTGCAGCCGTTTTCCTGTGGTGTTGCCTTATCTGTGAGACTGGCGTTTGGTGTGATCAGCGACGGCGTCGCTTCACACCCCAACCAGATAAGTGGTTAGACAGGAGCTGCACGAGTGTGTGATTGGAGGTGGAGGTGCTCCCTCCCAAAAGAACACAGACTGTGGAACTACTGAGTGTGCGAACTCGCACTCATCAATACTGTTTCTGTTCTCTGCCAGCAGTACCAGGTCTGACAGCTGGAGACGGTGGCCACCTGGGGATCCAGGACTTGGCGGCTCCGGTGTTCTTCAGATCCGTTGGTGGTGAGGGCCGTGTGGGATCCGGCTCAGTTCTGGACGGACGTCTCCTATCCTCAAGCCTGCCCACATGTCACTCAACATATAATTGTCTGTATTAACAAAACTGCATTTGTCTGTATTCCGTTGTGCACGTCATAACATTAAATTGTTACTGTTTGGCTTAGCCATTGCCCGTTCATTTTACGCCCCCTGTTGTGGGTCCGTGTTCCTACACTTTCACAACAGGATTTCTCGGCCAGCGGCATGGATCCCGAGGGGCGTCAACCATCGCTTGAACAGCCAATGGAAGAGCGAGGTGCACAGGCACCAGCAGGAGGCGTGTTAGGTGAGCTGCAGCACATCTTAACCACTTTTACTGCTCGGTTGGACTTAGTTACAGAGCAGAGCATTATTCTCAATCGGAGGATGGAGACTCTCACCACCCAGGTGGAAGCGCATGCTCAGGGCGCTGCTGCAGCACCTCCTCCTGCTGACCGAATGCCAGAAACAGACATTCCACTGGTCGTTCAACGAACCCCCCCACCTTCCCCTGAAGCATACATAAGCCCTCCGGAGCCGTACGGAGGCTGTGTCGAGACGTGCGCGGACTTCTTGATGCAGTGCTCGCTCGTGTTTTCACAGCGTCCCGTCATGTACGCGTCAGATGCTAGCCGGGTGGCTTACGTTATAAATTTGCTTCGAGGAGAGGCACGCGCCTGGGCTACGGCGCTCTGGGAGCAGAATTCACGGCTCCTAACGACATATGCTGTGTTTGTGAGGGAGTTCCGACAGGTGTTCGACCACCCTCATAGAGGCGAGACCGCTTGAAGCGTGCTGCTGTCGATAAGACAGGGGTGTCGGAGCGCAGCGAAGTATGCAGTCGACTTCCGCATCACAGCAGCGCGGGCCGGCTGGAATGCTGTTGCGCTCTGTGCCGCCTTCATAAACGGACTGTCTCTGGTCCTTAAGGAGCACCTGGTGGCGAAGGACGAGCCGCGGGATTTAGACGGGCTTATCGACCTGGTTATACGGTTAGACAACCAAATAACAGAACACCGATGGGAGCGAGACGAAGGGCGTGGTCAGGCACAAGCTGTCCCTCTTCCTCCCGGGTCCGAAAGGGAGCCGTCTTCCCCACGCTCCACAGCCAGGGCACTCCACGTGATGATAGCTCCCCCGCTGACGTTGTTAGAGAGACGAGCAGGGCCAAAAGGCGATCAGATCAGAGACAAAGGAGGCTGGTCCGTGGGGAGTGTTTTCTCTGCAGCTCAACCGAGCACACACAGGAAAAATGCCCCAAACTGTCAATACAGCAGCACTCGTCCTTAGAGACTGGGCTAAGGGTGGGTCACAATACCCACGCGGGGAGACCCCGAAAATCTGCACGCATCCCAGTCACGATCCTGAGTGGGGATTTAACCCTTCACGCCCCAGCACTGGTGGACATGGGGTCGGAAGGGAATCTGCTGGATAGCAGATGGGCAAAGGAGGTTGGGCTCCCTCTAGTGGCCTTACCGTCACCATTGTCGGTGCGGGCACTAGATGGCACCCTTCTTCCACTAATCACAAACCAGACACAGCCAGTGACAGTGGTTGCATCTGGAAATCACAGGGAGGAGACTGTGCTTTATGTAACACCTTCTACCTCCCGAGTGATTTTGGGTTTTCCATGGGTGTTAAAACACAATCCCTGGATTGACTGGCCGTCTGGGGTTGTGGTTCAGTGGAGCGAAACCTGCCACCGGGAGTGTTTAGGATCCTCGGTTCCACCCGGTGTGACAGCTAAGGAGGAGGTTTTAGTCCCCCCAATCTGGCGGCGGTGCCAGCCGAGTACCATGACCTTGCTGACGTCTTCAGCAAGGATCTGGCACTCACGCTGCCCCCGCACCGTCCGTACGATTGTGCCATTGATTTGATCCCGGGCACTGAGTACCCATCCAGCAGGCTGTACAACCTCTCACGTCCGGAACGCGAATCAATGGAGACCTACATCCGGGACTCGTTAGCTGCCGGGTTGATCCGGAACTCCACCTCCCCGATGGGTGCTGGTTTCTTTTTTGTGGGCAAGAAGGACAGCGGACTCCGTCCATGCATTGATTACAGAGGGCTGAACGAGATCATGGTTCGCAACCGATACCCGTTACCTCTGTTGGATTCAGTGTTCACGCCCTTGCATGGAGCCCACATTTTCATTAAATTGGATCTCAGGAATGCTTATGACCTGGTTCGGATCCGGGAGGGAGACGAGTGGAAGACGGCATTTAACACCCCGTTAGGTCACTTTGAGTACCTGATTATGCCGTTCGGCCTCACCAATGCGCCCTCGACGTTCCAAGCATTGGTTAATGATGTCTTGCGGGACTTCCTGCATCGGTTTGTCTTCGTATATCTAGACGATATACTCATCTTTTCTCCGGATCCTGAGACCCATGTCAAGCATGTACGTCAGGTCCTGCAGCGGTTGTTGGAGAACCGGCTGTTTGTGAAGGGCGAGAAGTGCGAGTTCCACCGCACTTCTTTGTCCTTCCTGGGGTTCATAATCTCCTCCAATTCCGTCGCCCCTGATCCGGCCAAGGTTGCGACGGTGAGAGACTGGCCCCAACCAACAAACCGTAGGAAACTGCAACACTTCCTCGGTTTTGCAAATTTCTACCGGAGGTTCATCAAGGGCTACGGTCAGGTAGTTAGCCCCCTGACAGCCCTGACCTCCACAAAAGTCCCCTTCACCTGGTTGGATCGGTGCGAAGCCGCGTTTAGGGAGTTTAAACGCCGGTTCTCGACTGCACCAGTTCTGGTGCAGCCCGATCCCAATCGCCAGTTTATAGTTGAAGTGGATGCCTCTGAGTCAGGGATAGGAGCCGTGCTATCCCAGAGCGGGGAGTCCGACAAGGTTCTCCATCCATGTGCCTACTTTTCCCGCAGGTTGACCCCGGCTGAAAGGAACTATGACGTCGGCAATCGGGAACTTCTAGCGGTGAAAGAGGCTCTGGAGGAGTGGAGACACCTGTTGGAGGGAGCATTGGTACCATTCACGGTTTTCACGGACCATCGGAACCTGGAGTACATTCGAACCGCCAGGCGTCTGAACCCCAGGCAAGCCCGCTGGTCACTGTTCTTCAGGCGTTTTGACTTTCGGTTCACCTACCGCCCCGGGACGAAGAACCAACGATCTGACGCCCTGTCCCGGGTGCACAAAGAGGAGGTCAAGACCGAGCTGTCAGACCCTACGGAAACCATCATTCCCGAGTCCACTGTCATGGCCACCCTCACCTGGGACATGGAGAAGACCGTCCGGGAGGCCCTGACACAGAGCCTGGACCCGGGGACAGGTCCAAAGGACAAGTTGTACGTCCCACCAGAGGCCAGGGCTGCGGTCCTAGACTTCTGTCACGGTTCCAAGCTCTCCTGTCATCCAGGGGTGCGATGGACCGTGGCAGTGGTCCGGCAGCGCTTCTGGTGGGCGTCTATGGAAGCCGACGTCCGGGAGTATGTCCAGGCCTGCACCACCTGCGCCAGGGGCAAAGCCGACCACCACAAGGCCCAAGGCCTCCTCCAGCCTCTGCCCATGCCTCGTCGCCTCTGGTCTCACATCGGCCTGGACTTTGTCATGGGTCTCCCGCCGTCCCAGGGCATGACTACCATCCTCACGATAGTGGACCGGTTCTCCAAGGCGGCCCACTTCGTGGCCCTCCCGAAGCTCCCGACGGCCCAGGAGACTGCAGACCTCCTGGTCCACCACGTCGTGCGTCTGCATGGGATTCCATCGGATATCGTCTCAGACCGTGGTCCTCAGTTCTCCTCTCAGGTCTGGAGGAGTTTCTGCAGGGAACTGGGGGCCACCGTGAGTCTCTCGTCCGGGTACCATCCTCAGACGAACGGACAGGCAGAGCGCGCGAACCAGGAATTGGAGGAGGCCCTCCGCTGCGTAACCTCCACTCACCCGACGGCCTGGACCAACCATTTGGCCTGGATCGAGTACGCTCACAACAGCCAAGTATCATCTGCTACCGGCCTCTCCCCGTTTGAGGTGTGTTTGGGGTACCAGCCCCCATTGTTCCCGCTACTGGAGGGAGAGGTCGGGGTGCCCTCGGTCCAGGCCCATCTGAGGAGGTGCCGTCGGGTGTGGCGTGCCACCCGCTCTGCCCTGCTCAAAGCCCGGATGAGGGCCAAGAACCATGCAGACCGCCGGCGTGCCCCGGTCCCTATGTATCAGCCTGGGCAGGAGGTTTGGCTTTCCACAAAAGACATTCCCCTGCAAGTGGAATCCCAGAAGTTGAAGGACAGATACATTGGACCTTTCACCATACTCAAAGTCCTCAGTCCAGCCGCAGTGAAGCTGAAGCTGCCAGCTTCGCTGCGGATCCACCCGGTTTTCCATGTGTCACGCATCAAACCTCACCACGTTTCACCCCTCTGTACCCCCGGACCGGCGCCGCCTCCTGCCCGGATCATCGACGGGGAGCCGGCTTGGACCGCCAGGAGGCGCCCGTTGGGGGGGGGGGGGGGGGGGGGTCCTGTTGTGTGGGCCGCTGAAGAGGAGGTACTGCTGGCCCACCACCACCAGATGGCGCCCTGCTTGAAGTGCGGGCTTCAAGCACGAGAGGGCGTCATAGCAACCGGGAGTGACAGCTGTCACTCGTCATCAGCACCAGCTGTCACTCATCACACATCACCATCACCATAAAGGCCAGACTGCCACTCCACCTCCCCGCCGAGAAATCAGCTACCAGAAGAGGTAATTTCTCTGCTGAACTTAACACTGACTTATAGTCTGAACTTCTTTGCAGCCGTTTTCCTGTGGTGTTGCCTTATCTGTGGGATTGGCATTTGGTGTGATCAGCGACAGCTTCGCCTCACACCCCAACCAGATAAGTGGTTAGACAGGAGCTGCACGAGTGTGTGATTGGAGGTGCTCCCTCCCAAAAGAACACAGACTGTGGAACTACTGAGTGTGCGAACTCACACTCATCTATATTGTTTCTGTTCTCTGCCAGCAGTACCAGGTCTGACAGCTGGAGACGGTGGCCACCTGGGGATCCAGGACTTGGCGGCTCCGGTGTTCTTCAGATCCCCTGGCGGTGAGGGTGGTGTGGGATCCGGTTCGGTTCTGGACGGACGTCTCCTATCCTCAAGCCTGCCCACACGTCACTCAACATATAATTGTCTGTATTAACAAAACTGTATTTGTCTGTATTCCGTTGTGCACTTCACAACATTAAATTGTTACTCTTTGGCTTATCCATTGCCCGTTCATTTTACGCCCCCTGTTGTGGGTCCGTGTTCCTACACTTTCACAACAACTCATGTCTATTTGAATTTATCATGCTGTAGCGCCACCTGTAGGAAAACTGTTGTTACATTTTGCAAAGTAACTCAGAACAAATGTGTGCATGTGATACTGTGCTGTAAATGCTTCTGCCAAGGAGGGAATAGTTTCAATGCTGTTTGTTTTTCTTTGTTTGTTATCAGGATTCCACAAAAACTACTGAACTGGCTTTCGAAACCATCAACTTTTGGAGCAGATCTGATTCATGGGGCACAAACAGAACCCCCCCGCCTTTTTTCTTTAACATTGCAACATTTGTCAACATTTTCATGAATTTCTCAAGCGATACTGCACAGATCTGTATGGGAAAACATAGGCATGTGTAGACCACCAATATCTAAGGACAGGTTCGATTTGGTGCAGATTGAGATAACAATCCAGATTTTGTGGATCAAAATATGCATTTAAAGGGGGTTATGTTTATTTGCTGTGTGGTGCCAACAATGTGTAGATGAAGTGATACATTACACAGGAAATCTCCCAAAATTTCCTGTAGAATTTCCTGTACTGTCTATTGTGTCTGTATCATGGCCCAAGCCGAGGGTCACCCCTTTGAGTCTGGTCTGCTTGAGGTTTCTTCCTCAAATCATCAGAATAAATTTTTTCTTACCACTGTCGCCTGTGTTCTTGCTCTGGGGGTTGGTAAGGTTAGACCTTACTTATGTGCAGCGCCTTGAGGCAACTTTGTTGTGATTTGGCACTATATAAATTAAAAATTGAAAATAAATTGAAACTGAAGTAATGAAGATTCAGATGGGTTCAAAGAGAACCCTCAAATAGAGGGGGGGATACAAGATATTTTCAACTTAAAAAAAAAACCTGCACAAGAATCTGCACCTCAAGTGCGTTGTATAGTTGCATATTGCATGCAAATGAAAACTACAAAACAAAAACAGATGATCTTGAGGACAAGATGAAATTGCAAGGCATCATTGTTAATTTTATTTTATTTTATTTATCTGTGATCAATCTGTTTATAGTTAAAAGGGTACATACGGCCTTTGGGGTTTTTAAGATTTAAGTAAAAAAAAATTCTTTGGCACCACTATAATTTTATTAATTTGTTTTTAATTAGGGGATTCATAATATAAGATTGCCAGTATGACACAAATTCACATTCTCTGGTAAAAAAAATTACTAAATAGTTTCCAAGAAGGGAAAAATTCCAAATGAACAGATGGCCTTGAACTACTTTTGGTAACGACCCATACAGTCTATGGTAGTGACCATAGCGATGTCACAGATAAGATGGGGGGTTGCCCTGAATTGCACAAGGGACGCTGGGAAGCACACAGCCACAGCCAATCAGAGTAGAGAGGCAGAGTAACGTCAAATGGCTGCTTGCTTGAACAAAATAATCCAAAAATGGTGGAAAACACTCCCAAACGGCTTATTTCTATATAAATCTAATGTTTCTCATATATTTTATAAAGTTTTTATAAATCTAAAAATGTTGTTTTTGTAATCAGATAACACCTCTGAAGTGACTTACAAGACACCTTATGGATGTTAGAGTGCACATCCCATGTATGTGCAACACACGTAAGGTCAAAGATAACTTTCAGTAATGTCAAACCCTCATGCATGTGCACACACACTTCCTCTTGAAGACAGTGTTAAAAAGGAAAATAAAATATTTGTTCTGGAATTCCCCTCAGATAAATATGTTCTCTTCATTCAAATGAGCTGTAATTTTGCAAAGTATTACAAAAATAAACCAACATTGTAATGTTTGGATTTGAGTAGAAACTAATTTTTTGTCAGTTTTGTGAAATTTGAAAGGCTGTACGGCTTTAAGAATATTTTTCTCTCAGTCTTCTGCACTATAAGTGGATGATATTAATGGAAGATGTAGAAGGGGAAAAAAATTGAAAAATTTAAAAACGCAAATATAAATTACTGGGCATCATCACAAAATAATCAATCATTGGTTTTGTTCGTTAACTATGTTGAGATTTTCAAACTGTCTCTTCAGTGACATCTGACCTGGTTTGAAGTGAGCCTCCACGAAGGCCAGGATGGAGCTGCTGGGCACCAAGCTACGTACACGGACGCTCATAAAGTCTTTCCGCACTCCTGACTTCTTGAACAAATCAGTGAGCTGAGGAGGAGAGAAACAAATTTAGAGTGAGACGACAGACAGAGAGAACAAGTGATAAATGAGGCTGGTAACAAGCTCCACGTTCTCGGAACGGAAACTCCAATCCCAAATGACTGCATTCGATCTCCCCGGAAAGAAAGACTGGCACGCAAATTGGGGAGCAGAAAAGAAACCTGTTGGGTGTCGGCACACAAATTGACATTTAGCTGCAGTTTTGGCATTAATTAAGGGAACAAGAAATCAAGAGGAGCCAAGATAAATGTCGTGGCACGTCGACACGTGTTCCTGATTGGTTTTTGCTTCTGATGCATTGAGTGTAAGCGTGCAATAATGGAAAGACAAGCTCCATAAAATGGGTTTTTAATGCCAACAGTGATATTACATTAGTCTGCCTTTAGCCCCTCAAAATGAGCTCGTCTACAATTTGGAAACACTTATGTAAGAATATATATATATATATATATATATATATAGAGAGAGAGAGAGAGAGAGAGAGAGAGAGAGAGAGAGAGAGAGAGAGAGAGCTTTCTGCATCTCACAGATTTTATTAAAAAAAAACAATCACCACTCTCACTGTGCAAACTGATAATGACACGGTGCATTTTTGTGATCCAAGTCAGGTGTGTTTTGTCACCTCTGCCACACCACGGAACAGCCCCAGGTCCTGGATGGCAGCCACCCAGGTAGATAACCGGTCCATTTCGACTTCTTGAAAGTAACAATCTATCTTCTACAGCCAGGTGGGACGTGAACATCCCCTTGGCCTTCTCCAGCCACTAGGGTCCTCAGCACGGAAGCACCTGAATGTTGGATCGTGCACAGAGAGGATGGTTTCTCACAAGCCAAGTGATACTTCTCATCTGTCTCCATTAATAAGTAATTGCTCATTTGATACAAAGTTATTCCAGCAGTACCCAAGGATCCTTCAAAGAGACCAAGTACTAAAGACATCTAGATGTCACCTAAGGTCTGTGGTCACAGACATACAGTAAAACAGGAAGCACAAGGGTACTAAAGACTTGGACCTTCGTTCTCCTTCAAATATATCACCATCATTAAACACCAACAACATCATGACTACATAAGTTCTTCCCAGGCGTTTCTCAACCTCCAAGGCTGAGGCAGCACAGACCTGAATGCCACTGCTGAGATACCGGGAAGTGAATCTAATTTGGACACTTTCACTGCTTTTGATAGCCAACTTCTAAAAGTTCTTGCAAGCCTAGATCTTGATCCAGGTCAAGCACAAATCAAGATGCTTTGTGTGTCTGATTCTCCACGTAAAACTGGAGTTACCTCAGGAAGAAGGAAGAGCATCCGGTGTAAAACTTGTGCCAAATCCCAATGCGGTTCTGTGCTGCATCCACTGTGGTGATCCCAAACAAATGGAACCAGCCACAAGGTGAACAGCAACATAATGTATTCATAGATTAATATATTCTGAACAGATCAGTATAGTGAGCCGATGCACAAATCTAACGTAATCGCAGCCATTTTTCAAACTGGTATGACTGACATGACAGAACCAATGTTCTTGGTTATCATGAGACTCTGTTGAAATTTCTTCATAGACGTTGATTCTTTCTCTCTCATAAACCCACAAGAAGGCACTTATGTGACAGACAAGTAGTAGTTGTTCAACCTGGAACTTCCACTTTGACCTATGACACACTTAAGCCAGTACTTATCCTCAAACAATTCAGAGATATTTCTTCTTTTTGAAACAACTACAATATTTGACCATTGGTCTACTGAAATGTCAGCCAATCTTAATCTTTGAACCCATCTGCCAAAAATAAAGTGTCAACATCCAGTTAGTCTCTTTTAATCATAGTAATAAGCACATATGGACATATGTTACTAAAACTTTGATCCCCCATCTGCCAAAACAGAGAGGGCACATAAAAAACCTCAACAGGAACCAAAATAGGGGCTGATGGTTCCTTCATTTTGCATGTTTATGCAACACAAATGTCCCACTGACAGTGCACAATATTTCTTAATAATTATCTACTAGTCTGCTTGTGTCCCCTGAGGCTTCCAATGCTCCTAATGTTTATCAAAGCTCAGCCAATCAGGTAAATAATACGGTAAACCTACTGCCCCTTCTAAATGGCTTTTACAGCTGTTAATGGTATCATCCAGATGGCTCCAATAGTCAACATGTTTTGTATAGACAACAACCTATCTGCAGGTGAGTCAGAATTTTGGGCTAAGCAGCCCTCCTACAATAACTGTGACATAAGATTTTTACTTTAGTTACATATTCAGGTGGAAGACTTGAATAAGGGGTCTGAAATATGATGCAAACGTTCTCTGCCCCCGACACTCAGATCAGGATAAGACTGCCAGTACTGAATGCAAGTGCAATGAATCCCTGTTGCCAACTAAAAATGCACACCTTTAGTCCATACTTATCCCCCAAAACTAACCATCTATCTGCTGCAGCCAGGTGTTACTGTTATGTGGACGTCCCCTTGGCTTGGTCGAGTTGCCCATGTCATCAGCAATGAAGCCCCTGGATTACTTTCAGGAAAATGCACTATGTGGTTACAATCTGGTTACAATGTACAGTAGACACTCACTGGCCACTTTATTAGGCACACCTGTTCAATTGCTTGTTGACACAAACAGGTCACACGGTAGCATCTCAGTGCATTTAGGCATCTAGACGTGGTGAAGACGACCTGCTGAAGTTCAAACTGAGCAACAGAATGGAGAAGAAAGGGGATTTAAGTGACTTTGAATGTGGCATGGTTGATGGTACCAGACGGGATGGTTTGAGTATTTCAGAGACTGCTGATCTACTGGGATTTTCATGCACAACCATCTTTAATGTTTACAGAGAACAGTCCGAAAAGGAGACGACATCCAGTGAGCGGCAGCTGTATGGACAAAAATGCCTTGTTGATGTCAGAGGTCAGAGGAGAATGGGCAGACTGGTTGAATGGGCGACTGTGTGATGCCGTCATGTCAATATGAAAGCCAAAAGGAGGTGCAACCGGGTACGAGTAAGGCGTACCTAATAAAGAGGCCAGGGAGTGTTAAATGCTATTGATAGACCAAAGACAAACAACATTCAGTCACTGCTCCAACACTGACCTTTCATCTCCTCTTTCACTTTTCTTCTTTCCCTCGTCTCTCTCTTGCTCACTACATTGTAACAGGTTGCTGCATTTAAAAAAGGCCACGGCGTCTTCATTCTATTTGTATGTGCACCACGTCTCCACGTGTGTACTTTGTGTGTATTATTGCGGGGGGGGGGGGGGGGATGAGTATGGGTAGCTGTCAAGTGGCACAACAAGCTTCGAGTACACAGTCTAAGAGAGCTAACAAGCGCACACACGTGCACAAATCACTGTGAGGTAGCAGATTAGGTCCCAGTGGGGGCTGGTGACACCAATTCAACAGCTGGTAGATGTGCACTGTGCACGCCGAACATGGGGCCAGTTATACACGGCCCCATTTCATCAGACGAGCGAGGCCCTGGCTTTGACAACAGAGACATTTGTTCAAAGGTCTGAGCTCAGTGTGAAGAAACCCGAGCAGGCTAAACAAGCAGTGAAGACAGGCTTTGCAAGCATTCAAACATGCATGACTTGATTTTTAAAATATCTGAGAAAAATGCAACAAATATTGCGTGCAGGTCATATTTTCTGATGTTGAAAAGTATTGGACAAGCAGTCAACAATATTAGTCTTTTCAGAAGTCTGCAGAAAGCTGCTTTTCCAGTTCTGTGATTAAATTTGTGAGTGGACATTCTTCATTTTCAGCAGTTTAAACAAAAATCTCAAGAGCATCAGATTGTGCACTGTGATGCTACTTCTCTTCGGTAATGACTGACATGATGTGAAGATGCTGGATATTGGATATTCAACATCCAAATAAAGCAATAAATCAAATTTCACAAGCTGTTCTTCAACCATTTCATTTTCTAATGATGAACACTGGCATGATGGAGTACATCATAAGAAACCAAACTGTGGTGAGCCTGAGTCACCGGGTGCAGCCGTTCAGCAAATGACCAAAGGACTGGAAGGAAAATGTGAATTGCAATAATCCTGATTGCAATGCAAGCAAAAGACGCATAAGACCAACCAAACCCATTAAAAACCTGATCGCCCCCATAAATAAATATGAACATATAGCGCCTTATAGTCTACTTGTGTCAAATTTCATTATCTGAATGATAAAAGTTTCTATAGGATATAACAGAAGCTGGTGTTGCCATGGTAACAGACATTAGATACCAATTCACAAACTGCTTGGATCACAGTAATCACAAATGCCAGAGAGCAGATCTGTGGCTCAAATTAATAGTTACAAGTTTCAATTTCACCTGTTTTAATATTCCGTCTGAAAATGACCTCAAATGCCTATTTTCAAACTTTGATGTCAATGAAACCATACATCACGTTATCTCAATAATCGGTGAGGCATCACAGCAGATTTTGTGCATAAATTAAGCCAAATTTGATCTGATCTGAAAATGACTGGACGCTCCAGTTTTGACAAGTGGCCCCACTGAAATAACCCCACAGAAACAGCTCGCGTGGCGGCAAAATAACTCTGCAGATATCTCGGCAAAGCAGGGCAATCAATGGAATAGGAGTTGGACTTCCAATATTTTGACCTGGGTTCTATTCCTGGTCACGCTATCAGAACCTTCAAGGCATGTCATCTGCATTGTCCCAGTCCACTCAGCTGTAAATGGGTAAAAGAATTGGCTGGAGAAGTAAACCAAGTTGGATGGGTGTCCTGTGCAGGGGGATGCATAGACTCTATCTCTTGTATTTATTTATTTATATACTCTTCTATTGTGATTTTCCATCTACAGTAGAAGATGCTCAAAGTGCTTTACAATGATGCCTCACATTTACTTCCCGAGCCAGGGCCAGTACCCATTTGCAGCTGGGTTGAAGATTAAGGCCCAATCCCAATAGTCTCCCTTCACCCGACCACTTCACCTTCATTTTACAGTCAGGAGAATGTGCAAAATGAAGGGAAAGAGGTGAAGTGGTGTGGTGAAGGGAGAGTATTGGGATTGGCCCTAGGTAAATATCTTATCCAAGGACACATGCAGGTAGCATCAGGAGGATTCAAACCCAGGTCTACATATCGGCAGCCCATCCACTGACCTACCTCCTAAGCACAGGAAAAAAAAAAATTCTGCTCCAGTTTCAGTTTGTGAATCTCTGACTTGATATAATGCTTTGCACATATCTGCCTTTGATTAAAAAACAGGATGAGCCAGGTGCTGTTTTTCCCCCTCTGATATTATGCACATTCCTCTCTGAATGAAGCCAGCAAACATGCTTTTCATCACTGTTATTTTTCTCTCAGCTGTCTGAGCAGAAACCACACCAGCCCAGTGTGGTGGAATATCACTCAGCAGGTCAAAGGATGTCTGTCTGTAAAACCTGCCGCAAACCTCAACGCGCTGAAAGAGTTTCATTACTCTGCCCCTCACTGCAGTTTTACTGTCTCATGAGGTTTTTCCATTCAAGAACACTTCTCACAAAACACCACAAATTTTAAGCGTCAATATGAAACAAGCTCAGTGGCAAATAGAAGAGTAACAAAGAACAGGTAGGAATCGGAAATTCAGTTTAGCGTAAAACACATGACTAAGACGATACAGTAGTGTTCAGAGTAATAGTAGTGTTATGTGACTAAAAAGATTAATCCAGGTTTTGAGTATATTTCTTATTGTTACATGGGAAACAAGGTACCAGTAGATTCAGTAGATTCTCACAAATCCAACAAGACCAAGCATTCATGATATGCACACTCTTAAGGCTATGAAATTGGGCTATTAGTAAAAAAAAAGTAGAAAAGGGGGTGTTCACAATAATAGTAGTGTGGCATTCAGTCAGTGAGTTCGTCAATTTTGTGGAACAAACAGGTGTGAATCAGGTGTCCCCTATTTAAGGATGAAGCCAGCACCTGTTGAACATGCTTTTCTCTTTGAAAGCCTGAGAAAAATGGGACGTTCAAGACATTGTTCAGAAGAACAGTGTAGTTTGATTAAAAAGTTGATTGGAGAGGGGATAACCTATACGTAGGTGCAAAAAATTATAGGCTGTTCATCTACAATGATCTCCAATGCTTTAAAATGGACAAAAAAAACAAAAACAAAACAGAGACGTGTGGAAGAAAATGGAAAACAACCATCAAAATGGATAGAAGAATAACCAGAATGGCAAAGGCTCACCCACTGATCAGCTCCAGGATGATCAAAAACAGTCTGGAGTTACCTGTAAGTGCTGTGACAGTTAGAAGACACCTGTGTGAAGCTAATTTATTTGCAAGAATCCCCCGCAAAGTCCCTCTGTTAAATAAAAGACATGTGCAGAAGAGGTTACAATTTGCCAAAGAACACATCAACTGGCCTAAAGAGAAATGGAGGAATATTTTGTGGACTGATGAGAGTAAAATTGTTCTTTTTGGCTCTAAGGGCCGCAGACAGTTTGTGAGACGACCCCCAAACTCTGAATTCAAGCCACAGTTCACAGTGAAGACAGTGAAGCATGGTGGTGCAAGCATCATGATATGGGCATGTTTCTCCTACTATGGTGTTGGGCCTATATATCGCATACCAGGTATCATGGATCAGTTTGGATATGTCAAAATACTTGAAGAGGTCATGTTGCCTTATGCTGAAGAGGACATGCCCTTGAAATGGGTGTTTCAACAAGACAATGACCCCAAGCACACTAGTAAACGAGCAAAATCTTGGTTCCAAACCAACAAAATTAATGGCTCGCAGATGTGAAGAAATCATGAAAAACTGTGGTTATACAACTAAATACTAGTTTAGTGATTCACAGGATTGCTAAAAAAGCAGTTTGAACATAATAGTTTTGAGTTTGTAGCATCAACAGCAGATGCTACTATTATTGTGAACACCCCCTTTTCTACTTTTTTTTTTTTTTTTACTAATAGCCCAATTTCATAGCCTTAAGAGTGTGCATATCATGAATGCTTGGTCTTGTTGGATTTGTGAGAATCTACTGAATCTACTGGTACCTTGTTTCCCATGTAACAATAAGAAATATACTCAAAACCTGGATTAATCTTTTTAGTCATATAGCACTATTATTATTCTGAACACTACTGTAGATGGACCCCGGAAAGGATCTAAATGAGTTGTGATCATTCGATGGCGCCAACATTATAAATGTGATAAATTAAACTGTTTTAAGCCACCAGTTATGTGTCTTCAAACTCCCCTATAAGTTCAAAGATCAGCTGGAGGCTCTCACAGGACAACAAATAAATGTACTCGTTTGAGTCCACAATTTGATAACAGTCATACCAGTTCAGAATGGGAAACTCATGCTATGCTATTTATGCTATGCTAACAACAGCTGGCTTCTTCTTTTTGCTACTATATGTGCTGCTGCCCCCAGTGGTTTAAAAAAAATGGCAAACAGAAGAAACGCAGTGTGCTGCAGCAAAGTAGAAAAAACCTGAAGAAGGTCCCGGGGTTTTCAGGAAATATGTATTTGAAGGTAAGCAATGTCAGTTTTGGTTTATTGCAATTTATCATAGAAAATTAATGTATAGATTCAACAAAGAATTCTATGGAATGTCATATTACTGCACCAATCATGTCCTCATAGCCCATGTATCTAGATATGCATCAAGACATCATCTGCCTGGAACAACTGCTTGAAAACACGATTGGTAGTCCAAGTGTGCTCTTAAAGAACAGGCTCCAACAGGACTTACAGCGTTCTCTATGCTGCGAGCCGTCTCTCCAAACAGTTCTGACTTGGGATCATCCATCTCGGGGGTGTAGAAAATCTCCTGGCTCTCCACCTGGTCCAAGTGCAGGAGTCCGCTGAACTTCAAGGTGGCTAGATGGGAGAAGGGTTCAATGAAACAAATGTGCATCAAAACCAGAGCACCATAACTCAAACTCTTTTTTTAATCACTCGCTTTCCTCTGCCTTTATACACAGCGCTCACTTCGGGCTCTCGGATTAGTGATGGATTGTGTGTTTGTTGAGAGGAGGTTAGTGATTTTGCTGCTGATTGCGTGGGGATTTAAAAAAAAGGCAGGAGTTTGGCTGTAAAAGAACGTAGAGGTGGTGTTGGATTGGGTGACATGAAAGAAGGAGACAAAGAAGGAATTAAAGAATGAACAAAAGGTAAGGTGGGGAAAAGTGGGCCAGGTTTTACCAGACTGAGACTCGTCCCAAAAGCTGGCCAGGGCATGGAGTGCTGGGTAAAAAGACAACAAGTTAGACACATAAATACATAAAGGAAAAGATACACACACACACACACACACACATGCAAAGAAGTAAAAAAGCCACAGACTCTCTCAAATACGGCTTCTTCAGCAAAGAGCGACTCCCCCTGTGCGACCTTGGAGTTTATGTTGTCCAACATCTATCAGCTCTTTATACAGTTTCCTCATAGTGCTGCCAGAGCAGAGAGGGCTTGAAATAAAGCTGAAAGTGTGTGTGTGTGTGTGTGTGTGTGTGTGTGTGTGTGTGTGTGTGTGTGTGTGTGTGTGTGTGTGTGTGTGTGTGTGTGTGTGTGTGTGTGTGTGTGTGTGTGTGGAGAACGGACGAGCACCGATGCTGGGCTTCCACGCTGCTTGTAATCAGCTGAACAAATTGCCCAAATCAATCACAGCTGCCCCTTCCTGAGCGACGCTGTGGAGGACGGCAAGAGCACTTGTATGATTATCGTGAAAGATAGCTATAATTGTCTACTTAATGCCGCCAGACCGGTGACTGACACCGCCCGGTTACAGTTGCATGAACAGGACAGTCGACACCACCCCCCCGCCAGCCCACCTCCCATCCACCCCACCAACACACACGCACCCGTCGCCCTTACAGCAGGCATCGATTCAGATGTGACGGCATCCATAAAATAGAGCCAAATGGCCAAGGACTGGCTAAAAAGGCGAAAGGGGCGGGGGGAGAAAAGCATGCGAGATCCAACTTTTAATCTGCCAAAAAGACAAACATCACAGAGGATGATTTTCCAGTCCACTGCCATAACGGATGTAAAGAGAGAGGAAAAAGAGAATGATAAAGCAGGAGACAGAGCGATCAGATTGTACTCAACTCTAAAGTGTTGACTCAACGGCCATATGGAAGAGTTTACACAACTTTTGTTCCCTGTTCCTTCTGATGGCATGAACGCTTTAACCTTGATGGAATGTAACGTATGGTTCGTTTGCTTCGGGAGATGTTCCGCAGACCTTGTTGCGTCAACTTATTTTAAAGTGACAGTGTGTAAAATGTAGTGTGATGCAGTGGTGAGGCTGCACATTGCTTTATGCCATCGATGGTGACCGTTGTGTTTCCTTTCAGGTTTTCGCGTCTTTGGCAACAGGGATTCATGCTCCCTTTGCCTTTTCTTGTGATAAATTAGGTGTATGATTCTGCCATTTTGCAAAAGTGAGGATTCTCAAGGTTGTTAGTCTGCACTAGCAACCAGTAGACAGTGCAGCAGCTAAGAGAATATTTAGAGCAAAATCATGCAAATGGTGATACAAGCACCAAGGTTGGCACAAATACTCCTTAGACATTACTCTTTTGAACAAACCGACTGGCCACTTGAATTTTTAATAGGCGGCCAGGTAGGGGTCAATTGAAGAATTGCACAGGGGTCAAAATTTTAAAATGCTTTTGAAAACTACACCACATCATTTGTCTGATCGTACTGATTCCAAAAAGGTGTAGTTTGGACTGTCTATGACTGAATGATCAGGAGTTATGGGGTAAAAACAGCAAAAATGGTGACAAAGGTCAGTTTCAGTTTGTACAGGGGTCAAAAGTTAAGGTTGCTCCAAGTTTGGCAAAAAAAATGATGCAAATTATTAGTTGAGTTAACAGGGTTTTAAAAAGGAATAGTTTGCACCATGTATCATGCTTAGTTATCATGTTACAGGGTAACATATGTCACATGTCATAGAATTCAATGGACGTTGACCTTGTTTGACCTTTACTTACGTTCAACACAATCAAAACTGTTCCATTTATTAATCCTATTAGCTCAACCAATAATTTGCATCACTCTTTACCAAAATTGAAGGAACTTTAACCTTTGACCCCTGTACAAACTGAAACTGACCTTTGTCACCATTTTTGCTGTTTTTACCCTGTAACTCCTGATCATTCAGTCATAGTTAGTCCAAACTATACCTTTTTGGAATCTTTACGATCAGACAAATAATGTGGTGTAGTTTTCAAAATGATCTGAGCATTTTTAAATTTTGACCCCTGTGTAATTCTTCAACTGATCCCTACCTGGCCGCCTATTAAAAATTCAAGTGGCCAGTCGGTTTGTTCAAAAGAGTAATGTCTAAGGAGTATTTGTGCCAACGTTGGTGCTTGTATCACCATCTGCACGATTGTTTCAGTTATCTGCTGCACTATAGACAGTGTATAGGGGAGTGACCACCGACTCTTTTTTTTCCATCACTCATGAAAATGCACCAATCTGTTGTTGCAGGTGATTATATATGAATGAACAGATGAGTGCTATATTATCCATCTATCCATGCATCCATGGATGGGCAGGGGGGGGGGTTGCTGGAGTCTATCCCAGCAGTCATAGGGCATGAGGGGTATTTTTGCTAATAAACCCAGCTGGCTTGGAAAAGCCTCAGGATCCCCAGAGTAGAGTTACAGGACTTGGCCGAGGGCAGGGAAGTGTAGGATAAGCTGCTTAGTCTTCTTCCACTGTGACCCTGACCCGGATAAGTGTCCGAAAACCCCCCCCCAAAAAAACAAACTGAATGAACACACTAAATCCTACACAAGTAATCCTGCTGTTAATGTAATCAAAAATGGTTGCAAGTGAAAACATAACCAGATTTCCTAGAGGGAGCTCCCAATTGTCCAGTTTGGAACTATCTGGAATGTGGTGTAATGGAGCAACAACCATGATGAAGCATATATATTTATTCAGATGTGATCTACCAAGATCAACATGTGTGTGGCAATAAACATCCTTAAAGCCAACACGTTGTAATGTTAAAGCAACAACATGGAGTGTTTTTAATCAGAAAAGTTTTAATATGATTTTGATGGTACACCAACTGGCATCTCTGTCGGTGCCACAGTACCCCCCAAATTGCCTGGTACTGCACTCAGTACGTCTCACACACACGACGGCAAAGATTGTACATAGGTAGAGTTTAGCCAAAAAGTCGCTAGCTCATTATTCCCAATACAGCCATCATGGCAGAGCCAATGAAGAAACTGAAGAAGTACATAAAAAATTTGAGGTGATGTTAGCAAATTTTCTACATATGAAATTCAGACATCAGTACTTGAAAGTTGTCCATCGTTAGTTACAGTCTTGTTGTGTTGGCTAACATTCACCTTGTTACATTAGCTTTTCTCTATGACATCACAACACACAGCGTTTTGCCGGCATACTTGTGTAAAATCCTGTAACGTTGCTTTGCTTTGATGATTGAAACGTTGCTTTAGTCAACAAATGCACATGTGCTGCTGCCAGAACCATGACTTGTATTTTAGACGGTGGGGAATTAGGCTTCACACCTGTAGGGGGATCGTGAAAAATGTGCAATAAGTCCGGCTCAGAACAACAGAGGGGTTTGATACATCTTCTCTCCTCTTGATTTAACTTGGAGCTGCTTTACAAATGGATTTCTAGGTTAATGTGAAGACTAGAAAAGCCAACAATTAGTCGTTATTGTGTAACACAGCAACTCGCATCAATAAACTCAAGGGTACTGCGAAATGGGACAAAGTAAGTCCAACTAAGTCCTTCTCAAGAAGAAAAGAGATCCCACCTTGATCAGACTGCCTGCTTTTATTGGGTAACGCTCAAGCTGAATGAAGTATCGATTGGTAGTGAAGCATCACTGTTTGCTCTTTGGAGGAGTTCAATATTTACAGGCTTTAGTGGATTTGTCACCTGCACAATGAAGGTTATGTTTTCTTTCTGTCAAATGAGTTTCTACAACACATAATTTGTGGAACATCACACCTTCAATCGCCTGCAACCATTTTTTATTTTGGATTTAGAGTCTTTATCAGCAAAAGTGGAATACAGCATTCATAACATCTGTAACCACAAATTGATTTATTTTCATAAGCCTAGAATGAGCCCTTCATATCTATATGGAAGCGGGGGCACCCTCAATTAGCCAGCCATGTTGCACCGCCATGTTTACCGCCTAATTATTTTTTGAACCCTCACTTTTGTGAAGTGGGGGATCACACATATTGCTTATCACAAGAGACGTGAAGGGAGCATGAATCTCCATCACCCAAGACGTGAAAGTTTAAAGGGAAACAATGCAATCTTCAACCTCACCACCACCTTACTCAGGGGGAGGAGGAGTAACAGGAAGACAGAGGTCAGGAATGAGAGGAACAGTAGCAGCCAGTAAACCAGTCTTGATCAGTGTGTCTGGTATTTCTATTTATGTTTGCAAACTGTTTTTCTTTTTTACTTTCACTATTGATACTCTGTGTGCTTCTTACCCTGTGTGCTGCTATAAAATGCTGCTGGAACCTCAATTTCCCAGAGGGAGTCTTCCCAAATGATCAATAAAGTTCTATGTAATTTAATCTAGATGGCCGTCAAGCCTACACTCTGTACCTTTAAAAATAAATGAACTGGGTTTCCCCAAATGTGATGACCAGTCTGTCCTGTTGTAGAAACCATTTCAAGGAGCAGTCTGAAATTATAATATATATATAATATTGGGATAGTTGCTTAGACCTTGACCAAAAACATTGATCTCCAGAGATGTGCCCCCTTATGAGTTACTTCCTTTTAGTCATTTATCCTGTGAAAGAATACGTAGATGAGAGAGGATTGGTGAGGCCCAAAAAATGGCTTCATATATCTTCATAGTACACAGTGCAACAGTAAATATCACTGCCTTATTGAGAAGCTTTGAGACCTTCACAATACTAGAAATACACCACCTGCTCCGACCTGTTGCCACAGTGCTTTCATGTCATGACCTGGAGCTCCCAAGGGAGCTGTAGAGAACCCCTCCCTTCGTGATCAGTGAGACTAACAGTGCTGAGACATACACAGAGTGGAATTCAACAGGAATGGAAGGAGCAAGATAGGAAAGAAGGAAGAAGAGAGATGCAACAGGGAGAAGGAAGACATTTATCTGTATGAACCAAGTCTGCCAGAAGGAACTGAGTGGTACAATGGTACTTGTCGGCCTCTGGTAGTCCCTTGAGTGTCTCCTTGCTCAACTCCCGAGAGAGAACTGATGCAAGACTGAATTGAGATTGGAAGGCCTGAGAGGGAGAAGAGAGTGAGATATAACAGAACGGGGTGAACCTGAGCAGTGGCACTGACTGATAGAGAGAGAGAGAGAGTGTGTGTGTGTGTGTGTGTGTGTGTGTGTGTGTGTGTGTGTGTGTGTGTGTGTGTGTGTGTGTGTGTGTGTGTGTGTGTGTGTGTGTGTGTGTGAGACGGAGCGAATAGAAGCAGAGAGGCTGGATCTTAAAAAAAAGAAGGACAAAGTGGAAACAGAAATTCCGAAGGTTGTTTTCTAAAACAATGCAATGCGGCACTAAAGCGTGATATGGACTCTTCTATGGAGAGGCTAAACTTCAAAACCATTAGGGATTAAAGTTTTAATAAAATGACTGGATTTCCAGATTTGCACTGTGATACTAAAGTTTACCTTAAGCAGAATTTTAGATTTTTGGGCCATTTTTCAGAGAATATGAATGATAACACAAAAACTTTTTTTCACTCATGGTTCATGGTTGTGTGAAGCCATTTATGGTCAAACAACTGTGTTTACTCTTTAAATCATCATAACACCAGAAAATACTCAAATGACCCTGATCAAAAGTTTACATACCCTGGTGATTTTTGCCCAATAAAATGCACACAAGTTGACACAAACAGCTACTAAAGGTACCCATCATCACCTATGACCCCTCATTTGTAAAAAAAAAAAAAAGGCCATTTGAAATGAAAAAATGACATATTTACAAATACAGATTTATTTGTAAAACCCACCACACGTTTTAATAACTGTGTGTTACACCAACCAGCCAACCACTGACATCAGGAAACTAATGTACCCATAATGCAATGCGGCATGTGCATCTAAATGCTAAAACTTTCAAAATTAATGCATTACTTTAAAACTAAAAGATATAGCTGATATTTTCACTTTGTAAAACAACAGATGTGATGTTAATTTCAATAACTTGTCCGGAATTAGTTTGTTTAAAATTATAACCAGAAGTCAAAACTGTCCGCCTGTGCAAGACTCCAGTGAAATGACTGGCAGGTCTGTATGGTGTGAAGAGAAATTATCTTTTTTCCCCCCTCTCTCTCCCTTTTCCTTTCCTTTCCTTTCTCTTCTCTCTGGTTACCAGGTCTCTTTTGCTGAGAGAAGGCCAATCTGAGTAGAGGTGCTTTCTCGTTGTTGTGTCAGTAGCTGCCATGTACTGAAGTTAATACTGAAAGTTATTGGTTTAGATTTTATCTGTGGAAGTCCCTTCGGCTGCTCCCTTGTGCTGGGTGCTGACTTCAGGGGATCATATGCGATAGCCTTTTCCCTGCATTCTAAGGCAATCTGGGAAACTAAATACTGATTCTCTCGCCATTAATTGTTTTTCAACACAATTTTTATTTCTGAATAGAACAGTAAGTCCCTTCAGCTGCTCCCTTGTTTGCGCTCGGGGTTGCCACAGCAAATCCAAGGTGGATCTGCATGTTTTGAACCAGAAACCTTCTGCACTGAAACCAAGCGCATTAACCACTTGGCCACCACCCCTGCTCGTTTAGATTTTATCTGTAACTTCCGCTATTTTTTTTAGGGATTTATCAGTTTAGCTTTTTAAAAGTTAACTTTTCAGTTAGCGGAGTAACAGTTATCGAAGCTAACTTTTTGGTTAGCTGTGCCCACCACTGGTTCCACGTGAGAGACTTCCAGAGTACTTATCATGCACATGCCAAATAATGCAACAATGGTTTACTGAAGAGGCCATATTATACAAAATTAATTTTGCCTACGTTTTACAAATAAATATGGCAAAGGATCTTTCGACTCCCGACAAAATTTGGACCTGAAGTGGTTTGTTTTAAAGTGCTGTGTTGCATTTTATACTCATACGTGCTCTACAAGACACAGAAACAAAAACAATGTATAGACATTGTGTGACAAGCAGCAGTTGTTTTCCATTTTAAGTGACATGTTCCAGATTGTTTCTTTGAGAGCCCAAAATATTGCAGGTTTTCTTTTTTGGCATGCATCACCTCAATGTCCATGTGGTAGTTCTTTCAACAAAGTTTAAGAAACATTTTGAAGACACCAGGTGACCTATATTAACTTGCTGAAAAGACAAAATATAACTTTTTTTTTCACTGTGTTTATGTGTGCTTCTTTGTTCTGTTTTTTTTTTGTTGTTTTTTTTGTATTTCCTGCCTTTAATTGAAAGAGGAGACTCTTAAAATCACTGCGTGGACAAAAAAAAACACCTGCTCATCTGGTAATTTCAGGCAGATGGCTCAACATAAATTTTACTGCAATAAATGTTGAACATGAAAAATATTGTACTTATTACCAAGAAATTATGAGCATAAACTCTGTTTATGCTCATAATGTACTGCGAGAAAGCAAGATGGGCCAGAAGTGAGAAGAGAGACAAGTACTGACAAAAGTATTACTTTGCACTTAGAACAATGATGTGAAAATTGAAATATTTAACACAATTTTTTTTTTTTTTTTAGTAATTTGGTTTGTGATGTTTCACATATTACAATGAAATAGACAACAAACACACTTGAATCACAGCAAACATAGACATGAAATAAAATATGAGTAAGTGGAGGACAGATGAAGAGGACGAGGGGGTATTTTGGCTTACGGGGACAGTTGGCACCCTCTGGAGTGCTGGATGGCGTCCTGCCATCGGGGCAGCAGCCAAATGGCGTATTGTCGCAGGCTGACCGGTCCTCGGCTGTGAGCACAGTAGCGCTCGCTGGGGTTGGACCTATGAGCGATACAGACATGGGTCAGGGTAACCAGTGAAGCATTTAAAATTTTTGACTTCAAATCCACTTTTGAGGCTTTGAGGAATCACTGGGTGGACTAGCATTAGCCATGTCGATACTTTTAACATTATGTTGTGAATCACCAGATGGCTGTATTTGAAAGCTGACATACATATTATTATTATTTTTTTTAAAGGAAACTAATTTGCTGGACAATTCTGGGGATGTCAAACTTGTATGTTACCTCTTTAGCTTCCATTGTGAGCACACCACTCTATGACAGGGTCAAGTTCAACAACTAAAATACACTCAACAAAAATATAAACGCAACACTTTTGGTTTTGCTCCCATTTTGTATGAGATGAACTCAAAGATCTAAAACTTTTTCCACATATACAATATCACCATTTCTCTCAAATATTGCTGAGATAATCCATCCCACCTCACAGGTGTGCCATATCAAGATGCTGATTAGACACCATGATTAGTGCACAGGTGTGCCTTAGACTGCCCACAATAAAAGGCCACTCTGAAAGGTGCAGTTTTATCACACAGCACAATGCCACAGATGTCGCAAGATTTGAGGGAGCGTGCAGTTGGCATGCTGACAGCAGGAATGTCAACCAGAACTGTTGCTCGTGTATTGAATGTTCATTTCTCTACCATAAGCCGTCTCCAAAGGCGTTTCAGAGAATTTGGCAGTACATCCAACCAGCCTCACAACCGCAGACCACGTGTAACCACACCAGCCCAGGACCTCCACATCCAGCATGTTCACCTCCAAGATCATCTGACACCAGCCACTCGGACAGCTGCTGAAACAATCGGTTTGCATAACCAAAGAATTTCTGCACAAACTGTCAGAAACTGTGTCAGGGAAGCTCATCTGCATGCTCGTCGTCCTCATCGGGGTCTCGACCTGACTCCAGTTCATCGTCGTAACCGATTTGAGTGGGCAAATGCTCACATTCGCTGCCGTTTGGCACGTTGGAGAGGTGTTCTCTTCACGGATGATGTGAAGGAGATGTGTTGCACTGCATGAGGCAAATGGTGGTCACACCAGATACTGACTGGTATCCCCCCCAGTAAAACAAAACTGCACCTTTCAGAGTGGCCTTTTATTGTGGACAGTCTAAGGCACACCTGTGCACTAATCATGGTGTCTAATCAGCATCTTGATATGGCACACCTGTGAGGTGGGATGGATTATCTCAGCAAAGGAGAAGTGCTCACTATCACAGATTTAGACTGGTTTGTGCACAGTATTTGACGGAAATGGTGATATTGTGTATGTGGAAAAAGTTTTAGATCTTTGAGTTCATCTCATACAAAATGGGAGCAAAACCAAAAGTGTTGCGTTTATATTTTTGTTGAGTATAGATTGAGAAGTTTTTTTTTGTTTTTTTCAGGGAGATGCCACATACGTGTTACCACTCATATCACACAACTGTCATATACAGACAAACTGCAACAATATCACACCGTGCTGATTAGCTGAAGGTTACTTTCAAAACTTGGTGTTAGGGGGAAAAAAAAAATCCCCACAGTACTGCAGTCACAGTATATTGAGCTACCATGGGACATAAAAGACATCAAAAAGTAGCTGATGCTTTTCTCTCTGGGTGTACAAGTGGTGAGGGATGAGCGTGTATAACAGCATCCATCCTCTTCTCTAATAACAGCGCTCACAGTGGGGGTTTCGTGGCCGAAGCGGTGCCTTTTACAGCCGCACTGAGATTAGAAATAATCGCAGCAGCAAACAGCTCACAGTTAAACAAGTCATAAAGACGCCAGAAGAGAGGGGTGCTTCGTTCAAGGACTTGCGGTCAAAGGAGGCAAGAGGAGAGCGAAGAAGGGGAGGAGTGGAGGAGCGAGGCTTCTAGGGCATCTGTTGGCATGCGGCCTGAAGATTTACAGACACTGCGTTAAAGAGGAACGCACTGGTGGGGGGACAGAAGGGAAGGCGGACGCCGCACGGTTCCACTGGGAACCATGAGAGCTGTCAAATAAATATGCAGTCTCAAAGTCAGACAGCAACACGCGCAAACACAGATCGGAGCAGGTTTCGCCGCCGTGCAAACTTGCAAAAGCTGCTGACCTGCTCAGACAAATTTTTGTGCCTGTGCACTTGTGGCGTAAATTTACGGTGTAAATTTGAAGTACAGCAAAGTTGCCGTGACAGGTACTAAGCAGTGCGCACCTGCCCATTTCCGGCGTACGCCTGACGCGACCTTGATAAATGCGGCGGGTGAAAACAATCGCAATTCTAATAAACACGCACCCATAAATATTCAGACTCCGCTTCAGACACACCCTCATTTTACGACATGGAAGCCGGGAAGACGGCAAAGAAAAAGAACTCCACCAATCACAACGCGTGCCAATAGAGTGTCAAAAGTGGCCGTCGTATCAATTGTTTTGTAGTATAATCAAAAAAGTGTTACAGTGGTCTCTCGTTTATCGTGGGAGTTACGTTCTAAAAATAGCCCGTAATACGCGAAACTGCGACGTAGTCAGCGTTATTTTTTACAATTATTATAGATGTTTTAAAGCTGTAAAAACCCTGTAAAACCACTTTATACATGTTCTCAATCAGGCATGAACATTTTCTCACTTTGCTCTCGTGTGTAAACACTCTCAAAGTTCAAACCTTAGTAGAAAAATAAGACCAAACTGTTTTCAGGCCCAAACATTTGTTTGAGAAATAAAAATAGAACATTTTCCTATAAATAATTATGATGGCTTTTAGAACTAACGAATGTAATTTTAACGATCAACGAACGAGGTCGGACACATAAGAAATTATTCATAGTGACTGACCAGTATTTCACAGATTGCGCCTCTGCATCCTGGCGCCGCGCTTTTTTCCACTCACACCTGGCTGCAGGTGTCTGTTTCCGAGTGACAAACACAGTTATGGTTAGTTGTTGGCACTCTTTTTTCTTCTGGGTGAGAAGATTCTTATAAACAGACACGCAGAACACAGAACACTGTAAAAAAAAAAAAAAGGCATGCAAAATTGGACTAAAAACTCTGCGAAACAGCGAGGCCGTGAAAGGTGAACCGCGTTATAGCGAGGGACCACTGTATTCTCTTTTCACGTCAATAATTCTTGACGTGGATATTTGCTCGCTCAATTAATAAGACACACCTAATTTTTTCAGATTTCTTTATTCTTAAAATGTATTTCTTTATTTATTTTATTGTGACAAACGAATGGAGACGACAAAACCTGATTGCAGCACGGGTGAAGGGAATGACAACACTACAGTTGTAATTATCAATTCCATTGTCTAAAACGATCACACCACATAATGTTACGTTCAGCGCTGCTCTGGCTCCGGGCTCTGGAGAAAAAGGCGAGCAGCGCTTTCTTTGCAGTCGGCGCTGTGGCCACGGATCGTGCTCCATAGACCAACAATCCCGCAAAAGCGGGATTTGTATTGATTATTATGTAGTATAATCAGGAAAGTGTTATTTATGTAACATATGCATTGATTTGTATAATGGCACTGTTTATCATGTTGATCAGTTTCATTTTTATATGGATTCCAGCGCTGGTTCATTTTGGCATATAATTTACACCACCTCTCGACCTGGTGTATATTTTCAGCGCAGCGTATGCCAACAACCACATTGATAAATGCCAAGTGGCGCAGCCGTTTTGGTGTACACCCCATATTATACGTACGCACGTTGATACATGAGGCCCATTGTCACTGTGGGGTATTGTGTGTAGAATTTTGAGGAAAAAACAAATTTCATCTATTTTGGAAGAAGACTGTAACATAACAAAATGTGGAAAAAGTGCAGCGCTGTGAATACCGTCTGGATGCACTGTAGTTACCGTAGTGGCCATGGGGCACACAAGGTCCCCGCTGTATTTCACCCAAACAACCAATCCCCTACGTGATCTATCACTCAGGTGTCCCGACATGGACGTGGGGTTGGACCTTGACACGCTGTACATCGATAATGAACAGAGTGGTCATGCCGGGGAGACTCCCAGGCTGTGCTCAGGCAGGCAAGATATTCACAAAATCCACTGCTGTGATTAATCAGAATCACAAACATTTGTAAATATTTTGTCTGTTTAAACACAGCACGACTCTGTGAGACATCCTTGTGCACTTCACCTCAGTACCTTCCACTTCCTGTTACTCCATGCATGGGCACAGCGGCGCTTCTCTGTATTCATCATCTCAGGCAAGCTAACAGTTAGCAGCTCACACAGACAATGATGGTGATGAATAAATTAAACCAGCCACACCAAGACAATCCAATCTGAAGCTACACAGCACATCACTCTAATCAGGATGTGTTCTTATTTGTCATCTGCTTTTGATACATGCATTAATGTACAAGTTTTTTATGTGTGAGAAATGGTCAACATAGATAACAGCTTTTGTCATTCACTGTTGGATTACAGAAGAAAAAAAATTGTGGATTCAAGCATGGATTTGTAGACGACTGGACAACAGACATGATGAAAGCCCCTTTCACATTGGGCGTGCGTAGAGTCGCACTGAAATGCATATCGAGTACGGTGGAATGCCTGTGTCATGAAAAACAATGCTGGCTGCAGGGGAAGCCTGGCCTGCCTCTTCTTCTTCTGTGGTTTAGAAGGTTCACTGCCAGCAAAGTTCAGTGAGATGAAGAAAATCTAGCAATGCAGGTATGTATTGACTAAATACATACCTAAGGTTAATTATGGCGTTCCACAAGGTTCTGTGCTAGGACCGATTTTATTCACTTTATACATGCTTCCCTTAGGCAGTATTATTAGAAAGCATTGCTTAAATTTTCATTGTTACGCAGATGATACCCAGCTTTATCTATCCATGAAGCCAGAGGACACACACCAATTAGTTAAACTGCAGGATTGTCTTTCAGACATAAAGACATGGATGACCTCTAATTTCCTGCTTTTAAATTCAGATAAAACTGAAGGTATTGTACTTGGCCCCACAAATCTTAGAAACATGGTGTCTAACCAGATCCTTACTCTGGATGGCATTACCCTGACCTCTAGTAATACTGTGACAAATCTTGGAGTCCTTTTTGATCAGGATATGTCCTTCAATGCGCATATTAAGCAAATATGTAGGACTGTTTTTTTGCATTTGCGCAATATCTCTAAAATTAGAAAGATCTTGTCTCGCTCTCAGACTGCAGGCTTACTTGTAGTTCCTAGGATTTGTAAGAGTAGAATGGGAGGCAGAGCCTTCAGCTTTCAGGCTCCTCTCCTGTGGAACCAGCTCCCAATTCAGATCAGGGAGACAGACACCCTCTCTACTTTTAAGATTAAGCTTAAAACTTTCCTTTTTGCTAAAGCTTATAGTTAGGGATGGATCAGGTGACCCTGAACCATCCCTTAGTTATGCTGCTATAGACGTAGACTGCTGGGGGGTTCCCATGATGCACCCAGTGTTTCTTTTTATTCACCTCTTTTTGCTCTGTATGCACCACTCTGCATTTAATCATTAGTGATTGATCTCTGCTCCCCTCCACAGCATGTCTTTTTCCTGGTTCTCTCCCTCAGCCCCAACCAGTCCCAACAGAAGACTGCCCCTCCCTGAGCCTGGTTCTGCTGGAGGTTTTTTTCCTGTTAAAAGTGTTGTGTGGCTGGGGGGCCTGGCTGCCTTTTTGTTTCTGTCTTTTGTTTTTCCTTCCAGGTGGCTTGCATTTGGGACTGAGTGGCTGTGTTGCTGAGGTTATCAGGACCTCACCCTGATCACCTGCGGCTCGTCTGGACTCACAGCTGTGGTGCATCTATATGGATTGGAACATGGTGGCATTTAAGACTGGAGTATACAGTGTGTATTTGCCAGAGACTCGACCTTGTGACCAGACGGGTGAGATCGTCGTCTCGGGAGCCATCTCATCATCAGTGGATGCAGAGAACGTCCAGGGTTTGATGCACGGTCTGTGAAAGAGGAGGGGGTGAGGTCTCACGCTCGTCAGCACACTTCCTGAGGTACGTTAGATTTTGTGACCAACGTTTATACAGTCAGTAAATGTGGTGTCCCTCACACCTTATTATATTGAGCTGTACGTTAGTCATGTATCGGCTTCCACTGCAGTGGAGTTTTGTGAACTGGATGTTCCATACCTGCAGGTTGGGAAGCTGATTAGTAATTAAGCCAGGAAGTGTTTGCTGTTTATGTACACCTTTGAGTGGTCTCTCTGTGTGTAGAGTGTGGACTCACATAATGGTTCCTTCTTTCACAGACTCGGTTTGTTGCGGCCACCTGGGGGGTGTCGGCGGGGTCCTTGGGTCCGAACGGCTTCTGGCTCCGGACCGTTAGCGCTGCTGGGAGCGCACCGTATCACCACCACGTCAGACCGCACACTCTTTTGTTGTTTTGTATCACATCACTGTTATGTATTAAATTCAGTTAGCCTTTGTACCGTGCTCTGCTTATTTCATACTGGGTCCTTCAAACGCTGGTCGGTTCTCCGAGCTGCGTCCGACACATAACAGTAGTCTCTGGCCAAACATCACGGACCCAGCGGTAGCAGAGACGGTAACGCGCCGGGAAGGCGGCAGCAGACGTTCAGTAGTTATCCGGATCAGTTGCGGGTGCTCTCCGCCTGGATGGTGCGTGTTTGAGACCCATTGCTGAATACTGATTTGTGCTCTCTTGCAGCCGTGTTCCTGTGTTGTGCCTTATCCGTGGGTCGTGGTGGAGTGTGACTGGCGACGGCTTCGCGTCACGCTCCGACCGGATAAGAGGTTTAAACGGGAGCTGCAAGAGTGTGTCTGTAATGGGTGCACGCGCATGGCGGAGCTCTGTGGCACGGGTCGCTGAGCTTCCTGTGTTACAGTTGTAGCCCCGTTTCCCCGGATAAAGATAACTACTGCGTCTGTTGTATCAGCTCCGGCGTTATTTAGTTGAGCACATTTTGGTTGTGTGTTGCACACAGCTGCGCACGGAGATGCAGCTCGTTTGTTTTCTGTCACCAAAGGGGTTTTTTTCATTTTTAGCACTTTGGCTCCCTCTTTTGGTGACTTAGTCACATTACCGTTAAGCTCTTAAGTTAGAACAGGTGTGTTCGATTTGTTTGAGCTTAACGGTATACGTCACTGATTTGTTTTGTGTTAGTTCATTTCGTGTGGGTGTTTTTTGAGTTGGTTTTTGTGTGGGATTTATTTTTTTTTTTTCCCACTGTTTGTGTCTGGGGTTGTGGCCCTGCAGCCTGTCTATGAAGAAAAAAAAAAAAAAGGACCCCAACAACTGTATCTTGGTCTGTTAGTCTTTCTTTTTATTTCTTTTTGTTTCACCTCCCCAGGATTTGATGGGACGGTCCCCTGGGGGGTGATGGGGTGGTATTTGGGTTTTTTTTTTTCTTTTTTTTTGTTTGTTTTTGTTATGCCCTCTCTTCTCCTCTGACTCCAGCCGGGTGAGCCGTAGTGTCGGCGTTGCTGGAGGGGTGCAGTTTGGTTATACTGGGCGTTTCCTGGGTAACCTCTGCACCTGGGTGGGGGGGGGGGGGGGTGTTTTTTGATTCCCTGTTCCACCTCCGGTTTCAGCACGCCTTTGGCCGTCTGCCATCGGCGTGGCTGAGGTTTGGGGCAGTGGGATATACCCGCAGCTAGTGGCTGGTGTAGAAGTTGGAGGAGTGGCGCCGTTTTGTGCCGTTTGCCATAACCGCTGTTCCACTCCTCCCGGTTGGCTTCTGGGGTATAGTCACGGTTGGTGACACTGGACGTGCTTCCAGTTTCCACTGCGCCAAGGGGGTGGGGTTGGGGTTGTTTTGTTTGTATGTTTTTTTTCCCTCTCTTCTTGTTTTTCCCCCCAGTTTCCGCCCTCAGGGTTTGACTGTGGTGTCCTCTGGGGGGGAAAGGGCTGTGGGTCCATCTAGCCATAGACGGCCGGGGCTGGGTCCATTGGTCATGAGGGGAGGCGTCTCCTGGGGTTGACGAGTGGTCCTCTGGGAGGCGCTGGGAGTCCCCGTGGGTGACGTTGGATCCCAGAGGGACCTCGGCTGTGGTTATTACTCCTGGAGCTGGCGGGAAGTCCTCTGGGGGGTGTTGGTCCCTACATGTTGTTTGGGGGGGGGGGGTGTTTTAGCACTTTTATTTGTAAGCTTAAGTTTGGGGTTTTTCTTTTCTCCTCTTCCCGGGGTTTGATGGGACGGTCCCCTGGGGAGGGGGGGTGTTTTGGTTGTTTGTGTTTGTCTTTTTTGTTTTATGACTAAAGACCGAACATGGTTGGATAAAGGCTGACCGCACAGATTTAAGAACTCCTGGCCACACCTGTGCTAAGTGACTGACTGAAACAAAGGCAAGGATGCAGCCAGAGGAGAGGACATCAACCATTCTGTTGGAAGACGAATGCAGATGCGGTTTCCAGCCATGGTCCCTGGAGGGGGGTGTTTCTCCTGGGCCAGGTTTGTGTGGTCGCCGGGAGGCTTCCCGTGAGGGTGGGGTACTGTTGTATGGCTGGGGGGCCTGGCTGCCTTTTTGTTTCTGTCTTTTGTTTTTGCTTCCAGGTGGCTTGCATTTGGGACTGAGTGGCTGTGTTGCTGAGGTTATCAGGACCTCACCCTGATCACCTGCGGCTCGTCAGGACTCACAGCTGTGGTGCATCTATATGGATTGGAACATGGTGGCATTTAAGACTGGAGTATACAGTGTGTATTTGCCAGAGACTCGACCTTGTGACCAGACGGGTGAGATCGTCGTCTCGGGAGCCATCTCATCATCAGTGGATGCAGAGAACGTCCAGGGTTTGATGCACGGTCTGTGAAAGAGGAGGGGGTGAGGTCTCACGTTCGTCAGCACACTTCCTGAGGTACGTTAGATTTTTTTGACCAACGTTTATACAGTCAGTAAATGTGGTGTCCCTCACACCTTATTATATTGAGCTGTACGTTAGTCATGTATCGGCTTCCACTGCAGTGGAGTTTTGTGAACTGGATGTTCCATGCCTGCAGGTTGGGAAGCTGATTAGTAATTAAGCCAGGAAGTGTTTGCTGTTTATGTACACCTTTGAGTGGTCTCTCTGTGTGTAGAGTGTGGACTCACATAATGGTTCCTTCTTTCACAGACTCGGTTTGTTGCAGCCACCTGGGGGGTGTCGGCGGGGTCCTTGGGTCCGAACGGCTTCTGGCTCCGGACCGTTAGCGCTGCTGGGAGCGCACCGTATCACCACCACGCCAGACCGCACACTCGTCTAACTCGGGCGAATATCTGTCATTTTGGGCAACTGGCCATGAACGTCGGGCCTCTGAAAATGCATACCGCCCCCCAAAAGCATGTTATTGTATTATTACGCAATTCTACATTGGCCTGATGTGAAAGGAGCTGAAGGGCTGATGGTTAAATTGGAAAAGGACAATTTTCCAAGCGCCGTACGTATTGCGCCTAATTTTTTCGTATCTTGGCATTTCATTCTTTTTTCACCTTTCACACTTAAAAGAAACTCCTAATATACAAGTGTTGTTGCTGGTGCTGAGTTGTGACCTGTTGTTACCGGCGGTAGCTGTGTGTTGTATTCACTGGCGTGTGTGTGTGTGTGTGTTTGTGTGTGTGTGTGTGTTTGTGTGTGTGTGTCTGCCTGCGAGACAAGACAACTCAAAAAAGGTTGAATGGTTCTCCTTCAAGCTTGGTAGGAATTCTACTTGGATAGATATGTTGAGTTGATTAGATTTTGTAGTAGTTTGGTCTGAGGTCAAGGAAAACATGGTCTGAAAAACACCTTTTTAAAAATATCTCAAACATAAAGCCTTGATGCATCAGCAAAATGTAATTGATTGGTATGACTGATTTAATAATGAAGTCACACAGAGGTCACGATGAAGCCATAAATTGTCAAACATACCCTTAGACATATATACTTACTTGTACCTTTATACTGTGGTGTGTAAAGTGTGCAGAATATGCATCAGCCCTCTGATGCCTTTCATTTCTACTTTTTCTATTAAAGATATTCATTTTTTTTATGAATACATGAAAAGTGTCAGGACACCTTTACAGTATTACCTTCTCTCATGGTTTCATAAATGATTCAACTGTAACGACATAAATGTCAACTTAAAAAAAATCTGAAGTCGTACAAGCCCTTGTTTGTGCACACTTTTACATATTGCTTTTTGATTACATACCCATACATAAGCAGAATACAGCCATAGTCAAAATTCTTTAATGTGGCTAAACCACACATGTCCCTGGAATAATTTCCAAAATTAGGAACTAGAATGCAACTGTAATTGATGTCATTAAATCATAACTGTATTTATGTACATATTTAGTTTGTACTTGGTCAAATCAGTAAGTTCAAGATCTTAATTCATCCCAAACGAAAAGTATGGAGTCATCTTTTTGTCAAACCATATTAACCGCTGCCAACAAAGTTGGACACGCCCCCTGTTTGTTTGTCTGTTTGTGAACAGCCTGGAACCCACAATTTCTCGTTATCGTTATGAATTTATTATTTATTTTTTTTTATTATTATTATTATTTTTAAACAGAGGATTCATGTCCCGATAGGCAAGAACTGATTTAATTTTCAAGATCATAGGCCAAAGGTCAAACTCAGGAAAAATCTTGGAAATTGGAATAATCCCTATCCTTTAACATTGAATGAATTTATCAATCAATCAATCAACTTTTTTTTTATATAGCGCCAAATCACAACAAACAGTTGCCCCAAGGCGCTTTATATTGTAAGGCAAGGCCATACAACAATCATGAAAAACCCCAACGGTCAAAACGACCCCCTGTGAGCAAGCACTTGGCAACAGTGGGAAGGAAAAACTCCCTCTTAACAGGAAGAAACCTCCAGCAGAACCAGGCTCAGGGAGGGGCAGTCTTCTGCTGAGACTGGTTGGGGCTGAGGGAAAGAACCAGGAAAAAGACATGCTGTGGAGGGGGGCAGAGATCGATCACTAATGATTAAATGCGGAGTGATGCATACAGAGCAAAAAGAGAAAGAAACAGTGCATCATGGGAACCCCCCCACAGTCTACGTCTAAAGCAGCATAACAAAGGGATAGTCCAGGGTCACCCGATCCAGCCCTAACTATAAGCCTTAGCGAAAAGGAAAGTTTTAAGCCTAATCTTAAAAGTAGAGAGGGTATCTGTCTCCCTGATCTGAATTGGGAGCTGGTTCCACAGGAGAGGAGCCTGAAAGCTGAAGGCTCTGCCTCCCATTCTACTCTTACAAACCCTAGGAACTACAAGTAAGCCTGCAGTCTGAGAGCGAAGCGCTCTATTAGGGTGATATGGTACTACGAGGTCCCTGAGATAAGATGGGACCTGATTATTCAAAACCTTATAAGTAAGAAGAAGAATTTTAAATTCTATTCTAGAATTAACAGGAAGCCAATGAAGAGAGGCCAACACGGGTTTAATTGTCAAAAAAGATAAAAATTCTTTCATATTTATGTGGAGTTATGTAGGATAGTTTCCCTTTATCTGTTGGGAAGGTGTCGTAGCACGGACCCACAACAGGGGGCGCAAATGAACGGACAATGAATAAGCCAAAAAGTAACAATTTAATGTTGTGATAATACACAACTAAATACACAGAATTTGCAAAGTCAATTGACACCAGGTGACGTGTGGGCAGGCTCGAAGATAGAAGACCCCTGACGACAGAGAAGCCGCGTCCCACACGGCTTCCACCACCAACGGTCTGAAGAACACCGGAGCCGCCAAGTCCCGAGTCTCCAGGTGGCCTCTGTCTTCGGCTGTCGACCCTGGTACCATTCAGGATCAGATCTGGATGAAACTTTGTCAGGTGATGGTGAGTGTCAGTCTGCATCTCACTTTCAAATATGAGGGTGACTGGGGTATGTTTAATTCAGATATAATGTAAAATATACATTAAATGGGTTTTTCAAATTTAAATGGCCACAAAATCTGGAATCCGAATCAGATCCCTTGCAAGCTTTGTCAGTTGATTTCCCCGCGTGCGTGTTATAACCCACCCTTAGCCCAGTTTCTAAGGACGGGCGTTGTAGTTTGACCGTTTTGGGGCAGTCCTTCTGCATATGCTCACAAGAGCCGCAGACAAAACACTCCCCGCGGGCCAGCCTCCTTTGTCTGATGTTTGTTTTCACTTTGGCCCTGCTCGTGTCCATAGCCTCCTCAGCAGGGGGAGCTGTAGCCACACGGAGCTCTCTGGCAGTGAAGCGTGGGGACGACGTCACCTTTTCGGAACCGGAAGGGGGAGGGACGGCTCGTGCCCGGTCACGCCCCCCGGCCTGCTCCCGACGATGCTCATTCAAACGGTTGTCTAAGCGTATAACCAAATCGACAAGCCCGTCAAAATCCCGCGGTTCCTCCTTAGCCAGCAGGTGCTCCTTCAGGACCGGAGACAGTCCATTTACGAAGGCGGTGCGGAGCGCAACGTTATTCCAGCCGGACCTCGCTGCCGCGATGCGGAAGTCGACTGCATACTCAGCTGCGCTGCGACGCCCCTGTCTCATTGACAGCAGCCCGCTCGAAGCGGTCTCGCCTCTGTTGGGATGGTCAAAAACTTGTTTGAACTCCCGTATAAACTCAGCATAAGATGTTAGGAGCCGTGAATTCTGCTCCCAAAGCGCCGTAGCCCAGGCGCGTGCCTCTCCTCGAAGCAGACTAATAACATAAGCCACCCGGCTGGCGTCTGACTCGTACATGACAGGACGCTGTGAAAAGACGAGCGAACACTGCATGAGGAAGTCTGCGCACGTCTCAACACAGCCTCCGTACAGTTCCGGAGGGCTTATGTATGCTTCAGGGGACGGTGGGGGGGGTCGTTGAACGACCAGTGGAACGTCTGTTACAGGCCCAGGACCAGCAAGAGGAGTGGCTGCAGCAGCGCCCTGATCGCGCAGCCTCCACCCTCCGGTTAATGAGAACATTCTGCTCGGCCACTAAATCCAGCCGAGCCGTGAAGGCGGTTAAGATTTGCTGCAGCTCACTCAACACGCCACCCACTGACACCTGCGCTCCTGGCTCTTCCATTGGCCGTTCAAGTTCGGGTTGACGCCCCTCGGAATCCATGACGATTGGCCGAGAAATCCTGTTGGGAAGGTGTCGTAGCACGGCCCCACAACAGGGGGCGCAAATGAACGGACAATGAATAAGCCAAAAAGTAACAATTTAATGTTGTGATAATACACAACTAAATACACAGAATTTGCAAAGTCAATTGACACCAGGTGATGTGTGGGCAGGCTCGAAGATAGAAGACCCCCAACGAGAGAGAAGCCGCGTCCCACACGGCTTCCACCACCAACGGTCTGAAGAACACCGGAGCCGCCAAGTCCCGAGTCCGCAGGTGGCCTCTGTCTTCGGCTGTCGACCCTGGTATTGCTGGCAGAAAGCAGAGACAAGATGAATGAGTGTGAGTCCGCACACTCAGTAATCCACAGTCTGCACACAGTTAGGAGGGAGCACCTCCACCTCCAATCACACACTCGTGCAGCTCCTGATTAACCACTTATCTGGTTTGGGGTGTGAGGCGAAGCCGTCGCTGTCACACCAAACGCCAATCCCACAGATAAGGAAAACACCAGGAAAACGGCTGCAACAGAAGTTCAGATTATTACACAACGTATGAGTCAGCAGAGAAATTACCTCTTCAGTAGTCGATTTCTCGGCGAGGAGGTGGAGTTGCAGTCCGGCCTTTATGGTGATGATGATGATGATGATGAACGAGTGACAGCTGGTGCAGAGGTTGAATGACAGCTGTCACTTCTTCTGGGTCTGGCACCCTCTCGTGCTTGGAGCCCGCACTCCAAGCAGGGCGCCCTCTGGTGGTGGTGGGCCAGCAGTACCTCCTCTTCAGCGGCCCACATAACATTATCAACTGACAAAGCTTGCAAGGGATCTGATTCGGATTCCAGATTTTGTGGCCATTTAAATTTGAAAAACCCATTTAATGTATATTTTACATTATATCTGAATTAAACATACCCCAGTCACCCTCATATTTGAAAGTGAGATGCAGACTGACACTCACCATCACCTGACAAAGTTTCATCTAGATCTGATCCGGAATATGGATTTTGTGGACATTTGAATTTAATTTTGAAAAGCCCATTTGATGTACATTTTGCATTATATCTCAATCAAGAGTGCCCCAATCACTCTCTTTTGTGACAATGAGACACAAACTGGCACTCTCAATGAACAGACTAAGTCTGATCTGCATGTGATCTGTAACATTGAAAAGCCCTTTTGATGTATATTTTGAGTTATATTTTAGCTTATGAAAAGCCACTTCTAACAGGACTTTTACCTTGATAATATTTTCCAAGGTAACAGTTTATGGAATTGGAAACTAGTGTTGGCAGAGGTTTGCGCTCTATGAGCGCGGTGCTCTAGTTGGTAATGTTAATGCATTGACAGACACACACACACCCTCACCAGAAGGTGCAACAATATCTCTCTGCAGAACTATGTTTGGGCCGAGGGGTTCGAACCCTCCAGGCACACCAGGGAACACATTCCTACACTTATGCGCACCACCTGCCACTGGCATCAGGCCTGCTTGGCAGACAGGCTACATGCTCGCAGCGTCACTGAGCACTCTGGTCAGCCTTTGACAAGAGAATAAATCCAACATTCAGGGAGAAGAAACAGGGAGGAGGAGGACGGCGAGCACAAGCCGAGGAAGAGCTGACGGGAGCCACGCTGCTCCATCAATCACATCCTGTTACCGTGAGCTGGCAGACAAGGGGAATGGAAAACAACAGAAAAAAGAAGGCCTGATTGAAAAGTTTCAGTTGTCCCTTGGTGTCCCAGCGGCAGGCCGAAACCGCAACGGACTGTTACAGTGAGGAGTGCATGTTGGGAAAGAGTTGAGACTAGCCGTGTGACATGGCACGCAACCTTCACGCTCTTACACCTCAGCCCCACAGTCACATCAGCCTGTCAAGTCAAGCTCCACAGAGCCCCGGACGCGGGCCAACAGTTTCATCTTCCCTGCAGAGAGTGTATTTTACAGAGCCTGGGTTTGTTTTGCTAACTTTCTGAGAGCGAGCGAGCGTGCTGGTGGAATGGGAGAAAAGAGCATGGGTGATGCAGCAACACTGAACCATGCAAATAGAATCCTTTCTGTTGAAAATTGAGATATGCATCTTGTGCAAGTAGCAGTGACAATAACAGCCTCCGTTTACACAGTTTTCTTTATCCCCACTTCCCTGAGTTTGACACTTGTCTTCCCAATAAATAATTTGCGTACGGGTACACACAGCGCTGTGCTGGCACGGAAATTTCCATTAATACCTAACAACAGATGATGGCATGAAAATGTTATCATTTACTTAATGAAAACTGCATAACCCCCCACATACCCCTCAAAGCATCATGGGTAATGAAGTGAAAGAGCAGGGATTTACCAATGGGCTCATCTCCACCACTGGCCTCCATTGGGACACCGCTACCTGCTTCTTCTTCCCGCTCTTCCCCTTCCTCCGTCTGGTCGTCCCCGCTGGGGTCGCCACTGCCTGACTCTTCAAAAGAAGCCGCAGCGGAGGGGCTGGGGCTGCTGCCAGCGAAGGAAGTGGTGGCAGCGGTGGCTGGTTGTGGTGGTTGAGGCTGTGTGTGGGTGGGGTGGTGGTGGTGGTGGTGGTGGTTTTGTTGGGCGCTGTGATGGGTGGTAGGGGAAAAGCGGCCAGATGCCAGCGGCTCACTCTCGACAGTCCTGGGAGGCGGCATGGCCCACACCCTGTTAGTGGGGAAGGGGGTGGTGGTGATGGTGGAGGCGGCAGCTGGACTGGGGGTGGTGGCGAGGGGGTTGGGGGTGGTTCGGTCAGCTGGCTCGGTGATGGTTTCTGGTGGAGGGAAGGGGAGGAAGCAAGGAATGGATGAATGATTGAGCAAAGATGGAAATGCTTGATTTTACTTTACCTACAATAAGTACAGCCTATAAAAAAAACATTACGCATTGAAGCACCAACGAACCCTTAATGATTACATTTTAACGCTATATATGTTGAATGAAATGGCTTTTTAATCATCTAACCCCTCTGTCTCATGCTACCAAAGTCATTATGCTAGTAGATTTTAAAACTACGCCCACGTACAGTCTCACATTTGTAAAAGCAACCAATGATTAAAAGCCCTGCAATGGATGAGGTGTTTAGAATCTTTATTTGACAAACACAGAGTAATGAAAGTGCATCCATACGCACAGTGAATATGGAAGATGCCAACAAATGACATACGGCATTCAGACGTAGATGCATCGCAGTGTCTTTGGACTGCAGATGAGCAGTGCTGCTCGGAAGCATGTTTTTGCACACGCATGCTGCCACAGCTTCTGCTTAGGCGTGCACGATGTGCCATGTTTGTGTGTTGTGCACGTGCTTTTCCAGTGCCTATGAATTATATATCCATATTCAAAAGCAGCCCTCCAGCAGCAAAGCTTTAATCACCAACAGCCAGTGCCTCCGGTGATGAATGATTGATAGAAACGGGGCAAAAAAAAGAGAAAAAGCTGGCTTTAACTCTGGCTTCAAAGACGGCGCACTGCGTGCTGCTCGCGCAAAGCATCCGTCAGTGCCGCCACAAACACACTGCTGTCAACATACACACAAACAACGCGGCAACAATCACTCCAAATGAGACAGCGAAAAAAAGAGAGGCTGTATGCAGCGGAGACCATCATTATGGATGCAAAAAAAAAAAAAAAGCTCCAGTGCAAAAGGACAAACTGCGTGTGATAAAAGAACCATAAATAGGACAAAAGCTCCTGTGGGGGAGAAATGAGTTGGCAGGGAGATGCGACGTAAGCGAGCACTTCAGAGTTAGGCGAGGCAAGCGGGCGTGACGATACTGTCGCTCTTCTTTTACCTCGCTACGTCCCACGGGTATAAATGTGCGTGAGCGTGTGGGAGAAATGAACAGGATATAAAGATAACAAAGCGCCTCCACTGTAGATTAAGCTAATATTACATGTAGGCCATAATTATACTGTAATAATCGCTTATTTGCTCAGGAATTATTCAGCAAGGTGTGAAACGTGACACCTCCAGGGACAGCAGGAAGCCTCAGAGGCGCACCGGGTGTCAGATTAAAGCATGACGTATATTTATTTATATACAGGCAGGGTTGGAGTGGAGTGCACACAGCGGCGATGCTATCGCTAAGAATAGAAGCACGTCTTGCTTTTCCTCTTGGCTACACCTGTCTGTCAGGTGTCAAGCTTAGTGTCAGGCAGCGTGCACCTGAGATGTGCCTAATGTGTGTGTCTGAGCATGTAGGTATCCTGAGCACCGGTTTCCACAACACGGGGTAAGGACTCCAAGAGGGTAAAGAAGGACCGACTGGCTTGTTCAGCTGATTCTTCCCCAAATCAGGTTTAACACTCCATTTGCCTTTTTCGTCCTCGGAGCAGTGGACAGTAAAAACACCGTGAGGGAAAAAAATCAGTGTCATCTTGGCTGGTCTCAGCTGTGTAGTTATCTCTGAAAGGTGGTTATTAAGACTGTTTGATGTGTCAGGCACACGCAGCAAGGGGGAGGATGAATGTAGATACAGGAGACTGGAGGCAAAGATGAGAACTGCGGTCCAAGGAAGAGGAAAAGTTAAGGATTTAAATCCGAAAACAAAAGATTAAGAAAAGCTACAGTATCAGTGGGAGAACAGGGCAACGGACAGAGACAAGGAGGGAGTAGTGAGAGTGAAATAACACAACACGGAGGAGCAATGGAGAAGACAACCCTGACTAACATGCAGGCGGAGGGCTGCCAGTGCCATATGCTGGTATTCGCTGCCAATTTGCTGCAAACCTACAGGTGAGAACACCATATGGGTGAGCTAGACCAGTGCCAACCTGGTGACCATTATAACCCTGTGCCATAACTTGTTCACTGGTCCAAAAGCTGTCCCTCACATGTGACGTACTGTACAGCAGCTCATTTCTTTAACGTATTTTGTTTCATCTTTTACTGGGACAAGCCAGAGCAGGCAGAAAAAAAAAAAAAACTGCTCCTTCCTCAGTGGCTCCGCCGCTCCGTCTTTCAGATAAGAGACTTCAGAGAAAACTGTGAAACTTCACAGTTTTCTGTCACAAGAAGAGACATTTGGAGGAGCTTCTGCCGCCGGGTAAAATTTTTGTGCTCATTAGCGATCGTGTGTGCAGCTGTAGTGGTATAGAAACAGATCAATAGCATTGCAGTTCGATAAGAAAGATCAATATTCCTTCATTTATTTAAGCCGTTGGCATTGCTCTCTTATCAATCCACATAGCGACTGAAGCCGAGCGACTGGAAGCTCTGTGAGTAAACAGCGAGAGGGATGGCGGGGAGGGCTGCGGCGTGGCGAGGGGGAGAGGCAGAGCAAATGCTAATTCGCACCCAGCCACACGTGAAATGAGCTTGAGATCTAACCCCCGAGCCGACAGCAGCAGCGGAGCGGCTACCCGTGGCGCAACCGCATCCGGGAGAAGAAATTAAAAGATCCCGTGTGGCTGTCGGCGGGCCTGAGCGCTCGACTGTCTGCTTCTTCCCTGTGGGTTTGATAGGGAAGAATCCGCTGCTGGGCGTCTTTGTGCCGTCTGTGTGCAGCAATGCTAGGTTAGCAATTACGCACAACCCACATGGACATCGCCAGGCAACAGACGAATGTGAAATCAGACTGGATTTTGATTCCTTTTGCTGGTTACCATCAGCACAGAATTTGTAATTACCAGATGTTCAGGGACTTATCAAAGCCTTGTTGATCTATTCCTGAGCTTATTTGTGCATGTTTTTTTTTTCTGTGTACCTGCAACTGCAGGTCAACAGATTTTCTACAGTTTCTACAGCCGTGCCTCCTACAGATTTGACGTAGTTTAGCTCCATCAATGGGCACTCATGCAAGAATTTGATTTGTACCCATTGTGCAATGGGTTGAGTGAACGTTTCTCCACCTGGCATTGGCTCCTGGCCAGAACCACACAGCTGCTGATCCTCTTCCCCAGTGTGACTGCTGGCAGTGTATCTCGCACCCTGCTGTGGCTTAAACTGGCAGCCGGCGCTACAACTTCCCACTACATGAAAGTCTTGGCCTTGACTTGGTCTGAACACCCATTAACTCCATCACAACAATGTTCATCAGCATCTGGACCAAAAAGCAAGAACTGCACCTTTCACTCAGGACTCAAGTACTTTCTGTCTGCCATCGTACTGAAGCAGGACTGTGTTTCTAGCAGTTAAAGATGTGAAGAGAGTGATGCCAATCCTACCTAAGAATTCTGGAGATGAAGTCAGAGTGTTATGGATATCTTGCAAGACTGACAAATTAGGGTGCTTTCGCACCGCTGTTATTTGGTTTCTTTTAGTTAGACTGTCTGTGTACTTGGACAAGACATTTCATCAGCATTGGTCCAGTCCATTCTGCTTCAAATGGGTACCGTCTTGGCTGGGTAAGTAACCTGGAATGAATCTTCGTCTCATCTGGGGTGAGTTGTGGACTTTCATCCACTTCACGCTATAGTATCAAGAGATAAACATCAATGGGCCTCAATACCTATATACAATAAGACGTAATCAGACTGTGGCCCTTTCCCTCTGATAGTTTGGTTCATTCGGGAAGGTGTAAACACGTCTTTGAACCACTGATGTGTATATATTACTGGATAGCTTACTGGCCCACACACGCCGTACAAACTGTTGAAGCAAACTGGCGGCCATCTTACCACTCACAAGTTATGCAGACCGCACATAGATGGCTTATTAGAACGTTAACAATTTGGAGTAATAACTGAACTGGTTCTCCCATTTTCTTATTTTTGTTCTCCAGATAATGTGACCTTCATCCCTCCTAATCTGTGTCTGCCATGATTAGACAATTGATTTATTTCCTTTCTTTCTTTTAGTACTTTGACATTCTCCCCTTCTATTCTCAATTACTCAGATCTCACTGGGACAAACACTCCAGTCTAAAAAATCTGATTCTTTAATCAAAGTTTATGTAAGTTTTGTGTAATCGTCAGCAAGCTTATCGACATATGTATATATTGGTACCATATCATGAACAAAAGTGGATGGATAATAAAAGGCATGATGAATAATATAGCAATAGTGGATTTTTTAATACTTGCACTAAAAGAATAAAACAGCACTTAACTAGCTACAGGAGAGGTGGTTTTCCCTTGCAATGACAACATTTATTACACATAGCTCTATAAGCTTCAGTGTGATATTAGTAATAAGCTCGTAGCAACAACACCTAAAGCTCCAAAACTATGCACAAGTAGCCCTAATAAATATCTTAAAATAGTTTGTCCAACACAAAACTCAACATGTGGCTACACACAAGCCACTTATTATTATTATTATTATTATTATTATTATTATTATTATTATTATTATTATTATTATTATTATTATTATTATTATTATCAATCAATCAATCAATCAATCAATTTTTTTATATAGCGCCAAATCACAACAAACAGTTGCCCCAAGGCGCTTTATATTGTAAGGCAAGGCCATACAATAATTATGTAAAACCCCAACGGTCAAAAACGACCCCCTGTGAGCAAGCACTTGGCTACAGTGGGAAGGAAAAACTCCCTTTTAACAGGAAGAAACCTCCAGCAGAACCAGGCTCAGGGAGGGGCAGTCTTCTGCTGGGACTGGTTGGGGCTGAGGGAGAGAATCAGGAAAAAGACATGCTGTGGAGGGGAGCAGAGATCGATCACTAATGATTAAATGCAGAGTGGTGCATACAGAGCAAAAAGAGAAAGAAACAGTGCATCATGGGAACCCCCCAGCAGTCTACGTCTATAGCAGCATAACTAAGGGATGGTTCAGGGTCACCTGATCCAGCCCTAACTATAAGCTTTAGCAAAAAGGAAAGTTTTAAGCCTAATCTTAAAAGTAGAGAGGGTGTCTGTCTCCCTGATCTGAATTGGGAGCTGGTTCCACAGGAGAGGAGCCTGAAAGCTGAAGGCTCTGCCTCCCATTCTACTCTTACAAACCCTAGGAACTACAAGTAAGCCTGCAGTCTGAGAGCGAAGCGCTCTATTGGGGTGATATGGTACTACGAGGTCCCTAAGATAAGATGGGACCTGATTATTCAAAACCTTATAAGTAAGAAGAAGAATTTTAAATTCTATTCTAGAATTATTATTATTATCTATGCCTATATGCTGGAATAAAGGAGAGAACTCTTCAAATTATTGTTCATTACTTTCCATTTCAATATACTCACAGGTGAAATGTTTGTACACAGTCTTTGAACTGGTGATTTGCGCAGTTTGTAGCTGCACATGAAGGTATTTTTTAACAAAATTACAAAGAATAAAGTTGCATAAAAGACCGTTCAGGAGCAGAACAGCCGGTTTGCTTCAGAAATATTGGCCAGTGAGCGATCCAGTGTTATATAGAGATCAGTGCTTTGAACCCTGCTGTAAACTAAACAAGGACACCATGAGAGACCTGAAAAGGTGGGATTTAGGAAGGATTAAAGTGGACCGTGACCCGTTTCACTCGTGGTTAGAAAGCTTTCCCAACCCATAGTATGTGAATTTCCTACCATTTATAGTTTGTTTTGTTGTGAAGAGACATGTCAGAATGAGTTGTAGATTAAAGTCGATTAATGACCTTAAGCCTCAGGAAAAAGTTGTTCAGATGACCATAACTCTGTACAGTCAAATGCCAAATATATAAAAACGTGTAAAATGTTCAGTCAAGTACTTCCAGGGAAGAGTTTTCACCAGTCTGTAGTACAGTAATAAGGAGAAGTAAGGCCAGAGGCCCACTGATGCTCGTGCTTATCTCCGAATAATGTGGTGTGGAGCGAATATGAGTCTGTAACTCCCTCTGGACGGAATGCTAATCTGACAGAGGGTACTTCCTCAGACAAGGCCGGTACCCATTTACAGCTGGATGGATCGGGTAAGACAGATGTCAAAAAGACAAACAGGTATCAAACCCAAGTCTCCATATCGGTAGTCCACTGATCCACCTGCTCTGTTGTAATACAGTGTCATGCCACAAACAAACAAACAAATCAAAACCTCACTGGTTTAAAGCTGCTGAGTCCAGTGATAGCTTTACTATATTAGCATCTCTGTTTTTCAGCCTTCCCGAGTTACCACAAAGACATAAATCCTGGAACATGAACACAGCTATCGACAGTCTAACATTTCAATCCCTGTGAAATCCCAGTGTGAACGTGTCCTTTTTAAATCCTGTGCTCTTTCTGCAGTGTCACACATGATTTCTCTCTCACTCTGCAGTATATCACAAAACACCATGAAATTAAACAGTTGTCAGATAACTTTCATCACGCTGCACAAGCTTTTAATGTAATACTTGCCTTGCAGGTGCTGCAACTTCAGTCTCCGAGAGACGGAGGTGAATAGATGTAAACTGTAAATGATGATGATTTCATATCAGTGGCACAACTCATTATCTTTTGTTTGGTGCCTGGAACAGCTGGCTGTGTGCGTGAAGCGTGATGTGTGTGCTGGCTGTGACGGGGCTCACCTGTGCAATGCCCAAAGTGCTGCACCGTAATGTCCTTGTCCTGCCTACAGGCTATAGTCCTCAGCTGGCACTGGTCGGCATAGGTCACTCCATCTGAGCCACACACCTGCTCCACATTGACAGATTGGCAACGGGAAGAAAGGAACACGTTACCTCTCTGCAGGCCAGTATCACCTTGGACACATCTTTTCTGCAATGTTGTGGACCAAACAACTTATTTTGTGAGTGCAAAGAGCTGAAAGACCCCACCTTGGTTTTGTTTTTCTCATCACAGTCAGGCGAAGGGCACTCACAGTGAGCTTGACCACTGACCTCGATGCAAGAAGCTCCAAAGCTGCACTGTACCTCATCACATGACGTTGGGGCCTTCGGACCTGCTAAAAAATTGTAGATTGTGTCAACTCTGCTCAACTCTTAGTCATTTGGGGAGAAAATGTTGCAACTAGACCTCAAAAACATTGCAAAACGGAAGGGTAATTCTGACTTTTACACCTAGTCAGAGCTTTGTGATGTCATAAGGTCAGAATTGTAAGAGGCAATATATATATATATATATAAAAATCTTGCAGTGTTAAAAAAAATAAGTAACAGTGTTGCCACAGTAACTACTTTTTACTGTTACATTTTACAGTTACTTTATACAGTTACTTCATTAGCAGCTGTGGACAACTTGTCGGCAGCTGCTGAATGTAACTAATAAAGTAACTAGTAATCTCACTTGGTTATTTTTAAGATTGAGTACTCAGCAAAGTAACTATTAGTCCTTTGCTGATTAGTTACTTTGCTGATAACTCAATCGTAAGAGTAACCAAGTTAGATTACGAGTTACCTTATTAGTTACAATACTTATTAGTTACAAGTTGTTGGCGGCTGCTAATGAAGTAACTGCATAAAGTAACTAATAAAGTAACTTCTCAAAGTAACTGTGGCATCACTGTGACTGAAAAATTTAATCAATAAAATTCTCCATAAAATTATGTTTAGTCCATTAGCTACTTTTTGAGATTTTCCTCTATTGCTTGGTTGATGATTAAAATGCACCATTCAGCTGAGACACGTACCCCGAGTGAATAAACCGAGAAATGAGTCCATCCGTCCAGTTTAACACAGTAATGCAAACACATTAAATGATGCTTAGTCACCACATTAAAAGAGCTGACAAGGAGGATAAAATAATTAGATGTTGGTTAACTTTGACATCACATATCAATACAAAAGGCAACTTTGTTTTGCTTATACTCAACCTGATCTCATGCCAAATTCATGATGGCATCACGAAAAGTGATTAATTTGTGATACCATCATGAAATTTGTTTCAATTTCATGATGGTATCACAAAATTTGGGGTGACATGGGGGAGGTGGGTGTTTGCGGTTATGATTAGGGCTAAAAATAGTGACTGAAAGTTGACCACGTTACAAAAATGTGACGCATTTCGTGACGGTATCACAAAAACAAATGTGAGACTGGGCTGAATATCCCATACACATTTCTGCCACCTTCTGGATATGAAGGAGATTGCTGCAGTTCTTGAGTAATCTTATTATCACATGCATGATGGAAATTAGGAGCAAGTGGATATGTACACAGCTTGAAATGAGCTTGCTCGTCAGTTTCTTTCACTCCCAAAGCCAACATCTGGTGGCCACCAAGGCCACTACTGCTTGTATCAAACACAGCCTGGAGCAGACCACAACATTCTGCATAAAACTCAGTCTCAATCTCAGTGAAGTGGACCTTCTGAGTTGTGTACACACATCCACTCGGTAAACTTTAGTTGTTTTTTTTCTTTCCCTCTCCACAACTCCAAAGCTTCGTTTGAAGCCTTGAAGTTTCTGCAGCAGGGGTTCCTGCCAGGGAACCTAACGCTGACTCTCCAGGCGGGGAGAGTGAGATCTTTGCATTGTTACGACTTCACAGAAGCTTAGAGTACCCCCTACTCTTTGCTACTGCTTTCATGTGCTACTACCTCTCGGTATCTTGTCTTTTCATCTGGCGGGGTGCCCCACTACTACTGTGCCGGGACGGCTGGCTTCATTAAGCGTTTGACTTCCATTTGTTATCTGATGGTGCATCTTAATCAAAGAGCTGCAGGCTGCCCACAGCAGGAACTAACCTTTCCTTCAACCAGCTTTTTAGCTCATGCAATCACAGGGACCGCTTTCATTATTAATCTGAATACGTTCTACCTAGAAGCAGAAATGGACACATGCATGTCTTATGAATCGTGCAAAAATCAGTCGCACATGGAGAAAATAAAGGATCAATAATGTAAATACTGCACTTGCAGATGTCATTTCTACACTAAAGTATTTAATCAGTATTGATTAACAACTACAACTATCTCCCAGACACTTCCTTCCTATGCTAATTAGCCAAATAGATGTAAAAGGCAGAGAAAGAACTGTTACGTGGAGACAACTGGTGTCTCAGACGAGGGAAAAATCACTTTAGAAAGAGGGACGCAAGCTGCCACCAGTCTGTAAAGAGAGTTAAGGGACTGCATTTTATTTCACTCTACCTTGGTACAACAGCATCTGTTATTTATTACCTTTGTCGCAGCCGTTCATGCCCATATTGGTTCCATCTGGACACAGGTTGCACTTCGTGCCCTTCACTCCCATCTTGCAGGAGCACCGGCCCGACATCTGCTCACAGTCGTCCCGTACCGATCCCACGGCATCGCAGTTACACGCTGGAACAGTGACAGCAAATAAGGAGAGGGGGGAACAAAACTGATTGAGGATGAAGGCAGAAGGACTCAATTAGGCTGTTGTTCAGGATGTAACAATTCACAGATACGAATTGGAAATCGATTTGAAAGTAAAAGATACGGCGGCATCGATATATATGCCCCTGAATTAATCTGAACATACTATGAACTGGTCAATGGCTCAGTTTTAATATAGTAAATCAGTTGAGTAAAACTGCTGCACTGCTTCCATGTCTTCAAACTCTCATTAAAGTTCAAAGGTCAGTGTGAGGCACTCAGAGTGGTCGCTGCAATGTTAACTTTGCCTGTGAGGTAAAATTAAAATCAACATGTCTGACAGTTACAGGTGGTATAAGAGATAAATATACAGGATTTTTTTTTTGGCGTACAAGTCTCACATCTAACATCAAACTCACTTTTTAAAACAACATTTCCACGGGGGCGAGTTTAACAATGTACAGGGGCTCAGTGTAGCCCATGTGCACAACACAGCCTGTGCTCAATTCTTAAAATAAGCAAGATGGACAAATAAAGGTGTACGGTGGTCCCTCGCTATAACACGGTTCACCTTTTGCGGCCTCACAGTTTCGCGGATTGTTTTAGTCCAATTTTGCATGCTTTTTTTTTTTTTTTTTTTTTTTTACAGCACATTGTGTTCTGCGTCCTCATCAAGCAGGCCGGACGTGGCACCGCGAAGGGAGAGTACGTGCATTGTGTTCTGCGTGTCTGTTTATAAGAATCTTCTCACCCAGAAGAAAAAAAAGTGCCAACAACTACCCATAACTGTGTTCTTCACTCGGAAAAAGACATCTGCACTGAGGTGTCAAACAGTGGAAAAAGACGCGACAGCGGTGCGGCGCCAGGATGAAGAGGAGCAATCAGAAGTACTGTGAAATACTGGTCAGTCACTATTAATAATTTCTTATGTGTCCAACCTCGTTAAAATTGAATTTGTTAGTTCTAAAAGCCATCATAATTATTTATAGGAAAACGTTCTATTTTTATTTCTCAAAAATTTGAACTTTGAGTGTTTACACAGGAGAGAAAAGTGAGAAAATGCTAATGCCTGTTTTGAGAAAAGTGTGTAAAGTGTGTAGTGAGGGGTTTTACAGCCTTAAAACATCTATAATAATTGTAAAAAATAATGCTGACTACTTCGCGGATTTCGCCTATTGCGGGCTATTTTTAGAACGTACGAGGTCTGTTAGAAAAGTATCAGACCTTTTTATTTTTTTTAAAAACCATATGGATTTGAATCACGTGTGATTGCATCAGCCAAGCTTGAACCTTCGTGCGCATGCGTCAGTTTTTTTCACGCCTGTTGGTTGCGTCATTCACCTGTGAGCAGTGGTCCATCCCTCTTGTCGGATTTTCATTGTGAATAAAATGTCTGAACGATTTGGAGCTTTGCTGCATCAAATTTTTCCAGAAACTGTGAGAGACCTCAAGGTGGTAACCATTCGGAAAATTCAGATTTTCAGGTGAATGACGCAACCAACAGGCGTGAAAAAAACTGACGCATGCGCATGAAGGTTCAAGCTTGGCTGATGCAATCACATGTGATTCAAATCCATATGGTTTTTAAAAAAAATAAAAAGGTCGGATACTTTTCTAACAGACCTCGTAACTCCCGCAATAAACTAGGGACCACTGTATTGGACAACATATCGGATGCTATTTGATGCAGTTTGGACAAAATAAATCAGATGGACATGGATTTCTGGCCCACAGCAACATGGACAAGTTAAGAGTGGATTTATGCAGGAAGCCCTCAGCTTGTGGTGTGTCACCTAAGGACAGTTAAATTACATAAATAAGCAAGATGGACAAAGAAATGTGTGACAGCTAATATATGATGCAGTTTGAATTAAAAAAAATTGTCATTATTAATAAGGAAGCCATGTTTTTTGTATATGTTACAGCAGGGTATAAGTTGTAGGCCCTCCCAAACAAGTAAAAAGAAAGAAAGAAAGAAAAAAAAAATCAAACATGAATTATACTCTGGAAAAACTGCATCCATCTGAACGTCATGTTCTCTTTACAGTTTGTTACTACGACTATCACTAACTCACTCATCTTCAACCGCTTACTCCAATTAAGGGCCACGGGGGGCTGGAACCCATCCCAGCTGTCACAGGGCGTGAGGCAGGGTACAGGACGCCAGGCTGGCACAGGGCCACAAATAGACAAACAAACACAATCACACCTACGGACAAGTTAAAGTTTCCAACCCACCTAACCTACGTGTCTTTGGATGTGGGAGGAAGCCGGAGCACCTGGAGGACAACATGGGGAGAACATGCAAACTCCACACAGAAAGGTACAGGTGGGAATCGATCCCATGACCTTCTCTCTGTGAGGCAACAGTGGTAACCAACAAGCCACTGTGCTGCCATTAATACTGTTATACGTATTCAAAATGATAAAGTTATGCCATGGTATTTGTGCTACCTTCTTCTATGCTGCATTTTCTGCAGTGAGTTGTGGTGTTGCCTCCAGTGGTGAACAAAAGGCAACACCAACGTGGTACAACACAGTCATAAAAACCTGACGAAGGTCCCTGTTGTTTCAAGAAATATGTATTTGAAGATAAGCAATGCCACCTTTGGCTTATTCTAATTTATCACAGAAAATAAAAGTCAACATTAACCAAAGAATTGTATCATATTTAATTGGATGGCACCGAACAAACTGCACCAAATCCACATGCTCCATCGCCCCTGAATCACCTTGTAGCCCATGTATGTCTAGATACGTACTGGATGATTTTATAAGGGAGATACACACCTGTCGTTGTTGTACATAACTAAATAAGCTTTTGCGTTTGAACATAGCATCATGAACGTCTTTGAGTCAGAATCGAGTAGTTCAGCAACACAGAATGATGAGGATGATGCAACAGAAACGTAAGAAAACAACCCCAGGGAAGTACATAAACATCATCATGTTCCAAGAATCAATAATGTGTTTTTTTCCTCCCATCTTGCTAATGCTTGAATTACTTGGCGCGTGCTGTCTGCTTGTGGTGAGTAAACCTTGTTAAGGTCAGACCACAGACGAGGCACCTGCAGGCTTCCTGCTGTGGACTGAAAATGTTCCCTGGATTTGCAAGCACAGTTCAATGATACATTGAACTGTGCTTGCAAATCCAGGGAACATTTTCATTCTCAGAGGCAGGATATGAGCTGGTCACCATATTGCATTACATGAACACAAACAAGGGGACCTGACCCCGTGCTCCTTCTGAATACAAATAGAGGTCGTGTTCATTCAGTGCGATTCTGATTTTACTCAAATCTTCATCGCTGATTTAAGGTAGTAGACATAAAATGACAGTGTGTTTTCACTGATGTTCCTCTTGGGATTGAGTCTGTTATGTGCATAACACAAACTTGAGTTAACACAACCACTGATAATTACTAAGCAAGGAACATTGTTGCTGCTGTTACTCCAAGCAAAACTGAAATCCTTAAAAATCCATATCGGCCAGTAGTAAAGGTCACTGATTTCTCTTTAAATGGTTCCAGCAGCATTGTTTGTTCAGCCCACATGGACTTAAGGCACAAAACTAAAGTGACAGCCAAAGTAATCACACGGCAGTTTGGATCGGAAACTTTTACACTGCTTCAGGCCCACATCTCAGTGACTCACTATAATCTTTGAGGATGCACTACAGTAGTAGTGGTAGTAGTAGTAGTAGTGAGTCTTGTGACCCAGAGAACAGCTGGGCTGGTGCTTATCCCTTGATACTACCCAGCTAACAATTTGACCTTGCCGTAGTGTTGCACAGAAGTTGCAATGACGTTGTAGCAACGTGAATTTGTAGACCCCCCACAACGTTGCTGCAACTTTGTCAGCAAAGTTGTGTCGCAACGTTGTAGGAATATGAATTTGTAGACTCCCCACAACTCAGCAACCTTACAGCAATGTTGCATTTACGTTGTGTGTTACCTGGGTATATAATGAAGTGGATGAGAGTCAACAACTCCCCTGGGACAGGACACCAGTCCACCTCTTGTGACTTCCCCAGACAAGGCCAGTACTTTTTTAAGTATTTGGGACCACGCAAGTGTCTAAGGACAAAGACTGGTAGACTTAACAACACACTGGGACTCAAACCTGGGTCTACATATTGGTAGTCCAACCCCTGTCCAACAGAGCTGCCTACTCTTCACTGAGCATGTGTTGTACAATAAATATTAACAGTGGTAGCATGATGGCACAAGCAGGTCCCGTGCTTGGATCCCAATGAGAAGATTGCCAGTTTCAAGGCCACCCTTGCCCTTATCCCCTTTTAAGGCCTTGATGATTTAGACAGCGTATGCTGACAGTCCCGTTTTCACTGAGTGGTTTGGGTTGGTACTGCATGGTATGATACGTATCGGAACAGTTACTTCTGGCTTGGTTTGTGTTTCTAGTGTCAGCAGAACCCTTTTGTTTGGCAGGTGGAAAACTTAAATATTGACGAGCACGTCACTGAGCGCACGTACGCTGCCGCTCGGCATCTCTTTTCCACACGGAGGCAAAATAGAGTAATTTAACATTATTTTATTTTTGTCTTGTGGATGATGGGATTTATTTTTATTGCATGCAGAATACTGAAGAATCGACTGATGTCTGTGGTAAACATTGACGTGAATGAATGAGGCGCTGTGACTCTTCCAGCTTTTATAATAAGTTAATTGTCTTGTGGCACAAAATGCCATCGTCCTCTGTGTTAGGGTGAGAAACACACAAGCCACAGAGGGACTTCTTTGAAAATGCTACGTTTCTTCAGCTATCACAAGGAACTAAAGTATTTTCAAATGTCATTTTCCAAAATCAGGATGCTTTATGTGGATATGTTTTCGTCAGGCTGTGATGATGAATCCAACTAAAATGATGTTAACAGGTAAGATTAAGACTTTATATTTACTCCATGTGTGAATGGTTTTAATATTTGAAACAGTCTGTTTGTATGAGGACTGCAGCTTTGACCCAATCAATGGACAGCATCAATGGATGTATTTCAACTTATGAGTAACTTACAAGAAACGTGTCAACAATCGCATAACTTGCCTACAACTTATGGTCGATGAATGTGGAACATATCAGTCATACCCTGGCATATGTCAAAAATACTGCGCATGCCCAAACTTTTTCAAGGTACTCGGCGTATTACGATGTATATCAGCGTCCTTCAACATCTCTTAACTTATACAAAACTTATCCATAACTTATGTGACGTACGCCAGTGTATACCAGCATTTTTAATACGGCCGGCATACACTGGCTAAATCATCAAGGTGTGACAAGGGTGTTACTCCTGGATTTACACCTGGAAGGGCATTCATCAAACAAAAAACACCAAAAAAACCTGAGTTAGTTAATTAGCAGTGAGTGGAAATCATGTTTCAGGTGATCTCCAGGAGCAGGGTTGGTAAGCCCTGCTGCAGATAAATAAAGAAATCAATGATTCCTTACGTGTGCAGCCACTCATGTTCTCTGTCACAATGGCGCGGAAATTCCAGAGACCTGGCTCACAGCGGTCACACTTCTGTCCCCCAACACCAGGTTTGCAGGAGCACTGACCGGTGGCTGGGTCACACGTCCTCTTGTAGGAACCGTAGGCATTACACTGACACGTACCTGAGCAGAGCCACAAGACACCACTTATGATTGACACTTTAAAGGGAAAAACCTTTTGTTTTGTAACCTTGTGACTGATAAAGACGAGGCTCTAAAGAGTTCCACTTGGCTGAAATGTTAGTTCAGCTTGTCCAGCAAATTAAAAAGGCAAGTTTTGTCTTTTCTAAATCTCTGTATAACCATAATTCTCTCCATCTATACAGTCTTATCTAGCTATGAGCTTTATGCAGCATTTTCTTCCCCCCATCTGAATGCCATCATTCATCAAGATCATCAGATAAAGAGATTTTTATGTTGATAAGTTCCAGCGTTATCATAATGATTTGCTGGATTAAGACGAAATGTTTCCAACTCTGCAGCTTCACTGTTCTGTGACTGCAGACAAGGACAATCGGCCCTATATGCTGAAACAACCTGATATTATCTGCAAATATTTTTGAAGTGCAGAAAATAAACACAGGTCCCATCAGAGGTAAACGAGGGCTGGAAAACAGGACTTACTAGGGCATCCAGCCAGTCCCACTCCTAAGGCAGCCGTGGTGTTGTCGGAGCAGCAGCCATACACGGACAGGCTGCAGTGCTGGGGTGCTGCCGGCTCAGCCAGAGATGTGGCTGATGATGCAGGAACAAACGGGGAGGGGGAGACGGGAGATGGTACAAAAAGAGAACACCAACACTTGAGCAATTACAGAGGGGTTTGGCAGAGGGGAATTAGACAACGCAATCTCTGAGCAACATGGAACTTTTTGCCAACAATAAGACCGGCTCAAGGGGCAGAGGTGGAGAGGCTGGCAGCTGGAGTCAAGATAACAATTCTATTTGTCACTTCCACAACAATGGCTCAAAATCAGGGGGAAAAGATGCTATTACCGCCAGTGAAAACAAACAATGGCAGCGCTGGTAAATTTCCAGCAGTACCAGCATGTTGTCTTCATTTATTCTTGTCTGACATTATGGAATTGCACTGTCACCCTACAACCTTTACAAAAAAGACATTAAGCAGGATGCATAATGTGCCAAGCTGTTCCTGCCTGCACACAGAGTTTTGTTACGTTTCTTTGTCTGAGGATGCACCAGTCTTCAAACCAGCATGACAGTTCTGAATAGAGAACTCCATTCAATCCAAATGGAAAAACAAATGTGTTCCTGAACCTGGAACCCCCTCTGCAAATTGGAAGAGGAGAACAAAACTTACAGCAGGAGTCAGGCTTTTTACTTTTAACGGCTGCAGCAAAAACAACATTGTTTAACATCTGACCAGGCATTAAAGTGAAAGGTAAAAACGTCAAGGTAGAAAAGGTGAAATCTTTCCTCCTTCCCTGCCCCCCTCATATTTTTCTCTTGTGTTGCTCGTTTAGAGTTTGGAGGCTGCAGATACAGGAGCCATAAATCACACTGTTACTGGTGTTGAGATGAGCCTCAGCCTAATGGTGATGACTCGACTCGGTCTTTTTCCAGTGCTTTCCCACTCCAGAGATGGGCTTTGGACACAGTTCATTTAACTTGCTACTTTCCACTGCTCCATTCAGCTATCTGTATTGAGCCTATTAGGAGAAGAACGTTTAATTTCATATGTTCTGACACCCTTCAAGGGTTTTTCCTTCCTCAAGATGCCAATGTCCGGTGTGATGCAGCTAACTCTGACATGCAATACCTCCCCTCCAACAGTTTTCAAGCCCTACTGCTTTACTTTTTACACTGCAGTGATGAAATATTGTCTCTTCTTTTCCTGCAAAGAAAAACCTGCAACTGTTTGAATGTTATTGAACCAAAAAGTGAAAAAATACAGTAATAATATAAATTTTTCAGTTATATGGTCCATCCATCAATAACATGAAGGGCCTGATTTAATAAAATCCCAGATAATGTGTAATAACTGCATACATGACAGCATGTAGCAACATGATGTAGACAGCAGTATATACATGAGGATTTTGCATGTTTTAATAACCATAAGTGCAAAAAGAAATTCTATTAGCAACTTGCATATGTGTGGTGTCCTCCAACTCTACTACATACAGTAGTGTTCAGAATAATAGTAGTGCTATGTGACTAAAAAGATTAATCCAGGTTTTGAGTATATTTCTTATTGTTACATGGGAAACAAGGTACCAGTAGATTCAGTAGATTCTCACAAATCCAACAAGACCAAGCATTCATGATATGCACACTCTTAAGGCTATGAAACTGGGCTATTAGTAAAAAAAAGTAGAAAAGGGGGTGTTCACAATAATAGTAGTGTGGCATTCAGTCAGTGAGTTTGTCAATTTTGTGGAACAAACAGGTGTGAATCAGGTGTCCCTATTTAAGGATGAAGCCAGCACCTGTTGAACATGCTTTTCTCTTTGAAAGCCTGAAGAAAATGGGACGTTCAAGACAATGTTCAGAAGAACAGCGTAGTTTGATTAAAAAGTTGATTGGAGAGGGGAAAACGTATACGCAGGTGCAAAAATTATAGGCTGTTCATCTACAATGATCTCCAATGCTTTAAAATGGACAAAAAAAAAACAAAAAAACAAACAGACGCGTGGAAGAAAATGGAAAACAACCATCAAAATGGATAGAAGAATAACCAGAATGGCAAAGGCTCACCCATTGATCAGCTCCAGGATGATCAAAGACAGTCTGGAGTTACCTGTAAGTGTTGTGACAGTTAGAAGACGCCTGTGTGAAGCTAATTTATTTGCAAGAATCCCCCGCAAAGTCCCTCTGTTAAATAAAAGACATGTGCAGAAGAGGTTACAATTTGCCAAAGAACACATCAACTGGCCTAAAGAGAAATGGTGGAATATTTTGTGGACTGATGAGAGTAAAACTGTTCTTTTTGGGTCTAAGGGCCGCAGACAGTTTGTGAGACGACCCCCAAACTCTGAATTCAAGCCACAGTTCACAGTGAAGACAGAGAAGCATGGTGGTGCAAGCATCATGATATGGGCATGTTTCTCCTACTATGGTGTTGGGCCTATATATCGCATACCAGGTATCATGGATCAGTTTGGATATGTCAAAATACTCGAAGAGGTCATGTTGCCTTATGCTGAAGATGACATGCCCTTGAAATGGGTGTTTCAACAAGACAATGACCCCAAGAACACTAGTAAACCAGCAAAATCTTGGTTCCAAACCAACAAAATTAATGCCTCGCAGATGTGAAGAAATCATGAAAAACTGTGGCTATACAACTAAATACTAGTTTAGTGATTCACAGGATTGCTAAAAAAGCAGTAATAATAGTTTTGAGTTTGTAGCATCAACAGCAGATGCTACTATTATTGTGAACACCCCCTTTTCTACTTTTTTTTACTAATAGCCCAATTTCATAGCCTTAAGAGTGTGCATATCATGAATGCTTGGTCTTGTTGGATTTGTGAGAATCTACTGAATCTACTGGTACCTTGTTTCCCATGTAACAATAAGAAATATACTCAAAACCTGGATTCATCTTTTTAGTCACATACACAAACACTACAGAAACCAATTTCTACTCATTTTCGGACATTTATTCCAGCATTCACATTACAGTGACTTTAAAGTACTTAAATCACAGTAATGATAAGGATTCATGTGAAATTTTTACAGAAATATGGTCCACCTGTTATGCATGGAGACATTTGTTCTTAAGGAAACAAGCACAATGTAAACTGTTAACTCTGTAACTATGCCCGATGTTTACAATGAATGGTTATTTAATCCTGTCTATAAGGAAACGGCAGTGTTCGGCGGCTGAAACAGCAGTCTGTCAAACGGAATAAGTTAACGCCCAGGTTTTAAATGTGCAATACACAGAAGCAAAAAGCACCTGAAAAATTTCCTTTTGATCTTGACGAATCACATTGCATGTGCTAAATTCACATATTTGCATGTTCAACACCTACAATTTTGCACACTTGGGTGGACACACTTCATATTGCATATTTATGAAGCTAAACATGTTAAATGGACAATATGTGCTATTTTACACATTGCAATGAGGCAATCCTCAGAGTGCGCCGTTAGTAAATCAGCATGCACATTATTTGCGGGAGCTGTGGCGTTTGCAAATGTAAGCCTTTATTATGAAAACTTTTAGTAATTCGGGCCCAAAGTGTCCGAGGTCTCAAACATGCGTGAACAGGATTTGAACCCAAGACTAAATATTGTAGCCCAACTTCTATCCCACTGACCTACCTGCTCAGCTTAAGGAGCGACATAAGGTCAAATGAAATGTCTTCTTATGTAGCTAAAGTATAAGTCAGTCAACTTCCCAAAGATCTGAGGTTTTCCATTATCCAAGAAAGCCCAGAGGTCTCGCACCCACAGAGAACTCTTAAAAAAAAAAAAAGTTAGATTATCCATGGATGGTAGAGAAGTGTGACAGTAAATGCCCAAGGAGGCCGGCTTCGGAAGGAGAGGTGTGTGTGTGAAAACATTCACAGCTCCGCTCTTTTGGCGCTCTCCATCCTCCCCTCTCTGCGACCCACAGGGAATCAAACAGGCGAGAATGATCACACAAAATCCCTTAAGTACCTTTTTGCTCTGCTCGCCGGCCTGTGCTGGCAGTGCAGCAAAAGCACGAGGCATGAGGAGAAAATATTAACATTTCCGACTTAACTGCTAATGTGACGATTCTGACTGAAAAAAGCCATTTGCTTTCACGCAATAACAGCGTTTTCCACTTTAAGAAGCGGTGGGGTGGCGTCCTGTCCTGAGGGTTAAGGAGCGAGTGTGTGTCCACAAGTTTAATTATTTAAGCCATCAGACAGAAAAAGTGAATCATTAGTCCATTCAGCTCTGTACATTTGTGGCGTCTATGTGCCTGTGAGAAAGATTATCAGCTCAGCAGAGTGCAAATGGACCCAAGAGGACTGTTCAGCCTTCAGATATGAACAAACACAGAACACTGGAGAGCTTTGCAACAAAGCCACGAGTGGTTTGAGCCAACCTTCCCTGAGCTAACCAGACAAACAGTACAAACCATGGTTATCCTTGACCTGCCTCCATTTATGGGCTCATGGCTGCAGAACAACAGCAGCAGTGCTGCCAGTGTTCCTGCAGACCGTTACAACGCCATCAATGGATGAAATGAGTGGAGAAATGGAATGAATGACAATGAGTCCTGGTGCACGTGCATCTGATGTACCGACCTGTGCAGGGTCCCTGATTCTGAACAAACAAGTGCCTTTGTTTCTCACATCGGGTCTTCTTCAGCTCGCACTCATTACTGTAAGTTTTTCCATCGGAACCACAAATCTAGAAGAGAATCGTGCGAAGTTCAGGACTGCATAACGTCGGGGTTTAAACATGTATTTTCCAGGGATTTGGGTGCAGTCATACCTGGCTGCGCGGAACGCTTTGGCAGGTGAAGTCGCACACGCAGCGATCGTCCTCGACGTCCTCATCCCACGATCCTCCGAACATGCGACATCGGTCCTGCTCACAGCTCTCCACCCCTGAGCCCGAGCCTCCTGATCCACAGTCTGTATACACAAAACGTGCACAAAGTCAAGCTCACACAGTCAAGGAAAAATATGTCATTTCTCCTATCTTTAAGGCGCCATGTGCACATTAAAAGCATCGCAAAGTTTTGGTAATTTACATTTTCTTCACGCTGGTGGCAGCAAGAGGGAGCTAAAGATGCAGCTGGTACTACAAGATAATGACCAACCAAGAGATTGACTAAATAAATTAGACGTAACATCTCTGCACCACCAGCAAGGCACCCTTTTTCATTTCAATTAAATCACAGACAAAAAGGAGAGAATTATTAACTCTGGTATCCAAGTGTGCACAGCGATTTGGTGGCAAGGCCTGTGTTACGGGTGCCCGCTCCCTGATATGAGAATGCAACTAATTACAAAGTGTTGTGTAAAATCTAATTATCTTCCGAGTCTTTAAAGAAAAGTTGTACCAGCAACACTTTATCTATGACCCCTGAAAGCTTTTTGTTTGTTTTAAGGCCGCACTTCTCTGGATCGAAGATAGACCTTACTCAAACTAACTGTGGTCTTGGTAATTTTATTTGAAGCATTTTGCGAGGCCAAACATAGTCCCGTAATCACTGCCAAGGACTCGCAGGCTCAAAAAACTGTTGTCTAAACGTCAAGACAACACAGGGCTTGAACAAGTAACCGAAAATGTCTTGAAATTGACAGAAGTCCTCACTTGGTCATGCTGGTTAATATTTCAGGGCTCCCAAAGCAAGGCATTAGACATCAGTTCCTGATGCCTACTCATTAGATTTCAATGTGTGTGACTTGTTGTACAATGTGTCATGTGTGTGACGGCTGCATTGCTGAAGTCATTTTTGCTTGAATGCAGAAATGCCATAACAAAAAAAAAAAAAAAAAAGATGTAAAACGTCATGGCTTTTGAATGTGAACCCTGTTATGGGTTTGTGGTGATGGATAGCGAGTTGCTAACTCACTTTAAAGTGTGCAAAATTGCAAACCAGGTCTGTCCAAATTAGGGTCCACAGGCCATATTTGGCCCTCAATTCTTTTTGCTTTGATTGAATTCAGCAACTGTGCCTGGAAATAATTTTTTGAGAAAATAGGAGGTGCATGTATACCCTGAGATCTGTCAGTTTATGACTGTGCATGAGGGTAGTTAAGAAAAGCATTTAAATAATAATTGCTCATTAACTGTAGTTATACCATGGACAGTGAGAATTCCATGTCGAACTGGCGTGCATCACGTATCTTCGTGTATACGCACACGTAGTTTGGCGAGTTAAGTCACTGTTATAATCAATCTGCTCTGGTAGTCACCATAGCAACGTTCAAACCAGCTGGTGCAGATCAGCTGTGTTTTGACAGGTGAATGACAGAAATGCAATAAAACATGGATTTCCAAGTGAATTTTAACATTTTTTGGCCAAAATAAAATGTTTGAGGAATGGAAAGGAGAGCAAACGAGAAGAACAGCAAAAGCAACGGCATTCAAACCGTATAATGCACGGCTTCTCATTGTTTAATCCTGACTTACAAACCAGATTTCTCAGTGATAAGGTGTTGGACTACCAATATGTATAGATTGAAAAACAATTTCTACGCAGCTGCTGTTTGAGTTATGAATGCCACTGGAACCAAACAGCCAGGTCACATGTCAACTTGAAATGAGTGCAGTATTTATTTATGCGCAATATCCACTGCCACTGAAATATCAACCTGGTCTCACGGCAAGTCGTGATTCAGCAGCACGAAATATACATTAATCTATTGGTTCGTGATATTGTGACGAAAAGCGCCTCATTTTCATCACAGCAGCACAAATTCATTCTAATTCATTCCGTGATGGCTGCACGAAATTAAAAGTGAAGCGCGGGGGGGGGGGGGGGGGGCGTTATGGTTAGGGTTGGGGGTACGAGTAGGGTTAGGAATAGTGAGTTTAAAAAAAAACCCCATCACAAAAATTTGACTCATTTCGTCATGGGAGCACAAAAAAAAACAAACAAAAAAAACAAAACGTGAGACTGGGCTGGAAATATCCAGTTTTGTATATGCAATCTCTTTTTTTGCTACTATGTTCTTATATTTTTTGTCTTTTTTAATTTGCGCTCTGGACACGCCTCTTTCATTCGGTTAAATTTTATGTTTCTTTTCTTTTCTTCTCCAGATCTTTCAAGTCTGCGTGTGGTTTACACAGGTTATATATTTGCACTGAAAGGCTTGCACCTCACCTTTCATTGTAGTTGGTTAGAATGACAATAAACAATCTGTATCTGTGTCTCTGTATCTGTATCAATCAATCAATCAATTTTTTTTATATAGCGCCAAATCACAACAAACAGTTGCCCCAAGGCGCTTTATATTGTAAGGCAAGGCCACACAATAATGATGTATGTAGACTTGGGTTTGATTCCTGGTTCTACTACCTGTCTGTGTCCTTGACAAGACACTTCATCACTCTCCACCCAGTTGAAAATGGGTACAAGCCTTGGCTGAGGAAGTAACCCACATTGGACTGGAGCCCCATCCAGGTAGAGTTGCTACAGAGTCCAGTGAACAGCACAGCCAACAATGAGCCTCAGGGTCAAGTCTAGGAGCATGTGGTGCTATCGCATTTATGACACCACAGAACCGCCTTGTGATGTGGATGGCAACCACCCAGACAGACAACCTGTCCATCCCCAAATCTCGAAAGTAACCATTTATCTGCTGCAGCAGGTAAAGAGTGCACATCCCCTTGATGTTCTCCATCCACTTAGTAGGACTCCTCCATTAACTGTAATCAGAATTAGTTTGAAATAATTGATTGTGATATTGATTTGTAGTCATATTATCCAGCGCAAAGACGACATATGGAACACAAACCATATGGGGACATAATAAGGAGAACAGATCCAGAAGCTGGAATTTCATGAAAGAAAACAAAACACGGGCTGTTACAGCATGTGGCGAATGAAGGCGGATCCAGCGTTTGAAGTTTCAAAATTCATCTCCAAAAGACTCCTGAGGGAGAAGAGAAGTGTGGGAAAGAACAGCAGCACAGGAAGATGGAGAGACTCGTAAGACAGAAAGCGATACCCTTGGGTTTGGTGAGAAGTTCATTTAAAAAACATCTATTATTCCAAAAAAAAAAAGGAAAGAGGAAAAAAGAATACAATCCAAACAAAAGCTTCCAGCACCGCTAAAGGAGCCAAAAAACATCAGGTAATCAAGTTGTTTCTTCCAGCTCCTGTTGACTTTCAGGACTCACTGAACTCGGCTTCTGTATTGACGCGCTCCCTCGAAGAGCGAAATCAATGATATAGCGATGGACGTGCCACTTAGTCTAATCTGTGTTCTAAAGTAGATTACGGAGCAGGTGAAGGGGTTAGGGTTGAGAAAAGGCGTCTCACGATGTGATACCGGTCGTCACCGACGGGCCGCAACAGCTGTGGGGGCGCGGCATTCTTTTATTAGTATTCGACACAAGACTGGAGGTTTATGTAGAGCTTTAGAGGCCAGAGATGTGAACACACATCTCCTGACAAACATCAAAACTTGTTAAGGACTCACTCAGTCTCCGGCACGACCTCTGACCCCAATCCTTTTGCTTGAATTTGATGTAGTAGCTACTTATCGATTGTGAACGGCGCTCTGAGTTAAAGAGAACATTTTGTGATGGCGCTAATGGCTGCGGCCGCTGCTGACATTATGACACGCTAGTCGTGTGAAAAGAAGAAGACTTCTTCAGAACAACAGGGAAATATAATAAGAGCCAAGACTGTGGGTGGCCACCGGTGCACGCCAGGCACGGCGAGCCTGAATCAAAAAAGGAAATACAGTAGCAGCCAATTCATATTTGGCTCAGGTGCCTTCACGCAGATAAATAAATTAAAGAGGTGAGATATTCAAATGGAATAAATAAAAGTAAGAGCGCAAAGGGGGGGTGGGGGTTGTTACTAGTGGCTGCTCCTTGATGTCCACCCATGCGGCCCGTCAATCTTTCGATTAATACATTGCCAGCAAAGACAGCTGCATCAGCTCTTCTCTCTGCACGGCCCCACCGTCCCCTTGTACTCCATCGCATCAGACGTCCGGGTCTATTTAGCCAAAGGAGCTCCATTTAGAAGACAGAACTCAGTAGCGTAAAGAAGAAAATAATTAAATAGGCAACGGATTCTGCCTTAAGGGGAAAAAAGGAGAAAAGAAAAGCATTACTCGAATTTGACAAAATAATAGAAAGAGTGACAGAAGGGACGATACAGTCAAAACCATCCAGAAATGACTGAAATAACTGGGGAGGGAAAAGAAAGTGAGGAGAGCAAGTCTTTGGGTGTCGGGTCGACTAGATTGTACAGTGTCAATATCAGCCTCTGTGATGTGGGAATCCTGGATCAAACAATAATAATGTGATACCTGCGATACCGTGACCCGTGTAAATGTCAACGTGGACGTGTGTTGTTGGCCACAAATCCTCCATCATCGCGGCTCATGTCAAGATCAAAAATGACAGCGGCCTTTTCAGACAGAGCGCAGCGCGGCTCGCTCGCCATGCTCCGTCTCGTCATTTTGGCTCCATTTATCAGCGTGCGTGTACGGTGGATGTGACAGCACGTTAGTTCAAATGAAGTTTCACACACACACAAAAAAAAAGGTCGGGGGTGGAGGAGGGAGGGTTGTGATGTGATGATGGTTTTAAAATGCCAGAAGAAGAGAAGCTGCTGGTGTCTCACCACACACCTGCGCTTTGTGATCGTTTGATCTGGTTTGTGCCACGTGGAGAGCAGGGTGTAACCGTGCGTCAATCCACTGCTCATAATGTTATTTATTAAAAGTGTCTTCAATTAAAGAAGGGCTACTCCCCTGCAGGTGATACACTGCTCTCAGCTGCTGCTCCGTCAGTGACGAGAAAGTGGCTGAGTCCAGGCCTACCCGAGTGTGAAATTAAAGAGGTGATAAATTTCCCTGTATGGCCAACAGTGGAAACACTGTCATTTTTCATTACTGCTAAATAAAAGGCGGAGAAAAGAACTTCCATTTTTATGTTCCGTGTCCCCTCCTCAGCAAGAGTAATGAGGATGGTTTTTAAGCCGGGCCTACATGAGGGAATAAATCACATGTTCCGCCCCTCACCACTCTTATCTTTGATAAGAAGTGTGCGTTGGGAGCGTGTACAGCAGTGATGTAGGGTCAGAGCCAGAACATACAGACTTTACACTTATATTTTGTGCCATAACGCCACTCCCAGTTTCATTAGGAACACCGACCCATCTAGGCCCAGGGTAAACAAGCAGGAAGTCTGGACAGAGATATACGTGACGTCCAGAAAATATTCACTTCACAGTTGTTACAGCCTTATTCCAAAATGGATGAAATTCATTTTTTTACTCAAAATTCTACACACAATATCCCGTAATGACAATGCGAAAAGTTTTGTTTTTTTTTTTTTTTTTTTTAGATTTTCAAAAATTGATTAAAAAACCAGAAGAAGATGACTGGCTGGACATATGTGAATCTCAGTGGAAATGTTCAAATTCACATTCATGGCGTGAGTTCAGATGGAAATGTCTAATGCGATTTTTTATTACTCCCAAGCAGAAGGTTCATTTTTGAGCAGGAAATGCAGCCTGCCGGAGACAGTGTGGGGCTTCTGAAGCTGACCATTGGCATATATTTTGGGCCTGTTCAAAGATCACACCACTTTGGCCAGAGTTCCACACAACGGTATCAAACATTTTTCAGATTAAAATACCATACCAATTTTCAACTCTATTCCTTGGCCAAATTAACAATATAAATTTTAAAAACAAATATCTTGTGGCTATTCTGATCTCAGCTGCTAAAAAAGCAATTACAAGCTGACAGCTACTTCCGGATCCCCCCACCATATCTGAATGGATCAAAATAATGAATGACATATATGTAATGGAAGCGATTACTTACTCTATCAGGCTGAAAAAACCTGCTTATGTTAAATTATGGTCAAGCTGGGTCAAATACATTAAACATCTACAACCAGACTTTGTAGAGGTACAACTTAACTGAGGGCAACAGATTTTTTTTCTTTTTCTCTCTACTCTCATCGGTCACTTTACCATTCCACCCGGCAATATTTAAGGTATAGGTGTGCATTGTCTCTCTCCCTTTTGAGTTCTTTAAGTTCCAAAATGTTTGTTCTATAAAAAAAAAAAAAAAAAAAATCAACAGGTGGTGAAATGTATAGAAAACCTTTTTGTACTTGTGAGATATATGTTGTAATCCACTATCTGTAACTAAATAAATAATAAAAACAAAAAACAAAAACAAAAACAGAAGAAATCACATGTAGAAATCACTAAGAAATCACAGAAACACTTCTTTCGGTTGCTCCCATTAGGGGGCGCCGCAGCAGATCAATCGTTTCCATCTCACCCTGTCCTCTGTATCTTCCTCCGTCACACCAACCACCTGCATGTCCTCCCTCAGCACATCCATGAACCTCCTCTTTGTCCTCCCTCTTCTCCTCCTGCCTGGTGGCTCCATCCTCAGCATCCTTCTCCCTATATACCTTTGGTCCCTCCTCTGCACATGTCCAAACCATCTCAATCACTCCTCTCTAGCTTTGTATCCAAACCGTCCCACCTGAGCTGTCCCTCTGATATGTTCATTCCTAATCCTGTCCATCCTCTCTTTCTCTTCTTCATCTCTAAAGCTGACCTAAAAACCACCATCCTGTGCTGTCTAGCTACACTCTCCCCTGCCACCACCTTACATTCTCCAGTTTCTTCATTGCTTAGATTTGTACTCTGCATAGTTATGTTGACTTGTTTTATGCCAGATGCCCTTCCTGATGTAACCCTACTCATGTATCTGTGTTTGGGATGAGCACTGAGAGTGTATTGGCTGCACATGCCATATGGCTGAGATATGACAAACTTTTAAGCTTACACCCTGTCTACTTCTACCCTCCTCTTATCCTCTTCTTATCTGGTGTCACAGAATGAATGGTCCCCCCTGAAAATCAGTTCACCCTGCCTTCATTGCACATGCATCATTAGCCGCGGTTTACAGATTATCACCTCTAGCACCTCTTCTGCTTAAAACTGCACTCCAATCGTCATCTGTCTCAGCGACAGATATCTGAAGCTTTTGTACAACAATCATTTCCACATAAATTCAGCATTATTTCATCATAAAAGACGGAGGAAGCGATCAGAGCAACGTGGCTACATGAGCTGCTAGCTGATGTGTTCACTGCGTGTCGTCATTACAAAACGTCACAAAGTGTCACCACGTTTCTGCTTAAAACGGCCTTGTTTCTGCTTAAAACTGACTTTAGAATGATTTAAGAGGTTTTACCTTGTCATCTGATTGTTAATAATCACATTAATCCATTTGATCACTTGGGGTGAAGAGACTCTGTCTTAGATGAGCGGCTGAGCTCCGAAATGATGCATGCGCAGTGGAGGCAGGGCGGACCATTCGGTCTGCGACACTGGGGACAGAATTTGCTTATTAAATGCGTACTCCAATTCCAGTTATGGGATTGGAGCATATGCACCAATACCAGTGTATAAGTTAAATCATCTGTGTTGCCAAACCAAGTCTAGGCTCAAGTATCACTAAGTATCAGTAAGTCATGGTTTATCTGGTTGAAGAAGACAGCAAAAAATGTTTTTAATATCTGTTTCATTTGCTGATAACATAATGTGTATGATAATTCTATATCTGGCTCAACAATCAAATGGCTGATATGGTATAAATGGACATAACTTACAGCCAATATAGAAATAACCATGAAAAAGAAAACTCAAACTGGGCTTCGATCATTTTGCAGTCACACCAGGTTTCATGTGGTGGGTCTGGGTCAGACTGTAGCTGCTGAAAAGCACTGGAGTCAAAACCGCCCCGAGGGTGAAGTTTATCGATTGCAGATGATGGCATCTCCACTCCGATCTCTGAAAGCACCAGTGCCCTTTGTCAAGGGCTATAATTTTGACTGCAGAGAGTGCAAAATGGAGAGACAAGAGTGAGTGGGAAGGCAAAGGAGATGCAGTGATGAAAAGGAAAAAAAAAATTCTATTGTGTAAGCTTGATGGTTTTCTGTGAATCAGAATGAACAAGTGATGGGGAAAAAATGGGGATGTTCAGAGACAGTACTCGAGAGGGTGAGCGAGGGGAGAAAACGGGGAAAAAACCAAAAACAAACCGAAACCGTCATTAGGCACCACAAGCACAGCAATGCCCTCTGGGAGGTAAAAAGAGAGTGTTTTGCCTAATATAAGACAATGAACAGACAATGAGAGCAGAGCACGCATCACGTGCACCGACAGCGAGCGTGCATCGCATGCATGCATCTTCACATTTGTTCATGCTCCACATACAAAAAAGGTCACTTGTCACAGTCAACGAAAACATGTTAAATTGAGCGCAAGATGCCTTGGCGGTACGATTCTCCTCACAGAAGTGGGCCTGTATGGTGGACAATGTCGTAAACAGAAAATAAAAAAATGGGGGGGGCTGTACAAGAGACCTCCGGCTTTGCAATCAAAATGAAAGTGGATCCTTCTCATCTCTGTCTGCTGTTCTCCATCTACCCCTGTTCTCTACTGTGCAGCCATCCCCCCTGGTGGCAGGTGTAATCTGCTCCCCTTCACACCTTGTTAAAGGATGACTGCTCCCCCCCCCCCCCCCCCCCACCTCATGATGACACCCCCAAGCAATGGACGCTTGCATGACAACTGATGGTTGAGGCGTCGCTGCCTGCAGAGCTGGACCGTCCCCAGAACGGTGGACTGAGTGATTGTAATATCCTGTGCAGATCCATTAGTGCTGATCAACATTTATACGGTGAGTTTGATCTAATTTATTCAGACTGCAGCAGGACGAAGGCACGGGAGGCATACAAATTAGAAAAACCCACAGTCGGCGCCATCGGTCATGCACTTAAAAAGGATAATTGGGTAGAAGTTTGGATGGAATGTATATCTGAATGCATGGTGTTTATGAGGTGCGCTGCAAAGCAAACGACGCAGCAGGAAGGTGTTCTTTCTAAAATATACAGCTGAGCTTAATCATCCAGAAGTCATTTCTGCTTCTGAAACCAAACAAGGCTTTTTTGTTGTCGTTGTTTGTTTGTTTTTGTGAATGCCAGCGTGACTTTGCTTTCAGTTTTCCCCATGTAATCCTGTTAACACGCCGGCGGTAGAATACATAACCATTATGAAAAGTCAAAGATGAATGAATTCTGTAGCGCAGGTCAGTTGATAAAGATAATTGCACCATTTCAATGGCTGACTGGTTAACATAATTACACCATTTCAAAGTCCATTTCCTACCTTCATCACAGCTGCCGGGCTTCGCCACATCAATGCTTCTCTTCAGGATGCAAGAGGACATGCGGAGTTCACACTCATTGTTGTAGGTGGTGCCGTCACTTCCACACACCAGGGAGAAGGCTTCACCCGAGCACCGTGGGCACTCACACTTATTCTGCACACAGCTGGCACCCCACGAGCAAACAGTGCCACTGCATGTTTCTGCAATAGACACACCACAGAGCTACAGTCAGAGCGTGATGGATCCATGAGAAGAAAAAAAAGAAGTCATGGAGCAACATTTGATAGATTTCATTCACAAAATATCATTTAAATGAATTGCTGAGACACACACCCTCTGCAAGTTGGTTTAATACTGAGGATTTTGGGACCCCCAAAACATCGTATAAAGCAAAAAATTAGTTTTCATGATGTTTTTCTCATCTCTTCCGTGTTTTACCTTTGACAACATCATCAGTGTGTGCTGGTAGTAGGACCACAGTTTATGCTGAAATGTGCGCTTATTCTGAAACACTTGTGCAAGAAAGCAGGAAGTGTTCTGGAATAACAGCTAGCTTTGTGAAGGATAAGAGTGAATTCTGCTGTGATAGTTGTTATGCTGCCGATGGAAGAAAACAGGTTAACGGCGACTGGAAGTCTCCTAGCAAGTCTCCTAGCAAGTTACAAATGGCTACAGGACAAAACAAATCTACAACCGTTGAGAAAGGTCTCTGTCTGGTGTCCGCTCAAAGTTTTCAGCATGCACAAAACTTTCCGACAGACTTGCCAGATATCAGCCGTCAAGGAACCCATTTAATAAATGAGAAAAGGACAAAAACTGACACAAACAGGTAATTTATTTGTGAATTATTTTTATTTGTGATGAATGAGATATTTGATTGAAATGGGTGTGCTAACAAAAGTGCATCCGCCCCCACTTTTCAGGCAGAATTTGGCGTAGAGCGCTCTGGGTCCTCTGATGAGCAAATACAGTTATTTTTGCCAATCTAATGTTTTTAAATGCTGGAGATCATAACTTCATAACCTTCAGATTAAAAAGGAAGAGAAATAATAGTCGGTAATGTCCACACAATTACCACTTTATTCAGTAGAAAGGCGTATTTAACAAAATGTCATGAGTGTGTGTTCGCTGTTCATAAAGTTCTCAGCTCAAACATATTGTGAAGGGTTTTGCCGTGTGTTGGCCATGCTGAGAGCCGTGTGGTTATTTGAGCTTTCCTGTCAGCCTGAACCAATCCGGCCATTATCCTCTGACCTCCTCTTATTTATGAAGCATTTTTGCCCACAGAACTGGCTGTTTTCACACCATTCTCTGTAAACACACAAAACTCCCAGATCAGCAGTTTCGGAAACAGTCAGACCCTGTCGAGCACCAGCAATAATTCCACAGTCACAGTCACTTAGATCACATGTCTACCTCATTACGATGTTTGGTCTGAACAATAACTGAGCCATTTTGACCGTGTCTGAATGTTATTATGCATTGGTGGCTTCCACATGGCTGCCCGTTTGCATATTTGCATGAACAAGCAGGTGTACTGGTGACTGCTCGTGGCCAGCGAGCAGAATAGCACGCGGTACTTACTGCACTCTCCCTGGTTGACCACACGGAGTTCCATCTGTTCTTTGCAGGCCCGCACGTGCAGCTCGCACTCACTGTTGTAGGTCATACCATCGCTGCCGCACACAGGCTGGTGGGATTCTACGCACTCCGACGGACACACACACAGCCCGGTCTGGCTGTCGCAGATTTGTCCATAAGAACAGTTAGCGCAGGCGTCATCTATATGTTGAAAAATGAAAAAGAAGGGGAATAAAGAGATTAGAGTGGCTTCATGGCTGTATTATAAACTGGAGGGTATGATGAAAGGTTTTGTCTGGGGGCAGTTGACAAGATTAGACTGTAGGATTTGAACTGATAGATACAAAACAGGCAGAGGGTCATTCATTCATCAACCACAAATGTAAAAGCGCCTGGCAGCTGCGGCAACAGCGGGAATACATGAAACAAATGTGATATACCGTGACAAGTCAGTGTACAGAGACACATCCAGATCTGTGAGACACAGACAGAGACAACCTGAGAAACAATGGCCGATATCTTACAAAACAGAGCCACTTTTCTTTGTGTTGTCCTTTCCTTCAGTTGCTTTGTGCAGCACCCTCAGTGACTTTCTGTGAACCAAAAAAGCTGAACAAGGGCACGCCAGTTAATCTGCATACACCCCAGGGGCAGACTCAAGGTTAAGAGTAATGCATTCGCTCAAAGCAACTTCATGTCTAGAGTCTTAAGGCACCTTAACACTTGCATGAACTTGATCCCCGCGCTGCTGCGCAATTCATCGTGCCAATGCATCCCGCTTTGTCTCGCTTGATGCCACATTAAATAAAATAATCATGTCGTAACTGATGATTCATTTTCTCTCAGAACTTGGCTCTCATCACTCCAAGAATCATAGAGAAATTATCTACAGCTGCAGGTTGTCTCGTGCTCGTCGTGTGGTGGAGAACGTCTTTTAAATATGGTCTCAAAGGTAATTATTTATAATATTATACATACGAGGTCTGTGAGAAAAGTATCCGACCTTTTTATTTTATGCAAAAAATATATGGATTTGATTCATATGTTTTTACGTCAGCCAAGCTTGAACCTTCGTGCGCATGCGTGAGTTTTTTCACGCCTGTCGGTTGCGTCATTCCCCTGTGGGCAGGCTTTGAGTGAGCACTGGTCCACCCCTCTCGTCGTTTTTTCATTGCAAGGAAATGGCGGAATGATTTGGGCTTTGTTCCACTGTCCTCTGACACTCCAAAACGGAGGTGTTCTTTATCTCTCTCCATCAGCAGCTCCATCATGATGCGTGAAGCCTCCGCGCGGCTTTCCATGACAAAATCTCTTGTTAAAAGTGAAATCTGCCGGAAAATGGCTGATGTCCAGCTCTTGTGATAACCAGAGAAATTGCACACAACGGTCCCGGATCGACACAGCGATCCGTTTAGAAATGATCTGGTGGTTTCTGCCTGTCGATCGCGGCTCGGAGCGCGGCGCGCCGTGCGCCATTGTGGGCCTTAAAGCGATAGTAACAGTCCTTAATCTCTGTGAAGCCCATAAAATTTTCACCGAAAGCCATGTGAATTTTCCGAATGGTTTCCAGCTGCCTGTCTCTAACAGTTTCTGAAAAAATTCTGATGGAAAAAAAAGCCCAAATCATTCCGCCATTTCCTCGCAATGAAAAAAAATGACGAGAGGGGTGAACCAGTGCTCACTCAAAGCCTGCCCACAGGCAAATGACGCAACCGACAGGCGTGAAAAAACTCACGCATGCGCACAAAGGTTCAAGCTTGGCTGATGTAAAAACATATGAATCAAATCCATATATTTTTTGCATAAAATAAAAAGGTCGGATACTTTTCTCACAGACCTCATATTGTAATGGCTTGGTAAAACAGTTGCATTTTCATTCCTTCTTATGAGTTAGATAATGTATCTGTAAAGTTATGTTTACTATAGATGTAACATCTCATCATAATCTAATTTCAGGTTCACATGCTCGGGTTTGATCAGGTTTGATTCCCACACTGGCACGCAATGATCAAACTCATGCAAGTGTCACTTTAGTGGAACTATAGTGATTGACTTGATAAGGCATCTACAGAAGATTGTGTGTATAATCTGAAGGCACTGAGTCTGATTATTCACGTGGGAGTGAACGATATTGCACATCATGGGTCTGAGCTCTTTAAGCAGGATCTTACAGTGCTTTTCCACAGACTCCACTGTGCTGGACTCCACCAGGTACTGTAAATTCAAAATGTTTTTTAAATTCTTTAGCACTGAAAGTTACTGTACAGCACAGCAGGCTCCCTTGGAGAAGACATATGGAGCTACATAGATATTTTCTGGAGTTCAAAAACAGTAATTGGGCAGAGCTTCAGAACTGCTCTGCAAAAAATGGAAGAGGCTGCCAGAAGGAAAGCCAACTACTCCATCAATTAGAACACTACGGGCGAGGGAATTGAAGTTCCTGTTGGCACTTAAAGGACTGTGAGAACATGAAAGAAAAGACTCTGGTTATACGAGGGAAAAACTGAAGCCTTTGGACTGAATGCCAATTTACTGAGCTCGTGAAAACAACTACTGCAGAGCACCTGGCTGCTACTATCCCCATTGGGAGGCATGGGGCCAGCATCGTCCAACGGGGATGCTTCTTTGTGGCAAGTACTGGAATTTCATTTTCTGACTGATCATTTCTTTGCACCGCTTTTATATATGCCGTTCTGAAAAACAGACTCAGGCAGGGGGGTGACGAGTTCCCTATAAAAGGGTGCTTAGAAATCCTTACTGCATGTCCTTGTTAGTATCACTGGACCATCTCTTGAGCTTCATTTCACTTCTAGGAATGGAAATACAGGATCAGACGTGTTCAGGGGCACAGGGTGGAAATGGATGAGCCAGCAAATGTGAGGCCTCGGTGACAGACAAGGCTAGACGAAGCTGCACCGCTCCCTTTGACACCAATTACACCTGCAGGATTGCATTAGCGGAGCCCTCGATCACATTCAATTAGGGGCAGGCTAATAACTGCTGCTGATTTAGCACTAATTGAGAGACATGAGGTTGGCCGCTGGAACCTTACACATTATTAATCTGTTTATTACTCTTTCAGAGCCTTTCGTTTCCTTCATCTCTTCATCTTGGGCTGAAATCCACTCCCTGTTTGGATTCACGGCCTGACTGCCAGATGGATGTGGCAACATGCCACACTTATCATTCCTACACTAGTAGCTTTTACTAATATAACAACAAATAAGTAAAAAATTAAATAAGAGGAGAATGCAGGGCCAGTGCTCAATCTAAGGTGTTATATTGGCAGCTATGGGGTGAACAAGAATTCTGTGGGGTATAGAGCCTTCTCCTACCGTGGTCCAACTCTTTGGAACGATCTACCTGCAGTTATTCAGCAGTCTGACACGGTGGAGACTTTTAAATCAAGACCGAAGACCCACTTTTTTTAGACTCTTATTATTAATCTAATTTTTTTTTTTTTTGCTTTATAATTTCTTTTTATTCTATTGTGTTTTGTCTTTTTATTGTGCTTTTCTTGATTTTAATTTTGATTTTTAATTACTTTGCATTGTTATGAATTGTGTGAAGTGCCTTGGGGCGACTTTGTCGTGAGTTGGCGCTATATAAATTAATAAACTGAACTGAAATTGAAATGGGCACAGCTAACCTAAACGCTAGCTTTGATAAACGCTAATCTGCTAACTGAAAAGTGAACTGATAATGCTAAACAGATAAACTGCTAAAACATTAAGCTGAAGTTAACTGATATCTGCTCACTTTTGAATATATGAACTTAGCTTTGGCTTTTTTTTTTTTTTTTTTTTGCTCTAAAGCCCTAAAAAAACAGAACTAAAAAGCTGAAATTTTTAATATGCTAAAGTATAATGAAGAGTCCCAAAAACGTTTAGCATGCCAAGATCAGATGTCGATAATGAAATGAACAAATGAAATTAAACAGAAGTTTACATTCAACATACAGCTGAAAGCAGTCAAAACAATAAGAAATATTAATAAAAAACACATGAAAAATCATTTTTTAACAATATAATTAACACACCTGACGTCCTGCTCCTCCATGTCTTCGAGGTGAAGCTTGTTGCCTTTGTGTACTTATTGGATTTAATGGTAATTGGACTGCATTTTATATAGTGCTTTTCCATTTGAATCTGAAGCTCAAAGTGCTTTACAATAATGCCTCACATTCACCCATTCACACACACACACACACACACACACACACACACACACACACACACACACACACACACACACACACACACACACACACGTGATGTTAGGGTGCAACAACATAAGGCACTGAACTACACATCGGGTGATTAAGTGTATAAGCAGGAGGAAACATATCAGTTTTTATCAAGTTAAACTTTAAGAACATTTTACTTGAAAAGCTAATTGGAACCTGAAACGATAGCTTTTGTAATTACCTGTTAGCTGAAATGTATCCACCACTGTATATTGGTAACTGATCATACTGATTGGAATTTATCAGTAATCAGACACTGGCTCCTCCCCTTACTCCACACAGAAGGGGTTTAGCGTCTTTGAGTTTCTAGAAAAGCGCTATACAAATAAAATGTATTATTATTATTATTATTTAGAGGTACAAGATGTTTCCCAATCCTGGTCCTCGGGACCAAAAGTAATTTTCATTTTCTATTTGTCCTTGCTGTAACTTCACATAATGAGCTAATCAGGTGTGTCCCATTGTTCAGAAAGCTGCTGATTGGCTGAACACACCTGACTGAGCTGATCTGGTGTGAGTAGTTCAGGGACCAGTGGATAACCTGCATTACTCTGAGTCACCAACACCAGGAAACACTGTACTGTAAACAATGTAGCTTCAGAACACCTATGAATCTGCAAACGTCGAGTTAAAAAATAACAACAAATGTTATCTAATACACATTTTTAAAAAGTCTGGGTAAAATGGGGCTGAGTCGTTATGGTGCTTCTGCAGTCACAGCAGCTATAAATCAGCACGCGGCAGCGGTGAGCGTTGTCCTTTATCAAGTGCCGTGTCCCGATAGCAGCCTCGCTTCTTTATCGCCTCCAGGCCCTCGCACCTGGCTCCATGCCGCCTGAGCCTCCAGACAACATGCATGGCAAACAAATAATGCAAAAAGCGAGACACGCCAACTCAAAAGAGAGACAGAGAAAGAGAGACAGGCGTGTCGCCATGAGCAACAACGTTGAGAATGTTCGCTGTCTCTGATTTAGATGTCACCAAGTCTGGTTTCATGATTTTATATTCAAAAATGACATGACATTGGAATAACGATTAAGAGTGACTGGAAAAAAAAAAAAAAAAGAAACATAAGGGATAGAAATAACATGGATGAACCAGAATATGACCTTGTGACCATCACAACCTCTGGGACTGGGTCAAATTTTGGATATCTTGTGAATCAGGCAGGAGAAAGCCATGGACATGTCCATGTTTCACCTTTCTGCAGCAGATTGAGGGTTACATTTGAGAGGTGAGGATGGCTCGGTTGTCTGCCCTATGGATTAACTGATTCCATCTGCTGGTGGCTGCAAAGAAAACCAGCACCCTCTCAGCCCTTTCTGGAACGAGTTGAATACCCCTGCTGTAGAGTCAAACTGTGAGCACAGTAATCCCACAATGTGCATGTCTGGATGGAGCTTGTGATAAACCCTATTATGCCCGAAAGCTCTAAAAGGAGGGTGGGGTGGGGTGGGGGGTGTCCATCTGGGGTGTGTCCAAGTGCACTTTATTATTTAAGTGGCAAGAAATACTGGTGCAAAGCCTGCAGCTGGATGCAAAAGGGTTGGATTTATGGCATTCATTAGGCGTGTATGTATTACAGTCTGCAATATGATATCAACCAGTCTTCCCCTTTAAACGGAAGCACAGGAAAATGACAAGTGAAAGGCTTTCTGGCACATTAGCAGATTAAGTCCAAATTGGTGGTGATGGCTGTGGACAGTGGCCAAAATATGCTGTCTCTTCAACCTGAGCCACTTTGTTCCTGGACTCCCAGTATACTAACAACAGCAGCGTGCTGTGTATTACAGAAGAAGGTCTTCAGAAAATCTGTCAAAGCTTTGACGAAGTCTACGCCAAGCTTCGTCTCCACATTAACCTCAAGAAGACAAAGATCGTGTATCAGCTTCCACCCAGCATAGCCGAGCCTGCTGTCAGACTGTACAAACAGGTCCTGGAGAATGTGGCCTTTTTGTACCATGGTGTGGCAGCCATGTGTCATCAAATGCTGACATTGATGATGAGATCCAACGCAGACTGGCGTGCAGCAACTGCCTTTGAAGTTTGCAAACAACAGCAACTTTTGAAATGAGTCATGAAAATCCTCTTCTGCAAATTAGATTAGATTAGATAGACGTTTACTGATCCCTTGGGATGACTTCCTCAGGGAAATTCAGGTTCCAGCAGCAGTGTATAGCAGCACACAGGGTAAGAAGCACACAGAGCATCAAATGTGAACGTAAAAAACAATTTATAAATATAAATACACAATTATAAATACCACAAATACTGCTCGCTACTGGTTTACTAGCTACTACTGTTACTCCTCCTCCCCGTGAGTGAGGAGTTTCTCAGTCTGTTGGTCCTGCACTTGGGAAGGAGCAGCCTGTGGCTGAAGACGCTCCCCTGGTTGCTGATGACGGTGTGCAGACGGTGACTGGCATCATCCATAATGTCCAGCAGTTTGTCCAGTGTTCTCTTCTCTACCACTGTCTCCAGAGAGCTGTTGTTATGTCAAACCTACCTGGAGACCCTCGAGCAATTCCACCAATGCTGCCTGAGGAGTATCATCTGTATCAGGTAGGAAGACTACTGTACCAACATCATCAAGAACCAAGATCAGTGGGTGGATCACGCCATTTCTACACAGATCTTCTTCTCCCAGCTGAGTGAAAGGAAACAATCCATAGGACAGCAGAAGAAAAGCTACAAGGACTTCCTGTAGGACAAGCTCAAGAGCTGCTCCATCAATTGAAAGACCTGGGACTGAGACAGCTGGTGAGTAATGATCATCCACATGGGAGTGGAACTTTTTGAAAAAATGCAAACTAATAAGAGGAGAAAGGGAGAAAGAAGAAAGAGAGAGGGCAAGATCCTGCACACTCTTTCTGCAGACTTGGATTTTAGAACACATTTTTACTCACCTAAGATGCACACAATTTCTGGTGACAAATGATATGCGCCTGACCACGCCCCATTTTTCGGCCAACATGCCCACATGAGTGCAAGCAGGATTGATATTAGAGGAGGAGGGTTCTGGATGTAAAAATAATATCTGCTTCAAGGGGAGACTAACAATGACACTTGTTCTTTTGGTCTGAGCTGCTGGAATTCCTTACACCGAATTTCTGGTCCCAAAGATTTTAATGCTCTGATCAGATCTCGGAAGTCAAGAAGAGAAGGTTCTGATTGGTACGTGGCTATGGAAGTCCTCTTAGGAACACCAGGAACTGCATGTTTCTCCACGTAGAACTGGAGTTGTGACAGGACGACCATCTGATGTAAAACCTGTGCCAAATCACACTGAATATCTCTAATGGGTCTGCTTGGGCAACCGAGGAGCAGCCAAAAGCAAAAAATACTGTGAAAGCTTAGGGCCCCTTCACACATACTGCGAATACGTACAACTCAGGGCAACTCACGTCGGAACAGCTCATATGAGCAAACCACGAAACATTGTGCCGACAGGCAGGCGTGCATGATGCCCCTGCGACAGTTCGAGCATGTGGGAACACAGTGCGAGCAGCTGTGCAATGATTCAAACCTTTGCTTTCCAAAAGCTCTGATTGCCCGTCAGAAACTTTACCACTGAGCTACCATTGCTGTCCTGTGAAAGGTGCAGCAAACTGCCTGGTATCAGGAAGGACATGGATGTATTTAAAAAAATAAAACCACACACTGTATAAAAGACTGCATTTTATTGAATGCCCACTTGATAAAGCGGGCAATATAAATATGATCTGTCTGTTCCTCTGTAGATGACCCATGGTCACAGACGTACAGTCATGAAATGAATGATGAAGCAGTTCGCTCTTCTCATGTCCGCATCTGCTGGTCCAGTGTGTCCAGCCGGCCCGCGCGTGTGTCCTGCTCAACATGGGTGTCTTGCGGCGTGCCACAGGACTGACACTGCGTCATGTGGAACAGAGCCCACATGGGTGACATGACAGTCAAATCGCCCGCTGCATGTTATTATCTGACGGTCCAGCATCCTGTCAATGTGCAAGCAGTGCACATGCTCACTCGCTGCAGCCCGTCACCACAGCGATATATGATATTATTTCTGTCCATGTGATCAAATCAAATCAAATGAATTTTATTGATATAGCGCCAAATCACAACAAACAGTTGCCCCAAGGCGCCTTATATTGTAAGGCAAGGCCATACAATAATTACGCAAAAACCCCAACGGTCAAAACGACCCCCTGTGAGCAAGCACTTGGCAACAGTGGGAAGGAAAAACTCCCTTTTAACAGGAAGAAACCTCCAGCAGAACCAGGCTCAGGGAGGGGCAGTCTTCTGCTGGGACTGGTTGGGGCTGAGGGAGAGAACCAGGAAAAAGACATGCTGTGGAGGGGAGCAGAGATCAATCACTAATGACTAAATGCAGAGTGGTGCATACAGAGTAAAAAGAGAAAGAAACACTCAGTGCATCGTGGGAACCCCCCCAGCAGTCTAAGTCTATAGCAGCATAACTAAGGGATGGTTCAGGGTCACCTGATCCAGCCCTAATTATAAGCTTTAGCAAAAAGGAAAGTTTTAAGCCTAATCTTAAAAGTAGATGACAGCAAGCAGACACACAGTGGGCAGTTGTTAGTCAATGTCCATCCAAACACATTACGTGTTGTCCAGCCGTGACATCCAGATCTACAGCTCTCCCCAGCCGCTTCTGTCTGTTGCCACGCCCCCTGCCAGTTCCGTGTGCACACCAACGTGTCACTGTGTCTGTTTGCAAAGCCACACTCGCGAGGCACTTAGACAAATTTCACTACCAGCCCGACAGTGATCATCTGCTGACTGTTTTCGTGAAGTGCCATGCAAGCGGTGTTAGATGTGCGTGCGTAGAATTTGGCCAACACCTGCCACGAGAGGGTTTGATGGACTCTCACAGCGCACACTCTGTCTTTCAGCCACTGGTGTGTGCAAATAATTGTAGCAACAGGTGTACGAGGTGCTGGAGGCAGCTACGAAATTACACTTTTTCATACGATTCCTGCTTCATGCCCACTTGATGCGCAATTCCACCAAATTCGCACTATGTGTGAAGGGGTCCTGATATGGATGTGGTTTTTGTAGACCTGTGAGTGAGGAATGGGGACAAGTTGATATGAAAAGTGATTTTGAAAACACAACAGATTGATGCTTCATGGTGTTTTTGTTGATATCCTCACAGGAAAAAAAAAATAGTGTCTGAGGGGGTCTGTGAGGAGAACTGGCTTTGAATTAAGCAGAAAGGAGTAGGCTGGGTTGTGTTTTGAAGGCTTGTGAACATGGCTGGGTGATAACAACTCCCCTGCTGAAGGCTCGGTACCACATTAACTCTGTCCCCGTCTTTCACCGCACCTCCTCATCTTATTTACCTCAGTCTCCTTCATTGCCTGCGTTTATTACCTCCCCTCCCCTCTTCCCTCCGACCACTTTCATACTGATAGTGTGACCTATATTTCTTACTCAACTCTGTATATCATTTCCAACACCTGCGGGAGAAAAAAAGGGAATTTGTTTTTTTTTTCCTTTTCTCAAATGATTCTGGCGCCTCTGCTCTCATCTGTTTGGGTAAAGCCTTTTGAATGGACCTCTTTCTGAAGCGAGTGATATCCATCTGTGGGGTCTATTAACCAAGTGCGCTGCTCACATCCCACCTTACAAGGTCGCCCGCCACTCAAACACAGCAGAAAGGAAAATATATATATATATAACATAAAATCTCAGAATAATAACAAATGTCACTCACATTGCTATCAGGCTGCACCTGAGCCATATAGATAACCACTATTTTTCCAGCCTTGAGGGAAGGATATGAAATTCTGACTCAGCCCATAAGAAACTCACACATACACATTTTTTGTTTTGCAACTCTCCTACGTCTTCTCTTAACATCCACCTTTTCAGTCTTTATCTATATAGTTCATTTGATTGGCAATAATAACTCTTTTTTTAATTAGTAAAACTCCACACATCTATACATTTTGTGCTACAGTTTTACAATTTATAGGTTACAGTATTTTTCAGACTATAATTCATGTTACTTTTACTTATGTGACTGGACCTGAGACTTATATTTTGACACAACTTATGAAAAAAGCTGCATTATCATCTATGGTCACAAGATAGCACCATCTACATCCATGATCCCTGTTCCTGTACACTGATCTGAAAGAGGTACTGTCTGATCCACTCTCTGCAGCAGAAAGTGGTGGTAATGCACTATTATGCTGGATGCCAACCACTGTAAAACAAAAGAACAAGAAGACTAAGAAGCAGTAGTTCTGAATGAGAAGGAAGTGGTGGGTTTTAAGAGAATACGTGAAATTCAAAATCATGTTCTCAAACTGAAAGACCACACTCAGAGAGAGGGAATAAGCTTCATACTACTTGATGCTCGTTGTTTGCACTTTGTAGGCTAACTATGTTTTCAAAAGGTGTAGTCCTTTAAAAGTTTAAAAAATGCCCATGTTTAACTCTGTTTGAGATTTCTTTTCTGTTCAGTGGCAACAAGAAGCAGTTTGATCTTGAGTTCTTTGTGCCTCATACAATAACATAAACTAGCCCATTACCTTCTGCTTGCTAATGTGTTATTTGCGTTATAAATAAATAATGGGCTGAGTAAATTAATTTTATGCTTTTTTGAATGAAGCCGTAACATCAAATTTAAAAAATGAATGTGCCTTATAGACAGATACTTGAAAGATTTTTTTTCTGTTCATGATGCATTTTTTTGACAAATTTCACTAATACTCTGGTGTGACATAGAGTCTGGAACATACAGTAGTTCTATGAAATCTAAAATGAAAGGATGAAATCATGTTTTAAAGGGTGCTACACGAATGACTTCCGGGATGGGCGGCGCCGTGTAACGTTGAAATAACGCAACATAACTATGCTTTAGTCGAGTGATAGTAGAGAAGCTTGAATCTTCGACTGGACTGGGTTGCTTGACGTGAGGACGTTTTGCTTCAAATCACAGAAGCTTCCTCAGCTAAAATTCTTGCTCTGGTAGTCTGACTTCTGTCTTGATTCTTGTAGAGAAGAATAAACCAGAAGCCAACAAAAGCTGGAGTTTTTAACCTAACCAGACCCCTCCTACCGAGAGGCCGACTGCTATAGGCTAGTGACTAAACAATAGCTCTAATTAGCACCTATTGTGCTCTAGTTAGCACTCTCCTAATGAAGATTCTCTGTAAAATCCCAGTTTACTTTAAACCGGTTAACACCTTGAGACAGAAATTAGTTCACCCTAAGGATCCCTAGTTACAAACAGAGCAATGTAGTGTATTATATCAGAAGTCAGGAAAACTGTAATGAACACTACATAGGTGAGACTAAGCAACCTTTAAACAAGAGGCTATACCAGCACCGCAGAGAGGTCGCCAGTGGACCTCAGTCTGCAGTTCATCTCCACCTGAAAGACACTAACCACACGTTTGAGGACAAGGAAGTTAAAATCTTAGCCAGAGAGAAGAAATGGTTTGAGAGAGGTGTCAAGGAAGCATTCTTTGTAAAACAGTTGAAACCCAGCCTTAACCGGGGGACGGGTCTCAGACACGCTTTGTCCCCTGTTTACAATGGGGTACTCAGGTCAAAGCAGTTTCAGTCTTTTGTTCATGGTAATGAGTCATTCACATCATCAGGAGAGTCGTCAAGGGAGCCATCAGGGGAGGCTTCCATCCCATCATTAGGAGAGTGCTAACTAGAGCACAATAGGTGCTAATTAGAGCTATTGTTTAGTCACTAGCCTATAGCAGTCGGCCTCTCGGTAGGAGGGGTATGGTTAGGTTAAAAACTCCAGCTTTTGTTGGCTTCTGGTTTATTCTTCTCTACAAGAGTCAAGACAGAAGTCAGACTACCAGAGCAAGAATTTTAGCTGAGGAAGCTTCTGTGATTTGAAGCAAAATGTCCTCATGTCAAGCAACCCAGTCCAGTCGAAGATTCAAGCTTCTCTACTATGGAAACCACCTTGACAACTGAGAGCCTACACAGAAACGTTAGTGGAGTGACTTATACTAGTCTTTTATCTGCCCACCTCTGCGATGTCGCCTAAAAAATCGCCTAACACCACCAGGAACGAACAAGACACGAGAGCTGCAGCTAGCGCTAGCCCGGCTGATGCTAGTGCAACTTGTGCAGAGCCACTGGCGACTTCTGAGACTAACAAACAAGTTTTGGAAGCAGTCCAAGCGCTGAAGCAACAACTGCTGGATAAGATCGAAGAAAAAGCCAATGAGACTCAGACGGAGGTGCGTAACGCCATCGGACAAATTAATCAGAGGCTAGATGAGGCAGAGAGCCACACAACACAGCTGGAACTAAATGTCGGGGCTCAGTCGGACTCTATTGCTACTTTGGAGAAAGACATGGCTCAAGTGAAGAAGGAGCTTGCCGCAGTCAAATCTAAATGTGAGGACCTAGAGGCACGTTCACGCCGCTGCAATGTCCGGATTACTGGGATAAGAGAGGGCAGAGAGGATGGGCAACTCCCCTCCAGGTACGTGGCGGACATGCTGAAAGCTGCTCTTAGTTTGGAGAAGCCTCCGTGTTTGGACAGAGCGTACCGTACCCTCCGCACCAAACCACAAGACGACCAGCCACCACGCGCTTTTGTTGTAAAGTGTCATTACTTTACTGAAAAAGAGGCACTTTTGAAGAAGGCAGTTGAGGCGCGGGGGATAACAACTACTGAGGGAGACTGCATCCGCATCCTGCCTGATTACACGCAGGCTGTGAGTAAACAATGCGCAGAGTTCACAGAGGTGAGAAACATGCTCCGGGGCTGCGCTGGAGTTCGCTATGGGCTGAGATATCTGGCGACGCTGAGAGTTTCCACGGCGTCCACACGTTCAAAGATCCCAAGCGTGCTAAGGATTTTGTCCTGAGAGAAATAATGAAGGGATAAATCCGGAGGACATTATGCTCGTACTTCCCATGCCAGTCACGTTTGGAGCTGTGTTTGGATCAGCTGAACTGTCAGGTGAAGACTTCTACTGGAACCAGGTAAAGCATTAAGGAGGACTTTTACTATTTCTTTTATGTTCGTTTTACTGGACTGATTTAAGTTTAAGAGTGGGCAGAAGGAACGCTTTGATGTTTTTGTTATTTTAAGTGAGTGTGTATGTATATAAGTGTGCGTGCAGGTGTGCAGGCACGTGTATATATAGACATATATTATCTTTGCATTATTTACTACAAGGTGGGTTGCGTTATAATCAATATGTTAAATATTGTTTCCTGTGGGGGCCACCATGGTAAGCAGTGGAGACCAGGAAGCACATAAGTCCCCTTTTGGGACCAGGTTTTCTTTTTCTTATTTTTTCTTGTTTTTCGAGATGTTTCCCCCCCTGTGTTCTGATGTTGGTGAACGGTTAGGTGCTCTGTGTGTGTGTGTGTGTGTGTGTTTTTTATTCACTTTTATGGGCTGTTACTCTTTCATCCACTTTACTACCATCCTTCTTATATTTTATGAATGGCAGGTAGCCCCACTACACTGGTGAGCTGGAATGTTCGTGGTTTAAACAGTCCCATTAAGCGCAATAAAATATTTTCCCATTTTAATAAATTACATAGCTAGATAGTTTATCTACAAGAAACCAAATTGGCCAATAAAGACCACTCAAGACTTCTCAGGGGTGGTTTTACACAGTGTTTTCGTTCAGATTTCAAGAGTAAGAGTAGAGGAACAGCTATTTTACAACCCCTGGCAAAAATTATGGAATCACCGGCCTCGGAGGATGTTCATTCTGTTGTTTAATTTTGTAGAAAAAAAGCAGATCACAGACATGACACAAAACTAAAGTCATTTCAAATGGCAACTTTCTGGCTTTAAGAAACACTATAAGAAATCAAGAAAAAAAGATTGTGACAGTCAGTAATGGTTACTTTTTTAGACCAAGCAGAGGAAAAAAATATGGAATCACTCAATTCTGAGGAAAAAATTATGGAATCACCCTGTAAATTTCCATCCCCAAAACTAACACCTCGCAGCTTAAAGCAGTAAACCCGTAAGTTGGAGAGGAAATGGCGTCTCACTAATTTAGAAGATCTTCACTTAGCCTGGAAAAAGAATCTGTTGCTCTATAAAAAAGCCCTCCGTAAAGCTAGGACATCTTACTACTCATCACTAATTGAAGAAAATAAGAACAACCCCAGGTTTCTTTTCAGCACTGTAGCCAGGCTGACAAAGAGTCAGAGCTCTATTGAGCCGAGTATTTCTTTAACTTTAACTAGTAATGACTTCATGACTTTCTTTGCTAATAAAATTTTAACTATTAGAGAAAAAATTACTCATAACCATCCCAAAGACGTATCGTTATCTTTGGCTGCTTTCAGTGATGCCGGTATTTGGTTAGACTCTTTCTCTCAGATTGTTCTGTCTGAGTTATTTTCATTAGTTACTTCATCCAAACCATCAACATGTCTATTAGACCCCATTCCTACCAGGCTGCTCAAGGAAGCCCTACCATTATTTAATGCTTCGATCTTAAATATGATCAATCTATCTTTATTAGTTGGCTATGTACCACAGGCTTTTAAGGTGGCAGTAATTAAACCATTACTTAAAAGGCCATCACTTGACCCAGCTATCTTAGCTAATTATAGGCCAATCTCCAACCTTCCTTTTCTCTCAAAAATTCTTGAAAGGGTAGTTGTAAAACAGCTAACTGATCATCTGCAGAGGAATGGTCTATTTGAAGAGTTTCAGTCAGGGTTTAGAATTCATCATAGTACAGAAACAGCATTAGTGAAGGTTACAAATGATCTTCTTATGGCCTCAGACAGTGGACTCATCTCTGTGCTTGTTCTGTTAGACCTCAGTGCTGCTTTTGATACTGTTGACCATAAAATTTTATTACAGAGATTAGAGCATGCCATAGGTATTAAAGGCACTGCGCTGCGGTGGTTTGAATCATATTTATCTAATAGATTACAATTTGTTCATGTAAATGGGGAATCTTCTTCACAGACTAAGGTTAATTATAGAGTTCCACAAGGTTCTGTGCTAGGACCAATTTTATTCACTTTATACATGCTTCCCTTAGGCAGTATTATTAGACGGCATTGCTTAAATTTTCATTGTTACGCAGATGATACCCAGCTTTATCTATCCATGAAGCCAGAGGACACACACCAATTAGCTAAACTGCAGGATTGTCTTACAGACATAAAGACATGGATGACCTCTAATTTCCTGCTTTTAAACTCAGATAAAACTGAAGTTATTGTACTTGGCCCCACAAATCTTAAAAACATGGTGTCTAACCAGATCCTTACTCTGGATGGCATTACCCTGACCTCTAGTAATACTGTGAGAAATCTTGGAGTCATTTTTGATCAGGATATGTCATTCAAAGCGCATATTAAATAAATATGAGGGCTGCTTTTTTGCATTTACGCAATATCTCTAAAATTAGAAAGGTCTTGTCTCAGAGTGATGCTGAAAAACTAATTCATGCATTTATTTCCTCTAGGTTGGACTATTGTAATTCATTATTATCAGGTTGTCCTAAAAGTTCCCTGAAAAGCCTTCAGTTAATTCAAAATGCTGCAGCTAGAGTACTAACGGGGACTAGATGGAGAGAGCATATCTCACCCATATTGGCCTCTCTTCATTGGCTTCCTGTTAATTCTAGAATAGAATTTAAAATTCTTCTTCTTACTTATATGGTTTTGAATAATCAGGTCCCATCTTATCTTAGGGACCTCGTAGTACCATATCACCCCAATAGAGTGCTTCGCTCTCAGACTGCAGGCTTACTTGTAGTTCCTAGGGTTTGTAAGAGTAGAATGGGAGGCAGAGCCTTCAGCTTTCAGGCTCCTCTCCTGTGGAACCAGCTCCCAATTCAGATCAGGGAGACAGACACCCTCTCTACTTTTAAGATTAGGCTTAAAACTTTCCTTTTTGCTAAAGCTTATAGTTAGGGCTGGATCAGGTGACCCTGAACCATCCCTTAGTTATGCTGCTATAGACTTAGACTGCTGGGGGGTTCCCATGATGCACTGAGTGTTTCTTTCTCTTTTTGCTCTGTATGCACCACTCTGCATTTAATCATTAGTGATTGATCTCTGCTCCCCTCCACAGCATGTCTTTTTCCTGGTTCTCTCCCTCAGCCCCAACCAGTCCCAGCAGAAGACTGCCCCTCCCTGAGCCTGGTTCTGCTGGAGGTTTCTTCCTGTTAGAAGGGAGTTTTTCCTTCCCACTGTCGCCAAGTGCTTGCTCACAGGGGGTCGTTTTGACCATTGGGGTTTTTACGTAATTATTGTATGACCTTGCCTTGCAATGTGAGGCGCCTTGGGGCGGCTGTTTGTTGTAAATAAATAAAACTGATTGATTGATTGATTGATCTTATACGGCAGCAGAGAAAAAGAAGCGGATGAAGCGAGCGTCGGAAATACTAGTTGACATAAAGGAACTGGATTGGCAGCATTCAGCATCGCCCTCTGTTGAATTATATCAGAAGAGAGTCTTGCTTCAGACCGAATATGACTCGATTACGAATGTTAAAGCAATTGATCTCCATCTGAGGTCCCGGCTCACCTATTATGAGCATGGCGGCCGCGCCAACAAGTTATTATCCCACCAAATTAAACAAACAACCACAGCAGGCTCTATTTCTGCAATAAAAAATGAACACGGACATGTATTAACAGACCAAAAGGACATAAATAACGAGTTCCGACTGTTCTATGAGAAGCTGTACGCTTCTGAAGCTACTGATCCAACTCAAGTTGAAAATTTTTTGAGCGACCTACCTTTTCACACCTTAGAAGATAATGACAAAAACGTATTGGAATCTGACATCACTCAGTCAGAAATAAGCAATGCCATTACCAGTGATGCCGGTAACGCATTACTTAGTAACCCGTTACTCTAATCTGACCACTTTTTTTTGTAACGAGTAATCTAACGCGTTAATCTTTCCAAATCAGTAATCAGATTAAAGTTACTTCTCCAAATCACTGTGCGTTACTATTATTTTTGCACTGTGAGTCGATGGCAGCATTAAACTTGGTCCGTGGGCAGGGGCTCGGGGTTCGACTGAACTGCCCACTTTAAGCGAGCTGTGAGCTTTTCATCAGCTACGACTCGTCCTCATCTCTTAAAGCGCGGTGAAAACAGCACACCTGCACTGAGCTTTACAAAGTCATTTTTATGCTTTATTTTTCTCCTTTATTTAGAATTCTGAGCTGAGCTGCTCCCTATCTGCTGGTTAAAAACAGTTGATCCTCCGCGATGCGTCAGCAACTAACAATATTTTCCACTCAAATGCATCTAAACTCTCTTTCTGAGGACCACATGATGTGAAAACACAATAAAACTTTCTTACCTGTAAATCTGGTCCTGTTTTCTGCATAAATAAATGTTATCCATTCTTTGTGCTCAAACGCCAAAGCAGGGGCGAATCCAGATGGAATGGGGGCATGGGGCAGGGATGTGCACCCCTCCCCCACAACACCCCTAGATTAAAGGTCCAGTTTTGAAGCCGTTTTTTTTTTACTACAACTACTAATACTACTTACAATAATAATAATTTTGACAAGTAAAATGTTTATAGAGAATTTAAATGTTAGAAAAATGTTAGAATTTAATAGTTACATTTATAAACAATGTAGGTTAGAAAATGCACATTTTACTGTTACAGTGCTGTCAACAGTTAAATATGAGGTCAAGAAAGATTATTGTACTTTTTATAAAACAAGTATTTATTTTCATTGAAGTCAAGAAAGGGTGACTATAAAGTGATTTTTGGCAAAACAGGTATCATTGTCATGTTGAGGTGGCAGAGGGTTGTTGTCGGCCACAAGCAGCAATACGCACAAACAAGGTTTTATCTAGTTTTTTCCCTCTATCTCGTGGGGCTAGCCAAGGTTGTCCGCTTAGCCCCTTATTATTTAATATTGCTATCGAACCTTTGGCAGTACGACTGAGAGATGATGTACAGCTAATTGGAATACAAAGAGGAGGACAAACTCAGAAATTATCTCTGTATGCTGACGATCTCCTCTTTCTTTCAGATCCGTACAATACTATTCCCTGTGCTCTTAAAATCTTTTGGTCAGGTGTCAGGTTACAAGTTGAATTTATCTAAAAGCGTCCTTTTTACAATAAATAAGAAAGCGCAGCAGCTGGATTTCCAGAGTTTCCCCTTTAAGGTGTGTAAAAACCACTTTAAATACTTGGGGGTCAGCGTTACTTACAACTAAGAGCCGTTGTTTACCAAAAACTTTACAGGCGCGCTGGATAAATCTAAACAGGATATGGATAAATGGTCCAAACTCCCGCTGTCGTTAGTTGGAAGGGTCAACCTAGTAAAAATGGTAATTCTTCCCAGACTTCTTTATTTATTCCAGACTGTACCGGTTTTCATTCCCAAAGCTTATTTTAAAGAATTTAATAGATACTTGTCCGGGTTTCTTTGGAATAGAAATATACCCCGAATTAGGAGAGAGTTTTTAAATTGACCGAGAGACGATGGTGGGCTTGCTTTACCAAATTTTCTTTAATACTAGTGGGCCACGAACATTCAGAAACTGTTATTCTACTGTTCTCTTGTTCTTGTATCCTGTTTAAATTTTGAAACAATAAAAATAATTTAATAATAATAATTAAAGGCTGCTACACAAAAGTATGAGATGGAAATTGTGTGATAAACCGATTTCATTTTGTTCTTTGTTTTTGAGTTGAGTTGTATTTACACTGTGTATGAAGCAGAGGTGTATGAATAAACATCACTATTATTATTAAGGGAGTCTGAGGCACCATAGTGCACTTTTCTGTGTACTGCTGAGAGTGAATTTAGAAAGACTTTGCTGCCTTTCTGCCTCTTTGTCTCTGCACCACTATTTCTGTCTGTTTTTGTGTCTCTTGGTCTCTTTGTCTTCAATTGCCAGTGTGTGTGTGTGCGTGTGTGTGTGTGTGTCAATTTTTGTGTCTGTGTTTGTGGTTTCCTCTCACCTGCAACATGCATATGATAAGTTATCATAGTGACTGTAGGGGACAGAAAATAGCAAGGAAGTGAGAAAAAAGTCACAAACTTAGACACAACAAAATCTAAAGCAAATAACATGGATATTTACTGATACTTTTGTGATCAAAAAAATACAACTTGACAAATTCTCCGAGACTAAACTCGCAAATTTATGAGAAAAAAAATGTCAGTAAACGGGGTGGGGTCATCATGGAACCATATCGCTCTTCACTCTGCAGCCTCATCACACCACACACAAACATTAGTGAAGTGAACATCACACTGGGTTGTGCACGTGCATCTCCCTCCCTGACATGCAAAGTCTATTATTCCCACACAGTACCAGAACAAAATACTGCAGATATCTGACTTTCTGCATATATAAAAGGGGCTAAAAATACAGACTCTGAGAGACAGACGTGAACTGACAGGCACAAAGGCAGATACTGAAAAATGACAAAGACAAGTTCAAATTCACTATCACTGACTTCTGAACAAACACTGTGGTCCCTGGGCCTTGTGTGTGTGTGTGTGTGTGTGTGTGTGTGTGTGTGTGTGTGTATCTGTGGGATATCATCAGGGACAATGGGGAGAAAAACATCTTTGAGCACATGGCACCAAACAGCCAGCATTTCTTTGAATTTCTGCTGTCAATCTTGCTTTCTTATGATTATTTTTGTATCACAGAGGTATCAGGTCATGTCTGGCAGTATTCACTGGTGCTGCACGTCGCTGCATCCAACACATAATGGAACCACTCTGGGTCTGATTGGTAACCACCCAGGCAAAACAACGGTTCCTCCCCACCTCCAAAAAGTAGCAATCTATCTGCTGCCGTCAGGTGATAACGTGCCCGCCCACTTTATGAGGTACGAAGCACTGAGGCACCTGGGCGCTGGAACGTCTCACGGAAGCAGGCCACGTGGATCTGCCCTGATTTCTGATGAGGGTGACAGGCCTTGTGGGCATCACCTTGCTGTGGTGTCCCAATGGCACTCCAAGAAAATCGGCTGGAGCCTTGTACTGCTGGTAGGGGCTCCACTGGTGAATGGATTGGTGGGTGAAGGACTCCAGCTCCCAATGGTGTAAAGAGCTGTTACAGGCTGTTAAGGCAGATGAGGAACGCAGTAGGCCTCCAGTCATCTGGGCCTTCCCCTGTCACTAGACTGAGGTCTCTGCCTGGTTAGTTTGTGTTTTTAATGTCTGGGCACCACCTTCCCCTCTACTGGTGGTTGGCTCTCACTGCGGTATTGTATCACTTCCTGTTCCGGAGCACAGCGGTGTTTTTCTGTATCTGTTAGCTGTTTAATCTGCGCAGTTAGATTGATCTAGTTATCTAGATTACGATTTGTTTCCCAGTGTAATCTTTACGTGCCTTAACTAAAGCACTCCTTCTGCTGAATCACCTCTAAATTATCTACACATTATTCACTTTGCGTGTTTTTAGGAATCCGCTAGCTTAGCGCAGCTACTAGCTCTTAGCCGATTTAGCATGGCGGCTTCTCCTGTCTCTCCCGCACTTTTCTGCTCTGGGTGTGAAATGTTTAGTTATTCCTCGGCCTCCTTTAGCAGTAATGGTACTTGTAATAAGTGTAGCTTATTCGTAGCTTTGGAGGCCAGGCTGGGCGAATTGGAGACTCGGCTCCGCACCGTGGAAAATTCTACAGCTAGCCAGGCCCCTGTAGTCGGTGCGGACCAAGGTAGCTTAGCCGCCGTTAGTTCCCCCCTGGCAGATCCCGAGCAGCCGGGAAAGCAGGCTGACTGGGTGACTGTGAGGAGGAAGCGTAGCCCTAAACAGAAGCCCCGTGTACACCGCCAACCCGCTCACATTTCTAACCGTTTTTCCCCACTCGGCGACACACCCGCCGAGGATCAAACTCTGGTTATTGGCGGCTCTGTTTTGAGAAATGTGAAGTTAGCGACACCAGCAACCATAGTCAATTGTCTTCCGGGGGCCAGAGCAGGCGACATTGAAGGAAATTTGAAACTGCTGGCTAAGGCTAAGCGTAAATTTGGTAAGATTGTAATTCACGTCGGCAGTAATGACACCTGGTTACGCCAATCGGAGGTCACTAAAATTAACATTAAATCGGTGTGTAACTTTGCAAAAACAATGTCGGACTCTGTAGTTTTCTCTGGGCCCCTCCCCAATCGGAGTGACATGTTTAGCCGCATGTTCTCCCTGAATTGCTGGCTGTCTGAGTGGTGTCCAAAAAATGAGGTGGGCTTCATAGATAATTGGCAAAGCTTCTGGGGAAAACCTGGTCTTGTTAGGAGAGATGGCACCCATCCCACTTTGGATGGAGCAGCTCTCATTTCTAGAAATCTGGCCAATTTTCTTAAATCCTCCAAACCGTGACTATCCAGGGTTGGGACCAGGAAGCAGAGTTGTAGTCTTACACTCCTCTCTGCAGCTTCTCTCCCCCTGCCATCCCCTCACTACCCCATCCCCGTAGAGACGGTGCCTGCTCCCAGACTACCAATAACCAGCAAAAATCTATTTAAGCATAAAAATTCAAAAAGAAAAAATAATATAGCACCTTCAACTGCACCACAGACTAAAACAGTTAAATGTGGTCTATTAAACATTAGGTCTCTCTCTTCTAAGTCCCTGTTGGTAAATGATATAATAATTGATCAACATATTGATTTATTCTGCCTTACAGAAACCTGGTCACAGCAGGATGAATATGTTAGTTTAAATGAGTCAACACCCCCGAGTCACACTAACTGTCAGAACGCTCGTAGCACGGGCCGAGGCGGAGGATTAGCAGCAATCTTCCATTCCAGCTTATTAATTAATCAAAAACCCAGACAGAGCTTTAATTCATTTGAAAGCTTGACTCTTAGTCTTGTCCATCCAAATTGGAAGTCCCAAAAACCAGTTTTATTTGTTATTATCTATCGTCCACCTGGTCGTTACTGTGAGTTTCTCTGTGAATTTTCAGACCTTTTGTCTGACTTAGTGCTTAGCTCAGATAAGATAATTATAGAGGGCGATTTTAACATCCACACAGATGCTGAGAATGACAGCCTCAACACTGCATTTAATCTATTATTAGACTCTATTGGCTTTGCTCAAAAAGTAAATGAGTCCACCCACCACTTTAATCATATCTTAGATCTTGTTCTGACTTATGGTATGGAAATAGAAGACTTAACAGTATTCCCTGAAAACTCCCTGCTGTCTGATCATTTCTTAATAACATTTACATTTACTCTGATGGACTACCCAGCAGTGGGGAATAAGTTTCATTACACTAGAAGTCTTTCAGAAAGCGCTGTAACTAGGTTTAAGGATATGATTCCTTCTTTATGTTCTCTAATGCCATATACCAACACAGTGCAGAGTAGCTACCTAAACTCTGTAAGTGAGATAGAGTATCTCGTCAATAGTTTTACATCCTCATTGAAGACAACTTTGGATGCTGTAGCTCCTCTGAAAAAGAGAGCTTTAAATCAGAAGTGCCTGACTCCGTGGTATAACTCACAAACTCGTAGCTTAAAGCAGATAACCCGTACGTTGGAGAGGAAATGGCGTCTCACTAATTTAGAAGATCTTCACTTAGCCTGGAAAAAGAGTCTGTTGCTCTATAAAAAAGCCCTCCGTAAAGCTAGGACATCTTTCTACTCATCACTAATTGAAGAAAATAAGAACAACCCCAGGTTTCTTTTCAGCACTGTAGCCAGGCTGACAAAGAGTCAGAGCTCTATTGAGCTGAGTATTCCATTAACTTTAACTAGTAATGACTTCATGATTTTCTTTGCTAACAAAACTTTAACTATTAGAGAAAAAATTACTCATAACCATCCCAAAGACGTATTGTTATCTTTGGCTGCTTTCAGTGATGCCGGTATTTGGTTAGACTTATTCTCTCCGATTGTTCTGTCTGAGTTATTTTCATTAGTTACTTCATCCAAACCATCAACATGTTTATTAGACCCCATTCCTACCAGGCTGCTCAAGGAAGCCCTACCATTATTTAATGCTTCGATCTTAAATATGATCAATCTATCTTTGTTAGTTGGCTATGTACCACAGGCTTTTGAGGTGGCAGTAATTAAACCATTACTTAAAAAGCCATCACTTGACCCAGCTATCTTAGCTAATTATAGGCCAATCTCCAACCTTCCTTTTCTCTCAAAAATTCTTGAAAGGGTAGTTGTAAAACAGCTAACTGATCATCTGCAGAGGAATGGTCTATTTGAAGAGTTTCAGTCAGGTTTTAGAATTCATCATAGTACAGAAACAGCATTAGTGAAGGTTACAAATGATCTTCTTATGGCCTCGGACAGTGGACTCATCTCTGTGCTTGTTCTGTTAGACCTCAGTGCTGCTTTTGATACTGTTGACCATAAAATTTTATTACAGAGATTAGAGCATGCCATAGGTATTAAAGGCACTGCGCTGCGGTGGTTTGAATCATATTTGTCTAATAGATTACAATTTGTTCATGTACATGGGGAATCTTCTTCACAGACTAGGGTTAATTATGGAGTTCCACAAGGTTCTGTGCTAGGACCAATTTTATTCACTTTATACATGCTTCCCTTAGGTAGTATTATTAGACGGTATTGCTTAAATTTTCATTGTTACGCAGATGATACCCAGCTTTATCTATCCATGAAGCCAGAGGACACACACCAATTAGCTAAACTGCAGGATTGTCTTACAGACATAAAGACATGGATGACCTCTAATTTCCTGCTTTTAAACTCAGATAAAACTGAAGTTATTGTACTTGGCCCCACAAATCTTAGAAACATGGTGTCTAACCAGATCCTTACTCTGGATGGCATTGCCCTGGCCTCTAGTAATACTGTGAGAAATCATGGAGTCATTTTTGATCAGGATATGTCATTCAAAGCGCATATTAAACAAATATGTAGGACTGCTTTTTTGCATTTACGCAATATCTCTAAAATTAGAAAGGTCTTGTCTCAGAGTGATGCTGAAAAACTAATTCATGCATTTATTTCCTCTAGGTTGGACTATTGTAATTCATTATTATCAGGTTGTCCTAAAAGTTCCCTAAAAAGCCTTCAGGTAATTCAAAATGCTGCAGCTAGAGTACTGACGGGGACTAGAAGGAGAGAGCATATCTCACCCATATTGGCCTCTCTTCATTGGCTTCCTGTTAATTCTAGAATAGAATTTAAAATTCTTCTTCTTACTTATAAGGTTTTGAATAATCAGGTCCCATCTTATCTTAGGGACCTCGTAGTACCATATCACCCCAATAGAGCGCTTCGCTCTCAGACTGCAGGCTTACTTGTAGTTCCTAGGGTTTGTAAGAGTAGAATGGGAGGCAGAGCCTTCAGCTTTCAGGCTCCTCTCCTGTGGAACCAGCTCCCAATTCAGATCAGGGAGACAGACACCCTCTCTACTTTTAAGATTAGGCTTAAAACTTTCCTTTTTGCTAAAGCTTATAGTTAGGGCTGGATCGGGTGACCCTGAACCATCCCTTAGTTATGCTGCTATAGACGTAGACTGCTGGGGGGTTCCCATGATGCACTGTTTCTTTCTGTTTTTGCTCTGTATGCACCACTCTGCATTTAATCATTAGTGATCGATCTCTGCTCCCCTCCACAGCATGTCTTTTTCCTGATTCTCTCCCTCAGCCCCAACCAGTCCCAGCAGAAGACTGCCCCTCCCTGAGCCTGGTTCTGCTGGAGGTTTCTTCCTGTTAAAAGGGAGTTTTTCCTTCCCACTGTAGCCAACTGCTTGCTCACAGGGGGTCGTTTTGACCGTTGGGGTTTTACATAATTATTGTATGGCCTTGCCTTACAATATAAAGCGCCTTGGGGCAACTGTTTGTTGTGATTTGGCGCTATATAAAAAACAAATTGAATTGAATTGAATTGTAAAAGGATTCTTTCAATATCTATATATTATATCTTCCCTCTATCCTTGGTAGTCATCATCATCTTTTTGAGGAATTGTCATTATTGACCAGCAAAAACCTGCCCTACGGGCGGGGCATACGTGTGTGTTCACTGCAAAAAAGGGGTGTCTAAAAACAAGATAAAAACCCTAAATCTGAGGGAAAAGGTCCTCGAAACAAGTGAAATTATCTGTCCATGTAGCAAGATAATTTCACTTGACAAGATTCTTGAATTAAGATTGTTAAATCTAAAAATAAGCATGTTGAACATTTAAAATAAGAAATTAACTTTTAAAATAAGATAAATTATCTAACTATTCTAAATCTAAGCTTTTTTTCTTGGTAAAAACCAAATCATTTGCAATATATGTTGTGTGGTGGTGGTGTGTGTGTGTGTGTGTGGAGGGAGGTGTTGTTACGGCATAAATACATACATACAGGTGAACCTCATTAAGTTATCTGAAACCGTGAGGTAATGAGGTTGACCAGAAACATACAGTAGTCTAAATTTTCAGGGTCCACAAATCAACCATGAGTAAAGCTGAAACGATGCAACATGCAGGCAGAGAGAAAAAAAAACAGTCCAACAACTCGTCCTGTCCACTGAGTGCAAACATAAACCCAAACCTCTACCCATTAAAAAAAAAACCCTAATGACTCTGTGGCTGATATAAACAAATAGGCTGCATGAATTGTTTGCACATGATGACAATGTTCCACTGCAAAGAGAGACCAATTTAGTTCTATTGATCACTCTACTCAATGTTCAGCTCTTCCACAAACAGAGCACCACTGAGAGTAGCTTGGATTCATAGTTATAGTCTTCAAAGTATGCATAAAAAGCCCATTACAGTAAAACTGAGGAAATGAGGTAACTTAAAGACTCAGAGCGAGAGCATAATAACAGCTGCACATCCGAACTGTGTCTGAAAAGCAAGTCTCTTAACTGTGAGCTCAGAAACATACTCATCAATTCAAGCTCACAGAACGACTAGTCTTACAAAAATGCATTTGATTATTTTATATATATGATATTTATCCATATAGCTGTAAGCCCAAGTAGTAGAGCTGAAGATATTTCCGCCACTTGAAGCTCTGCTGTACTAATAACTAGTTGAGACTCGCTACAAGACAAAGCCAAGTCACTCATGTAGTCAATTAGAGGCGGGTTTGTAGCGCGCTCTCTTTCATCGGGAGTAAAGTGCATCTTCACTCAAAGGTCAAAACAGGCAATTTGAGTCTCAGAAGAGTAATGGACGAGAGACGAGGAAATCCTTTAAGAGACGAGCAGATGTGCTGAGCTTTGTTTCGACTGTGTTGGGTTTTAATTGTGAAGTCTCTTCCTGGTCATACATCATTGTTACCATCTGTAGATTATAGTTTCATCGATCAGTGATGCAGCGCTATTAATTAACATGAGATGAATGACGTTCCACAGGGAGCGATCAATTCTGACCTGTTAGCTACGGTGTGCAGCATTTCCCCTCTTTCCTAACTGCATTGTGTTATGTTGTTGCATAATGTCTGTATACAGGGGTTGCACACACTGATCGATCGGCTGTACTGCTCTGCAATGACGCTTTAATCTTGACGTTGACTAGTCGCTGATCATGTGATTATGACACTTGCTCTCTGCTGTGCTGTATTTCTGTGAGAAATGTGCTCCAATTCCTCGCGGGACAAGCTAGAGGCAGAGGCTAGACAGTGCATTCCACCGCCTGTCAGGCCACGCAAGCGTACAGTGGCACCACAAAGGCTGTGTCTCAAGTCAGGGACCACATCCTTCTAAGGCTGCCTTCTACAAATGATCTGGGATACCAACACCGTGCAGGCTGAACCAACCTTCTGAAGTGAGACAGGCTACTCCATGAAGCATTTTCTGATTGCATTGTTGACAATATGGAGCCTGACACTGAACCTTTAAAAAAATTATGCACCATTTCAGTATTATAAAAACTCTTGGGACTGTTGGGATTATTTGGGCCACATAGGCCAGACGTGTTGTATCCTTCATTTTTGGGGGAAAGAAGGCTACATTCGTCAGCCACATTCCAATGAGCCTTCACAGTCCCTTCACGATGATGCATGCAGTCGATAAATGCAGCCTCAGAAGGATGCGGCCCCTGAACTGAGACAGCCACAGTTATCAGTTTGGCAGATGGCGTAGCAGCAAAGCTAACAAAACAGACTATCACAACCAGCTTTACACAGGATGACCTGACAGGAAGCGGTACATTGTTATCAGGATGTGTGTGTTATTATCATGTGCTTTTGTTGACTGCACTAAACATACACATTTTTAAGCATAAGAAAAGGAACACATGATGGGTACCAGTTTGCATCACTCACTGCAGATTACACTGCAACAACAACAACAAAGAAGAAGAAAAAAGTGGGTTTGAACATGGATTTCAAGACATCCAGACTACGGACATTACAAACGACTAATGGCTGAGTTGGACAACAGAGAATACAAGCTACAAAAACTTAGCACACATGACAGGCTGGATCTTTGTGTAACTTAAATTTTCTGTGACGCTGTCATTTCAATCGCTTTTCTAGTTTTGCCCTTAATGTAACTTGTACCACCCAAGCGTTACTCTTGCTGCTTAAGGTGCAAACTGTTGTTTCCGCGTGTCGGCAAAGCAGCAACAGAAAGGTATTGTTTTCACTGATGTATCTGTGGACAAAATATCTCAAAAACAGATGGATAGATTTCCTTCAAACTTGGTTGGAATACTACATGGATAGATATCTAGAGTTGATCAGATTCTGGAGTAGTAGAGAAGCTTGAATCTTCGACTGGACTGGGTTGCTTGACGTGAGGACATTTCGCTTCAAATCACAGAAGCTTCCTCAGCTAAAATTCTTGCTCTGGTAGTCTGACTTCTGTCTTGACTCTTGTAGAGAAGAATAAACCAGAAGCCAACAAAAACTGGAGTTTTTAACCTAACCAGACTCCACCTACCGAGAGGCTGACTGCTATAGGCTAGTGACTAAACAATAGCTCTAATTAGCACCTATTGTGCTCTAGTTAACACTCTCCTAATGACAGGACGGAAGCCTCCCCTGATGGCTCCCTTGACGACTCTCTCCTGATGACGTGAATGACTCATTAACATGAACAAAAGACTGAAACTGCTTTGACCTGAGTATCACATTGTAAACAGGGGGACAGGAGGCTTCTGTCCTGTCATTAGGAGAGTGCTAACTAGAGCACAATAGGTGCTAATTAGAGCTATTGTTTAGTCACTAGCCTATAGCAGTCAGCCTCTCGGTAGGTGGGGTCTGGTTAGGTTAAAAAACTCCAGCTTTTGTTGGCTTCTGGTTTATTCTTCTCTACAAGAGTCAAGACAGAAGTCAGACTACCAGAACAAGAATTTTAGCTGAAGAAGCTTCTGCGATTTGAAGCGAAACGTCCTCACGTCAAGCAACCCAGTCCAGTCGAAGATTCAAGCTTCTCTACTATGGAAACCACCTGGACAACTGAGAGCCTTCACAGAAACATTCTGGAGTAGCTTGGTCAAAGTTCAGGGTTAGGGTCAGACCTCTGACACCTTTCATTTGTACTTGGTTTTGTAAAAGATGTGTGCATGAGCCATCTCTTTTCAGCATAAGCATTAATTTTTCTGGATATACATCTGCAAAAATAGTTTTATGAATAACGACATCAGTAGTTGATCGACCTCAACTCGACTTTGATGCCATAATTCTGAACTTAAAAAAAAATCTGAATTCACACAGCCTGTAATATATGCAACAGAAAGCTGACAATGAATGAATGAAGCACAAAACATGCTCATGCTCTGTGGTGTTTTCCTGCACATTTACTCACCGCAGGGTCCTTTGTGCTGGATGTGAATGGCCTTCTGCAGGGCACAACCGATTGCTCGCATCTCACAGGGACTGCCGTAGCTTTGGCCATCGGATCCGCACACCGGGTCCGACATTTGCGGGCAGGCCTCCGGGCATTCGCACACTGGCTCATTGTTCTTCACCACACACACCGCCCCGTGATCACACTTCTTCTCCAAGCAGGGGCTTGGCACATGGAGATCTGAAGCCCAGCCAGCCAAAAGATAGAGAGCAAAGTTAGAGGGTGAAACTAAACAGGCAGGAGACAACATGGACAATATAAAGCAGATGTGGGAGAAAAGGCCAGGGTTGGGAAGGAGTTAGGTGACAGGAAGGAACATTACAGTACATTCAGAAAGTATCCATAGCGCTTTACTTTTTCCACATGTTGTTATGTTACAGCCTTACTCTAAAATTAATGAAATTCGTTTTTGTCCTCAAAATTATACACACAATACCCCATAATGACAATGTGAAAAAAGTTTTTGGAAATTTTTGTAAATTTATAAAAAATAAACAAACTAAGAAATCACAAGTACATAAGTGTTCACAGCCATTGACATGAAGCTCAAAATTGAGATGAAGGCATCTGAAGGACTTTCAGACCATGAGAAACAAAATTCTCTGGTCTGATGAGAAAGATTGAACTCTTCAGTGTGAATGTCAGGAGTCATGTTTGGAGGAAACCAGGCACCATCCCTACAGTGAAACATGGTGGTGGCAGCATCATGCTGTGGGGATGTTTTTCAGCAGCAGGAACTGGGAGACTAGTCAGGATTGAGGGAAAGATGAACGCAATAATGTTCAGAGCTTTTGACCTCAGACTGGGGCGACGATTCATCTTTCAGCAGGACAATGACCCTAAGCACACAGTCAAGATGTCAAAGGAGTGGATTCAGGACAACTCTGTGAATGTTCTTGAGTGGCCCAGCCAGAGCCCAGACCTGAATCTGATTGAATATCACTTGAGAGATCTGAAAATGGCTGTGCACCGACGCTCCCCATCCAACCTGATGGAGCTTGAGAGGTGCTGCAAAGAGGAATGAACCAAACTGCCAAAAGATAGGTGCATCAAGCTTGTGGCATCATATTCAAGAAGACTTGAGGCTGTAATTGCTGACAAAGATGCATCAACAAAGCACTGGAACAAAGGGTGTGAATACTTACGGACACGTGATTTCTTAGATTATTATTATTATTTTTTTAATAAATTTGGAAAAAAAAAACTTTTTTCATGTTGTCATTATGTGGTGTTTTGAGGAGAATTTTGGGGGAAACATTCATTTACTCCATTTTTGAATAAGGCTGTAACATTATAAAATGTAGAAAAAGTGAAGCGCTGTGAATACTTTCCGGATGCACTGTAGAGTTCAGCTACATGAAGAACTGCGGGTCTTGTGTTAGAAAAGCATTGTGGGAGGAAAAGCGATATGAACAAATGTGCAAACAGGCCTATTTCTGTGTGGCTGCATTTTATCCTCACTGCTGGAGATGAAACAGCATATTAACAATGGTTGTGCAGTTTTTTTTTTCCAGGCAAGTAAACGTCCGGATTAATTGACGTTCCCAATGCACCCCTTCAAAGGCTGGCATTTGCATCTCAGTGAGAGCCACCATTTCAGCCAGCGCTGGTTCAGCTGACACGGAGGAGCAAGAAAGAAAGACAGAGAGAGGAAAAAAGAAGAAACAGGCAAAAAGAAATAAAAATGAATTCTCCGCTTAATAATTCAAAAAAGGCAAGCTGCTGGGCAGCGGCAGATATGAAATGTGAACATTACAGTGAGGTGTCTGCTTCAGTCTCTGCCTCTCTCACTGCAGCTCCGGCACAACTTTATTAAGATGACAAATGTGTTTTGCACCTATGACTTTCTGTCGTAGCAAATGTGCCTAAACTGGACTCATAATCTGACCTGATCACGCAAGAAAACCTGGAAAAGTGATATGAACAATCCTTTGATCACAGCCTCCAACTCAATCGATCCTTTTTTTTCTGTTTAGCAGCATTTTGTATGTGAGGCAGAGGAACCGTGTGTGTGTGTGTGTGTGTGTGTGTGTGTGTGTGTGTGTGTGTGTGTGGACGAACGCCGAGGGCAAAGCTTTAGGGTGAAAAGACAAGATTTAGGATTTGATATCAAGAGTAAGCACAAGATGATTCCTCTGGGTTCAGAGCAAATTTTGCATTTGAAGGCTGGACATCATTAGACTGTCTGCAGATTACAAAAAAAAAAAAAATAAAAATAAATAAATAATCCAGAAAGAGGCTTCAAATAATTTCTGATGAGAAGCGGGAACAAATATCAAAGTGCATTTTAAGTTTGTTATTTTTTTTTTGGTAGTGGAGGAGACGATGTCACAGATACTGCCCCCAACAATGAAGCCTCCCATAGCTGTGTCTTTATTGTGATTATTTTGGGATTTGGTGACATCACAGGGGAGCAACTGCATTTTTTGGAGCAATCTGCTTCACGTTTTACCTCAGTTGGGCAAATAGTTTCTTCCATTTCATGTGAGATAACGATCAGAGTCACCTGGTCATCTTTGCACAACACCTCAACAATAACTGCGCCATTAACGGGAGCCCAGATCTAAGCCAGATCTTATTTAAAGGTGTAGGGCCACTAAGCTTTTTTTTAAGATTTAAGGCATGAAAATAATTTTCTTTGGCACCACTGTAATTTTAATTCCATGAATCTGAACCTCCAAGACTCACTGGAGCGGTCTGCAGCCGAGTGCGAAGCAGCTGGGATGAGGATCAGCATCTTTAAATCTGAGGCCATGGTTCTCAGCAGGAAACCGATGGATTGCCTACTCCGGGTAGGGAATACAGCCTTGCCCCAAGTGAAGGAGTTCAAGTACCTTGGGGTCTTGTTCACGAGTGAGGGGACGATGGAGCGTGAGATTGGCCGGAGAATCGGCGCAGCAGGGGCGGTGTTGCATTCGCTCTGCCGTACTGTTGTGACCAAAAGGAAGCTGAGCCAAAAGGCGAAGCTCTCAATCTACTGGTCAGTGTTCATTCCTACTCTCACCTATGGTCATTAGTAGGGATGGGTATTGATAAGATTTTATCGATATCGATGCCATTATCGATTCTGCTTATTGATCCGATTCCTTATCAATTCCCTTATCGATACCTCTTGTGAATTTTCTGTGTACTAAAACTAGACTTTACAGGTTTTCTATGTCAACATTCAACATTTTAAATTGGTCACTGGATCCTTAAAATAAATAAAATCTGTAGTTTTGTCAAAAGCATTTCCTTTCAGACATTTTGGCATGAATGTCTCTCCGTACCTCTGAGCTGAGCTCAGCCGGCTGCTGCACGTCAGCGCAGGACGTCTCGTTTTGGAAAAAACGTTTTGTTCTATTGCAGTTTGTTTGTATTACAACATTTGAAAGAGGTGTCTATTTGATTTAAACGGCATTTCGCTTTGAAGTTATTAATTCCGACTGGATTCCATCGTTCTAACTTGACTCGGCAGAGAGCTGCACAGCATTTGGAGCTGTGTGAATAGAACGGAGGATGATTCTCATTTCTTTCTCGCTACAAGAGAGGACAGGTTAGTCACTTTAATCCACACAAAAGTGACTCACAATTGACATATTCGGGGATGAAAGTGGTGAAAAAAAACAAAAAAGCTGAAACCCAATATTACCCCCCAACACCACCCGCACAAAAAAATGTTTGAATTCTAGAATCTCTGAAATGCAATCTGGGACTATTCCAGACAATAAACTGCAGCGAGTGCAGCATCCATTTAGGTGAGAAAAAAAAAAAAAAAAACTTTCCTTAGTAGTAACTTTCCAGTAGTATTCTGCTCTTACTAGGATGCAGCACTTTTCTAGTTTGGCAGATAGATGACATCACTGAAGAAATTAACACATTGAAAATATGGTTTGACTGAAACAAATTGTCATTAAACTTAAACAGGGATGAAGTGGAGATGTGAGAGTCACTAGGTGTTCACAGGAAACATTTATTTCTATATGTATTTATTTATTTTCATTGTTAGGTGGTTTTATCTTTTCTGTTGTTTTGTTTCATCAGGTTCTTTTTGTCTCTTTCTCTAAAATTGTATTGTAGCATATTAGTTATGAGTTGTCATTACTATTATTGAAGTTGTTGCTATTATTATTAATATATGAATAAAAAGAAATGAAAAAAAAATACAATTTGGCTCTTTTATGATTATGCAGAAAACAAATGCACAAACAACCTGCGGAGATGCGAACAGCTTAATGCTAACTTAAACATTGAAAACGCCATAGACATGCTAATGCGTTAGCATCTGTCCCATTTTTAAGTTATAAAATACATATATCAACTTCCAGAAGACCATAACAGGTTGGTTTAACATAAAAAGGTAAATATTACTCACAGACATAAGCTCTTTGGGGTTTTAGCGGGGAAAATGAAGATAAAGCGAAATAAAACAACAAATCAACAAAGCACCAGATCGAAGCACTGGTTCAAGGTTCAAAGCAAAGCCGTGCTGCAGAAAAGTTGATTACAAACCCACTGCAGGGTCTGTAATCAATGTAGAGAAATGATCATTTTCCTGACAAACGCCCCCAAAAACAACAGCCACTCTGAAGGACCGATAAGGGAATCGTTAAGCAAAAAGGTTATTGATGTTGGTGGATCGAATCATTTCTTAACAATACCCGAAAGGAACCGGTTTTTGATACTCAACCCTAGTCATGAGTGTTGGGTCATGACCGAAAGAACTCGATTGCGGGTACAAGCGGCTGAAATGGGCTTCCTTAGGAGGGTGGCTGGTGTCTCCCTTAGAGATAGGGTGAGCAGTTCGGTCATCCGTGGGAGGCTTGGAGTAGAGTCGCTGCTCCTTCGCACTGAAAGGAGCCAGCTGAGATGGTTCAGGCATCTGGTAAGGATGCCTCCTAGATGCCTCCCAAGGGAGGTGTTCCAGGCACGTCCATCTGGGAGGAGAATCTGGGGAAGACCCAGGACTTTGTGGAGAGATTATATCTCCACACTGGCCTGGGAACGCCTCGGAATCCCCCAGTCAGAGGTGGTCAATGTGACACAGGAAAGGGAAGTTTGGGGTCCCCTGCTGGAGTTGTTGCCCCCGCGACCTGAACCCGGAAAAGTGGTTGAAGATGACTGACTGATTGGTTAATTGTGTGAGATTTCAGACCATAAAATATCATGTGGACGTGGCAAAATATTAAAACCGTTTGACATTTGATGTGTGACTCCACCCCATGACCGCGTTGCTGCGCAGATGTCAACAATGATGCTGTCACCTGAGACCAAAGCAACACATAACTTCTTTCATCTTATAACATGTATTTGATAAAAGTGGTTAAAAGTTATGAAAGTGGATAAAACAAGTGTAATTTCCTCTGGCAGAATTATAGGCCCAACAAATTCTTAAAATATTAGCCTGGTATAACAATACGGTATTTGAACAGCAAGTAAAATAATAAATCAGACCCCTAGTGGTAGGATGAGGGTTAAAGAGGATTGTGGATATCAGTCATTCATTGTGTTGTAGTTTATCCATCTACTGATGGTCAGCCCAGTCTCATGTTTTTGTTTTTTTTGTCTCATGTTTTGTTTTTTTGGGGGGTTTTTTCTGTTTCATGATAACGTCACAAAATGCGCTACATTTCTGTGAGACAGTCAAATTTTGGTCATTATTTTTTAACCCTAACCATAAATCCAATGCTCCCCACCCAACCTCAATGTCACCCCAAATTTCCATGATCCATCACAAAATAATTTTATGACAGTATCACAAACTACTACATTAAGTCACTTTTTGACATCATCAGGCTGTTGCCGTGTGATCAGGTTGTGATGGTTCCAATCATCTGTTCAACCATTTGTTCTGTCTTCAGCCGCTTCTCCAGGGCTGAATCACTTTTTCATTCTTTATTATATAGCGACAGTGAAAGCAAGACAGGAAACAGGGAATCAAAGACAGTGAGAGACAGGCAGCAAAGATCACTCAGGCCAGGACTCAAACCTGGGTACGGCCCCATAACCACATGTAGACATGGAACATACTAAAACTCAATGGGAAAATGGACATTTTCATACTTTGAACTCAGCCTTCACAACAACAGTCTGAAGCGATGCCCTCAACTTTGCTGATGCCAACCAACACTGCAGCTCAGTCATGTTACAATTACTCTGTAACTGCTCCTCAACTGCAGTGGCAAATATTTTGTTCTTCGAGGAATGTCCTTGTCCAGATTAGAAGGTGGAATGGTGCTATCAATTTCAGCTTGGACGTTCTGCATAAATATGTAAGCTGTTCAACAATGTTTAATTTGGTACGGCTTCAAAAACAATCATTTCCCCGTGATCTCATTCCAGTGCGCGTCTGTGTGTGTGTTTAAAAGCTGTAAGCCTGTGATCCAAGCTTAACTACAACCTTGGCCTCTGTAAAATGTTGCCAGCCCACTTCCCAAGGACAGGTTCCTACTGCGGTCTCCGATAAGACCTTTGTCTCCTTTCCTCTTTGTTTCCTGCTCATAAAAAAGATAAAAGTATTCTCTTCCATAACTAATTTTTTATCATCCCCTACCTCTTGGGGGCAGAAAGTTCTGTCTGTTTTATTAACTTGAGAGGGTTATGGTTAAAAAAAATCCCCCATGTGAAAAAACCGTATGACACAGTTAAACTCAAAGTGTTTTTCTTCTTCTTCTCTGCCTCTTCGATGCAGTCAGATGTTTTGAAATGGCAGCGTGTCACAACTACGCCTTGTGGTGTTCCAGCTCTCGCTCTCTTTATCTGGCCTTCCTCCAAGCACTTCATGCTATCTCTTCATGCATGTATCAATACTTCTGTCAGGCAGGTTCAGAGTAAAACATTAAGTTTCTGGATCTAAACCAAGCTTTTTTTAATTATTATTTTAATGTGGAATTACCTCAACAGTAGAATGGGAACATCTGCACTGCCAAAGACGCGGATTTGGTAAGCCAAGGCATTGTTTTAGAGGCTGAGCAGGTGCAGCGAGCAGTCTGCTGTGGCAGGCATGAAGTCAGTGGGAACAGCAGGAACACAAAAAAAAGAACATGAATAATTCTTTCTAATCAAGGATTCTGCTCAGCTCTCTTTCTACCGCATCGCTGGTAGAGGAGACTTTACATTCTGGGTGTCATCTCGGTCTCTCTGCTGTCATCCATCGCATAACTATTCTATTTTAATTAGTGTGCCATTTTAATGGCACAACCCTGCTTCAGGACTCAAAGGGGATTACTCCAGGTGAGGCTGCACCGTGTCAACTGGCACCAGCGGGGTCAGCATCCAACATTGTTGACTCGCGAGACTGAACATCCCTCTGATGCTCTCGTGTTTGCTCACCCGTCCGCCTGAAGCATCATTACTGCAACAGTTGTGCTATCTCAAGTGCAAAGTGGCGAGGATGTTTGCAGCCTGCCAGTGTAATTTCTCCCAAAGCTGAACCCCTCTTACTGGGCGGGCATGAAGTAACAGAGAGCTCCGGCAGGACTGTTTATACGGCTGATGCAGTATGCGAGTGTTCACCACTAACACCCCGTAACGTGTCGGCAAAACGCTAGGACAAGAATTCTCCATCTCTGTTCAGCTCATACATATGTTAATTGGACTTCTCCCCTCGGGTCCGTGTGTAATTCCAAAATGGCTCGCCTGCATTATTCAGGGCCGTGAATCGATGTATTCCAGGTGATGCTCACCACAGCCAACCGGCAAAGAGAGTAATCTACAACTGCAAAACAGGGCAACACTGTTCTCCAGCAAGGGCCATCCAATCTGCAGCAAGTCCCACCTACCATGTTCCTGATCCACAGTGTTCACATGCCCTACTAACCCTCCAACTCCTCAAACATTTATATATCATATCAGTCAAGGTGGAGCGAAATGGCAATATTTGCATACAACAAAAGGAAGACCAACAGGCGCCATCTGTCTGGATACGAAGAGATGAGTCGGAGCCTCTTTGTGTTTCAACATCGAAGAACGAGCCGCTCAAAATGGAAACAAGCAAAAACAATGTGGGGAAAGAAAAAAAGAAAGCCGGGAGCCCTGATCTTGGGACTTGTATCTATTACAGGCAGGACATCTAAAGCCCATGTCTGATGCAAGCTGGTGACATTTTATCACTGGACTGTGTGTGTTTTCAGGATTTACTGATTTATATAGATTTTTCACAGACTGACACCAACAAAACAAAGAATCACAAAGCCACTCAAAAAGGGCAACATGAGTTTTTTTTTTTTTAACAATGTCATTACAGGACTATGTTATTTTATTTTAAAAAAGTAACTGGCCACGTGAGAAGGAAATTAGTGAGGAAAGCCACCAAGACACCCAGATAACCCTGAAGATGTAATCAGCTTCCATGGCTGCAAATGTATAAATCATGCAACCTACCATCCCTGGTTCTCAAGACCAGGCACCTAAGTGGCTCTAGTCTACTCTACTCTTTTTATTTAGATATACCTTAGTATACACTAGTAGAGTTCATTCATTCATTCATTCATCTTCTGCTGCTTAGTCCAATTAAGGGTCGCGGTGGGCTGGAGCCTATCTCAGCAGCCATAGAGTGCGAGGCGGGGTACACCCAGGACAGGACACCAGTCTGTCGCAGGGCTACAAACAGACAAACAAACACATTCACACCCACACACACACCTACAGACAATTTAAAGATTCCGATCCACCTAACCCGCATGTCTTTGGATGTGGGAGGAAACCAGAGCACCCGGAGGAAACCCACGCAAACATGGGGAGAACATGCAACCTCCACACAGAAAGGCCACGGGAATTGAACCCACGACCTTCTCGCTGTGAAGCAACAGTGCTAACCACTAATCCACCATGCTGCCTACACTAGTAGAGTTCTACCTTAGAATTCGAATGTGTTATAGAAGACATACCTTACTGAATTTTCATGCATGGTGCAAGTTTTGCACGTCACATCACCACTTACAGCTTTAGAAGGACTTTCATGAAAATTCAGTAAGGTATATCTTATATATTATATTCCAGTTCTAAGGTGGAACTATGCCAGTATACAAAGGTATATCTAAATATCTAAAAAGGAAGAGTAAAATAGGAGAGTAGAGAAGAGTAGAGTAGAGTAGAGCCACTTAGGTGCCTGGTCTTGAGAACCAGGGATGGTAGGTTAAAAAGCTTTATTATCCCATGGGAACTCTCCCTACACACCCAAGCAGCTCAAGAAAAAGGTATAATAATATAATAAGTAATAAGACATAAGAAGGATAAGACATCACAGGAGAAGATTGTTATCAAACACAAAGGAACCAACTATTTTGTAAGCTACGATGAACGTTGCTAAGGCTGGCTAGATGAGCTAACGTTAGCTGTTAGGTATAACTAATTGTACCCCACTCTTCCCATATTTACTTAAATATAATAATATTAAAAGGGGGGGGGGGCAAGAAAAAGTAAAGCGTGTAGAAATGTATATGGAGACATAAGTACATATATTTGCAGAATGTTAGATACAGCAAAATTAGGTTTGCATCGCCCATATGTCATCACAGATGAACTTTCAAGTCTTCTTTCTCAGACAATCCTGTTATACGAGGGCTGTCAATAAAGTAACGGTCCTTTTTATTTTTTTCAAAAACTATATGGATTTCATTCATATGTTTTTACGTCAGACATGCTTGAACCCTCGTGCGCATGCGTGAGTTTTTCCACGCCTGTCGGTGACGTCATTCCCCTGTGAGCACTCCTTGTGGGAGGAGTCGTCCAGCCCCTCGTCGGAATTCCTTTGTCTGAGAAGTTGCTGAGAGACTGGCGCTTTGTTTGATCAAAATTTTTTCTAAACCTGTGAGACACATCGAAGTGGACACGGTTCGAAAAATTAAGCTGGTTTTCAGTGAAAATTTTAACGGCTGATGAGAGACGCCGCGACGCTCCGCCACAGGAAAAACACCTCTGTTGAAAGCCTTAAAGACAAGTTGGAACATGTCCTGCCTGTTAAACAATTTCTCATATACTCACTCCACTGAAAGCCATCAAAAGCCGCCTGGATTTTACAAATGGTTATCAACACGGAGGTGTTTTTCCTGTGCCGCTGCACCGCCGGCTTTCATTAAAAAAATCTCCTTTAACAGTGGAATATCCGGATAAAATGCTGAAACCGACTTCTTCTGAAACTTCTCTGTTCTCTCACGACGTCCTGGATCAATAGAGCCTGAAATGTGGAGGTTTTCAGCTTGAACAGGCTGACGACGGCGGCTGAGAGCGCTGAGCGACATCTCGCACCGTGAAAAGTCCTTAAAGCGACAGAATCACCTCAAAATTTCTCATCAGCCGTTAAAATTTTCACTGAAAACCACCTTAATTTTTCGAACCGTGTCCACTTCGATGTGTCTCACAGGTTTAGAAAAAATTTTGATCAAACAACGCGCCAGTCTCTCAGCAACTTCTCAGACAAAGGAATTCCGACGAGGGGCTGGACGACTCCTCCCACAAGGAGTGCTCACAGGCGAATGACGTCACCGACAGGCGTGGAAAAACTCACGCATGCGCACGAGGGTTCAAGCATGTCTGACGTAAAAACATATGAATGAAATCCATATAGTTTTTGAAAAAAATTAAAAGGACCGTTACTTTATTGACAGCCCTCGTATGTATAGTTGTATAATTACTGATGCAAAATGCAAAACTTAATTATTGATGTCAAACAAAGTCCAAGACATATTCAGTTCCTTTGAAATGTTCATGTATCCATCCCCTGAGAAAAGTTGCTGTTAACGTGATGATTTACTTGTCTTATACTAAAGGCTGCAATTACTTTTATTATTATTATTACAAATCTGATATTTCAAAATTAAGATGTGTAATAGCTCAAGGCTTCATATATTTCTTCTTGCCACTGAATATTATCCCTTTTGAAAGTAACCACCCGCATGCTGCAGCCGGGCTCCTTGGCCTTCTCCAGGTGGTGCCGGGGTTTTCAACAGGCTGGTTTCCATTACCCTCCCAAAACCCTCCAAATCGAAGTAGTGAATTGCAAATACGCTTCACAAAAAAAGTCCATTAAAAAATGGTTGCATGAGGTGATTCAAAAAAGTCATTTCACAAAAACTGCACTGGAAATACTTTTTCCGCTATTACAGGTCACATGACGAACAGAAATGATTAAAAAACAATGAAATGGCAACATTTAGCGAGAAGCACAGATCCATCGCCATGACATAGTGCAATTATTGTCCGGGTGAGAGTCTAGTTAGAATGATGGTTATCACGAGAGGACAAAACCCAGCAGTGGCATTCGATCACTCAATGGAGACTATTTTGCAACTTTCCATAAAAAAAAAAAAAAAAAAAAAATAGATATTCTGAAAATACTGGTAAACCTTTGCACAAATGTGTCACAGATGCCAAGCTACTGAGGCACCTACATGCTAAATTGAGTCGTGTAGTTGACATTTCCTCACAATCCCTCATCTGAGTCTCTGTAAGTTACAGTTTGTTCAACACAAAGTGTTGAACAAAGACATCCGGTCATCACCTTAGATCACTGGTTTGTGTTTATGTTTTTGAATTGGTGGCGATGGACTGGCTATCTGTCTGGGTGGTTGCACGCCCGAACTCAAGGAGGTTCCGTGGAGTGGTGGATGCAGCACACGCGCCTCGACCGAACCACATTACATTATTGCAATACAATAACTTCATTATCACCCCTGTCAAAATGTATATCTCACTGCAGGTCTGTGGAAATTTCTCTTGCTGATTGCCTGTCATGGGATCTGTGTATGACTGACAGGTTTGATCAAGACAGACATCAAAGCAAATTCCCTCAAAAAAGCTTTACTTTCAACTCAAGGAATCGCTGCGTGAATTCAGTTTTAAACCACAGTAGTTATCGATTAATTTCAAGAGAGGAATGAAAGTCAAACGGACATTAACATGCAGTTCTGTTGCTGCTTGGACGGGGGAATCTGAACTGAAGCAGCTACTGGGATGTTCCACAGACGGTGGGGGGGGTGTGAAACCAAATGGAATTTAATGAGGATCATCACCAAAATTTACTTCTCAGCACGAGATCTCTTTCCCTCAGGTTTTCTGGAGATCACATTAAAATCTTCTGGCAAATGTTGAGTAACTTAAGTTGTGACACACAATCCACAGTTCAAAGCACCAAACATGCAGACAAAATGCAACAAGTTCTTTTAAACAGTTAAGTTCATGACGAATAAACTGTGCAAACTCATTTCCATACAGATACCCATTTTTTTATATATCAACATGGGGCTAGAAATATGACTGTGACCTCTGATCTTGACCGTTGACCAATCACAACAAAATCTAATCCCATCCTTCCATACATTGGCCCAATGAGCACCTGCCATGGCTGATACATATTGGTTTAAGCATTCTCAAGATACCTTGCAAAAATTCAAATAGAGACACAGTTCCATGGAAACCAACCCTCACAAGAGCGGACACCTCCTGTGGCACTGCTAATAGAGGAGAAAGAAATCTCACATAGCACACGTTTTACCAGGAAGACTCAATTTTCAAGCTTCATTCAGATTGGCCAAATCAGCAACAGCCATATCTCTAATGGGAAGCAGATGATCCACATGTTAGTGATCAACTCACAACCAAAAGTCAAGCCTGGAAGCACGTGGTGGTGCTGTGCTTTGCAACATTCACAACACCATGGCACAGCCATGGATCCTTGATCCATCCTGCCTGGATCCCATCCAGGCAATCAACCAGTCCATTCATATATTTCTAAAAATATCCATCCCTCGGCTGCAGCCAGGTGATATGTGGGCGTCCCCTTGGTCTTCTCTAGCTACTGGGGTGTGCTGGATCATGGACAGAGAAACATGCCACATAGCCTAAATATCGTAGCTGATGCCCCCTGACAATGCAAGTGGTATTCCTCATCCTAGTCTTTCTTAGTAACCGCTTATTTGATACAAATTCATTCCACCAGTACCCAAGGATCCTTCAAAGACACCTAGTACCAAAGACATCAGTCGTCATCTTAGGTCACTGGTCATCTTTCTGCTGTTTGCAGTTGCTGGACAGAAACACTCCATCCTCCACCTCACCATCACCAGTTCTTCCCAGTCTGACACTATGGGTAGGGTCCACCCTGCCTTCTTCCAATGGCAGGATTCAAGATCAAGACTGGGACCTGCCCCACACACTGCCCTAGTATTTTGGACAGTATCTCTATGGATAACAGGCCTGTCCACACAGGATGAGTTTAGACGTATCTGTTAAAGTTTTGTATTGTACCTGCATTTCATCCACACGGAACCAGCATTTTCGGAGTCCAAAAACACAAATTTTTGAAAACGGGTCCCAGAATGGATAAATCTCAAACACACCGGCTTTGTGTTTTGTGTGTACCCCCAATTCACAACTTTTGTAAACGGATGATGTCATAGCCCCATCTCTCTAACCTCAGCCTTAACCCTAGCTGCAAGACATCATGTCTTTCTCTGTCGGGTGTCTCGGGTACTGTGCCTGAAACAGTCCATTATACTGGCATAATTGGATTAATGGAATTCCTAGTCAAGACTCTTTTGTAGTTTATTTAGCTAATAATGTGTTACTCAAAAGCAGAAGTTTGACTTTATATGCGCATGCTTCATATCATCTTCTTCATTTTTTGTGGGAGTGTTACAGTGCCACATACAGGTCTGGCATATAAACTGCAGCGTTCTCGGTCATTTTTAGTATTTTTTCTGTATGCAAATATTTCAGGAAACGATGCTATGTTTATAGAGCACTTTTTGAAAATGACAAAGAAGAAGATTGTTTAGGGAAGCTCTGTTTCTGTGTGGACAAGTCTTCTGAGTCTTAATGGTCGAACTACACAGAACCATATCTGGATGCCAATGAACACTAAATGAGTTATTCCTCTTGATTAGGGTGTGCATTCTGCCAGGACTTGTGCTGATTGGTTAAAAGCATTTTTGAGTAATCCTACTACTAAACAAAGCATCCAACCAACAGACACGAATAAAAACATAACGTCCTCGGCAGAGGCAACAACTACTAATACCAGCTGAATGTAAAAAAAAAAGTTTAAAATCTAAAACACACAACTCCAGGAGGAATCAGCAGACAATGAACTGTTGTACAAATGAGAAGAAATGTATGGCTGATCACAGGCCAACATCCGTAATGCCGACTCGCCATTGACCCACATTTCTTTGCAATTTATGTGCGATGGCAAGCTGGGGGCCGCACTAAGTGGACCGCTGGTCCCTGGCTGCTGTCAATCAGGCTCCCACTGCACTTCCTCTAATTAACTTGATTAGGAAAAACAGCACTGGTGAGCTCAGGCTGACTTGCATACTGAAGCTCACGACTGTGAGTCCAATCACCACAGCCACGTGTGGACACGCAGGCGGAGATCCTCATCAAATATGCATGCAAATGACAAAATAGTCGGAACACAGTCTTGACACCGAAGGTGACTGATTTCCCTCTGCAGGTTTTTCCCGCTCTGCAGAGCTCTTTGTCAGTGACAACGCGTCTGCCGCTGAGTGATATTGTGTTAACCTCCAGAGGCGACAGGAAAGACATTTCAAGCAACTCGCTTTCTCTTGTATGAGTTTTTGTGCACTATTAATCTTGCACACTCTCAGTTGTGTTACATTAAATGACAAAAGACCTTTAAAATAAAGTATTCTGTAACCAACATGTTCATGTTGTGACTTATTTGTATGAATGGTTCTCTTCTCATACTGTTGACTCGACCCTGACCATCAAAGGTGCACGGTTGACAACACGTTGTGCTAATGCATTGGTGTGTGTGTGTGTGGGGGGGGGGGGGGGGGGGCTTGTTCAACTCCAGTCAGGTTTGAGTGGAAAACCAGTGTACAAAAGGGTTGCAATTAGTCACATAATTAATCAAAGTCATCCATCCACCCATTTTCTCTACCTGCTTACTCCAATTAATATATAGTATTGTACAGCCTTGTACAAAAAAACAAAAAACAGATTTGGCCTCTATAGGAACTTCCCTTGTTCCTGACAACTATACCAGGATGAATTGTTGTATAATTCATCCATTTAAGCTAATTTAAGACATAAATTTATGAATAACTAAGGGCGTGGCTGCTTTGAGTGACAGCTACTGTGCCAGATCCATTCAGTGTGGTTGTAAAAGGGATTACAGATAATCTGACTTATTTCATGTTGTATCCAAAACATCACCATGAGCAGGACAGCACGGTGGCTTAGTGGTTAGCACTGTTGCCTCGCAGCAAGAAGGTCATGGGCTCGCTTCCCACCTGTGGCCTATCTGTGTGGAGTTTGCATTTTCTCCCCATGTTTGCATGGGTTCTCTCCAGGTTCCTCCCACATCCAAAGACATGCAGGTGAGGTGGATTGGAAACATTAAATTGCGCATGCAGGTGTGAATGTGTTAATCTTTCTACATGTGGCCCTGTGAAAGATTGGCGTTCTGTCCAAGATGTACCCTGCCTCATGCCCTATGAATGCTGGGATAGGCTCCAGCCCCCCGTGACCCTTAACTGAATGGGAAAGTGTGTGTAAATAAGGAGTGACCCATGGAGATGACTGGATGTCTTTGGCCTGAGGTCTCTTCAGAGGACACTTGGGTACTGCTGGAATGACTTTGTATGCATTGTGAGGGAGTGTCAGCTATGACATTTTGCTCACATGTCTTCACGCCTATTTATCTGTCCATGATCCAGCACCCAGGTGCCCAAGTGCTGAGGACCCCAGTAGCTGGAGAAGGCCAAGGGACACCCATGTGTCACCTGGCTGCAGCAAATCGATGGTTATTTCAGAGATGTGTGAATGGCCAAATTGTCTGCCTGGGTGGTTGACATCCAGGATCCAAGGAGGTTCTGTGGTGTCATGGATGCAGCAAAGCACAGCACCAGCGCCTGCTCCAAGACTTGCTTGACATCCCATTTTAGTTATGCAGAATAGTTAAATTAGGTAATACTGATAAAAACATTATCATTATCAATCAATCAATCAACTTTTTTCTTATATAGCGCCAAATCACAACAAACAGTTGTCCCAAGGCGCTCTATATTGTAAGGCAAGGCCATACAACAACCATGAAAAACCCCAACGGTCAAAACGACCCCCTATGAGCAAGCACTTGGCTACAGTGGGAAGGAAAAACTCCCTTTTAACAGGAAGAAACCTCCAGCAGAACCAGGCTCAGGGAGGGGCAGTCTTCTGCTGAGACTGGTTGGGGCTGAGGGAAAGAACCAGGAAAAAGACATGCTGTGAAGGGGGGCAGAGATCGATCACTAATGATTAAATGCAGAGTGATGCATACGGAGCAAAAAGAGAAAGAAACAGTGCATCATGGGAACCCCCCCACAGTCTACGTCTAAAGCAGCATAACCAAGGGATGGTCCAGGGTCACCTGATCCAGCCCTAACTATAAGCCTTAGCGAAAAGGAAAGTTTTAAGCCTAATCTTAAAAGTAGAGAGGGTATCTGTCTCCCTGATCTGAATTGGGAGCTGGTTCCACAGGAGAGGAGCCTGAAAGCTGAAGGCTCTGCCTCCCATTCTACTCTTACAAACCCTAGGAACTACAAGTAAGCCTGCAGTCTGAGAGCGAAGCGCTCTAATGGGGTAATATGGTACTACGAGGTCCCTAAGATAAGATGGGACCTGATTATTCAAAACCTTATAAGTAAGAAGAAGAATTTTAAATTCTATTCTAGAATTAACAGTATTACTTGTATTCTACAGTGGACTTTTACTCTAAGGGGGTCGGGCGTTTCATCTCCTTGCCCCCCTGGCTACACCTCTTCACACAGTCTACGAGAGCAGGAGGAATGACGAAAAGAAAACTTTGTGAATTTATGTGTAAAACGCTACATAAATGACAGGTAAGAAGGTTTTATCCATGGATTTATCAGGTGCACCTTCCTCAGAAACAAACTTTGTGTGTATTTGAAAGAAGCAAAGCATAAATATATAATATAGTAAGCATGGTTGTTTTTGATGTAAGGGCCCTGTCCCACTGGCGTTTAGGAGGATTTGCGTATGGATTGCGCACAAAATTGGCCCATATTCGCCAAACATCCGCAATATCCGTGTAACATGCCTGTATGAGTCGGCCGTCATCCGAACACGCCCGTGATCATCCGCAGAGGCACGCATGTCCGCAGCCAGGATTTTTGAGTAGCTCAAAAATCTGGATGCGGATAATATCCGCCTTACATACTCCATACATACTCAATTCATACACAATACATACTCACTCTATGCGCTGTATATCTGCCGTTAACCGCTGATATCCACAACTGACGGGGATTTACGGCTTGGCAGTGGACTGGGAGAGTGTGTAAAACAGATATATATTGTGCCCATCATGTCCACATCACAAACTAAAACATGTTGTAGCAAATGCATACAAACTGGCCACGAATAAAGCGTTTTTATTACATCTGCTCTGCAGCTGATTTGCGGACAATCTGTGAATGCATAACAAACATGTCACATAAACCCAAAGTGTGGCAGAAAGCGACATACCAGTCAGTGCCAGTCCGGCTGTGTAGAGCCACAAAGACATAATAGCTGCTGAAATCCAGGACTTTTATTTAACACCAACAAAAGGAAGAGTTGCTGTTTAGCCACAACTCACTCAAAAAATAAATAAAAAAATAAAAAAATAACGTCTCACCCCCGAGCGGCTTCCCCCCTTCCACTCCCCAAACTCATGAACAGTTAACCCTCGCATGACAAAATGAACAAGCTCTGTGATCAACTTGTCCAAGTCCCGCAAATGCTCCAGAGGCTGTATTGTTGGTGTGAATAGTGATGCCGACAGCCTGAGTGCGCTTCTTTTATGACCGCAATGCAGATGCCGTGCACGTGTTGCATTCATAATACACCCGTAATACTGCCGTGATAATCTCAATGTGTCGGATCAGTTTCCTCACTACATGTGTTATATAACCGTGATTGTTCATCATATATTCGCTATATATTATTAATATATCCGTAATTCATACTGGGACATTTGTCATTTTTGGCCATTTTTGTTGCAGACGACAACAAACGCCCGCAATTTGTGTACTCAATTCATGCGCAAATAATCCTCTCCCCAGTGGGACAGGGCCCTAAAATTGAGCATTTTAACAGCGGGTTCTACAGGGATTGACTTGCTTTTGCAGCTAACTTCAAGTGGCTATTCAAGGAACTGCAGCTTTTTGCACTTGCACACTGGCTCATTTTTTTTAGCACCTAAAGGTTGCCACTTTAATATTTCTTATTCCAGATAATTTGTTGCTAATCACTCCAGCTAATGGATGCACCAGCCAACCTGCCTCTTGTCTCTGCAGGCAACCACGGCACACCAGATCTGTTCCGCCTGAAACTGGCTGGACCAGCCTCACTCAGAGGGACCGCGTTTATGAATAATACCACCACAAAGGGACATCAATTCAAATTAGGCAAACAGAAAAAAAAATGGAATCATTTTTAATAATTATTTTGTGGCTCCAGCTTTTTGAGAGCACCACTGTCCATTTCACACACACATGCACGCACACACACACACACACACACACACACACACACACACACACACACACACACACACACACACACACACACACACACACACAGAGTGCGGCTGGTTTCAAACAGTAATTAAAGTATGTTTTTGCTCACACATGCCGCAGCTCCAAATATCTTTTCATAAACCTGCGAGCAGCATTTCCAGGGGCTGAGCAAAAACACATTAAGTAGACTACACTACCTACAGGTAGGATGAAGAGCCAAGGTCTCACTAAGCAATTTTCACCATGATTGCTGCCAGCATGGCTCAGATACGGCCAACTTCTTTATGCCAAATTATATCCCAAATAAGTTTTCTGTTTTGGCAGAGATTGGACCTATTGTGTGCTCGAAGAAGAAATCCAAAATCAAATAGTCTCCAGTTTCATCTCATATTAATCAATTCAATCAATTTTTTTTTTATATAGCGCCAAATCACAACAAACAGTTGCCCCAAGGCGCCTCACATTGTAAGGCAAGGCCATACAATAATTATGTAAAACCCCAACGGTCAAAACGACCCCCTGTGAGCAAGCACTTGGCTACAGTGGGAAGGAAAAACTCCCTTTTAACAGGAAGAAACCTCCAGCAGAACCAGGCTCAGGGAGGGGCAGTCTTCTGCTGGGACTGGTTGGGGCTGAGGGAGAGAACCAGGAAAAAGACATGCTGTGGAGGGGAGCAGAGATCGATCACTAATGATTAAATGCAGAGTGGTGCATACAGAGCAAAAAGAAAAAGAAACAGTGCATCATGGGAACCCCCCAGCAGTCTACGTCTATAGCAGCATAACTAAGGGATGGTTCAGGGTCACCTGATCCAGCCCTAACTATAAGCTTTAGCAAAAAGGAAAGTTTTAAGCCTAATCTTAAAAGTAGAGAGGGTGTCTGTCTCCCTGATCTGAATTGGGAGCTGGTTCCACAGGAGAGGAGCCTGAAAGCTGAAGGCTCTGCCTCCCATTCTACTCTTACAAACCCTAGGAACTACAAGTAAGCCTGCAGTCTGAGAGCGAAGCGCTCTATTGGGGTAATATGGTACTACGAGGTCCCTAAGATAAGATGGGACCTGATTATTCAAAACCTTATAAGTAAGAAGAAGAATTTTAAATTCTATTCTAGAATTAACAGGAAGCCAATGAAGAGAGGCCAATATGGGTGAGATATGCTCTCTCCTTCTAGTCCCCGTCAGTACTCTAGCTGCAGCATTTTGAATTAACTGAAGGCTTTTTAGGGAACTTTTAGGACAACCTGATAATAATGAATTACAATAGTCCAGCCTAGAGGAAATAAATGCATGAATTAGTTTTTCAGCATCACTCTGAGACAAGACCTTTCTGATTTTAGAGATATTGCGTAAATGCAAAAAAGCAGTCCTACATATTTGTTTAATATGCACTTTGAATGACATATCCTGATCAAAAATGACTCCAAGATTTCTCACAGTATTACTAGAGGTCAGGGTAATGCCATCCAGAGTCAGGATCTGGTTAGACACCATGTTTCTAAGATTTGTGGGGCCAAGTACAATAACTTCAGTTTTATCTGAGTTTAAAAGCAGGAAATTAGAGGTCATCCATGTCTTTATGTCTGTAAGACAATCCTGCAGTTTAGCTAATTGGTGTGTGTCCTCTGGCTTCATGGATAGATAAAGCTGGGTATCATCTGCGTAACAATGAAAATTTAAGCAATACCGTCTAATAATACTGCCTAAGGGAAGCATGTATAAAGTGAATAAAATTGGTCCTAGCACAGAACCTTGTGGAACTCCATAATTAACTTTAGTCTGTGAAGAAGATTCCCCATTTACATGAACAAATTGTAATCTATTAGACAAATATGATTCAAACCACCGCAGCGCAGTGCCTTTAATACCTATGGCATGCTCTAATCTCTGTAATAAAATTTTATGGTCAACAGTATCAAAAGCAGCACTGAGATCTAACAGAACAAGCACAGAGATGAGTCCACTGTCCGAGGCCATAAGAAGATCATTTGTAACCTTCACTAATGCTGTTTCTGTACTATGATGAATTCTAAAACCTGACTGAAACTCTTCAAATAGACCATTCCTCTGCAGATGAGGAATGGTCTATTACTCCAAAGAAAGAAAAAAGAAATAGCAAGAATAACTGCTTGCTCAGGGTGGCACTGCTTTTTATTAGTGCATGTTGGGGTATTGTTTTCAGACTCGTGTGTTTGGATCTAATTTAGACAAAACTTGGTGGAATGTTTCAGGGTCATCCAAAGACAAAATGACTCAAGTTGAAGGAGAATTCAAATTAAAGGTCACAGGCCAAGGTCAAAATCTGTCTCAAAGCTATACTCTATGTACGGGATAGTTAGAACAGTTATTTTGAGGAATTGGTTCGTGATATACCAATAGTTACGAATATGAAATCACAGTGCTTATCTATTAGTCACATAACTTTTGACCTTGAGTGAACCTGGAAGGTCAAACTTAAGGTCATAAATGTTTAACACCAACAGTTTGGATTCAGCATGGATTGGCTCACGGTGGAAGGGTGGTGAATTAGTCAAGAATCAAGTTCTTCAGTTTTTGACAGGTTGGGTCAGGGAACATGTGCTGGAACTGTGTGCTGTTGCATCCACCACACTATGGAACCAGGTTGGTTCCTGGGCCCTTATTTATCAAACCTTACAAAAGCTTCTAAATGCTGTCTTTGAAACAAAATTTAGTATGTGTGTTAGTACAAAAAATAAAAAATATTAATACAATAACATGCTTTTGGAGGGCGATATGCATTTTTTGAGTCCCTCCGTCCATGCCCAGTCACCCAAAATGACCGATATTAATAATATCGGTCATTATCACTTACTGAGATACACAACACATTAACAATATTTAATGTCATTTCAAAACGCACGACACCCAGCAAATGCATACGTAAAAAGTTGGCTCACTTTAACTTTTGTCGTGTTGGCTGGTACCACGCTGCTCTCCAAATTCGTCAGTGCATCCTCATCAAGCTGGCTGCTTTGACTGCTGTTCATTGTCAGACTATCCATGAGAAAACATCCAGAATATCCATATTGGGACCAAAACACACTTCTCGCCTTTTCATGTTATCGTCTGTGGACAGTTCTTGGGTTGCGCATGATATGACATCATCACTTTACTGCGAACAGGTATGGACAGGTAGCGTAAATGTAAATCTATGCTACCAGCCCAGCAACTCCATAGTAAGTGATAATAATAATCAGTATTTATTAAACAGGCGAATGCCAGTCGTGTGCACATCAGTAAGTATCGGCTGTTGATAAATCCCATGTGTTCCTTTTGTTGCTTGTGTTCATCACTGGAATAACAGAACAAGTGAAGAAAACCAACTTTTGTAAAATGAATGTTGAGGTGATTTTTGTTTTCACAACGAGACAAAAATTACCAATAAGTAAATAAATAAATCATGTAGCGAGATGTCGTGTTATTTCTTAATTTAGACATCACGATCACTTATGGACATAGGTTTAACAAGCTTTAAAGTTTGAACAAGTTCACCACAAGAACCAGCATAAAAGTTTCTAATTAACAGAAAAAGTAGACAATTATTTTTCATTACAGTTGTTGCAGAATCTTTTGCATTTTTAATATAAAAATTTTTAATATAAATATATTTTTAATATAAAAATTCCATCCTGCAGTTTTAATATAAAACTGCAGGATGGAATCTACTTGATTCATACCTTGTAGTAACAGACAGAGACCAAGGTGCTTAGTGGTGACATACTGCTGAGGTTCCCACAGATGTCAATTGACACCAATGCGTCTTTTCTCTGTACTACCACTATATCCTGTGCATTCGCATAGTCAGAACTGTGTGTATATTTACACACATTCCTAAGTATGAGTGCAAGGTGGTAAATTATACATTTTGGTTTGAAATGTCCATAACCACAATTTAAGCACAAATACGTGCGTATGAATGGTTGATGAATGAGAACCCCAGATGGGAACCGCCCAGGCAGCCAATCTGGCCCATTCCCACTTCTGCAAAGTAACTATCTCCTGCAACGTGGTGAAATGCGGGTGTCACCTCCAGTTGTTGAGGTCCTCCACACTGAGACATCTGGATACCCCCCAGAGAGATGCACCATGTGGCCAAGATGTTGTATCTGATGATTTTTTGGACCAAACTGCTCAAAAGCCAAGGTCACACAGACCTATCCTGTTTTTAGACATAATTCTAATGTGTTCAATCACCATGATGGAAGACATGAGGAAAAAACCCCCCAAAGCTAAAAAAAAAAAAAAACACCTTGTTGAAGTGTGCTGCCAGGTGATAAGAAACATCTCTTTTTTTCTTTCAGGGTCAAAAATCTGTTATTTCCTCTCTCACTGTCCAAGGCAATGCAGACGGATTCACTCTGCACACTGCCGTGATTCACTCTCGGTAAATCCATCACATGCCTCATGTGTGCTCATACATTTTGAAGATTTTTGCCCAATTTAATTAGCTCGACACCATGTAGCATTGGTGGGCAATCATGTGCCATGAAGGGCCGAGACACTGCAGGTTTTCCTTTCAACCAATCACCTCAGCAGGTGATTTCATTGATGATCAGGTGTTTATGTTCAAGGGAGAAGCTCATCAGCAACCCACCTGCTGAGGTGATTGGTTGCATGGAAAACCTGCAGTGTCTCGGCCCTCGTTGCCCACCCCTGCCATGTAGCATGGGCGTCTATAAATGGATCTGCTTAGGTATCAAATCTTTTCCTGTGGATAAATGCTGTCAGGGCATTACAGGGACGTAGGCACTGTGCACAACGAGTGCACTGTGCACGATGAGCGCGCTGCGCATGATGAGCGCGCTGCGTAGGAGGCCCGGTAAGGCGATGTGACGATAGATTGACGACAGTGTCAGAAGTGGAGAATTCAAGCCGTCTGAGATGTGACGGGGCGATCGATCACCCCGCGACACCCGTACAACTCACTCAGCCGTCAGAGGTGCAAAAGAGATCGTTAGTTATAAAATATGAAAAATTTGATGCACCAAATTCTTCTATTTCACACATATTAAATTTGCCTGAAGCCTCCAGCTGATGGTGTGTGGCAGAACGACACAGTGGAAACATCGTTCTCTTGGAGTTGAGAAGCGCTGGAGTTTTTCGAGCACTGATGTCATCGGGAGGAGCTTCTATCTGCAGTATAATCTGAATTTAAGTCCTCCAAACATCATGACGGAATAGGCGATGAGGAGAGCAATGCAGGCTGGCGCAATCTGTGCCTGCATATCATCTGTTTGACTAAAGCAACAGCCTCACTGGGCACCTACACTCATCTCTTTTGATGTTTAATTAAAATTGAATCGGGGTGGGGAGTGGGGATGGTATTCTGTTTGGAACAATATGCAAATGTCGAGAAAAATACATTAAAGAAACATACAAGCAGTCACTGACGGCTGTGATGTGCAAAGGAAAGAAGGATGGGGAGCGAAAAAGTAAAACGGCTGAACAAACTGGGCGGGCTGGTGGGGGGGGTGAGTCGTGGGGGGGCAGACACACGCCATTTACAAGAAATAATGAAACACATCAAAACACATAAGTGCTCAGGCTGCTGTTCCTACTGTGTAATTCATACACAACTCAGACTGAGTGATGCTAGTGAACGCTGTTGCCCCGCGATGCTGTGGTTCCGGAGAACTTGGTATTAAGTTGCACCCCGACGCCCAGAGGCCAGACACATCACCCGTGTTTTATCAGCCTCCGTCACAACAACAGAGGAAATGTGGAGCTGAAACGGAGGCAAAATGCTACAACACCTTTGACTGATTTGTTGATTGAGGAATGTGTGACAAAAAACAGCGTGAACAATTTACATGTCATGCACGGTGTGAGGCTCAATGATAGAATAGAGAAAAAATGGATCTGCTTCACAGTTATCCTCACTTTAAACAAGCATTCAAATCGCACCCAAAACAATCACAGGCGGGATAACCCGCACAAGACAGGAAGGAGCGGGAAATACAAATCTCTAACTTATGTTTCTTATGTTGCAGAGGAAGTTATGTGTGTCTTATAATAGGTTAACTGAAAAGCAAACAAGCTGTTTTTATTCATTTTGGTGGAAAAAACTGATAGTTATAGATAAGTATGAATTGGGCTCCTGTGCACGAACGTTGTGTACGGACGCCCAATCCGTACATGATGGTGAACTATATAGGTTTTGCCTATATTATGGCAATCCCTCAGTGGTGAGGAACATAGTCTCTTGACAGATCTACCATCCAGGATTGATCCAGACACGCCTGTGTGTGGATCTGTTTAACGTAGGAATGTCACTGCAAGCTGGCAAACACACGGTGCTTGAGATCCTTAGCCTGGTCCAACAGCTGGAAAATCCCAGACGATCGGATATAGTCCGTGGGCCAAATCAAAATAATGCCCTAATTAAGGAGTTGGCTCCACCCCCCCTGTAACTTTAGTTTGATGGTTTCAGCATGTTCCTGGGTCATATGGGATAACATTTTCACTTGTCGTTCGCACAACCCGGCAGGAAATTTTGACAACAGCATTTTGTAAGCGAGGGGTCAGTCAAAAAAGCCGATTTCATGTCTTTATATCAGGCCAGCTAAAAAACATGTTTTGTAGTTCCAGGTTTTTCAGAATGGTTGGATAGCCACCATAAAGGATGTAATGACTTAATTAAGCCATTAAACTCATATATTTTTCCATTTATCTATTGAAAAATGTAATTTTTCTGCCGTTTTGTGACCAATTTTTCATTCTTTCAGTGCTAAAAGTCTAGAATAATCATTAATTCCTAAAATAACTAACTATTTTTCATTATTTATTTTCATTGTTATGTTTTTGTATTATTTCAGATTTCAGGCACCTTTAGTTTAAGCAAAAATTTGTATCCATATGGTTTATTATCCATCCATTTTCTTCCGCTTTATCCGGAGTCGGGTCACGGGGGCAGCAGCTCAAGCAAAGCCGCCCAGACCTCTCGATCCACACACTGGGTCTTCCTCGGGGCCTCCTCCCAGTGGGACGTGCCCGGAACACCTCTCCAGCGAGGCGTCCAGGGGGCATCCGGAAAAGATGCCCGAGCCACCTCAACTGACTCCTTTCGATGTGGAGGAGCAGCGGCTCGACTCCGAGCTCCTCCCGAGTGACCGAGCTCCTCACCCTATCTCTAAGGGAGCGCCCAGCCACCCTGGGGAGGAAACTCATCTCGGCCGCTTGTACTCGCGATCTCGTTCTTTCGGTCATGAGCCAAATCTCATGACCATAGGTGAGGATCGGAACGTAGATCGATCGGTAAATCGAGAGCTTTGCCCCCCTACTCAGCTCTCTCTTCACCATGACGGTCCAATACAGCGACCGCATCACTGCAGATGCTGCACCGATCCGTCTATCGATCTCACGCTCCATCCGTCCCTCACTCGTGAACAAGACTCTGAGATACTTAAACTCCTCCACTTGAGGCACGGACACTCCACCGACCTGAAGAGGGCAAAGCCCCTTTTTCCGGTCGAGAACCATGGCCTCGGATTTGGAGGTGCTGATTTGCATCCTGGACGCTTCACTCTCGGCTGCAAACCGCCCCAGTGCACGCTGAAGGTCCTGATTTGATGACGCCAACAGAACCACATCGTCCGCAAACAGCAGAGATGAGATTCTGTGGTTCCCAAACCAGACTCCCTCTACACCCTGGCTGCGCCTAGAAATTCTGTCCATAAAAATAATGAACAGAACCGGTGACAAAGGGCAGCCCTGGCGGAGGCCAACGTGCACTGGAAACAGGTTTGACTTACTACCGGCAATTGGAACCAAGCTCCTGCTGTGGTTGTACAGGGACCGGATAACCCTTAGCAAAGGACCCCGGACCCAGTACTCCTGGAGCACTCCCCACAGGGTGCCCCGAGGGACACGGTTGAACGCCTTCTCTAGATCCACAAAACACATGTGGACTGGTTGGGCGAACTCCCATGAACCCTCGAGCACCCGATGGAGCGTGTAGAGCTGGTCCAGTGTGCCGCGACCAGCACGAAAACCACACTGCTCCTCCTGAATCTGAAGTTCGACCATCGGTCAAATTCTCCTCTCCAGTACTCTGGAATAGACCTTACCGGGGAGGCTGAGGAGTGTGATCCCCCTATAGTTGGAACACACCCTCCGGTCCCCCTTCTTAAACAGAGGGACCACCACCCTGGTCTGCCAATCCAGAGGCACTGTCCCCGATCGCCACGCAATGTTGCAGAGGCGTGTCAGCCAAGACAGTCCCACAACATCCAGAGACTTAAGATACTCAGGACGGATTTCATCCACCCCAGGAGCCTTGCCACCGAGGAGCTTTCTAACCACCTCGGTGACTTCGGCCTGGGTAATGGATGAGTCCGCCTCTGAGTCCCCAGTCTCTGCTTCCTCTTCGGAAGACATGAGGATGGGATTGAGGAGATCCTCAAAGTACTCCTTCCACCGCCCGACAACATCCCCAGTCAGGGTCAACAGCTCCCCACCCGCACCGTAAACAGTGCTGGTGGAGAGCTGCTTCTGCCTCCTGAGGCATTGGATGGTTTGCCAGAATCTCTTCGAGGCCGACCGATAGTCCTTCTCCATAGCCTCCCCGAACTTCTCCCAGACCCGAGTTTTTGCCTCTGCAACTGCACGGGCTGCGGCACGCTTGGCCTGCCGGTACCTGTGAGCTGCCTCTGGGGTCCCACCTACCAACAAAGATAAGTAGGACTCCTTCTTCAGCTTGACGGCATCCCTTACTTCTGGTGTCCACCAAAGGGTTTGGGGATTGCCACCGCGACAGGCACCAGAGACCTTGCGACCACAGCTACGAGCAGCCGCATCAACAATGGAGGTGGAGAACATGGTCCACTCGGACTCCATGTCTCCAACCTCCCCTGGGATCTGGGAGAAGCTCTCCCAGAGGTGGGAGTTGAAGACCTCGCTGACAGAGGGTTCCGCCAGTTGTTCCCAGCAGACCCTCACGATATGTTTGGGCCTGCCAGGTCTGACCGGCTTCCTCCCCTCCCAGTGGATCCAACTTACCACCAGGTGGTGATCAGTCGACAGCTCTGCCCCTCTCTTCACTCGAGTCTCCAAGACACGTGGCCGAAGGTCAGATGATACGACTACAAAGTCGATCACTGACCTCCGGCTCAGGGTGTCCTGGTGCCACGTGCACTTATGGACACCCTTGTGCTCGAACATGGTGTTCATGATGGACAAACTGTGACTAGCACAGAAGTCCAACAACTGAACACCACTCGGGTTCAGATCGGGGAGGCCGTGCTTCCCGATCACCCCCCTCCAGGTCTCACTGTCGCCGCCCACGTGGGCATTGAAATCCCCCAGGAGAACAATGGAGTCCCAAGTCAGAGCGCTATCTAGTACCCCTCCCAGGGACTCCAGGAAGGTCGGGTACTCTGCACTGCTGCTCGGCCCGTAGGCCGAGACAACGGTGAGAGACCTGTCCCCGACCCGAAGGCGTAGGGACGCGACCCTCTCGTTCACCGGAGTGAACTCCAACACTTGGCGACTGAGCAGGGGAGCAATAAGCAATGCGACCCCAGATCTCCGCTTCTCCTCATGGGCGACGCCAGAAAAATGAAGCGTCCAGCCCCTCTCCAGGAGTTGGGTACCAGAGCCCAAGCTGTGCGTGGAGGTGAGCCCGGCTATCTCTAGTCGATATCTCTCAACCTCCTGCACAAGCTCAGACTCCTTCCCCCCTAGCGAGGTGACATTCCATGTTCCAACAGCCAGGGGCTGTGAGCATGGACCGGGCCGCCTTGCCACCCGCCCTCGACCGCCACCCAATCCTCTCTGCACCCGACCCCCATGGCCCCCTCTGCAGGTGGTGAACCCACAGGAGGGCGAGCCCACGTCGCTCTTTCAGGCTGAGCCCGGCCGGGCCCCATGGGCTAAGGCCCGACCACCAGGCGCTCGCGCGCGAGCCCCAACCCCAGGTCTGGCTCCAGGGTGGGACCCCGGCTCCGCCATACCGGGCGACATCTCGGCGCTTGATCTTTTACTGGTCATGGAGTTTCTGAACTGCCCTTAGTCTGACCCGTCACCTAGGACCTGTTTGCCTTGGGAGACCCTACAGGGAGCACAAAGCCCCTGACAACATAGCTCCTAGGATCATCCGGGTACGCAAACTCCCCCACCATGATAAGGTGGCAGCTAGAGGGGGAGCCATTATTATTCATTCCATAATAACTCTGTTTTTAAATTTGCGCGATTCTTGTTTTGAGAATACAGTAAGTCATAACAGGAGTATGGAGAAATTGTCATACAATGTGTAGACCAGTACTGGAGCCATAGTTAAGGTTTGAGCTTTCATATTTTATATGTTTCTTCAGACTACAGTGAAACCGATACTGTATGGCTCTTTAATTAAGATCTTGTACTGTAGTTAAGTTATATGACCGAACAATTATTTCTCTGTAAATAATACATGCATATGTTCATTGTGTATTTCATCTATGTGTACCTACAGGTTGACTGCAACCACACTACCTCCCAAGGTATGCAGGATTTGGTGAACTTTACATCGCTCATGGTTCAGAGTGTCACAAGCTTGCAGCAGGGGAAAATGGCCTGGTCTGCAGCAGAGTGGATGAACTGTGTACACAGCAAGAAGAAGCTGACACACAAATTCTGCTTCTTGCAAACCATGCAGCATCAGGTGGACATGAATGCATTGTGTTAAAGTCCCCAGATACAGATGTTGCTCTGCTAGCCTGTACTTTCATCAGCCAAACAGATGCCAGGATCCTCTTCTGTACAGGAACAAAGCAGAGGCAGAGGTACATTGACAATAGTGCCATTGGACAATCACTTGGTGAGGACTTGTGTGAAGCATTACCAGGAATGCATGCCTTGACAGGGTGTGATAACACCAGCTCATTTGTAGGCAAAGGCAAGAAACAGGCATTCCAGCTGGTGGAGTCAGATACAGATCTGTGCAATGCCATGAAGATGGTTGGCAACTCATTCAATGATGATGATGAGCGCCTAAAAGGATGTGCTCGGTTTGTCTGCTCCTTGTATGGGCACAAGGGAGAGGACACGGACAGCGTCAGGTACAAACTCTTCTGCAACAAAAATGCTCAAACCTCCCATCTGCCACCCACCAAAGATGCACTAAGGTACCATGTTGCACGAGCCAATTATCAAGCATGTATTTGGTGTCGGTCTCTGGATGCGGCTGCTCAAACACCCAGTCCAAACGCCCATGGATGGGATGTGGTTGACGGCCACATCTCGATCCACTGGATGGATCAGGAACCTGCACCACAGGCCCTTTTGCAACTCATCTGTTGCAAATAAAGAAAAGACCACTGTGCAGGGGGCAGGTGTTCATGACAAAAAAATGTCTTGCCATGCACAGATGCTTGTGGCTGCACCGACTGCATCAATACTCAGAACACTTATGTGACTGACACTGACTCTGATGATGAAGATTGAACACTCTCAACAGAGAGTTAATGCTGTACTACAGGACATTCACTAATAGACATATGTGTAGTAAGATGGCCACCCACAATTCATGTATATTTGTGGAGACAGAGCTATATGGCATTAAATATATAATGTGACACATCTGGGATATTATGCATACTAGTAGCACATGTACAAAGATCAGAGACAGTTATGGAAATAGTTATATGCTCATTATTCTTTAGAGTTTGTTTTATACATATTTGTATGTGTTTGATAAGATTACATGAATAAAGCTGTTTAATATATATACTGTTGTGTGGGCCGCTGAAGAGGAGGTACTGCTGGCCCACCACCACCAGAGAGCGCCCTGCCTGAAGTGTGGGCTTCAGGCACGAGAGGGCGCTGCCGCCTTTCAGGAACAGCTGGGGTGACAGCTGTCACTCATCAACTATGACAGCTGTCACCAATCTCCTGGTCATCAACCACACACACAAAAGCCGGACGACATCTCCACCTCGTCGCCAAGATATCGTTTGCCTTTGGAGGTAAAACTCTCAGCCGTGTTCAGTAGGTGCTACTGGTATTGTTATTGTGTTCCTGTTTTGGAGGTGGAGGTGTCTTACCCACCATTAAGGAACTGTCGCTGCTTGTATTTGCTGGGTGTACACACACCCACACATAACTGTTTCTGCTTCCTGCCAGCAGTACCAGATCCGACAGCCGGAGACGGTGGCCACCCGGGGACTCGGAACTTGGTGGCTCCAGTATTCTGCGGGTTCGGTGGCAGTGGAAATCGTGTGGGATCTGGCTCTTCTCTGGACAGACGTCTTCTATCCTCGAGCCTGCCCACACGTCACCTTTGTACATTTGACTCTGTCCAAATTTTGCATTTGTCTGTATTTCGTTGTGCACGCTTCACAACAGTAAAGTGTTGTATTTTTGGCTCATCTATTGTCCGTTCATTTACGCCCCCTGTTGTGGGTCCGTGTCATTACACTTTCACAACATATACCTTAGACTTGTATCTTAGATTTATTTATCAGCATGTCATAATATTATTTTTTGGATAAAATAAAAGCACCATCTTATCAGATAATCAACTGACTTAAAGCAAAAACAGTATTGAAGTAAATATTAGTACATGAATTACTATTTATTTTACAGTTTTGGGGCTGAAACTCAGGCATGATTTGACAAAAAATTAACTATTAAGCAGACAAATGGAAAAATATAAATTTTTACTGGCTCAGTTAGGTTAGTATCACACTTTTTTGTGGCTATCCAACCATTCTGAAGATCCTGGAACTACAAAACATGTTTTTTAGCTGGCTTGATATAAAGACATGAAATCGGCTGTTTTGACTGACCCCCCGATTATAAAATGCTGTTGTCAAAATTACCTGCCGGGTTGTGCGAACGACAACAAGTGAAAATGTTATCCCATATGACCCAGGAACATGCTGGAACCATCAAACTAAAGTTACAAGGGGAGTGCGGCAAAAGTGTACAATTCATGATTCATCCCACGGACTAATATCTGAGGACCTGCTACAGCCTTCATCCACCTTCACAGCTGTTGGGTTACAAGACGTCACCTCTTCTGCCTGATCTGCCATTGAGGACTTGTTGTTTCACCAGAGCTCCGTTAGCTGTCTCATGTTCAGGGTTCCTGTTCGTTCCAGGGTACCATAGCGACCAGGGGGCACACAAAGTCCCTGCCGTATTTCGCCCCAACAAGCAATCCCCTACTTGATCCATTATGCAGGTGTTACATTTCGGATGAGGGGTTGGGTTATGATACCACAAAACATGCATGAAGAGACCCTTTAATTTTCATACTGATTCATCTACTCTGGGTGTAAAGTGCATAACTGCAAAGTGTTGGTAAAACACTTCAGAAGAACACAGACAATCCTTTTATGATGGGGACTGTTGGGGAAGCCAGTAGGATTGGAGTTGGCATGCAACACAACGTGCAGAAGGAAAAGGGGTCAGAAGTCAGCTGTATTTGAGCAGAAAGCACTAGCATTTGTTAGGGAAGAAACACACACAGGGAGAGAGGAAGACTTCTCCAACCTCATGGATCAGATCTTTGCAGGGGTTAAACAGGAAGAAAGACATTACTGATACAGAGACATAAACAGTGAAAGGAAAAACACAGCAGTACTCCTGTTAGGTCCAGGTGGAGAGGAGCTGACGTGGAGAAGGGCTTCACCCGTCAGAATCCTCTTGATGAGGTCGCCCACTAGGTGACCTGCCCCCTTTCCACTGTTGGCTAAACAGCCAGGAGGACGGCCACATGGACAAAGACAGACAGACACATTGACTGACGCACTGAAACAAGAAAGAACAGCTTTTTATACAAGGAATAAGACAAAAAGACAAAGACAGAGGAATAAATATGACAAGAGCCACCGAAGTGGAAGAACGGCACAGCTGGAGGAACAGAAGACGACGAACCGATGAATGAAACATGAAGGTGGTGTTCAATTGGGTGTGGGTGTGTGATGGTGTGACAGAGATGAGGAGATGGATGGGACGTGAATGAGTGGCAGCGTGAAGGCTAATGCGTCCTGTCTATCTGAGCTACCCTTCCCACCGAACCATTTGAAACATACGGCAGTAACATTTAAAGCACAGTTGGCCTCAGACAGAACAAGAAAACACACTGAATATAGAGTACATATAAGCAGAGAACCACAGAAGAAGGGGTGGGACAGAGAGGAGACAGCACTGCTAAAGGCTCAAACCAGCTGCCACCCCTCGATCCCATGCTCCAGTTCCACTCACCACAAGGCCCTTGGTGCTTGATGGGGATGGGCTTCCGTCTCAGGCACTCCTCCTTGCGCCGTAAACAGTCGTTGCTGTAGGTCTGGCCGTCCCTACTGCAGATGGGCTTGTAGGTGCCGTCACACTCGATGGGGTCGCAGGAGCAGCGTGACCTGAGTTTCTCCACAACGCAGACAGCATTGAATAGGCACTCCTCCTTGCATTGCTCTGGGGAATGAGGGGTAGAAAAGAAATTAAAACATCTTATATATACCTCATTATTATCCCCCACTGTTCAAACAAAGTATCAGCAGGGACACCATATAAATTAGAGCATCATGCAGTCCATCCTTCTGAACATTTGCCACTATATCTCCAAAGCTCTTGGGCCCAAAGTAACCAAACTTGGTGCATGGGAAGTCCCAGTGGGGGGACTGATCACCATGGCAACAGTGACCTGATTTCCATATTAATTAAGTCACAGGATCAGTGAATGCAAAATTACATTTTATCTCATCAACTATATTACTATATTACTTGAGTTAGCTGAACAAAATTATCACGCAACCTATGATTGACTCCACAGAACCCACAAATATCACCATTTCCCTCAAATATTGTTCACAAACCAGTCTAAATCTGTGATAGTGAGCACTTCTCCTTTGCTGAGATAATCCATCCCACCTCACAGGTGTGCCATATCAAGATGCTGATTAGACACCATAATTAGTGCACAGGTGTGCCTTAGACTGCCCACCATAAAAGGCCACTCTGAAAGGTGCAGTTTTATCACACAGCACAATGCCACAGATGTCGCAAGATTTGAGGGAGCGTGCAATTGGCATGCTGACAGCAGGAATGTCAACCAGAGCAGTTGCTCGTGTATTGAATGTTCATTTCTCTACCATAAGCCGTCTCCAAAGGCGTTTCAGAGAATTTGGCAGTACATTCAACCAGCCTCACAACTGCAAACCACGTGTAACCACACCAGCCCAGGACCTCCACATCCAGCATGTTCACCTCCAAGATCATCTGAGACCAGCCACTCGGACAGCTGCTGAAACAATCGGTTTGCATAACCAAAGAATTTCTGCACAAACTGTCAGAAACCATCTCAGGGAAGCTCATCTGCATGCTCGTCGCCCTCATCGGGGTCTCGACCTGACTCCAGTTCGTCGTCGTAACCCACTTGAGTGGGCAAATGCTCACATTCGCTGGCATTTGGCACGTTGGAGAGGTGTTCTCTTCACGGATGAATCCCGGTTCACACTGTTCAGGGCAGATGGCAGACAGCGTGTGTGGCATCGTGTGGGTGAGCGGTTTTCTGATGTCAATGTTGTGGATCGAGTGGCCCATGGTGGTGGTGGGGTTATGGTATGGGCAGGCGTCTGTTATGAACGAAGAACACAGGTGTATTTTATTGATGGTATTTTGAATGCACAGAGATACCGTGACGAGATCCTGAGGCCCATTGTTGTGCCATACATCCAAGAACATCACCTCATGTTGCAGCAGGATAATGCACGTCCCCATGTTGCAAGGATCTGTACACAATTCTTGGAAGCTGAAAATGTCCCAGTTCTTGCATGGCCGGCATACTCACCGGACATGTCACCCATTGAGCATGTTTGGGATGCTCTGGACCAGTGTATACGACAGCGTGTACCAGTTCCTGCCAATATCCAGCAACTTCGCACAGCCATTGAAGAGGAGTCAACCAACATTCCACAGGCCACAATTGACAACCTGATCAACTCTATACGAAGGAGATGTGTTGCACTGCATGAGGCAAATGGTGGTCACACCAGATACTGACTGGTATCCCCCCCAATAAAACAAAACTGCACCTTTCAGAGTGGCCTTTTATTGTGGGCAGTCTAAGGCACACCTGTGCACTAATCATGGTGTCTAATCAGCATCTTGATATGGCACACCTGTGAGGTGGGATGGATTATCTCAGCAAAGGAGAAGTGCTCACTATCACAGATTTAGACTGGTTTGTGAACAATATTTGAGGGAAATGGTGATATTGTGTATGTGGAAAAAGTTTTAGATCTTTGAGTTCATCTCATACAAAATGGGAGCAAAACCAAAAGTGTTGCGTTTATATTTTTGTTGAGTGTATATTCTGAAAGCACAGGTGGTCCTGAAAAAAGAGACATAAAACTTGATTGTGGGATGCAGCGAGAGCTGTTAAAAGCAATAATCAAACATTTATGCCAGGCAAGTGAACTGTCCAAAAAATGCCCTCGGACCCCAGAGTGTATATTCAATTGAATACACCACAAAGTCAAGATATTTAATGTTCAAACTGATCAACTTTATTGTTTTTGTGCAAATATTTGCTCATTTTGAAATGGATGCCTGCAACACGTTTCAAAAAAGCTGGGACAGTGGTATGTTTACCACTGTGTTACATCACCTTTCTTTCTCACAACACTCAATAAGCGTTTGGGAACTGAGGACACTAATTGTTGAAGCTTTGTAGGTGGAATTCTTTCCCATTCTTGCTTGATGTACGACTTCCGTTGTTCAACAGTCCGGGGTCTCCATTGTCATATTTTGCGCTTCATAATGTGCCACACATTTTCAGTGGGTGACAGGTCTGGACTGCAGGCAGGCCAGTCTAGTACCCGCACTCTTACTACGAAGCCACGTTGTTGTAACACGTGTAGAATGTGGCTTGGCATGGTCTTGCTGAAATAAGCAGGGACGTCCCTGAAAAAGACGCCAGTCTTTTGTTGCCCCGTCACAACTTTTTTGAAATGTGTTGCAGGCATCCATTTCAAAATGAGCAAATATTTGCACAGAAACAACAGTTTATCAGTTTGAACATTAAATATCTTGTCTTTGTGGTGTATTCAATTGAATATAGGTTAAAGAGGATTTGCAAATCATTGTATTCTGTTTTTATTTACATTTTACACAACGTCCCAACTTCATTGGAATTGAGGTTGTACTTAGGTCTTGTTTTGGTCTCATTTTGGCCGTGAATATAGCTGTACTGTGTAGAATCAGAGGTAAATATCATCAGAACGTATGACATCTACTGGGTACCAACTTGCAAAGGTGTAACTCCAGGCTGAGATGAATCGAAAAGTGATACAGGTACAGATGTATATTTTTACTTGTGGTCAATTCCATGAGACTGTCATTTTCATTATCACTTTCAGTGGTCATAATGTGATCTAGCCAACCCAGAGACATCTTATATTGAAAGGGTGACAAAATAATGGACAAACCAGAATTCTCTGGGATGGTTAGATTATAGCAGAACCAATGATAGCAGAAATGGATGTGTCACTGTCACGGGAATGTTCTTGTCTGAACATCTACTTTGTCATTGTTATTAGTCTTGTCTGATTTTGGTAGAACTGTCTCCATTCCTTGATTCCTCAGTGATCAGTCTTGCTGTCCTATATTTTACATATTTGATGTTGAATGGACAAACAGGGCCATTCCTTTATCCAATCCAAATGTTTGTTTAAGTGGTGTATCTACAGTAACTGTTCATAAGAATATGGCCGGTAAAATCTATTTAATCTTCAAAACTTTTAATGGGTAACTTAATGTTTTATAGCATAGAAACTGTCCTATAAAACATGAAACCAAAAAAAGAAAAAAAAACAGACTGTTACCTAAGCAACAAATGTGTAATGAACATAATAATTAGCAATTTGAGAAAAAACAGTGTGGAAATTAATTGAGCTACTTTTAAATGTGTGAATGAATGACAAACGTGAACAATGGAAGTTAAAAAGGACAAAATGAGCAAACAGGTCCATCTTCATAAAAAGGAAATGGTAATTTCTGAAAATGTTTGTTTAGTCTTCATTTTGTCTACACACATTAGTTGGAAAAGCATTTAAATGGCTGAATTTGTCTTCAGGAAACAGAGAAACATCACTCACTTTGTTTTTTGCTCAACTCTAAAGCTTGGAGAATAATTTATTATCATCGCAGAAATTATTCCTCTTAACACCAGGGACTGGAACACAAGAGCCCCCCCCCCCCCCCCCCCAAAATAAAATAAAATAAATACAAAAATACAAAAATAAAGTAAATAGATTTTTTTTTTTTTTTGAAAGGCTGATTGACAGATAGGATTTTAAGGTTTGTGTTTATTTTGCTTTATTTTTTAAAGTACTACTTAAGCAACACGTCTGAAGTGACTGCTGTACATGCAATAAAGTTTTCCAATAACTTTAAAATAACAGCGGAACTCTGGAGAATTTAATTTTAGGGTTGAGTTAAAGTCTGAAGTGCGATGCTCAATACATTTTGACTTGCTAAGCAGAAATCTACCATAGAAATTAAGTAAAAAGATATACTGGTTATGCAAAATAGCAAATTTGCCATTGAAGTGACAAAATCCAATTTGAAGCAGACCTCTGTTCTGGAGGCGCTCGCTCGGCTTCAAATACATTTCATTCCTGATCAGAGGATCAAATTTGTCCAGCAATTCAATTCCTTTTGCTCTTTTCTTTAAAAGTCTGTCATGCCACACTTAATTACACTGCTGCTCCATCCGCGTGAGAGGGCTACAAGGATGTACAATGTCATGGTTGCAAGTTGAAATAGCCATTTTCATTAGTTACCAATTTGTAATTTGCTTAGGGATATGATTTCATGCAGCTCTGTACCAAATTGAATTATTATTTAATTTGAAAAGGCACATCAGAAGCCGGAATTAAAAAAAAGTCACTTCCACTATCACGAACATGTCCATGTGCATTGACACAAAAGCATAAAGTCGGATGAGAGCAACTTCCAGCTCGGCATGAAGCCTGTCAAACAAAACAAACAAGAGCATCCTGGTGTGTTAAAGAAGCGCGTCGGGCGTCGCTGTCGACTGTGCAAAAAGACATCCTGCTGTGATCTCTTCTGGTCTTTAGAGTGGTTGGGGGTCTCAGCGCACCGCTGGGAGGGGGAAGGATGCTCAGCACATTTCTGTCGTAAAATTACACAACTGTGACTTGGCCAGGCCCCGTTGACAACACAGCGAGAAAATTGGCTTTCCACCGATGGTTATCACATGTACAGTAAGAGCTGACAGCACTTTGTTGACTAAGGCTTAAAGCCCCTTTTCTAACAGTACAGATAACAGCCCTGGAGGCGCTTATCGAGCTAACAGAGGCTACTGCACTGCTAGCATGGATACAGTGCAGACCTGGAGATCTCTGAGTCTTTTATCTGTCCAGTTTGGAGTGGAATGCAGCGACATATTACGAGTTTAACGCTGTCTCACCAGGGCTGGGCCTTAAGAGTTTTGGTGCTTTGTATTGTTCATGCTTTTCCTCAGATCTTAAGCCAAAATCAGGATTATATCACAATTTATATTCAATATGTCATTTGTAAGAGATATGTATGTGTATATGAACCACTTTATGGCACATTTTGTGCCACACAGCGAGTGACCGGATTAGTTCATTCAATTCTGAATGGAATCATGATTACCCTGTGTGTTGGTAAAGTGAAGATAGCAGGGTATTGTTTTCAATGCTGCGTGGACGTGTGTCTGTGCGTGCGTGTGTGTGTCTGTGGACAAGATAACTGAAAAACAGCTAGACGGATTTCTGCTAACTTTGGTGGACATATTACTTGGAGAGATATCCACCCCCACCCCACCCGACCTAACTGCCAGATTTTAATGAAATCTTTTCATGCATTTTTGAGACACGGTGCTAACAAACCAAGGAGAGAACAACAGTATCTCCTTGGCATAGATAAGAAAAGCTCTTGGCAAAACCCTATTGTACTTACATTAATGGCAAATGTCCACCAGATGGAGATACTGCTCCATTTCAAGAACCTTGAGTATAGGCTGGCAACGATGACCAACCTGTTGCTGGTATTAGTAGATAAGTCAAGAATGCTTTTTCCCTAATGGCAACTAAAACAACAGTAAAACAAGTAGAATAGCATCACTAATAAGTATTTCGAAGCGTATCGCTCTTCTGATGCAGATGGGTGACTAACACATCTTTCTGTAAAGACCAAAGAGTCACCATTTGATGACTTTGGATGACAGTGTTTTAGACATCCCCTCACTAGTTCCTACAAAACTAGATGAAAGTACTGGGTCCACCCATGTGTCCACATGTATCAGACTAAGTGAACTGCTGTGATGTTCCCATTATGGTCCAAGCTAATCACTTAAAACATGGGGGACCAATCAACAAGGACAAAGGATGTGATAAGATGGGTGTGCTATGTAGCTTGTTTGTCAAAAAGAAGCAAGTTGGCTCAGCAAGAAAAAGCAAACAGATGCAACCACTGAGTGAAGTTGCAAAAGGAGAAAAGTACATTTGGGCGTGTCTCAAATATGACAAACATCACGAGGGTGTTGGCTGAAAGAGGGCAAACAGTTATATATTACAACTTTTAGTATGATCCAAGATCAATGGTCCTTCCATGTGAGTTTCTGACACTTGGGTTTCTTTGCTAATGGCTAAGAAGCTCGTCCTCAGAGGGCTTACCCAGTTTTCTGCACGGTCCTTTGTGGATCTTCCTGAGGTTTATGCCTTTTTGCATGCCCGTTGCTCTCATAACACACTCGCTGGCATATGTTTGGCCGTCACTGGCGCAGAGTGGCTCATTAATGGAGGGACATGATTCCGGCAAGGCAAAGATGAGCGTGTGGCGGGTGAGGGCCTCCACGCGGCACATTACATTCACATTGTTGTCAGTGTCTTTGCATGGGTCTGTGGATAGGAAGGCAGAATGAGCTTTTTATCAGCAACACAAAGCAGCATATGGTCCGTAAGTTGATTTAGGAAAACATGTTTGTTAAAACTGGATCCTTGTGGAAAGAACACAAAAGCATTCCTTAAACCGACTGGGATGAAGGACACACACACACACACACACACACACACACACACACACACACACACACCACACACACACACACACACACACACACACACACACACACACACACACACACACACACAAATACACACAAATACACACAAATGATAAAGCACCAAAAATACACAACAGGGTTTCTTTTTGGCTGAACGGTGTCAATACCATTCCCATAATTGTGACCCAAGGTGATAATTAGTTGATTTTGGTAACAGGTCAACTTCAGAGGATCATTGGATGCCACTAGAAATGAATGTGTGTCAAATGAACGGCTGAGTTTCACTTGTCTTGTGACGAGAACATTAACTATGACATTTTGGCCATGTGGCACATTTCTCTGGGCAAGGGTCAACACACAGGTCTCTCAGTGTTGAGGAAAAAGCCAACAGGAAGTCCAGGTTTCACCTGGCTGCAGCAAATACGTAGATGACTACTTTTCAAAGGTGGGTCGTCTGCCTGTGGAGTCGCCATTCGGGACCCAAGGCAATTCCACAGTGTGGTGGACACCCAGGTTAGGCTGATCATGCCAAATGGTCCACCGCTTTAACCACTTGGTTGGTCTAGAGTTGGGCGAAGTCAGGATGGCAACACATAGTAGAGCCATCCATTTGAGCTTCACACCAGCTCTTCACAAAACCTATGGGTGATGTTATGGAGGGTTTACATACATTCTACGGACATGACCTGTGCCAATTCTGGCAATGGTTCAGTTTACATCCCTTTAAGCCTCTGAACCCCATTAATGTCACACCCCTGCGTTATAGTCAACTTTTTGTCATGTTTCAATGAACAGATTCGGAATGCGACCTCATTCGACTTTTTCCTGACACTACAGGTTCTCACAAAGAACATGCATCTTTGGAGACGACCTTTCACAACTAATCCTAGAGGCTGGAGACGATCACATGGCCAAAGCTCTCTGCTCAGGCAGAGTGACGTGCTCTGCATGCATGTGATTGTGCAAATTTTGAACTGTTCTCATTCTCATTGACAGAACATGGGAAGAAAGGCTTATAAACTGATGAAAGAGCCTTTTTAAAGACTGGAAAATGCTTTAATTTTTATTCAGTTTCTCGTAAAAGTAAATCACTGTAAAGAAACGTGGAGGAATAAGTTCCATCTGATCACACAGAGAAACTGTGCAGTTCATTGACATAGACGTCGACCTTTCAGAGACCCACGGATACTTTTCTCTTCTTTAATTCTTGAAGAAAGAAGACATTCATTCACTTGGTGAGTGTTTTTCTGTTATTAATATCTTCTAGTGTATCATCCAGACAGCTCCAAATGATCGCTATGTGAACATTTGCTCCAGATGTGTGCTGCATGGCACAATAGAGCTGTCATCTTTTAGTTTACGTCTGCCTGTTTCAGTGTTCGACGAATGTGACTGTACATTAGCCTGACTATTTCAAAGTGATCACAAATCCTTCTCCGTTTGTTATGTGTGGTGCGAAAGAAAACACAAGTCATGGATATGAATACTGTCTCTTGGCCACTGGCGGCCCCAGAAATTTTTTTTAACAGTAGTGCACAAAGAATGAATTAAGGAAGGAAGGAAAGAAGGAATGAATGAATTAAGCTTCATACATATATATATATATATATATTTTAAATCACTCAAAAAAGTTTATAATATACAGTGAAAAAGAGCATTTTCACTCAGTATGTGAAATTACAAGCTTCCATTTTGGAAATGAATGTGAATAATCTTAAAAAAAGCGATAATTACACTACATTTGTAACCCAATTAGGTTGTTAAATCCATTTCGAACACCAATACAGTTCATTCACATTAATAAAGATGCATTTCCTCAAAAGATTTGAAGAATTTCAAAAAAATGCATTTTATATTTTCAGATTTAGAGCCAAATTATATCTTTACACAGTGTGTTAGACAAAAACATGCCTCAAATCCAGAAAGCTGAGATTGTTCTGAACATTTTGATATGCAAAACATTAGTATGATAGTATCATGCAAGTACTTAAAAGGGAAATTACTCTTTGGGCTCTATACGTTAAAAAATCAGCTTTGATGAAACAGTTACTTTGTATTTTTTTTCAGAGAATATCAGGATACCTGCAATTATTTTTCAAGCCCAAAAGATGAGCTCAGTAACTGTTGGTTGTGAAATTTTTTTTTCCTCTAAAGAGTACAGAAATGAAGAGACTGAAAAAGAGAGCAGATGAAGGATAATGAGGCGAAAATGAGGAGACAGATGCTTTTCAATCATTTTGGTGCTCCTCAGATGTTATCAGCAGCCCAGAGTGGGACCTTGAATGTGAAGAGGAGACAAGGAAATGGATGAAGAGACAGTTGGTATGATTTGAAACCCGGCACCTCCCTTTGCTGTCTGGTATATCAGTCATGATCGTAATGGAATTGGTTTGCGGTTGTGTGGGATGTGGGTGCTGCTCCTTTAAACCGGAGCCTGGAATTTATCCTGGTTGCCACGGTTTTTGCATTCTTGAAGACAAAGGATTTATGTTGCACTGTAACATATTAAATCACTGCCAAGCTGCCGGCGAGTCATTCACAAAATGCCAAGGATGAAACACCCTATCATCAGGATGAGACGGGAAGCTGCAATGGGTACGAGGAAAAGAAAATATGAGGAGATGGTTTTCCCTGGCAGTGATGCAGAGAAGAACAATGTGGGAATGAAAAAAGAAAAAGCAACTGTGCAGCGTGTTTGCGGAGGGCAGTTAGGCGGCACGTGCGCGGTCAGCTCTGCCCAGGTCTGGGATTGTTTTCTATGCAACAGCTCAAAGATGAGACTAGCAAGCAAGAAAGCGGGGGCTTTGTGGTAATGCATGTCCCGTCTCTGCATAATGCAGCGCCTCACCCGCCAGCCACACCATTATCGGAGAGAAAGACCATTACCTCCCATTAACTGAGAAGAACAGCTTCCAGGATCCATGCCTTGCTACGGCTGAGCAAGGAGGGTAGTTACAATAAGAATGGCCTGGCTGCCACAAAAATCACAGCCTGGATAAATCAGCTGCATTTGTCTGGATAGGACCAGCAACCTGGAATAGCTCAGGCTTTAGATGAAATGGCTACAGGAAGATTTAGAGAACCATCAGGGTTGACTTGTCCCCTGAGCCTCTGCCGTCCCCGGGGAGAACAGAGCTGCTCGGGTCACTTCAGCTGACGCCAGCTGGATTTATACCGCCAACCTTCCGCTGTTGGACATGCACATCCATCTCCCATTGCCGAACACTCAACTCCGTCTCCCGCAGGCTCTCGCCGAGAAGAGACGGAGTGTGCCGCTCCTGTTTTCTTTCTCTCCATCTGGCATTCTCGAAAAAAAAAAAGTTGAGCGTTTTGGGAGTAAACAACCATTGTGTGATGATAACAAGGACAAGCGAAGAAAGCTGGGCCTGTTGATGAAAACGACAGCTCGGAAGACCTACTTAGAGAAAACAGCAATCCGCACCGCAGGAGTACCTGTGTGGAGCAAGACAACCTGAATAAAAAATGAAAATTAGCAAAGAAAAAACACAAACAACCAAAAGGTGGTAAACAGAATGAAAAGAAGACAATAGAGGCAGGGAGCACGGAAGACAGACGACAGGTGGCAGACACAAGCAAAAAGGATGAGATCATATACAAATCAGGTTCATAATTAATTGGATGGTGTCAATATTTGTAATTTTGTCTCTGAGCACCACCACAGTGGAGTTGAAATGAAGTGACGATGATGTGTTTGTGATGTCGACTGTTCACATTAATTCAAGGGCTTCAACAAAAATATTGCGTGAACTGTTTCGGAACAAATACGTTTCTCATAAGAGCATAAATGCATAAACAAAGGAGACCTTGTCACACATTTAAACAGCTTTTGTCGCCATCTAGTGGGTGATGCGGGCATGTCATTGCTTCTGCTACATTTCATACTTGAAACCTAAAATTCCATAAAATGCATTTATAAATGTCAAAAATGTATGCTGTTTTTTTGGGGGGGGGGGGGGGGGGGGCAGGCGGAGCTTTGATATGCCAGTATTAGTGTATAAAAAGTTTGATTTTGAGAGTTTTATGGTTCTTGAGTTTGAGAAGGTTTTGCTGTGTGAATGGATGGAAGAACGAACTGAAGGACAACAATTTCTCTTGATAAGTACAACTTACAGTTGTGAATCAGAAAAATACAAATCATTACATTTCCAGAGAGTTTAGTTTTGCTAAGTCAAAATCACAGAATATGAAAAGCTGGTTTCATTTTCCATTTTGTATGTATGTTTGTTTTTCGTGAGTGTGTTTTTTAGTGAAAAACAGCTTTTGTAAATACACTCAACAAAAATATAAATGCAACACTTTTGGTTTTGCTCCCATTTTGTATGAGATGAACTCAAAGATCTAAAACTTTTTCTACATACACAATATCACCATTTCCCTCAAATATTGTTCACAAACCAGTCTAAATCTGTGATAGTGAGCACTTCTCCTTTGCTGAGATAATCCATCCCACCTCACAGGTGTGCCATATCAAGATGCTGATTAGACACCATGATTAGTGCACAGGTGTGCCTTAGACTGCCCACAATAAAAGGCCACTCTGAAAAGTGCAGTTTTGTTTTATTGGGGGGGATACCAGTCAGTATCTGGTGTGACCACCATTTGCCTCATGCAGTGCAACACATCTCCTTCGCATAGAGTTGATCAGGTTGTCAATTGTGGCCTGTGGAATGTTGGTTCACTCCTCTTCAATGGCTGTGCAAAGTTGCTGGATATTGGCAGGAACTGGTACACGCTGTCGTATACGCCGGTCCAGAGCATCCCAAACATGCTCAATGGGTGACATGTCCGGTGAGTATGCCGGCCATGCAAGAACTGGGACATTTTCAGCTTGCAAGAATTGTGTACAGATCCTTGCAACATGGGGCCGTGCATTATCCTGCTGCAACATGAGGTGATGTTCTTGGATGTATGGCACAACAATGGGCCTCAGGATCTCGTCACAGTATCTCTGTGCATTCAAAATGGCATCAATAAAATGCACCTGTGTTCTTCGTCCATAACAGACGCCTGCCCATACCATAACCCCACCGCCACCATGGGCCACTCGATCCACAACATTGACATCAGAAAACCGCTCACCCACACGACGCCACACACACTGTCTGCCATCTGCCCTGGACAGTGTGAACCGGGATTCATACGTGAAGAGAACACCTCTCCAACGTGCCAAACGCCAGCGAATGTGAGCATTTGCCCACTCAAGTCGGTTACGACGACGAACTGGAGTCAGGTCGAGACCTCGATGAGGATGACGAGCATGCAGATGAGCTTCCCTGAGACGGTTTCTGACAGTTTGTGCAGAAATTCTTTGGTTATGCAAACCGATTGTTTCAGCAGCTGTCCAAGTGGCTGGTCTCAGATGATCTTGGAGGTGAACATGCTGGATGTGGAGGTCCTGGGCTGGTGTGGTTACACGTGGTCTGCGGTTATGTGGCTGGTTGGATGTACTGCCAAATTCTCTGAAACGCCTTTGGAGACGACTTATGGTAGAGAAATGAACATTCAATACACGAGCAACAGCTCTGGTTGACATTCCTGCTGTCAGCATGCCAATTGCACGCTCCCTCAAATCTTGCGACATCTGTGGCATTGTGCTGTGTGATAAAACTGCACCTTTCAGAGTGGCCTTTTATTGTGGGCAGTCTAAGGCACACCTGTGCACTAATCATGGTGTCTAATCAGCATCTTGATATGGCACACCTGTGAGGTGGGATGGATTATCTCAGCAAAGGAGAAGTGCTCACTATCACAGATTTAGATTGGTTTGTGAACAATATTTGAGGGAAATGGTGATATTGTGTATGTGGAAAAAGATTCAGATCTTTGAGTGCATCTCATACAAAATGGGAGCAAAACTAAAGTGTTGCGTTTATATTTTTGTTGAGTGTAGAATCTAGCCTTCTTTATGTCATTCTCCATTATGCAAGTGATTCTGAAAGTTGTGTTCTTGTGTATTTAATATGAATATTGATCGCTTCAAACTTGGATGTCTCTGGAATCATACAGTCTATTGTCGTAGTGTTGGTGTAGTTCTCATCCTGAATATGAAGCATTGTATCATTAGCCAGCAGACTGGATGACTGGGTGCCAACCTCAGTAATCAATTTCCTCTATTTATATTGTCTAATTTCCCTATACAAGATGGCGGCCCAATGTTCTCATTAGTGATTGGTTCAGAGGATAACAATGTCAGCTCCAAGATTTTTTTCATTTTTATGGGTTTGTCTTGAAATTCATTTACATCAGTTACGAAACACGATCAGTATGATGCTGTGTGGTAAATGTGTCTGGAGGAGACATTTCTGCAAGAAGGAGACGGGTGAGGGAAGCCACCAAGACACCCATGACAACTCTTAAGTTATAGGCTTCTGTGCCAGTTATGCAGCATGATGGTGGAGTGGAGCCATTCCACTGATTTTAAGAAGATAATGACATTTTTGATACTTTACCAGAAGGCATGTGGGAGCCTTGTCCCTAGATTTGGTTTGTTTTCTAATATTAAAACCCTACAAAACAACTCAAGTGTTCAATGTCAACTGAGCACTGAGTTACACACACAGCTGGATAGACATAGAACATGAAAAATAGATGACATGAAAAACATTGCATCATCATAAATAGACACATGCATACACCAAACAACCCAAAAATCTAATTAACTACTCGATTCCCACAGGGACACTCATGGTGAAAGTACTAAGTGTCTACTATGTATTTGCAACGATATACGAGGTCTATTAGAAAAGTAGTTTCTAATAGACCTCATAGGCAGGTCTATGAGGTCTATTAGAAAGGTCTAATAGACCTAGAAAGGTCTAAACTGACCTAATAGACAGACATGCGGAATTCCTCCTCACGTCTGTCTCAATGTGCCAAAAAAGTGCTGATGTCCACATCTTTTCACAATTCCTGTGCTAGTCAGACGACGTCCCGGATAAAACACAGCGTCCAGTTTGGAAATGAACGACACATTCCACTGTTACAGGAGTTTTTGTCATGGAAAGAGGAGTGGAGGCTTCGCGCGTCACGGTGGTGCCACATGGCGCACAGCAACGCCGTGATGAAGCCTCACGGGACATGTTCTGGCATGTCCAGGCACATCCACAATTTCTCGGATAATCACTTGATGGAAAAACCACCGACAGCTGTCTGAACGCCATCTCAAAGCCGTCCTGTGAGACCAAAACGGAGGTGTTCCTTTGTCTCGCTCCATTAGCAAATCGGTCGTGACGCGCAAAGCCTCTGCTCGGCTTTCCATGACAAAATCTCTTGTTAAAAGTGAAATCTGTTGGAAAACGGTTGATGTCCAGCTCTTGTGATAACCAGAGAAAGTGCACACGACGGTCCCGGCTCCACAGAGCCATCCGTTTAGAAATTATCCGGTGGTTTGTGGCTCTCGATGGCGGCACGGAGTGCGGCGCGCCCAGTGTCCTTAAAGCTGTAGTAACAGTCCTTATTCTCTGTGAAGCCCGTAAAATTTTTACCGAAAGCCAGATAAATTTTTCTAATGGTTTCCAGCTGCCAGTCTCTAACAGTTTCTGAAAAGATTCTGATGGAAAAAAAGCCCAAATCATTCCGCCGTTTCCTGACAATGAAAATCCGCCAAGGGGGTGGACCACTCCTCACTCAAAGCCTGCTCACAGGCGAATGACGCAACCGACAGGCGTGGAAAAACTCATGCATGCGCACAAGGGTTCAAGCTTGTCTGACGCAATCACACGTGATTCAAATCCATATGGTTTTTGAAAAAAATAATAAGGTCGGATACTTTTCTAACAGAAACCAACATTTCTCTTGAGCATGTGTGAAATTTTGACTCACTGGGTCAAATGTTGCAGACATATTGTAGAGAAATGAAACATAATTCATTTGTTTCTTCTTGGTTGGACTCTAAACGTTTCAATCACACCTTATAACTTCAAACATTAATGTGCAAAAATACAGACATCGCCTCTCCAAAGAAAAACCTGCAAAAACCCTACAATCTCATCAGTTTGTCTATTTTCCAAAGGGTATTGGTGTAAGGATTAAGTGTCTTGAATGTGTCCACACATACACAATCTGACAGACAGACAAATGAACCCATGACAACTTCATGGCACGCGTTCTATTTACAATACATTGTGATGGGACATAAAAGTGTTGAGGATTTAACTCACCGCATGGCCCCTGATATTGCACTCGTATGTTCCTCTGGGTCTTGCAGGCTTGCTGATGGAGCTCACACTCGTTGCGATAGTCCTTTCCATCACTGCCGCACACTGTCTGCTGAGGTTTTCCAGTGCAGCTGATGGGACACATGCATTTAGCCGACAGGCCGTCTGACGACTGGACACAAGTGCTGCCATAACTGCAGAACACGTCACTGCACGGGTCCTTCAGAGCTGTGAGCAGAGAGAAACATAAGCACAAGCTTCAATACGCCGGCCCAGCAAGTTGTACTCCAGGGCGCCCACTAATCCTGCACACCGGAGAGCATCAAGACTGACGCACTGCCTCATGTAAGTTGCTGTCAGTGGACTTTCAAAAGCCAAGGGCAATTATTGTGTGTTTGAAGGGAGCAGACGCGCCATCACAGCCGTCTACTCGTACACACGCAAGTTCTATTTCATCATGCAATAGGAGGCGATTTGAATTAGGGGCTTTGCATTCAAAAGAATTTCTCGGCTGCTAAGCCAAAGTGCCACGTTAATCACCACGCTTGAAAAGTGTCCCTCTGAATATTTACCTTCCTGCAAATTAGGCGAGAGAAGGGAGAGGAAACAGCAGACAGGTACTGGCCCCTGGGGACTGCTTCCTCCCTAATTCAACAGCGTACCGCTTGTCACCGAGAGCGACTCTTTCCACTGAGAGCTCGACACTTTTCATTTCACCAGTGTTTGCGACTGTTGGGGCTTTTCTAAAGTTTCCTATGTTCCAAAAGTGGGCGACCATCAGTTTACAATCAGCGTTATCTATAATGCAGTTTTATGACTGTCATAGAATAACATGGACTCCCTCAAGAGAGAAGCCCAGGTCTGGCAGCTTTTCATTTCCTAAACCCGACACATTTACAATAAATATTTACAGGATCAGTGTCCAATATCATTCTGTCGTCTTCTCTGCAAAAGCAATGAATTTAAAGGAAAGAGGTTTCTGTCCTTGTTTTTCTCAAGACTCACACTGCCATTGCTGGGAAATGAATCCAACATGGAAATGGGATAACACCCCCCCCCCCCCCACTCCCCCACCCCCCACCCCCACCAAACATACAAAAAACTAACACTTCCTTGAATGGCTGCTTGAAGTTCGCTCCAAATGGGAGTCACACACATACTGTGCACTGACACCAAATCACGCACTTTCACGACCTGTGTCGTGCAGGAGAGTAAACTCGACTTTAACGGGTGCAGGCTGAACGTGAGAGGGGCACCGGCGCATGCAACTGCACAAAGAACAGGAAGTGCAGCTTGTCAAGTGGAGTAAAGAAGAAGTGAACAGAGCGAGTGGTTGCGTCAGAAATTGAAAATGATTAATCTGCTATGAAATAATTATTTTATATACGCAGCGTCCAGCAGAGAGGCAGGTGGTGGAACAAAGCACGGCATTCAGCTAGGAACACAGCAGGTGGGATCATCACGATGACGTGCGTGCAAGTGTGCCGCTAGTGTCAGTGCACCTATAGAATGTGTATGTTGGACAAACCCACCCATAGGTTTTTGAAGCTCAAGTGCTGCTCTGGGTGCTGCCATGTTGGCAGTGCCTACTCTACCTACATTCTGGCAAAACCAATAATGGGTAAAGAGGTGTGACCTGGGCAACATGAATGAAGCATGAACAAGCAAGCTCAAGCTATATTTATTAAATCATATTTTTAGCGACTACCCGGTGGTTTTTATAATGGTTTGCTTGAGTGTAGTTATTAAAAATTAGGATTTGTCTTACTAATTCCATAATCATGGACTAACTGGACCTAATGTCATCGAGCTAACCCATAGCTGCTAAAAGTGCTAATGCTGTTAGCATACAAAATTAAACGACACAAAAATTTCACTTGACGTAAATACTGAAGCGCAGACATCTTTGATGATTAGCTGCACAACAAGTCATATTATTTCTGATATTTTGGGAAAGAAATGCTTAAAATGGACAGACACAGTCCTCCAAAACAGTTAGCAGCAGTAGCTAGCGGTCTCTGAGTAGACCTCAGTGACACCATGCTAGATATCACTCAAAGCAACCACATCCCTAATTAATTATTAATTAAGTTTATGGCCTAAAATGTCTTAAACTAATTAGAACCCCACCCCCCCAATAGAGTTGTCATGGAGGGGGCAAAGATCAATAGAGACCAAAACCTTTTTTTGTACCAGGATGTTAATGTGCTTATTTCACCTCTAAAGGTGGACATTGTAATATGGCCTTCTATGGGAATATCATTTTATCAACTACAACTTCTTCCCTCTAACCGGTGGCTTGATTTTGATGGCCAGAGGTTGGGATTTGGTCCCCCCCCCATGTTAAATCCCTGAACTTGAGAGCAGAAATAAACATGTTTACAGCATTTTATAGAAATGGTTTTGTTCTCCATAGCTAGTTTTCCCATTCATGACACCTGCCACAAAGCCAGCCTTTATGAAAGTCAGCACCCAGTCCAGAAAAATATCCATTAATCAAACATCTAATCAAAGCCGGCCTTCAGAAAAACTATGAGTGACATCACAAAACAGTATGTTACATGCACAGTCTGTTTTCCTTCACAAGCACGCCTCTGACCTCTGAAGGAGAAAAAACTCCACAAAAGCATATTTCTGCCATTTTTAATATTCAGTAACTTACTTCATTATGGAATCCATATGGTACGTCTTTCGCATTCGGGACTGGATTGCATGCAGAGATATACGTACATTATGGATGTGTAAAGAGACAGTGTGCTATGAGGAGTGCTTTGCTGTGCTGCCTGATCAAAGGATACTCAGCTCCACATCTCGCTTACCTCATCTTCATGACAACCCCTCCTTTCTTTTTTCACTCCCTCCTGTCAAGTCCTTCTGCGGTTTGCCACGCTTGACTCATTAACCAAAGCTTTTTCTTTACGTTATGCCCTTGCTGCATTGCAAAAGAAACTTTAAAGCAAATGTCTAATCACAGGTATTATGAACTAAACCAGACTGTCATCTATTATCGTCTTCAAAAGCATTGTGTGCTTGACATTGGTGCTTTGCTATTTCAATGATTTCAATGGTGGACTGAAAAGTGAGAGGTTTTCTGGTGATGAAACAACTGTGATTAGTGCAACAGCAGTTACATGATCAGCCGTCATATATCAGGGCTCCTTGAGATGATGAAGTTGAGCATCTCATCCATACAACACATCCTCCTCCTCTATCCACCTGATTTCCTCCGATCCCAGACAGTACTGCTCTTTTCCTGTTACTAATGGACCATCCTGTGGCCAACACCGTTTTGATGCTCCCTGTCAACGATCCTGTCATTAAACTTTTGTATTTTTCCATTAGCTGTACTTTTAAATTGTTGTTAATTCAGTTTGATGAGTAAAAAGGAGGAATATGAGTACTAATGTGCATCCTTATGTGTACAAACAGGGTCTATGTACATCATGAATCCATCTATGTGAGGCGTACCTGAATTTTGTGTGGTATAAATACAACCCCAATTCCAGTGAAGTTGGGACGTTGTGTAAAATGTAAATAAAAACAGAATACAATGAATTGCAAATCCTCTTCAACCTATATTCAACTGAATACACCACAAAGACAAGATATTTAATGTTCAAAATGATAAACTTTATTGTTTTTGTGTAAATATTTGCTCATGTTGAAATGGATGCCTGTAACAGGTTTCTAAAAAGCTGGAACAGCGGTATTTTAACCACTGTGTTACATCACCTTTCCTTCTAACAACACTCAATAAGCGTTTGGGAACTGAGGACACTAACTGTTGAAGCTTTGTAGGTGGAATTCTTTCCCATTCTTGCTTGATGTACGACTTCAGTTGTTCAACAGTCCGGGGTCTCCGTTGTTGTATTTTGCGCTTCATAATGTGCCACACATTTTCAAAGGGCAACAGGTCTGGACTGCAGACAGGCCAGTCTAGTACCCGCACTCTTTAACTACGAAGCCACGCTGTTGTAACACGTGCAGAATGTGGCTTGGCATTGTCTTGCTGAAATAAGCAGGGACGTCCCTGAAAAAGACGTTGTTTGGATGACAGCATGTGTTGCTCCAAAACCTGGATGTACCTTTCAGTAGCAATCTTTCATTCCAGCTTATTAATTAATCAAAAACCCAGACAGAGCTTTAATTCATTTGAAAGCTTGACTCTTAGTCTTGTCCATCCAAATTGGAAGTCCCAAAAACCAGTTTTATTTGTTATTATCTATCGTCCACCTGGTCGTTACTGTGAGTTTCTCTGTGAATTTTCAGACCTTTTGTCTGACTTAGTGCTTAGCTCAGATAAGATAATTATAGTGGGCGATTTTAACATCCACACAGATGCTGAGAATGACAGCCTCAACACTGCATTTAATCTATTATTAGACTCTATTGGCTTTGCTCAAAAAGTAAATGAGTCCACCCACCACTTTAATCATATCTTAGATCTTGTTCTGACTTATGGTATGGAAATAGAAGACTTAACAGTATTCCCTGAAAACTCCCTTCTGTCTGATCATTTCTTAATAACATTTACATTTACTCTGATGGACTACCCAGCAGTGGGGAATAAGTTTCATTACACTAGAAGTCTTTCAGAAAGCGCTGTAACTAGGTTTAAGGATATGATTCCTTCTTTATGTTCTCTAATGCCATATACCAACACAGTGCAGAGTAGCTACCTAAACTCTGTAAGTGAGATAGAGTATCTCGTCAATAGTTTTACATCCTCATTGAAGACAACTTTGGATGCTGTAGCTCCTCTAAAAAAGAGAGCTTTAAATCAGAAGTGCCTGACTCCGTGGTATAACTCACAAACTCGTAGCTTAAAGCAGATAACCCGTAAGTTGGCGAGGAAATGGTGTCTCACTAATTTAGAAGATCTTCACTTAGCCTGGAAAAAGAGTCTGTTGCTCTATAAAAAAGCTCTCCGTAAAGCTAGGACATCTTTCTACTCATCACTAATTGAAGAAAATAAGAACAACCCCAGGTTTCTTTTCAGCACTGTAGCCAGGCTGACAAAGAGTCAGAGCTCTATTGAGCTGAGTATTCCATTAACTTTAACTAGTAATGACTTCATGACTTTCTTTGCTAACAAAATTTTAACTATTAGAGAAAAAATTACTCATAACCATCCCAAAGACGTATCGTTATCTTTGGCTGCTTTCAGTGATGCCGGTATTTGGTTAGACTCTTTCTCTCCGATTGTTCTGTCTGAGTTATTTTCATTAGTTACTTCATCCAAACCATCAACATGTTTATTAGACCCCATTCCTACCAGGCTGCTCAAGGAAGCCCTACCATTATTTAATGCTTCGATCTTAAATATGATCAATCTATCTTTGTTGGTTGGCTATGTACCACAGGCTTTTAAGGTGGCAGTAATTAAACCATTACTTAAAAAGCCATCACTTGACCCAGCTATCTTAGCTAATTATAGGCCATTCTCCAACCTTCCTTTTCTCTCAAAAATTCTTGAAAGGGTAGTTGTAAAACAGCTAACTGATCATCTGCAGAGGAATGGTCTATTTGAAGAGTTTCAGTCAGGTTTTAGAATTCATCATAGTACAGAAACAGCATTAGTGAAGGTTACAAATTATCTTCTTATGGCCTCGGACAGTGGCCTCTGTGCTTGTTCTGTTAGACCTCAGTGCTGCTTTTGATACTGTTGACCATAAAATTTTATTACAGAGATTAGAGCATGCCATAGGTATTAAAGGCACTGCGCTGCGGTGGTTTGAATCATATTTGTCTAATAGATTACAATTTGTTCATGTAAATGGGGAATCTTCTTCACAGACTAAAGTTAATTATGGAGTTCCACAAGGTTCTGTGCTAGGACCAATTTTATTCACTTTATACATGCTTCCCTTAGGCAGTATTATTAGATGGTATTGCTTAAATTTTCATTGTTACGCAGATGATACCCAGCTTTATCTATCCATGAAACCAGAGGACACACACCAATTAGCTAAACTGCAGGATTGTCTTACAGACATAAAGACATGGATGACCTCTAATTTCCTGCTTTTAAACTCAGATAAAACTGAAGTTATTGTACTTGGCCCCACAAATCTTAGAAACATGGTGTCTAACCAGATCCTTACTCTGGATGGCATTACCCTGACCTCTAGTAATACTGTGAGAAATCTTGGAGTCATTTTTGATCAGGATATGTCATTCAAAGTGCATATTAAACAAATATGTAGGACTGCTTTTTTGCATTTACGCAATATCTCTAAAACCAGAAAGGTCTTGTCTCAGAGTGATGCTGAAAAACTAATTCATGCATTTATTTCCTCTAGGCTGGACTATTGTAATTCATTATTATCAGGTTGTCCTAAAAGTTCCCTAAAAAGCCTTCAGTTAATTCAAAATGCTGCAGCTAGAGTACTGACAGGGACTAGAAGGAGAGAGCATATCTCACCCATATTGGCCTCTCTTCATTGGCTTCCTGTTAATTCTAGAATAGAATTTAAAATTCTTCTTCTTACTTATAAGGTTTTGAATAATCAGGTCCCATCGTATCTTAGGGACCTCGTAGTATCATATCACCCCAATAGAGCGCTTCGCTCTCAGACTGCAGGCTTACTTGTAGTTCCTAGGGTTTGTAAGAGTAGAATGGGAGGCAGAGCCTTCAGCTTTCAGGCTCCTCTCCTGTGGAACCAGCTCCCAATTCAGATCAGGGAGACAGACACCCTCTCTACTTTTAAGATTAGGCTTAAAACTTTCCTTTTTGCTAAAGCTTATAGTTAGGGCTGGATCAGGTGACCCTGAACCATCCCTTAGTTATGCTGCTATAGACGTAGACTGCTGGGGGGTTCCCATGATGCACTGTTTCTTTCTCTTTTTGCTCTGTATGCACCACTCTGCATTTAATCATTAGTGATCGATCTCTGCTCCCCTCCACAGCATGTCTTTTTCCTGGTTCTCTCCCTCAGCCCCAACCAGACTGCCCCTCCCTGAGCCTGGTTCTGCTGGAGGTTTCTTCCTGTTAAAAGGGAGTTTTTCCTTCCCACTGTAGCCAAGTGCTTGCTCACAGGGGGTCGTTTTGACCGTTGGGGTTTTACATAATTATTGTATGGCCTTGCCTTACAATATAAAGCGCCTTGGGGCAACTGTTTGTTGTGATTTGGCGCTATATAAAAAAACTGATTGATTGATTGATTGATTGATGGTGCCATCACAGATGTGTAAGTTGTCCATGCCATGGGCACTAACACACCCCCATACCATCACAGATGCTGGCCTTTGAACTTTGTGCTGGAAACAATCTGGATGGTCTTTTTCTTTTTCCTCCCAGAGAAGGTGGCAGCGTTTCTGGATGTTGTTGATGTTTGGCTTTCACTTTGCATGGTAGAGTTTTAACTTGCACTTGTAGATGTAGCGACAAACTGTGTTAACTGACAATGGTTTTCTGAAGTGTTCCTGAGCCCACACGGTACAGCCCAGTCTCACGTTTCTTTTTCGTGCTCCCGTGACGAACTGAGCTTTTTTTTTTAACTCACTATTACTCACCCTACTCCCACTCCCAACCCTAACCTTAACCATAACCTAATCTTACTCCTTCCCCCCACCCTAACCATAACCACCCCGACCCCCGACTTCACTTTTAATTTTGTGCAGCCATCACAGAATGAATTAGAATGAATTCATGCTGCCGTGATGAAAGTGATGCGCTTTTCGTCACAATATCACAAACCAGTAGATTAATGTATATTTCGTGCTGCTGAAGCACGACTTGCCGTGAGACCAGGTTGGGTGATAAGATCCTTTGCATAATGATGTCGAGTTTTAATACAGTGCTGCCTGAGCAATCGAAGGTCACAAGCATTCAGTGCTGGTTTTCGGCCTTGCTGCTTACGTGTAGAAAGTTCTCCAGATTCTCTGAATCTTCTGATTATATTACGGGACTGTAGATGATGGAATCCCTAAATTCCTTGCAATTGAATGTTGAGAAACATTGTTCTTAAACTGTTGGACTTTTTTTCATGCAGTTGTTCACAAAGTGGTGATCCTCGCCCCATCTTTGCTTGTGAATGGCTGAGCCTTTTGGGGATGCTCCTTTTATACCCAATCATGACACTCACCGGTTTCCAATTAATCTGTTCACCTGTGGAATGTTCCAAAGAGGTGTTCTTTGAGCATTCATCAGCTTTCCCAGTCTTTTGGCCCAACTTTTTTGAAACCTGTTGCAGGCATCTATTTCAAAATGAGCAAATATTTGCACAAAAACAAAAATGTCTATCAGTTTGAACATTAAATATATTGTCTTTGTGGTGTATTCAATTGAATATTGGTTGAAGATGATTTGGAAATCACTGTATTCTGGTTTTATTTACATTTCACACAACATCCCAACTTCATTGGAATTGGGGTTGTAGGACTGGGTACTGAACTTTGGTTCTTTTGTGGCACTGACCAAAATGCTTCAGTAGTACCGAGTATCAAAACATGCCTCGTCTTTTGGTGCCAAGTTTCTGTACCCAGAGGTTAATCACATGCAAGAAGAGCAGTCTACAGCCATCCTGCTCTCAGCACTCATGTCCACCTGTGGACGTTACAGAGCACGAGCAGCCTAATTCAAAATCTCCACCACTGGACTCCGTTTCAACTGCAATTTAATACGTGCATCGTTTTGAAACTTGAAGTAATGAAGCAATGTTCCGACCCACTGCTTCGGTTCTTTGCTTCGCTGCCTTTCAGAAGCTGCAACTCCACTTCTTAACCTCTCTCAGAGCCATTAAAATATGTCAAACATGAGTCACTTTTGTGCAAATTAAAGTCACTAACTGGGACTCCTTTCTTGTTGCGTTCAAACAGCTCCAAACTCTCTGCCGTGCGAGTCATGTTGGAAAGATAGAGTCCGGTCGGAATTCATGACTCCAAAGCAAATCACCATTTAAATCAAATGACACCTCTTTCCAAACATTGCAAGCCAGCTGATCTCAGCTCAGATTCTATGGTGTGACATTTATGCAGAAATGTCTGAAAGGAAATGCTTTTGACAAAAACTATAGAGTGTTTTCAAGTGTTCTTTTGCACTGGAAATTATTTGTTGCTTATTTTTTCGGTAAGAAAACTGCTTGGAGTGGAAAATTACCAAAGCTAAAAAATAAAACTCAAGATTTGTACTATGTGTAATGAAATTTTCTTTTTGTTAGAATTGATCTTATAAAATTGGTATTGAAAAAAGTATTGTTCAGGAACAGGTATCGAAAGTGAAGGTATTAAAATTGGCACCGGTATCGACATTTTTTTATTGATATTCAGCTCCAGGTATAAATAGCAGAACGTTCAGGTGTTTGGTGGTCTATAGCGCAACCTATTTCTACTGCCACATCACAGCAATGCACCAATACTACTGTGTTCATACCCACAGTCATACCCAACATACCCATGGCTGTACAGATGAGTGTGAGTACATTTGCTGCCTATACAACATGAGCGGCTGTGGCAACACTATCAGTTGGAAACGAGTGACAATTTGCACCAGTAAAACTTAAGGCCATTTCAGTTTTCAAGTCAAATTACAAGTTGTTGTGATAGCCAGTGTGGACGAGTCAGTGTTTGAGATGCTTGACCTTTAATTGTGAAGCAGAAGAAGAAGGAAGTCCTATATAGTTTCTGAGGTCCATTGGGCCGGAGCATATCCCCAGATACCATAGTGAACAGAGGATGAGAGTCTGTGACTCCCCTTGGATGGAGTTGCCAATCCATTGCATGCTACTTTCCCCACAAAGGCTCATACCCATTTACAGCTGGATGCACCGACACCTTGTCCAAGGACACAGACATGTAGCCTGAAGTACAAACATGGAACTGAACCGTGGTATATAGGATGATCATCCAACTCCTAACCCACAAACCACCTGTTCTTAATAAGCCACTAATGACTTCTCGGAAACAGCACTGCACTAATGACCTTGTTAAAACTGTCAGATTTGGTTAAAACACAAACATGAAGTATGCAACTCCTAAAACAGCCTGACCTCTTGTTATTATTGTGTAAGTAAACTTTTTAAGCCCTACTTTCTGATTCACCTGCTGCTGTGAATCAAAGGCGGTATGTTGGCTGTACGCATTCCAGACAAGGAACAATGTCTTGTCAGATCGGTTTCCACTATAATGGTGGTGGCAGAATTTGGAACAGCCACCCAGTGGTGATGAAGCTGAGGAAGATGAAGGAGCAGCAGAGTGATCACAGGGTCCCAGTTGCTTTGTGACAGTAAAGAGCCTTCTTCCTGCTCCTCTTGATCCCATTAAATAAATGCCTGTGTTTTTTCTCAGAGTGATGCTAGCGCGGTGACAAGCAGAAGGCGAGGCGATAGCGAGGAGCAGGAGCTAGTTAGGTAGAACGAGGAGGGGAGGCGGGGGATCCTGATTTGAATGCTAACAGGGGCCGGTTTTCAGAAGAAGCGCAGGCTCGAATGGGCGTTAGTGCAGATAAGTCTCCCTTCTCAGACTCAGAAAAGCAGGCAAATTGCATGGGTGGATGTGATCGGTGTAACAAGCACACATGAAAAAAGGAATCCAGGGGGTGGTGATTTATATTTTCTCATTATTATCACGAGTGAGGTGGCAGCACAGGAAGAGGAAGCAGGGAGCTCAAAAAGTCAGCAGAGCTAGCTGTGCCAAATTAGAATGATCCTTGCTGCCAATTAGATGGGCCGACGTCAACGGAGCAGGGATCAGCTCAGTTTGGGCTGCAGGAATAACAAGAAAAATGACACAAAGAGAGAATACAGATCCAAACACAAACAAGGAGAGATGACATCGCAGGTTTCTGATGAAAGAAAGAAACCAAAATCGCATCCTATTTTTCTGAGGGCAGGTGTCAATATTGAGGCCTTGATTAACCGTTAAATGACAGCTTCAAAATCCTTTTCATGGTACACAAACTTACAACAGAGAGAATGATAGATGTGCCATTGCCACAGCACCCCCAAAAGGCCTGACATTGCACTACAAAACTTTTGTGTACCGTGACAAAGCACAATGCGTGAGAACTGTGAATTATGCAATAAACCAGAGACTTTACAGAAGCAGAGTTGAGCAAGTAGTTAAAAGTTTGCCCAGTATTTCCACTACGGATATCTAGGGCTGTCACTGATATCCAGTTTTTATATCGATATATCAGCATGTCGATATTAAAGGATTATTAACTGAGTGTGAGGTCTGTACAGGAAAATATTAGACCAAGGTGTTGACAGTACGATAAACATACGAAAAACAGTGAGGCCTGATATTCCCGTACAGACCGAGCAAGCGAGGTTAGTAATTTGTTTATTATATAGCTATTATACATATGAAAGCTGCTGACGGTGTTGTGCTCGTAGTCAGACTTGTTCGCTTTCTTCACCTACGTGAAGAACTTGCTAACAGATGATCTGGCCGTTAGCTGATAAGCCCTCAATCTGTGTGTTTTTTTTTCCGTATGTTCATGTCCCACTTGGTTTTGGATTGTCATGGTAACTGGTCTGATATTTTCCCATATCAGACCGCAAATCGGCCAATCAGAGTGCTCGTAGCATCGCAGCCATATAATAAATTGCAATCTATCTATTTTTGCTATCTATTTGCTATAATCTGGTAATGTACTTTGGGGAAATTCTGAATTTATTCTTTGTTTATTGTTCTTTCCTAATATTAACCCCTTAACGCCTGAATTTATATAGCTGTATATAAAAAAATGTTTTGTGTGTGTTTTTGCCTTTAAGTAGATGGTAAATAATGTTGAGATTATTCATTTCACTTTTGCACAAAAAATAAGTTGTAATTTTGGTATTTTGGTAATAATTTATGTTATAATGTTATAATAATAATACTGGTATGTTGCAAATATGCGACAAAAGGAATACTGGTCAATTTGGTATGTTGCATATTTGAGTCAAATATTGTAGCATATATGCGACAATAGGCGTTAAGGGGCTAACAGTTTTCTTGTTCATTTTTGCAATCGATAAGTTGTACAATGTAGCAATAGGATAATAATAATAATAATAATAATAATAATTATTATTATTATTATTATTACTGTCCAGTGTGGTTTAAAGCATAAATACTTGAAATTTGCAGTAGGCATCATAGGTGTTGATTTGGCAGCACTTGTCATTCAATAGAAAATAAGACAAAACTTTGTTTTTTTTTTGTTGTTGTTGTTTTTAAGAAGGCTAAGAGTTAACAAATGAATTATCACAGGATTTATCTTAATGTTTTTTTTTATGTTGTCAGGTTCCGTAATGAAGCAGTTTTGCTGGCCTTTTTTTTAATCGCAGATACCCATCAGTAGTTGTTATTTCTAGCTAAAGCTGGAACTGCTTTGAACAAGAAGGAGACTTTTCCTGCTGCATGAAATGTGATGGTAAACATGAGCTGGCACCCACATGAGGATGACGAGGCACCAACAGTGTGTTCGGGTCCTTGCCCGTAGGAGGATAGTCTCGCCAACTCCGATCCCCTGCAGGTAGCTAACATGCTACTGGGTTAGCAAGGTAGTGCGACTCCTACTGCAAGAAGAGGTGCCTGAAGCGGTGTTCTGTGTGGGATGAACAGCGAGGCTCACTGCACTGTGTGTCAACAAACCTCAAGAGCTAAAATACCCAAAATGATGCAAATGGACTGCATTTATATAGTGCTTTTCCATCTGATTTTGATGCTCAAAGTGCTTTAAAATGATGCTTTGCATTCACCCATTCTCAACCACACACACACACACACACACACACACACACACACACACACACACACACACACACACACACACACACACACACACACACACACACACACACACACACACACTGGTGTCAGGGTGCTGCTATGCAATGCATTCAAGTGCACACTAGGAGCAAGTTGAAGATTAAGGAACTTTTTCTGGTCTGAAAGGGATTCTAACCTCTAGAACATCACCTTCCACAAGACAGATGGTGGACCCACCAAACTGACTTGGCTACACGCTACAGTGTCTGTCAGTCTGTAGTGTGTCACCTGTGTAGTGGATTACCTGTGTGTCTAATTGTAACTCTGTGCTGTGTCCCATCCATGACAAAAACATGAATGTTTATGCACTCAGGACAGTAAAGTCAAGGTTCAAACAGACAGAAATCAGTTTGGTTGTCATGTCGTTGTTTGTGTTAAATGATCAGCAGATTAACATCCTCAACAACTACTCTGACACATTCAACTTTGAGAGGCAATGTCACATGTTTTTTTGGACTCTGGCAGAGAAACGTTGACCATCTTCCCTTGGGAGCAAAGTTACAGAATACCTTTAGCTGTAGTACAACAATCACTTCTTAATTCTGTTACTTTCACCTCGTAGATTAAGCAACATTCATGAGGAACGTATGCCATACTGTCTGTAAATTTGATTTGACCTTACTAATATTTTATGCTGACAGAAAGGACTAAGGTTGAGGACCTCAACTGCTGGAGAAGGCTGCAGAAGTTAGATGGGTACATTTGAGAAGCGGGGATGGACTAATTGGGTGGTTGCCATCCAGGACCTAAAGTGGTTGTGGACATGGTGATGTGTAGCACTAACGCATGGTCCCAAACGAGACCTGACCTGATTAATATTTTATGATATACACACTCCCACGTCCAAAAACATGGAGTTTTGGTGAATTGATGACTCAAAATTGACTGTCAGTTTGAGTGAGAGTGTGAATGTTTAATTTAATGTAATTTAGCCTTTATTTAACCAGGTTAGTCCCACTGAGATCTCTTTTATAAGAGAGACCTGGACAAAGTTTCCAATCCACCTAATGTGGGAGGAAGCCAGAGCACCCAGAGCAAACCCACGCAAACATGGGGAGAACATGCAAACTCCACATAGAAAGGCCACAGGTCCCATGACCTTCTTGATATGAGGCAATAGTGCTAACCACTAAGCCACTGTGCTGCCAATGTGTTTGTTTGTCTATAATATGTCGGTTCTGTACTCGCCTCTCACCCTGTGACTGCTAGGAAAGACTGCAGCCAGTTGTGACCCTAAACTGGAACAAGCTGGTTTTGAAAAAGGATGGATGGATGGAGATACACACTGCAGGTCCATTAATATTTGGTATAAGAAGTAAATAACAGACAGACCGGGCGAAAAGATTTATGTAACAGAGTCACAGAGCCAATCATATTCCACATTACATCGGGCGTACACTGTAACCAATCCCAATCTTGTTACTCCACTGCCACAGTACTGTGCCCATACGTAGTGGGTGCCACATTGTGTCAAATCTCAAAATGGATTTACAAATGAATGTTAACAAATGGAATCTATTCAACTATTCTCAAACTTTACATGGGTAAGAAGTCAACAACAGCCAGAACGATTTATGTAACAGAGTCACTCATTGGCACAGAAGAAATGACACCATCTGATTGGTGTTGTGTCAATAGACAAAAGGTTACATTCGTGATACTTCCTTAATATCTTGACTCACACTGACACTGTGGGAACTGCAGCAGTTCTTTGTGCGATTCATTAATCTTGTAATTGCATTTAATTATATTTAAAGAGTGAGCATTTCAAACTTGGCTGGTACTTTACAGCAGTAGATAAATTACACTCAAGTTGCTTTTGACATCAAACTGGAAAGTTAGAGAACCTTCAGCACACTTCTGAAGAGCAGGTGAAGGAAGGGATGGCTTTTTTGCTTTTTTTTGTTTTTTTTAAAACTGGGGCAGAGGGGCTTTGGAGGATGGGGGATTATGGTTATCCTCACCCCTTTCATCTCTCTCCCTGGCAGCCTGCAGAGATGTCGCCCAGCAGGTGGAAGGTTCTTGCGTTGGTGAGGCTCGCTTGTCTGCCGCTCTGTGTGATCCGGTGTTTTGTGCTGCAGTTTATTAATGGTTCATTAGGGACAGGGAGCTGTCAACACCACGCTGGTTTTACCCAGCCCCCCTGCTGCCACCGCACAGGCAGCAGCCCAGATGTGCATCTGTGGTGGGATCGGGTTCATCGTTGACAGCGCGCACTCAGAGACACACAGTTCAGACAACTCTGCAAGTCATTTTGTGATATGTCTCCTTGTGTGTGTGTGTGTGTGTGTGTGTGTGTGTGTGTGGTCTTCCTGTTGTGCTAAAAGTCATGAGGGGGGAACACGGGTGGGGGGGGGGGAGTTGAGCTAATCAAACGTAATGATGCAATATGCGAGAACTTAATGTCTCTTCTAATCAACCCCCACCCATCCCTCCAATCACCAGCAGGAGAAGACAGAAAAACAGAGTCAACACAGACGAAAATACAACAAGAAAATGCAGAAAAACAGAAGCAAAGAGTGAAACATTTAGCTGTTTACTGTCTGAAATATTTAATACCTACAGATGTCTATTCTTGGTTCTGTAACTCACTCGTGACACTGATGGAACCTGGAAGATTTCACATTTATTGATATATTTTTCCTTTGATAGAGCAGATTTCCATTTTATAATTCACTGTCTGACCGTTCAGCATACAGCTGCTTCTTCATAGTCATGCAACTATACAACCATTGCTGATCCAAGACTAGGGCCACATCAGAATACTCATGCTAACATCCTGTATAGTACAAAAAATGTTGTGTGTCGCCCTGGTTTCTGCTCTCTCTCTCTCTCTTCCAGGTGGCATTCCTTGTGGAGCTGATGAGCACACCTGTCTACAATCAACCTGCCTCCATAAAAACCCTGGTTCAACAGCTTATCGGCGCCAGAAACTCAGTGTTCACGACCTGTGACACCACTCTCCGTCAGCTCCACTGGGGGCCACCTGGACCACGGACCACGCACAATTCCACACCTTGGAACTCCACCTGCACACCGGATCCACTTGGGCTGTGACCACCGGTTCCCACCATAACGCGGGCCGGGTCTCCACTCAGCTAACCTCCAAGACTGTACTCACCATTCCCACTGCACTTGTTCTTGTACAGTCCTTGTGCAATAAATCTGGTTTTCTTTTTTCATTCAGCCTCCCTACATTGGAGTCTAACCCAGGTGTTTCGGGATCAAATCCATAACAAAAAACCCAGTACATCACAATCTATAGGGTAATTAAACACAGCAGTTGAGCAGTACTTGGACAATCTACTACCTCTATAGTGTGCAAACACACTGCAATACAATTTCCAAGTGGCAACTGAAGCTTTGTAACCAAAGAACTTCCTAGAAAAATCAAAAGAAGGTAGTGGACATACATCAAAATGGCAATGGTATCCAAGGGGCTGTGTCATTGTACAAGTATAGATCAACAACCATTTAAAAAAGTCTACGCTTGAAACACAGAATTGTTTCCTGCATACATGAGTATGTGGTATACGTACCTCATCTGTAAACATCAAGTTCTAAGGACAGGTAAGATGGTGGGAGCATAGCGCGTCTGAATTACATCCCTGGTACTCGATTACTTCCAGTAGGTATTGTCGTAACGGTGGGGTAGCATGTAATTAGCAATGTTAGTACATATTAAATTTTCAGACACAGAACTGGTCATAGAGTCAACAAGTTAAGTAAGGTAACTCAGACATTCATGTCCTGTAGTTTCTACTGAGGTATATGAAGGTTTTTAAGAACAGATATCTGGGTCTACTTGAAGGACTCCTTCTACATACATCCTTGTACATGTCCAAGAGTCAATCACATCAGTATTCTAAACCAAATCAATTCAACCCTTATCAAGAAAATGGAGCAGTAAATCTGTTAGAGTTGATGTTAAAGTTCTTTACCCTGTCTCAAGGGTTGAGCACAGTGACCCAGTGATGGAAAACTCTTGTTGGACTCATATTGTGTCTTCTTTCAGAGGTAAGTCCTACACTGGCCCCAAGGCACATTGGACTACTGCTTATCCCTGGATACCATTTGTGAAGTGGACAGAAAGACTATGACTCCTTCCCCTGAATGGGATGCCAGTCTATTAAAGGTTTCTTTCCTGTCAAGACTGGTATCCAATTACAGTTGGGTGGTTGAGTATGATGCACATGAAGGGTCTTGTCCAAAGGCACAAACAAGTAACTTCAGCAAGAAACACCAGTCTTTTGGGTAGCAGCCAAAAAGACCTGGTCTGTTGGCCTGTCATGTCTTTCAGGCACTACCCAAATCTCATTTTGACAGCCAAAGATGAAGGCTGAAACGTAAAATCAGATGTTAAATTGAGAGCTTTGCCTTTGCACTCAGCTCGCCTTTCACTGCAACACCATCAAAGCTCCTGCATGACAGCTGACGCTTCCGCAATCTGTCAGGAAATCCTACGCTCCATTTTTCCAATCACTCAAGATCTCAACACACTCAAAGTCCTTCAATCTGCATTACACTTCACTTTATTGTGCAGGATTGTGATTAGGAGATCCCTGGAACATTCAACAAGCTGTATTGCAACAATGACAGGAACATAAATCCAAAGAAAGAGGTTTGAGACATGACCTCAGGCAAGTGTGAACAGGAGGAGACAAAAGCGTTAGAAGCAAAGTAAGAGTGCGGGCCAGATTGCAAGCGGGAGGAAGACATGATGTGTATGAGTGATGAGAAATCAAACAAGATTAACAGACAAGATCAACAGAGAGCTAAGAAGTAAATATGGACAGGAACGTGCAGCCAGACATACAAATGAAGTGATGAGGAGCAGCCGGCAAGGGAGAGAGGGAAGGACCAAGACACACACACACACACACACACACACACACACACACACACACACACACACACACACACACACACACACACACACACACACACACACACACACACACACACACACACACACACACACACAGAGAGAGAGAGCCTCTTCCTCCACTTTATTTACTGTGAGGCCACTGGCTGAAGATGCTTCCCCGTTTGATGTTGTTCTTCAAAGCGCGCCGCTGAATTGTGGCTATTGCTCTCTTTTACACACTTGGCTGTTTTGTGCTTGAGAACAGATAACGGACGATGAAAAGCATTCATCAGCACATCACTCTCCTGACCACATGCGCAGCAGAAAACATGATGTCACTGGGCGAAGCTGAAGCCAAGTGTTTGTGGAGAAGTACTTGAACTTAGCATTGGGGCATTCACGGAACCTTTATGGAGTAAGATAAGTCCCATAATCATTTGAGGATAGCAGATGTGCTCGGTCACGGAATGGTATTGGCACAGCATGGCATCCCAACAACCCTAACCCCTTTTACTGCTGGGTGAGCAGGATGGGGCATCAGCTGCTTGTCACGTGTCTGTGAAGATGGACCGCATCCACCATGGAACCTCCCTGCATCCTGGATAGCAACCGGCCAGCAAGAGAACCACTCCAGCCCCCCCACCTGTGAACATTAAAGTAGCTGACTCACTAATGCAGTCTATTTTACTGTGACTCCAGTCTTTGTTGTCTTTTCAACCATATGTCATTGTGAACAATGGACAACATATGACAATGTTCCCCAATCCTGATTCCTGGGACCCAATGTACTGCACAGTTGCCATTTGTCCCTCAACTAATCAGAGCAGATCAGCTCAATCATCTTTTGATTACCTGAACAAATCTGACTGAGCTAATCTGCTGATTAGTTCAGAGACCAACAGAAAGTGTGCAGTACTTTGGGTCCCAAGAACCAGGATTGTGACACACTGACACATAGATGCAACATTTCACATTTTTGTCCCTGCACATCTGTTGTGCTTTCTTCTAATTTGTTGGTATGGCCACAGCAGATGGTCACCCCACTGGGTCCAGTCTGTCTGGGTTTTCTTTCTGCAATCAAGAAAAAAAAATTGAGATGACTTATGTTCTGATTTGGGACTGTATAAATAAATTGAAATGGAATTAAAAACCTTGAATATTGCACCACCATTAAAACAAGACCAGGGCACACTGAAGGGATAATGTGGTTCATCACAGATACCATCCCAGACTTTCTAAGGTTTTCGAAGGTTTCAAACCATGGCCTTCTGGGATGTATATCAATGAAATTGAGAACAGGGCTTGACGGAACAATACTTGGAGGACATTATTCTAAATCAAACCACATTTGACAGAATGTTCACACTGAACAGCTTTGTCAACTTTTCTTTTACCTTCATACTGTTTGTTGATTTTTACTTGTGGGGTTCAAAGCGGGAGACTCACAAAAGGACATCCTTTGAACTCAAAGTCTTACCCAAAGTTTCATCTCAAACCCAACCACACTGTCTGCAGTGACCTTCATGAGTGGCAGTTATGTGTGTTTGGAAGAAACTTTGTCCTACGTATGCTGGTGAAGCGAGGACGAGGATTCAGGTAGTGCATATCAAATCAAGTAGCTATTGAAAAATATCTGCACATAGAGTTGTAATAACTGCAGCAGAATAAATGCTGAAGGGGGGAATCCTGATACGTGCAAGAGATGCTATAATCTGATTGGGGATTAGTTAGGAACTCTCCTAAAAGAAGAACTACCGCTTCTAAAAGACAACAATGACAAAAACTCCTAAGCTTCGAAATGATGACTGCTGGATATAACACATAAAACAATATACACAACAATATAAACACCTTTGTTTGCAGAACTCAAAGTTCTAAAACATTTTGTATACACACAAAAGACCTATTTCTCTCAAATATTGTTCTCAAATCTGTCTAAATCTGGGTTAGTGAGCACTTCTCCTTTACCAAGATAATCCATCCCACCTCACAGGTGTGGTTGATTAGACAGTATGATTATTGCACAGGTGTGCCTTAGGCTGGCCACAATAAAAGGTCACTCTAAAATGTGCAGTTTTCCTTTATTTGGAGGGGTTTGGGGGGGGTGTCAGAAAACCAGTCAGTATCTGGTGTGGCCACCATTTGTGTCATGCAGTGCAACACATCTCCTTTGCATAGAGTTGATCAGCAGCCAGATGCCATCGAATGTGAATTTGTCCACTCAAGTCAGTTGTGACGACAAACTGCAGTCAAGTTGACACCCTGATGAGGAGGTTAAACATGCAGCTGAGCTTCCCTGTGATGCTTTCTGACAGTTTGTGGAGAATTTCTTTGTTTCTGCAAACCAATTTTTGCAGCAGCTGTCCGGGTGGCTGGTCTCAGACTATCTTGGAGGTGAACATACTGGATGTGGAGGTCCAGGGCTGATGTGATTACACGTGGTCTGCGGTTGTAAAGCTGGTTGGATGTACTGCCAAATTCTCTGAAAGGCCCTTAGAGATGGGTTATGGTAGAAAAATGAACATTCAGTTCATGGGCAACAGTTTGGTGGACATTCCTGCAGTCAGCATACCAACTGCATGTTCCCTCAAAACCTACAACATCTGTGGCATTGAGCTGTGAGATAAAACTGCACATTTCAGAGTGACCTTTTATTGTGGCCAGCCTGAGGCACACCTGTGCAATAATCATACTGTCTAATCAACCACACCTGTGAGGTGGGATGGATTATCTTGGCAAAGGAGAAGTGGTCACTAACACAGATTTAGACAGATTTGTGAACAATATTTGTGAAAAATAGGTCTTTTGTGCATATAGAAAATGTTTTAGATCTTTGAGTTCAGCTCATGAAAAATGGGAACAAAAACAAAAGAGTTGCGTTTACATTTTTGTTCAGTGTAATATCAAAAGAAGCAATTTATCCAATCTCCTTGACCTATTTTAATAAACTCTCTGAGATGTATTACAATCCCAACAGTGGATGGTTATTTCTGACTTGATTTCAGACATTTAAAAGAGATCCAAGATTAAAAAAGGAAAGATGACTCAAGCTGACAGACAGTCTCTTTCAGATGTGAACGACTTAAATGGCCTTTGAGAAAAAGTCCCTGTAACCTACTGGAAAACTGTGAGTGATTTCCACAAGAGTTGAGTTAACTATGCCTTTTGAACTCAACAAAGACGATATTAGTGCTGAAATAAGTCAGACAGTGCAGCCTGAGAGAGCATTAACTCGTTTGTTTACAGCTTTAAGGCTAGATTCTGCATAATCAATAATGCATATGCACTGCTGCAAACAGTGGAGTCACCGTAAGATCACCAGCAGTGAGGTAAAACTCACTAAACTCTTGTTAAACGATAGCAAACATTTGCTCGACAGCTCATTCAGTGATAAAATGTTTCCGCTCTAAAGCTTCAACGGTACAAACAAACAGGAAAAAATTCACAAGTCAGCATGAAAAGCAGAAAACGTGCAAAACATCATCAGAAATACTCAACGTACATATTCTGAAGAGCACCGAGCGTGATCCTGGCTCCAAAAAGAGGTTCAAGCTCTCATCTGGCCTAATTGCTGCATATGTCATGAGTTCCCTCTCATTATTTGCTGATTAACACAAGTCAGCCATGGTGGGAACCAATAATCATCGCTAATATGCAGCAAAGCTCCACAAATTATACTCGGCCTTTGCCGTCAACACTCACTAATGAGTGGCTGCTGGGTGCAATATGCTGTGCAGTGCAGTGGATGTGGGTCCTCCACACAAAAACAAGCACTGAGATGCATCAACATGAAGGCATAAGAATAAGAATAAGAAGAATTTCCTGCGCGCACACACACACACACACACACACACACACACACACACACACACACACACACACACACACACACATCTAATTAAGCTAAAATATGTGGACTAAATGTTTGATACTGGTTACACTGCTTCAGAAATAAAATGTGTTATTACGTTGGCTGAATTCAAATACATCAACATAAATGGCTGATTGGCTAATGTTTCCAAGATATTTAAGTTTTTACATTTTACATCTGCATAATATTGTGTTGATAGTAGAGTTTTTGTAATAACTCATAAAAATAAGTTTCTTCATGTTTTTCTGGTTGTTTATATATTTCACCTGTGCTGTTTTTGTAACACTTTAAAAATCAGTAAACGGGTTATATATTAACCCTTGGTAGCATATTTTAAGAACTAGAGCTAATCCACAATTTCAAGCGTCATTTTCTTCTCAGTGGCCCGGAATTAGTAGAGTTTGACTATATTTATTTTGAAAGCATTTTGGCTGTAGACACTCAAGTGTGTGTGTGTGTGTGTGTGAAATGATCACTTTTACAATATATTTGTTACAAAAATCACATGAACATAAAAAATTCATAAAATCTAGGATCAATCAGTTTCAGCATCACTATCCTCCCTGCTGCTTACTGCATGGGTGCAAACAATATATATGGGTATAAGCAAACTTTAATGCACACATTTCTCATCAGAATGCCCTCAGTCATCACTGACAGGTCTCAGGGTGCATGTGTATCAACTATTTCCTTGAAAGTTTGACTTCAGACCCCTTGTGATTGTGAAGCATTTCAAAAGAGTCCTGGCCAGTCATGGCCCACAAGCTGATAATTAGCTACCCTGATTCAGACGCTGCCCAGCGACTCCCCAAATAAATCATCACGTGGATCATTAAAGTTTGATACCTTTTTAAAACAATGACACTTTGGCGTATACCACACAGATGTCTAGTGTGAAACAGAAGTTTGTTTGAGTTTGAGGCACTTTATGGGCAACAACGGATTGCAAAATTGGTGCTGCATAACTATAAAATATTAGCTATTTAATAAATAAATAATACATCAATGGATCTAAATATAAATAATTATGTTAACTGTCCTGGTTTCTTAGGTCTATTATAAAAAGAAATGTGGCCAAAGCAAAGTTCTGCAGCAAAAATAAAAGGTGTGTCATTCATCTGCCTTGATGCCCCGCCCACCTCTGGACCCCCCAATGGGGGCAAGCTGCCCACTTGGCAAACCACTGTCTCTTACCTGCTGGGTGGGCAGTGGATGGCAGTTTAAGTGCGCCCTGAATACTGGAGCCTGTGTGCTCCGTCCAGCTAACCAGCTACCAACCACGTGGAAAGACACAATTCCCACTACATTGATCAATATAGGATTATGTATCTAAAAAGAATGGGAACTTAAGACGGTAATTAAAGAATGGATACAACATGTGGCTCCTGGTGGTACCAAAACTTTTTGTCAGTACTGCAAATTAGTGATGGTAAACTATTTCAAAAACTTTCAAAACCTTTGAAACAACCGTGTTTCAAACACTGTTCCAGAGTCTGTATCACGAGGAAGACCTCACGCGCTGTGCTAAATACATATGAGTCACCACATACGTACGTCACCAACCATTTTAAAACAATCACTTCCAAACATTCCAGCTGATTAAACCCCTTTGGTGTTGAAACACTGAAACACAACTAGGCCACACATTTTAATTCGAAACTACACACACAGATGTCTGTACACACTAAATCGTACTTTTTAATTCTTGTGATTTCTCTTTTTCTCTCACATTTAATGTGCTTGTGTTATGCGAACACTAATTTAACATTAAGTGCAGCCACACATTTTAATTAGAAACTACATGCACGGTGTGTGCACAGGTGTCAGTACACACTAAACTGTACCTTTTTTAATTCCCGCAATCTCTCCGTTTCTCTTTCTCTCACGTTCACACACCCTCACAGTCAGATCAACTCTCCAAATCAACTTGCCCATTAAAGCCGTGCGATATAGGCCCCTGCTTAACATGACAACAATTTAATTTCAGCTACTTTGAGAAGTCTCTCTAGGAGAGGCAGCGAGACGGCAGTGAGGCTGCAGGATGAGCAGCGAGCACTGACATTTATTCACAGCAAAGAGGAGATGAAAATAACTTGGGCTAGCTCTCTTGTACTTGACACCTTATTGCTGCGGGCAAACTGTGTCTGTTAGTTAAATTTTGAGAAGAAAACATCAAAATTTTACAAAAGACAGTGTGGTGACCTGTCTTTCCCAGTTCCACAGAATGTTTTTTACAGTGGTGGGCATAGTTCCGGGACACACCCCCCCCGGGTCCAAAAATCAGTAATACAAAGTGGCAGGATGACCCAAGTACATCCTAGTGCTAAATATGAATGAAAGTGGTCAACTGGTTATTGAGACAATATACAATAACTCAGCCACAAGGAGTGTATAGCCAGTATATTCTTGTGCTGGTCCCAAGCCTGGATAAATGAGGAGAGTAGAAGGAGGCCGGGCATTAACCGTAAAGTTTGTCAACTCAGGCACATGTGGTGTTCAGTCAGTACAGTCCAAGTGCCGTCCCCGAGTCTGGATAAATGAGTAGGGTTACGTCAAGAAGAGTAGTGTGTGTGGTTGTGTTGATACACAACCACACACACACACACACACACACACACACACACACACACACACACACACACACACACACACACACACACACTTAGCCAAGATTGGGTCGCTGGGGGCTGGAGCAGTCACAGGGCGTGAGGCAGTGTGCACCCGGACAGGACGCAAGTCTGTCGTAGGGCGACATATAAACAAACAAACACATTCACACCCGCATGCACACCTACGGACAAGTTTCCAGTTCACCTAGCCTGCATGTCTTTGGATGTGTGAGGAAGCTGGAGCACCAGGAGAGAACCCACACAAACATGGGGAGAACACAGAAACTTCACACAGAAAGGCCACAGGTGGGAATCGATCCCCTGACCTTCTCCAACACAACCATGCAGAATACAAATCAAATTTCCATACCGGATCGGTCGAGGCCTAGCTTAACGAACGCCACCGGTACCGTTGCCCAACAGAAATTGGGCTACTGCTGGGTGAAGAAGAAGAAGAAGAAGAAGAAGAAGAGGAGGAGGAAAACATGTCCAGAGACAGTGGGAAAAGAGGGTGAACGTGAGAGTCGGGACTTTGAATGATGGCATTAAGACTGATAAAGGGAGAACAAGCTGGCTGATCTGATTGAGAGGAGAAAGGTAGTCATGTGTGTGCAAAAGACCAAGTGGAAGGGAAGTAAGTCCAGGAGCATAGGAAGGTGGTTCAAGCTGTTGTGTCATGGTGTGGATGGGAGAAGAAATGGCGTTGGGGTATTTTAAAGGATGTCAAACAAGGGGGTGTGGTGCCCCTATTTCCCGGTTTAGAAAAACAAAAAGCTATTCTAAATCTAAAAAAACTGTTTTTGTAACCAGATAATACCTCTGAAGTGATTTATAAGACATCTTACGTACATGTTCACATGCTAACTAGTGAAACAGGAACATCACCATGAAGTAGACTGTACTAAAACAAATCAATCGAACGTTGGTTCCCATCAAGCACAGAAGAAAAACCCACAGCGACAGGATGTTCTTTACTTGATGTTGAATTTTCTTCTCAAAAATACAGAATTGCTGGAATCCTCCTTTAGAAAGATTTGTGTAGATATGAACACTGTATGTGTACGTGTAGAGAATATGTATTATCTGCAGGTTTTAGCAAGATTAACATATGAGACAGAGGGTTTATATCTTATAAGCATCAATGGTCATGGACATGAGAAGCGAGCAATGTCTCAATAAGTCCAGCAAAGTCCATTACGCTCCGTCTCTCTGTGGGTTTGTGTAAGAAAGATAACAACATGCTATATTCTCCAGTCCCTCTGCAAAATGCCTCCAGCTTGTGCACATATTCCTGAGTGCAAAGTGTGCAAAGTATTGGAGTATAAATACAGTATCAGTACGCATACACACAGAGCTGTATAAGACCGTCAGGCTGTGCGTGTTGTGGTTATGAATACCAAGCAACACTCAAAGCCTCCGGGAAATGAAAGCACGAAAACCGACTTATTTACAATGACCTCTCACCTTGTGTGTGTGCACACGTGCGTATGTGTGTGCATAAATGTGTTTGGCAATCACCAGAGAGACATTTGATTATTCTGCGTGTGCGTGTGTACGTCTTACTGCTGACATGAAGAGATATTGTCTTCAAGAAGCAAATGGGAAAGAAGGAATAGAATTGGTAACATATAGGGGATTTTTGAAGGAAGAGGGTTTTTTCTTTCCTGTCTTTTTTAACATTGTGCTAATGACAGGAACAGGGGAAGGAAGTACAAATGAGGGATAAGAAGTAAGTCCCATATGTCCCATTGGTGTCGGTGCTTATCCATGGATTCTGTAGTGTGAAGCAGTTGAGAGTGTGTAACTCCACCTGGACAGGACACCAGTCTAAACCTGGTTACTTCCTCTGCCAAGGCTGTTTGCGTGGGTTTCCTCCCACAATCAAAAACATGCTTATTTATGAATATGCATGAATGAGGTTGTGGTTGGAGGGGCTGTAGGCGCAGCATGGCAGCCACACTTCCATCAGTCTGCCCCAGGGTAGCTGTGGCTACACTAGTAGCTTACCACCACCAATGTGTGAATGTGCGAATGAATTAATAATGCAACTTGTAAGCGCTTTGGTTATCTTAGCAATAATAAGGCACTCTATAAATCCAAGTCATTATTAAATCTCTAAATCCATGAAGGGAAAATGCAATGAATTCTGGCCTTCTCTATACTTCTCCAGAGCAAACATTGGATCTGCAGTGCTCTTTCTCAGTATGAAACCATTATGACACTCACAGGTCATCTCATTTCTCGGCCTAGCTTCAACTGCGCTTTCCCATGACATTATGTTGTGGGACATCAACTTTATAATGTTTTAGTAGATGCAGCTCTGCACATTATCCTTGTTCTTAAAAACTGGAACCACTCCACTTCATCTCCACTCCTCAGTTATCATCTTGCTTTCCAGGATTGTATTAGACAATCGAGTTGAAAACTCCGCTGTCATCTCTCTCAGCATTTCCATGCTTTGACTGGACTCATCTAGACCAACTGCCCTTCTTTTGTTCTTCGTTCTCATAGCTGTCCTGACTTCACCCTTACTGATTTACTCTCTCCACATCATCGAGTTTTCTCTCCCTCTCATTTTCTTCATTCATTAGAGCCTCAAAATAGTCTCTCAATCCTTCTCAATACACTTTCCTCGCTTGTCAGCACATTTCCTTATGCATCCTTTGTCATCGTAACCAGCTGTACATCCTTTCCAGGTGAATCCTTCTGTCTGGTCAATCAATACAAGTCTTTTTCTCTTTCCGTAGTGTTCAACATCATGCACAGCTCACTATATGCCCTTTCCTTAGCTTTTGCTACTTGTCTTTTCACCTTACACCTTATGTTCTTCTGCCTACTTTTATTATTTATCTGACCTTCTCAATTATTTTTCACAAACTTCTTTCTCCTTAAACTTTCCTGTACTTCTTTCCACCATCAAGTCACCTTGCCTTCCTTCCTATGTCCAGATGCCACATCCAGCACCTTCTTATCTGTTCTCCCTCATCCCTCATCCCTCATCACATCTGTAGTACCTGTTCAGAACCACTTCATCTCTGTTCAGTTCGTCTCATTTCTTGTCTCACTTCCTGAATTTCACACAACAGTTGTCCTCCTTCAGCTACCTCCATTTGATTCTGGGCTCAGAACTCATGTCATAATTCTTCTTCACCTCTAAACTATCCAGAAAATGACCATCCGCTGCTGTCTAGCTATGCTTACCCCTGCTACCACCTTACAGACTCCAATTTCATTTAGTTTGCATCTCCTATATGGGATATAGTCAAACTCTCTGCACCTCCCTCCACTGTTACGCATCAGCTAATGCTCCTCCTTCTTCTTAAAATAAGTATTCACAAAGCCATTTCAATCCTGTTCACAAAGTCTACCACTATCTGCCCTCCAGCATTCCTGTCCTTGATACCATATAACATTACTTCCTTGTCACTTCTGTTGTCTTCATCAACATGCAAAGTCCACTCCAAATACTGCTCTTTCCTTGGGTACACTCTCTACTACCTCATCTAACTCACTCCAGTCTTTTTCCTTCATTGTGCAACCTTCCTGTGGGGCATACGCAGTGATGACATTCATCACCACCCCTTTAATTTCCAACTTCACACTCATCACCTTATCAGACACTCGCTTTACCTCCAACGCAATATACTCTTCCATCAGAATGGTGACAACACCATTTCTCCTCCCATCCACACATGATACAACAGTTTGAACCCACTTCCAAGAAACACTTACAAGAAATCTTTCATCCCCTCTGCTGTAGCAACCCTCAATAAGACTAGTCATCATATGGCTGCGATGCAACGCGTGCTCTGATTGCAGCTACAAAAACAGCCATATAATAAACAAATTATTAACCTTGCTTGCTCGGTCTGTACGGGAATATCAGACCTCAGTGTTTTTTGCACAGACCTTGCTAACGCTCAGTCCGTACTGTCAACACCTCAGTCTGATATTTTCCCGTAGAGACCGAGCAAACAAGATTAATAATCCTTTAATAGACGCTTGTGCTGTCAACTGTGCATTTTGTGTTTCTATTCTATTCTATTCTATTCTATTCTATTCTATTCTATTCTATTCGGCCCAGTTTCATAAAGCAGTCTAATCTTTTAGTCTACTAAATTTACTTAGTCGAGTAAGATTAGCCACCCAACATTAGCCATCTAATCTGTGTTTCACATCGACAGCTAAACTTGTAGATTAGCCGTCTAACGTTAGCCGATGATTTTAATGGGCATAAGCAGCCAGTGTCGTTGCCAAGAAACGCCTCCAATGAGTGAGAGTCTTGTTTACTTACAGGTTGGTCGTCTGTTACAAACATGGCCAAGTCCATCGCACTAGAGGAGAGCGTTCCCAGCCCTGGTGTCCATATACATCTCCAATGGATTATTCCGGTCTCGGAACACCCGAACACCTGCTCCTGCCGCAAGGTGTGGTACATGACAGCTGCCATTTTTGAGGCAAGACAATGAAGTTTTATCGACTAAAATAAGATTAGCCTCCTCTGTAGCAGGCTAAAAGTTTTAGTTGGCTAATGCAAAACTTGAGCCGACTAAGCGCTTTGTGCTAACATCAAAAGATTAGTCAACTAAGTGAGTTTAATCAACGAAACAAGATTAAACAGCTTACTTTATTATGTATTATGGAAAATAGCAAACAGCTGAAGTAACGATTCTATTTGAAGTATTAACTGACTTCTTCTTCTGCCTACTCCTGTTAGGGATCACTACATGGTGTGCAGGTGTGTATGTGCACATGTCTTGTTTGATGAATTGTGCAGTTGGGGAAAAATTGAGTTTTAACCTTTTTCGCCAAGGTATATATGTAAACGCGTGTCTTCAGCTGTATGTGAAAGCATACAAAGAGTTACATTATGCATTGCCGGTCTAAGCTGGAAAGCTTCACATCCTTGTCGTCTCAAGTGTGACTGCATGCAGTATGTTGCCGCAGAGCAAGTGCCAGGTGTGGAGTACTGATGTCTTTCTGCTTTCACTGTGAGGACACCAGAGTGTGTCGGTGGTGGAGAGATAAAGCCCTCCTCTAAAGCAGACAGAGCAATAAAGGCAACTGATAGAGTACCAGCCGGCAGCCGGTACGTACGGCCAACTCACAAGAACACACATGGCACGCACACGTGCACAAAATATATTTATAAGAAAATCACTCTATTGATCACTCCCTCAATCCCCATTCATCACACACACATGCACACATCACATTTTTCTTTACTTGTTGCTCTCTTTCAATTAAAGAAAATGAAAGAAAGGGTAAAAGTATGAAAGCAAGCAAGAAATAAAACTCAACGTTCCACTAGAATGGCCACATAAGATGAGTTCCGCGACAGTGCGGCAGTTCTCCGACTCTCTGGAAAAGGGAGTGCATTTTCTCCAACTTCAATATTAGGAGAGCCAACACGGTGCACTTTCTTTCCCCTCACCAACTGCAGCGTGTGCACAAACGTGCACACACACACACACACACACACACACACACACACACACACACACACACACACACACACACACACACACACACACACACACACACACACACACACACACACACATACACAGCTCCCCAAATGTCTTGTTACTTTCATCCGTAAAGTGCTTCTCCTGGCTGTTTCGCTTCCTCTTTTCTTAACTAGCGTCTTTTTCCCCTTGCCCTGTGTTCTTATCAAGCTCTCCTGCCAGGCCAATTTAAACACGGCTTCTTCTTTTAATTTCGATAATATCTGAGGCCATTATCTGCTTACCGCCTGCCCGCTTGACAGTCTGAGAGCTGGAAATATAACCCAGTCGATCCCAAATCATCCATCTGGAACAAAAGGGGAGATAATGAAGAAGCTGGCGCTGGGCTGGATTGATCCATTAAGAAACAAGTTATGTGAATATTAGAGCAGTGCGCTGGGGGCAACTAAGTGCCCATGCCTGAACAACACATGGGTCGTTTTTTGAACCCTCAGGAGAGGACTTAAACCGTTACCTTGGCACTTAAATGTTGTAATAGCCAGTTCAGTGTTACGAGCAAGCTGTTAAATGAATGTGGTAATGGGGATTCTCCCAACAATGAGGCAAACTGAGCAGAACCGTCAGAACTGTGAAAATATACGGGCATACGCCAAAGGGTAGGGTCTAGGAAGAAGTAGCATCATGTAAAACCCTGTTCTGACCTACACGGTTTTGAGCATTACTGTTCATGAATACACCACATCAATGTTGACAATGTCAAAGAAGATTCACCGTGTGTGAAGCAAGAACCACCATGATTTAACTCCCATCACACTCAGACAATTAGGCGGATGCAATCAGAACTTGTAGATGTATACTGTGATTTCATAGTGGTGGTGGTAGTGCAGTCAAAAATCATGATTGTGGTAAAGGGGCTTTGTGAGGTCTAACTACAGTGTTGATAGACTCTCAGTGGTGCCGCACTAAACCATAGTGGTTTTTGGTTGAATCGTGATGAATCATCTTCTACGTAGTAAAAAGGTCACGGTGTTCTTGTAGCAAATAGATTAATCCGACTTCCCAAGCAGATCTTGAGAGGGCAGAAAGTGGTAAATGGACTGCATTTATATCGTGCTTTTCCATTTGAATCACAAGCTCAAAGTGCTTTACAATGATGCCTATTCACTTATTCACACACTGATGCCATGCAGGGCACTCAATACACACAGGGAGCAACTTGGAATTTAAGGACCTTGCCCATGGTCCCTTAGTGATTTTCTGAGCTGACGGCTTTGAACCAAGGGTCCTTTGGTCTCAAGCCCACTGCTTAACCACTAGACCATCACCTACCCCAAATGCTACAAGGACTTCCTGAAGCACAACCTCAAGAACTGCAAGTGAGGGACTGAGCAAGATGGTGATCAGTGATCCAAACAGGAGTGGACATCTTCAAAATAATTTGGACCAACAACACAGGTTGGTTCAATGATTATCTGCGTGACCTCAAGCATAAAGCAAGAGGTCTAGAACGGAATTGGCGTCGTTCAAAATTAGAAGTACTTCACCTTGCGTGGCGTGATGCTATCTTAGACAATAAGCATGCATTATTGGCTACAAAGCGGACTTACTACTCTGATCTGATCAACAAAAACAAGCATAACTCAAAGTTCTTGTTCAACACGGTGGCAACACTTATTCATGGACAACCACCTGTAGTTCTTTCTCCTTTTACAGCACAAGATTTCCTGGATTACTTTGGGAAGAAAATAGAAGACATCAGGTTAAACATATTCCGACATGCCTTAACCCAGCCACTACACCCTGCTATTGAGGTGGGTACCATTACTGAGGTATTACCTAGATTTAAAGAATTTGATAGTATCTCACTAGGCATGCTGACAAAACTCTTAATGTCAACAAAAAGCACAACCTGTTTATTTGATCCTATACCAACAAAACTGTTTAAAGACCTGTGGCCCACTCTTGGGCCGACTGTGCTGGAAATTATTAATCTTTCATTAACTTCTGGATCTGTTCCTAAATGTTTCAAATCTGCAGTGATTAAACCATTACTTAAGAAACCTAATCTTGACCCTAGTGTATTGACAAACTATCGGCCGATATCAAATCTATCATTTTTCTCTAAAATTCTGGAAAAAGTGGTGTCACGGCAGCTCGTAGACTATCTTACTGAGAATAATCTCTTTGAGCCACTGCAGTCTGCTTTTAGAAAATATCATTCCACAGAGTGTGTCATACATCACACTGACAAAGTGAGGAACCCTTGGGCAATTTTTGATCCTTCGTTGTCCTTTGGCCTCCACATTAGAAATATTACTAGGACTGCTTTCTTCCACCTGCGAAATATAGCGAAGATTCGTTCCATCCTGTCTATGGCTGATGATGACACCCTGATCCATGCATTTATCTCTTCTAGATTGGACTACTACAATGTTCTATTTTCTGGTTTACCGCAGTCTAGCATTAGGGCTCTCCAACTGGTTCAAAATGCTGCTGCCAGACTTTTGACACGAAGCAGAAAGTTCAACCACATTACACACATTTTGGCATCCCTTCACTGGCTTCCTGTCCCATTGAGATCAGATTTTAAGGTTCTGCTACTAACCTATAAAATTATTCATGGACTGGCACCTCCCTACCTAGCTGACCTAATTAAACCTTACGTACCGGCCCGGGCTTTACGTTCTCAGGGTGCAGGACTACTTTGTGTCCCTAAGGTGAATAAGAAGTCTGCGGGTCACAGAGCTTTCGCTTATCATGCCCCTGTTCTGTGGAATGATCTCCCTGCATCAATAAAACAGTCAGATTCTGTGCAGACTTTCAAGTCCAGACTTAAGACGCACTAATTTTCCCTTTCATATGGCTAGCATACTGGTACAGTTTTGTTTTACGCTTTTTACTCTTTTAATTCATTTATTAGTAATTGGAGCGTGCTGCGGCCTCAACTTCACCTAAATTCTGGGTCTTTTAGTGAAGTTTAGGGCTAGCGGCCGGCGATCACCGGCCACTAGCCCTAAACTTATTTTTACGTATACGTAAACGTATTTTTCTGTTTTTCTTGTTGTTTAATGCAGGAAAATTATACAGTATTTCTTGTCTTTCTGATGCCTGATTCTGTTTTTTCTCTCTGTTTAAGGTGCAGCTCCATCCAGAGATGGGAGTTGTATTTGTGCTGGCGATCCTCCTGTCCTGTGCGCCAATAGCATTTCTTGTATATTCGTCCGTAAATTGTTCTGTCAATTGTTTCTGTAATTTATGTTTTTATCATGGCCCAAGCAGAGGGTCACCCCTCTGAGTCTGGTCTGCTTGAGGTTTCTTCCTCAGAGGGAGTTTTTCCTTACCACTGTTGCTCTGGGGGTTGGTAAGGTTAGACCTTACCTGTGTGAAGCGCTTTGAGGCAACTCTGTTGTGATTTAGCGCTATATAAATGAAAATAAATTGAAACTGAAATTGAGAAGAGGAATGAGAGACAGCAAGATCCTGACCAGCAGAAGCTTCCCAGAGCAACCACGTGTAGCATCTGTCAGAAGCTGTGTGTCAAAACTGGGCCTGTTCAGTCAACTCCATGTCCACCATCCATCCAGGAATCAATTCAGAGACTATCTTCCTCGACACCGAGGGATTGCCACAACATACAGGACGTGGTCAAATGTCATCACCACACTTTTGAAGTGGTACATTCATGTATAACATATTTTCATGTTAAAAAATGCCTACTGAAGAGGAAAAACCCATATATAAGTTGCCCTGGTGTATAAATCCCACCTTTTATCTGTGCTATCAGCTCTTTAATTTGGGATTTTTGTGCACTGTTATAGTGTACTTCTTAAATATTGACATTTATTTATCTTTTATTAATATATATATATATATATTGTTTTTGTTTAATGCTTTGATTCCTGGGAAAGTCCAATAGAAATTGTAATAATAATAATCACTATTATTAAGAATGTGTGATTTTTCAGGATACAGTATAAGTTGCAGGATCTTCCAAACAAGTAAAAAAAAACAAAACAAAACAACAAAAAAAACCAGAACGTATCCTCCAGTAAATATGGTAGTTGCGAATGAGATCATGAATGGAGGAACGGACGGGGCCTATGGCAGTGTGATTTAACCATTCACACAAAATGCAATAAATCTGACAATTATGCCCAATTGCATGTTGACATGAGACTTTTAAAATAAATAAATATAAGCGCAGATGGACAGCAGTGGTTTGACGGTCTTTCTTTACTTTAATTTGGGCACAAATCTTCAACAATACTTTTCAGAGCCCCAAATACCCGCTCATTTCTTGGTGCTCACAGAATGCTCTGCTCAATTTTAGTCCCATTAAAAAAGAATTTAATGTGTGAGCAATGAAAAAAAAAATTTTTCTTTTGTGACTGTACTCCTGAGTGCTAGATAATACTCGTGAGTTGATTTGAATCGGACAGAAAGGCAGCCAATTCACTTAGCCAAATGGAAACCCACCATTCAAATCAAATAAGTCCAATGAGGCTTCACACAAAAACACCAATCCAACCGCCCACAGTATTCTTAAAGTAAAAAGCTCCCTCACTCGCTCGCCCTTGTTCCTCGCTTTTCCTCCTTCAGCCGAGGCAACTCCATCATGTCAGTTTGAGTGATCTGTCCTAACCCCGTGTGCTGGATGAAATTATTGGAGACTGGAAGAGAATAACAGTCAGTCTGCTTCCCCTCACTTGAAAACACTTTTTCCATTTTCAGACAGAAATGAATGTTGTAGAAATCTACGCCTGTGCTCCTACCTATAGGCATACATCACTAACCCCCACCATTAACACTCACACACGTACGAACATACACACAGATGTCTTTTGAAAGATGTGTTAGCCTGCCCTTATAAATTGGTTGACCTTTTTTCATCCAATAAAAATATTCTTTGAATACGATTTGCAAAAGTCATTTGGTTTGGCTGCTACAATAAAGCAAAAGATAAATAAGTGGTTCGCAGACTGTATGGTGAACACTTGCATTGAAATAGAAGAATAAAGAAAAAGACAGACACTTTAGAATTCGTGGTTAGCAATATACGGAATTTGACAGTCAGTCAAACATGATTTAATTTTACAGCGAACTGAAATGTAAGAGTTGCAGGATGTTAACGGTTTCTTGATAAGGGGTTGTTTTTGTGGGGGTGGGGTTGATACAACAATTTATGTTTGGTCAAGCATTTGCATAATCTGGGGCCTATTTTAGAAAGCAGGGTCAAACAAACCCTGAGTTGTAAACCTCAACTCTGGCTTGACTAACTCTGAGCTGGAAACCTCAGAGTTGCCGGTTTCAGAACAGGTGATTGGAGTTAGTTCACTGAGTCCAACTTACCCAGAATAAAGTGTGTTCATCAGAAGATTAAAAAAAAACAGCCAACATCAGTGGAAAACAGATAACAAGATTCACCATGGCAACAGGCTAAATCCTACTGTTCTGCCTCAGTGGAGTTAGAAATAATAACGAATGTGTATGTAGAATATAAGTATATATTTATACATCAGCAGCAAGAAAAGAATAAGAGCTGGAATGATAGAAATCTGCTGACTGAGGCAATGCAAAAGTAATCACTGTTAGTCAACATTTGCTTTTTGTTTTAAATTTAAAACATTATATATACAAGCAAGTTGCCAGAGTCGGGAGGGTTACTTTAAAAATGTATTCCGATACAGTTACTAGTTACCTGTTGAAAAATGTAATCAGTAACGTAATCCAAGTACCATAATATTAAAGTAATGTAATTTGATTACTTTCAATTACTTCTGGATTACTCCAATATCAAATATGCTAATACAGACAAAAGAAACTAAATAGAAATAGTCTTGACCACATAGTACCGTTTATTAAGCAAAAATAAAACTGTTTCTTTTCCATGACATGCTCTGTTTTACTTCACATTATGAATTAAGAGCACCACAATATTGTTTTAAACACACCCAGTGTTCACCTGCTAAATTTTCAACAAAAAATGCCAAACAAATGAAGGATAATGAAAACTCAGGCGTGTGCAGATGAATTTGTAATTAAAAGTGTCTTGCAGAACAATATACAAAACAAAAAAGTCTACTACTTGTTCAGTAAATTCACACAATGTTTAACATATCAGTCCACTTATTGAACTTTCAAAATAAGAACAAAAGCATAATGAAAACCATTAAGTAAATCCTGTCAGTAAGGAGGCGTGGTCAACATTCTAATTCCGAGCAAGTTAGTGATTTGCATGCATAGAAGTTCAAAAAACAGGTGGAATATACTGGAAAGCTGCGCATGTTGGCAAAGCCACAAACGGAGGAACAAGGGAGACAATATTTCATTCCATAAGTAAGTGGTTTTGGTTCTTCTTGACACTTTGTCCATGATATTTGGATGATAAACAGCTGTATGTTTCCTGCCGTGTCACCAGATGACACGGACCATTAACTCTTCACTTATGTCTAGTTGATATTTTCCACTGCTACACCAATGTCTAGTTAAAATACTTGTCGTTAGTGATTAAAATTGTTCGACAAGACTGGCGATTTTTTTAATTTGCACCTTAAAATAATGAGATTATAATGACCCGTGCTGTGCCGCTCACAGTCACACCCACACATAGAGATGTGTACCCACACCACTGACTTCATGAATGAAACTCGGTCAATAAAGGATAATTGTGTAAAAATATAATATGTATAGACACGCTGGAGGGACTATATCTCTTGGCTGGCTTGGGAACGCATTGGGGTTCCCCTGGAGGAGCTGGGGGAGGTGTGTGTGGATCGGGAGGTCTGGGCGGCTTTGCTTGAGCTGCTGCCCCCGCGACCCGACTCCGGATAAAACGGAAGAAAATGGATGGATGGATGGATGGATGGATGGATATAATATGTATATAAATGTATTGTAATGGTTTTAGGAGCCGCAGCAGCAGCAATCAATCAATCAATCAATTTTATTTATATAGCACCAAATCACAACAAACAGTTGCCCCAAGGTGCTTTATATTGTAAGGCAAGGCCATACAATAATTACGTAAAAACCCCAATGGTCAAAACGACCCCCTGTGAGCAAGCACTTGGTGACAGTGGGAAGGAAAAACTCCTTTTTAACAGGAAGAAACCTCCAGCAGAACCAGGCTCAGGGAGGGGCAGTCTTCTGCTGGGACTGGTTGGGGCTGAGGGAGAGAACCAGGAAAAAGACATGCTGTGGAGGGGAGCAGAGATCAATCACTAATGATTAAATGCAGAGTGGTGCATACAGAGCAAAAAGAGAAAGAAACACTCAGTGCATCATGGGAACCCCCCAGCAGTCTAAGTCTATAGCAGCATAACTAAGGGATGGTTCAGGGTCACCTGATCCAGCCCTAACTATAAGCTTTAGCAAAAAGGAAAGTTTTAAGCCTAATCTTAAAAGTAGAGAAGGTGTCTGTCTCCCTGATCTGAATTGGGAGCTGGTTCCACAGGAGAGGAGCCTGAAAGCTGAAGGCTCTGCCTCCCATTCTACTCTTACAAACCCTAGGAACTACAAGTAAGCCTGCAGTCTGAGAGCGAAGCGGTCTATTGGGGTGATATGGTACTATGAGGTCCCTAAGATAAGATGGGACCTGATTATTCAAAACCTTATAAGTAAGAAGAAGAATTTTAAATTATATTCTAGAATTAACAGGAAGCCAATGAAGAGAGGCCAATATGGGTGAGATATGCTCTCTCCTTCTAGTCCCCGTTAGTACTCTAGCTGCAGCATTTTGAATTAACTGAAGGCTTTTCAGGGAACTTTTAGGACAACCTGATAATAATGAATTACAATAGTCCAGCCTAGAGGAAATAAATGCATGAATTAGTTTTTCAGCATCACTCTGAGACAAGACCTTTCTGATTTTAGAGATATTGCATAAATGCAAAAAAGCAGTCCTACATATTTGTTTAATATGCACATTGAATGACATATCCTGATCAAAAATGACTCCAAGATTTCTCACAGTATTACTAGAGGTCAGGGTAATGCCATCCAGAGTAAGGATCTGGTTAGACACCATGTTTCTAAGATTTGTGGGGCCAAGTACAATAACTTCAGTTTTATCTGAGTTTAAAAGCAGGAAATTAGAGGTCATCCATGTCTTTATGTCTGTAAGACAATCCTGCAGTTTAGCTAATTGGTGTGTGTCCTCTGGCTTCATGGATAGATAAAGCTGGGTATCATCTGCGTAACAATGAAAATTTAAGCAATGCCGTCTAATAATACTGCCTAAGGGAAGCATGTATAAAGCGAATAAAATTGGTCCTAGCACAGAACCTTGTGGAACTTCATAATTAACCTTAGTCTGTGAAGAAGATTCCCCATTTACATGAACAAATTGTAATCTATTAGATAAATATGATTCAAACCACTGCAGCGCAGTGCCTTTAATACCTATGGCATGCTCTAATCTCTGTAATAAAATTTTATGGTCAACAGTATCAAAAGCAGCACTGAGGTCTAACAGAACAAGCACAGAGATGAGTCCACTGTCTGAGGCCATAAGAAGATCATTTGTAACCTTCACTAATGCTGTTTCTGTACTATGATGAATTCTAAAACCTAACTGAAACTCTTCAAATAGACCATTCCTCTGCAGATGATCAGTTAGCTGTTTTACAACTACCCTTTCAAGAATTTTTGAGAGAAAAGGAAGGTTGGAGATTGGCCTATAATTAGCTAAGATAGCTGGGTCAAGTGATGGCTTTTTAAGTAATGGTTTAATTACTGCCACCTTAAAAGCCTGTGGTACATAGCCAACTAATAAGGATAGATTGATCATATTTAAGATCGAAGCATTAAATAATGGTAGGGCTTCCTTGGGCAGCCTGGTAGGAATGGGGTCTAATAGACATGTTGATGGTTTGGATGAAGTAACTAATGAAAATAACTCAGAACAATCAGAGAGAAAGAGTCTAACCAAATACCGGCATCACTGAAAGCAGCCAAAGATAACGGTACGTCTTTGGGATGGTTATGAGTAATTTTTTTCTCTAATAGTTAAAATTTTATTAGCAAAGAAAGTCATGAAGTCATTACTAGTTAAAGTTAAAGGAATACTCGGCTCAATAGAGCTCTGACTCTTTGTCAGCCTGGCTACAGTGCTGAAAAGAAACCTGGGGTTGTTCTTATTTTCTTCAATTAGTGATGAGTAGTAAGATGTCCTAGCTTTACGGAGGGCTTTTTTATAGAGCAACAGACTCTTTTTCCATAGGCACTTCCACTTCCAGACTCTTTTTCCATAGGCACTTCCACTTCCACTTACGGGTTATCTGCTTTAAGCTGCGAGTTTGTGAGTTATACCATGGAGTCAGGCACTTCTGATTTAAAGCTCTCTTTTCACTAACTACTAACTACTAACAGGGACTTAGAAGAGAGAGACCTAATGTTTAATAGACCACATTTAACTGTTTTAGTCTGTGGTGCAGTTGAAGGTGCTATATTATTTTTTCTTTTTGAATTTTTATGCTTAAATAGATTTTTGCTGGTTATTGGTGGTCTGGGAGCAGGCACCGTCTCTACGGGGATGGGGTAATGAGGGGATGGCAGGGGGAGAGAAGCTGCAGAGAGGTGTGTAAGACTACAACTCTGCTTCCTGGTCCCAACCCTGGATAGTCACGGTTTGGAGGATTTAAGAAAATTGGCCAGATTTCTAGAAATGAGAGCTGCTCCATCCAAAGTGGGATGGATGCCGTCTCTCCTAACAAGACCAGGTTTTCCCCAGAAGCTTTGTAATGTGTAAATAATTTAGAGGTGATTCAGCAAGAGGGAGTGCTTTAGTTAAGGCACGTGAAGATTACACTGTGAAGCAAATCGTTATCTAGGTAACTAGATCAATCTAACTGTGCAGATTAAACAGCTAACAGATACAGCAAAACACCGCTGTGCTCCGGAACAGGAAGTGATACAATACCGCAGTGAGAGCCAACCACCAGTAGAGGCAAGCAAGAGCTCTTCTCTAATGTGAATGCAGCTGTGAAGGCCAGCAGCAGGATGCTTCAGCTCAGCAGCCTGAACAGCGCAGATCCGTGTAACTTTCAACACTAATATTTGGGAATGTGTGTGTGTGTCAGAGTAAGTTTAATACTTTCCTGACATAATTTAATTTAATTTAATTTTACTGGCTCAATATCCAGGTCAAAATGGCATTTTAACACGTATTTTGCGAGCATTTTTCTGAGTGTGTCCAGTCGCAAATCTCCATTGAAAATGCATTAACACCCAGGTACTTCATCAATATTTTGCCCGGTTAGGAGACGTCATGTCGCTGTCCATGAAGGGCTGTTTTCGTTTCAAAGAAAAAAAAATATTATATACAGATAATATCATAAAATGCATTAAAACTGTAATCCTGCAAAGTAATCCCCATTTTTACTAAATATACCTGTAATCTGAATATGTCTTTTTTTCTGTAACTGTAGTGGAATACAGTTACCTGTTTTTTGTATCCTAATTACGTAACGCCGTTACATGTATTCCATTACTCCCCAAGCCTGCAAGTTGCCCAAAAGGGCAAAGGGACACAACTGGAAGTTCACTTTTGGCTGTTAGCCCATCTTATTTTTTTCCAAAAGTTAACTTCTCACATGAATAAGCAGTCAAGACCTCGCTGCACATTTGAGCAGCTTTTGTCACCATCTAGTGGGCAATGTGAACATTTCACTGCTTCTAGCAATTTCCTACTTGAAGCTTAAAATTCAGTAAAAAAAAAAAAAAAGGCATTTGGGGAACGCCTTGGGGTTCCCCCGGAGGAGCTGGGGGAGGTGTGTGTGGATCGGGAGGTCTGGGCGGCTTTGCTTGAGCTGTTGCCCCCGTGACCCGACTCTGGATAAAGCGGAAGAAAATGGATGGATGGATGGCATTTATAAATCTCAGAGAAATTTCTTGTTTCAGCTTGGGGTTTTCCTCTGCATCCTGAAAAGCATCCGTGTGCATGTTGCTGCTGTGCATATATATTTATTCATCAAAGTGTTGAATAATATTTGAGAGTGCTGACTACTTTTCTATTTTGTACAGAAACCAAATGATCTGCACAACGAAGGGCAGGTTGCCCGAAACGTTATGTCTTATTAAATAAAGCTTTTTTTGTATTGAAGCACTGAGGTTGTGCGGATCATTCGGTTTCTATCTTTGTATATTTTTTCTTGGTCCAGCACGCCTTTTTACATGTTTTGGATGTGCGTGTCTTCACTGCATTACACTTATTTTCTATTTTGTGTCACTTTTACCCGAGGCCAAAATATGGCCATCAGATATTGCAAAGGCCTTGCATCCATCTGCCCGTCTGTCTGTCTGTGCTCAGCATAACTCCAGTCCTATTACTGCCAGGGTCTTCAAATTCACAGGGATCATTCTTGGGACACAGACCTTGGAGAAGTTCAAAGATGGCTAACCTTGACCTATTTTAAGAGGTCACAGGGTCACATTCCCATTTTTATGCTCATACAGCCAGGGTATTTTAGCATTGAGTTATATTTAATACCTACAAAGCTTGTTCTTTGGGAAAAAAAATTACATGCCACCTTTTTTCAAATGTTATTGTTATTACATTGTCAGTTGATTATCTGAGGTGCTGTTTTTTTATTTTTAGAACTTGAGTCTTAATTGATTTTATACAGCACTCTGGTCCAATTCTCAGGCAAAACAAACAATCTTTCTTTCTTTTTCCTGAAGACACAGGATTTTTCTCTTCTGTTCTGAGGAAGGAAAGGGCTTTACATTCCTTCTTAAGTTGGCATTAGACGCTTCCTGTTTACTTGTGAACTGGCATTGCTGCTTCAGAAAATAATATATTTTTTTGTAAACAATACAAAGTGACATTACATTAAAACTTTTTTGTTTAAGGCTGCAACTAACAATTACTTTGTCAGTTACTTTCAAAATTATTTTGATATATGAAATTAGAAACTTGGCTTTGAAATTTGGTTTTAAAACAAAAAGAGATGTCAAAGATTTAATTTTGTTTATAACATCACGGTTTAAGGGCCACTAAATATCATGGCCTGTGGGCCAAATCAAAATTTACACTCCGAAATATTGTCTTGACATGGTCTTACATTTGCACTGCTGTATAATCTTTATAATGCATTGTTGGAGATATGAAGGAAATCTAACTCATGGTTGCTAATATTTTGGTTGGGGGGGGACCTATATTTCTATAAAATTGCCAGAGCGCCACCTATCTGCATTTATCTGAAGTTAGACCTTACTTGTGTGAAGTGCCTTGAGGCAGCTTGTTGTGATTTGGCGCTGTATAAATAAATGAAAATGAAATGAAATAAACAAGTAAGACTGTATATGGCAGATTTTCTCTTATAATATAATTTTCTCCTCTGAATTTTGAAAAATGACAGGAAAACTAAACTGTCCTGCACAGGGTTTTGTTTGTGCTTGCAAGAGCTTTTGGCTTCTTCTTATAGATGGGGCATGTCATGAAGAGAGATAATCTCTGTTCTCTTACTGTGTTATTATCAACAATACTATAATTTCTTTTGCTCCAAACTGCCTTCTGTTGTTGCCAGTAGTAATTATGGTGTGTTTGATGGCCTTAACCGCCCAAATGCCATCATTACTGCACTTCCCCACCACTTTACCTAATGCCTACATATGATTCAGACATTCATTTGCTCGTTTTGTTTATTTTGTCTTTTTCATTTGCTCTTTTTATGCTCCACCTCTGTACATCTTGAACAGCTTAAATATTTTTCACTAGCCTCTGTCCTGAGCCCCTTCTTCCACACGGTAACCACCAGCCCCCCACTGGCACCTCTTTAGCCTTTCTACCAAATCTTGGCATTTCCTATCTGCCGTCACCAAACTTGTTATTAATACTGGGCCTAATCGCTGCTAGAAATAGACCCGTGGAATTAGCAGTGAGCCCACACAAACAAGCTGAAAACACCCCACTCATGATCAAGGCTGCTGCAGCATTGGCCAGCGTCCGCTGCCTCCACCAGTACCTTGGATTTTGATGGGCTTTGCTCAAGAAGAGGAGTGAGAGGTACTCTTGGCATCCACCAGGGGCTAAAGGATGTAATACCAATAGAAGACTGCAAATGGGAAGAGTGGGTGAGTGGCACCATTTTTGTTTGTGACTGTAGGTGGTGCTGGGAATGTAGCCATGTTGGCAGACAATGGATTGGCCATGATGTGGTTTATTACTGGTGATTATGACAGCAAATCAAAGCCTCATATATTCAATCAATCAATCAACTTTTTTCTTATATAGCGCCAAATCACAACAAACAGTTGCCCCAAGGCGCTCCACATTGCAAGGCAAGGCCATACAATAATTATGAAAAACCCCAACGGTCAAAACGACCCCCTATGAGCAAGCACTTGGCCACAGTGGGAAGGAAAAACTCCCTTTTAACAGGAAGAAACCTCCAGCAGAACCAGGCTCAGGGAGGGGCAGTCTTCTGCTGAGACTGGTTGGGGCTGAGGGAAAGAACCAGGAAAAAGAGATCGATCACTAATAATTAAATGCAGAGTGATGCATACGGAGCAAAAAGAGAAAGAAACAGTGCATCATGGGAACCCCCCCACAGTCTACGTCTAAAGCAACATAACCAAGGGATGGTCCAGGGTCACCCGATCCAGCCCTAACTATAAGCCTTAGCGAAAAGGAAAGTTTTAAGCCTAATCTTAAAAGTAGAGAGGGTATCTGTCTCCCTGATCTGAATTGGGAGCTGGTTCCACAGGAGAGGAGCCTGAAAGCTGAAGGCTCTGCCTCCCATTCTACTCTTACAAACCCTAGGAACTACAAGTAAGCCCGCAGTCTGAGAGCGAAGCGCTCTAATGGGGTAATATGGTACTACGAGGTCTCTAAGATAAGATGGGACCTGATTATTCAAAATCTTATAAGTAAGAAGAAGAATTTTAAATTCTATTCTAGCATTAACAGGAAGCCAATGAAGGGAGGCCAACACGGGTGAGATATGCTCTCTCCTGCTAGTCCCCGTCAGTACTCTAGCTGCAGCATTCTGAACCAACTGAAGGCTTTTTAGGGAACTTTTAGGACAACCTGATAATAATGAATTACAATAGTCCAGCCTAGAGGAAATAAATGCATGAATTAGTTTTTCAGCATCACTCTGAGACAAGACCTTTCTGATTTTAGAGATATTGCGTAAATGCAAAAAGGCAGTCCTACATATTTGTTTAATATGCGCTTTGAATGACATATCCTGATCAAAAATAACTCCAAGATTTCTCACAGTATTACTAGAGATCAGGGAAATGCCATCCAGAGTAACGATCTGGTTAGACACCATGCTTCTAAGATTTGTGGGGCCAAGTACAATAACTTCAGTTTTATCTGAGTTTAAAAGCAGGAAATTAGAGGTCATCCATGTCTTTATGTCTGTAAGACAATCCTGCAGTTTAGCTAATTGGTGTGTATTCTCTGGCTTCATGGATAGATAAAGCTGGGTATCATCTGCGTAACAATGAAAATTTAAGCAATACCGTCTAATAATACTGCCTAAGGGAAGCATGTATAAAGTGAATAAAATTGGTCCTAGCACAGAACCTTGTAGAACTCCATAATTAACTTTAGTCTGTGAAGAAGATTCCCCATTTACATGAACAAACTGTAATCTATTAGACAAATATGATTCAAACCACCGCAGCGCAATGCCTTTAATACCTATGACATGCTCTAATCTCTGTAATAAAATTTTATGGTCAACAGTAAGGGGATTAATTTGTTGAGTGCAGATGCCCCCAGTTTTGTGTCAGAGAAAAGCAGGAATCATTTGTTTGACATGAGAGAGATTAACCTGTAACACTAACAAAAGCAGAATTCTTTAACCCACCACCTTCTACTGCTTTCCTGTTTTAACCTGTTTAAACACTGCTTAAAATGTTCAAATATTATTGTATGTCCTGATTAAGTATTGACCAATTAAATAATGTGGCATCTGTCTTCAGATGAGGTAGATCAGTGGTAACAAAGTTGCACCGCCACCCAAGAGACAACAGTTAAATTTCACATGAACTGCAAGGGGCGACTGAGATGCTTTCATTCGTGCCTGGTTCTCCATCTTATGCATTCTGAGAAACCAACATTTCTCAATGTCAGGCTCAAAATGTCTCAGTCACTCCTCGTACCTTTCTGTGTCCTTGGAAAAGACACTTCATCTGAATTGTTCCAGTCCACCTCAAGCCATGGCAGGGAGTAAGCACTGGTATAGCATGCTGTTGCATCCATATCACCACAGAACCATTTCCATTTTGGGTGCATTTTACAGCTGGTGCATTCCCACCGGGAAGATAGGTGAAAGTTGGGCTTGTTCTTGGACTTTTCAACCACTGGAGTGCCCAACACTGAGGCATTTGTGTGCTGCATTATGTCCAGAGAAATGAGCTGCATGGCCGAAAAGTTGGACGAGATGTACAAGTTGGACCAGAGGTACAATGCAGTGCCAGTAACACTTCTCACTTGCACTCACTAAACTATTCATTTAACAGAAAGCCATTCCATTGCTACCCAAGAATCCTCCAAAGAGACCAAAGGAATCCAGTCTTCATCTTAGGTCACTGCAAGTCTCATGGCCATACAGAGGAAGCACCAGGACCCTAAAGACATGCACCTTCATTCTCCTACAAAACTAATGTGATTGCCAGAGACCTCTATGTAGTAACCCCAAGACTCCACAAACCCCCAGTCCACCAGGATGTAAATGGATACCAGCACTTGCACTTATTTAATGGTGTAGCTTCCTCTCCCAAACATTCAAATACCAAGTCCTGTTGTCATGACTCTGCTGAAAACATCCTAACAGCAAACAGAATCACAGTGCTTTAAGTGCTTTTGTCAACTATATTTCACAGCTTTTTCACTCAGCTTCTGAAGTTTTGAAGATTAATGGACATATCAGATGTTCCCCTCTCTGAAATAGATTCAGCAGCCTTTTCTGCATTGATCTTTTCTGGATCAAAGGCACAATACTCTCAAATGTTCAAACTCTGGATATGCTAATGGTAACACTTCAAATATGATACACTGATACTAAAAATCTGCAAGTGCTAGAATTCTTCAAAGAAGAGCATTATTCTGTTTTTGAAGTCTTTGGAAAGTGGGGAAGACAAATGTAGCAGATGAACAAAAATGTCTCTACCACTGTTGTCTTCAAACATGTAAAATACATCCTCTGTTGCTTGTTAAAGTTTGAGGGAGGCATTTTGAAAAAGCCAAACTTTAAATGTACTTTTTCAGTTTTGCACTCCTGCATGAGATATACAAGCTGAACCTGTCAACATGTGCAGCAAAATGAAAATCAAGGCAATCTCTAACTCACATAGTCACAGTGTTGCCACAGTTACTTTGATAAAGTAATCCAATTACTGATTACTGATTACTCCTTGAAAAAGTAACTTAGTTACTTTACTGATTACTCAATTGTAAACGTAACTAAGTTAGATTACTAGTTACTTTTTTAGTTACTTTCCCCAGCTGTCGACAACAACCCTCTGCCACCTCAACATGACAATGACACTTGTTTTGCCAAAACTCACTTTATAGTCATCCTTTCTTGACTTCAATGAAAATAAATACTTGTTTTATAAAAAGTAAAATAAAGACCTCTTTCTTGACCTCATATTTAACTGTTGACAGCACTGTAACAGTAAAACTTGCAATTTCTAACCTACATTGTTTATAAATGTAACTATTAAATTCTTTATAACATTTTTCTAACATTTAAATTCTCTGTAAACATTTTACTTGTCGAAATTATTATTATTATTATAAGTAGTATTAGTAGTTGTAGTAAAAAAGGCTTCAAAACTGGACCTTTAATCTAGGGGTGTTGTGGGGGGGCACATCCTTGCCCCAATGCCCCCATTCCATCTGGATTCGCCCCTGCTTTGGCGTTTGAGCACAAAGAATGGATAACATTTATTTATGCAGAAAACATGACCAGATTTACAGGTAAGAAAGTTTTATTGCGTTTTCACATCATGTGGTCCTCAGAAAGAGAGTTTAGGTGCATTTAAGTGGAAAATAGTTAGTTGTTGACGCGTCGCAGAGGATCAGCTGTTTTTAACGAGCAGATACGGAGCGGCTCAGCTCAGAATTCTAAATAAAGGAGAAAAAAACATTATAATGTCTTTGTAAAGCTCAGTGCAGGTGTGCTGTTGTCACTGCGCTTTAAGAGGTGAGGACGAGTTGTAGCTGTTGCAGAAAACCGCAGATGAAAAGCTCACAGCTCGCTTAAAGTGGGCAGTGCTAGTGACCCCCTGCCCACGGACCAAGTTTAATGCTGCTATCGACCCACAATGCAAAAATAATAGTAACGCACAGTGACTTGGAGAAGTAACTTTAATCTGATTACTGGCTTGGAAAGATTAACGCGTTAGATTACTCATTACTAAAAAAAGTGGTCAGATTAGAGTAACACATTACTAAGTAACGCGTTACCGGCATCACTGGTCGCAATGTCATCACAGTGTTTCCGCAGGTACTAATTGCTGAAGGTGTGAAAAACAGATGGACATTATTTATTCAATATAGTCATGGGGAACAGACAATTCTTTATTACAGACAGAACGACCCATTATACACTTACATACAATCTAAAAAGTAATTCAGTGGCTTTGTATATATCACAGTACAAAACAGCTATACTGAGTTAATAAAATCTCTGAAATACATTCAGTTGATTGTCTGAGTTGGATATACAAACAGAAATGCCTAAAAATGTAACAATTCATTTTATCTTAACTTTACATTTATTATTTTTTGAGTTTATTTCACTTAAATAAATTAGCATTTGCTTAACAAATTATATTTTATGACGTTTACTTAATTTGTTTGGTAAAATTCATTCAAAATATTTGGAAATGACTAATATACTTTATATTTTTACTTAGATTTACAAGATCATGAAGTATATTTAAATGATTTCACAGCCTTTTTAATTTACTCAATATTTTTAAGGTTAAATGTTGCACCAAAACAATTGAGCAGAACACATTAACATTTTTTAGATTGTAGGATGGGAAACTACCACCTAACCAATTTGGACATACTTCTTTCCTGTCCTTGGATCCTGATATTTACAGATGACACATACACTTTCCGTACATATGGCACAAAAATTTCTATTTTGCAATGGCAGACTTTTTCAGCTCCTGATACTTCAAGGGTAACTCTGTTATCATGGTTTTGCTGGATCTAATGGCTGCCTTTGACACGACACATCACTTGGTGGGCATTGGTGGTATCATGTTTATCGTGTTTGTATGGTTCCGGTCCTATCTGACAGACAGGTCATTTTCTGTGTATGTTGATGGCTTTGAATCTTCTGTAGTCCCTTTGGCATGCGGCATCCCATGGGGCTCTATTTCGAGGCCTCTGTTGTTTTCTTTATATTTACTGCCTCTGGGGACAATTCTCAGAAGACATGGTATCTTATTCCACTGCTAGGCAGATGATTGCCAGATTTATTTGCCGGTGGTTCAGAGGGATGGCCAGTCTTTAAAATGGCTCCTGGCGTGTTTAGAAGATATTAAAGCCTGGCTTGCCCTGAATTTTCTAAGTTTTAATGAAAAGCAAACAGAGGTGAAGGTTTTTTAACGTAGTACGCTTTGCAAGTCCTCCTCGGTTGTTTTGGGACCCCTGGAGGCATATTTTAAACCTGTTATTCTTAATCTCGGTTTTAAGATGGATCGTGGTCTTAAATTGGACAGACAAATTGCAGCAGTGGTGAAATCTGGTTTTTATCACTTGCGGAGCTTGCCAACATTGAAAACTTTTCTTTCCAGGCAACATTTCGAGATGGTCATTCACCCTTTTGTATCATCTTGTCTGCATTACTGCAATTCGCTTTATGCGGGAGTAAATCAGACAATTCTCTCCCGTCTGCAGTTGGTCCAGAATGCTGCAGCGTGGCTTCTGACGGGAGCATGGAGGAGCAAGCATACGACAACTGTCCTGGCCGCACTTCATTGGTTGCTGGTTCATTTTAGGGTCCAATTTAAAATTCTTATGTTCATTTTTAAGTCTCTCCACGGTAAAGCTCCGTCATACCTATCTGGGCTTCTTCAGCCTTATGCACCAAGTCGGTCTCTCAGGTCAGCTGACCAGTTGTTCCTGCTGGTGTCCAGGTCAAACAGAAAGCTCAGCGGGGACAGGCCTTTGTCTGTCGTTGCTCCCAAACTGTGGAACAGTCTGCCTCTGGGTGTTAGGGAGGCACCCTCATTGGCCATTTTTAAAGTTCGTTTAAAAACCTATTTTTATTCCTTGGCTTTTGGCACAAACGAGGTTTAGTTTGATAATATTTTAAGTTGCATTTTACTAGTTCTTATTTGCACTTTATTGTATGTTACCTTGTCTCATGTTTTGAGTGTACAGCACTTTGTGTCAGCGCTGGCTGTCTTAAGGTGCTTTATAAATAAAGCTGGTATGGTATGGTATGGTTCATAAATGTGTATTTGTACAATGCCATGGCCTCTTGGGCACCAATGCAAATTTTCCTGTGTGTCTGCTATATTCTTGGAATTTTTGTGGGAAGTTGTTCTTCTTTGATTAGAAAGCTCCAGCTGCCTCTTGGGATAGCAAAGTGCAGTCCGTTTGCAGACTACTGAGGTAGTAGATCATCCGGGTACCGTTCGATTCCTACTGTGCCTAATGAGTAGCACAGCACATCCTCACAACATGAATGATTGAAACATATCCATCATTTTCTTGTGTTTGCCAGAAGGAAAATTTACAGTTTCTGCTGTCTGTGTGCACCAACAATTAAACTCAACTGTTTTTACTGCTAACTCCACCTTGCCGATGTTAACATGGTACATCTCCTGATCGAATGACGGGTGGCGCTCTTCAAATGCTGGTCTCATCGTACAGTACCCCAGGAAAGGCAGCGCCATCCTAACCTCAGGTACATGATTACATTTGTGGATATTAATTGCAATTATTTTCCATGCAGCTTGCAAGCAGACAAGGCTATATCACGCCTAAAACATTAGTGCCGGTGCATTCAGGTAAAATGCGCATTGCGATTGCACATTAATCAGAAACTTTTTTTTACACAAAATCTCAACAAACTTCATAACAGAATATCAGTCTATGTGGGCATTTGATCCCATCCACTGCCAGAAAAAACAGCAAAGGAAACCCTTCACAGACTCCCTGTAGGTGGTGAACCCACCTGGAGGTGGCACCATTTTGTTTTTTCAGGCTGAACCCAACCGAGTCCCACAGCTGGAGACTCAGTCACCAGGCACCCCGCCCTCCCACCAGGAGGAGGCCCTGATATCCCTAATCCAGAAGAGGTGGCTCCATCTCTGTGTCTGTCATGACTCCAATAGCGCCTATAGGACCATATAGACCGGTAGACCCTTTATATCATAAAGGGTCTACAGGAGCCGGTGTAACAGTATATCTCCCCCCCCCCAACAGGCAACATTCCTACAGGGCAGCACTGATTAACCCAAACCTTGATAAGGCCCAATGAGGAACAGCAAACTTTAAACTCTATATTTCATGGATGTTTTATTGTCCCAGATGAAGCAGTTTGATTGACGGTGAATGATATTGGTATTCTTTCCGTATGTATCTATAGCTATCTAGAATAGTAATAAAGTATTTCCTATTCTGAAGTATCTTTAAATCCCCCTTCCAAATATACTCTACAACTGGACCTAATTGACAACCTGAAATATATGAAAGCTTGGGACTCCGACGAGGGCGGTCGCATCTCCTCCACTCTCCCTTATCCCCCATCACTTACCCCATCCCGGCCACCCCTTCCCCCTCCGGGGGCTGCACGGTTTTTAAGCTGCGGCAGGTCCCCGTTCCCCCCAAGCTAGCGGCGACGCGACTCCAGTTGCAGCGGCCTTCACCCACTTTACCTCAATTCGGATGATGGACTGCTTCAAGTTTAGTGCACAGAAACAATGTCAAATGTATATGTGTTGTCTTTAATTTTGATGTGTGCCATTATTATGGTAAACAAGTAATAATTGTGGATTAATTGCTGTATCTTGTCTGAGGTAACTGGAGTGTAAATGTAATTGCCCTTTTTTGGGATCAATAAAGTTGTCTGAAGTCTGATGTGTAATCATAAAATATTATTAATTTGCTGTATTACACAACATGTTTTACTGTAATCTGAAGTTTGACCTAATTTAGGTGACATTTGGCCTCAAACGAAACCCAGAAGGTCAAGGTCAATCACATGTCCCAGGTAATGGCGTATGGGCCTATCACTATGTTCATGCCAAATTTGGAGGAAAAATTTCAAAAATTGCAACCAGAAAAGTTGTTTAGTTGAATTTAGTGTTTGACTTTCCTGTGACCTTGACCTTCGACCTTGAGCTTGATCCTTTTGTGTACTGAAAGATACTTTACTTGCAAGTTATAGGTGAAAAATGCAATGGTTACAAACAAACAAACATACAAAACAAAAAAACAAACATACATCATAACAAACATATCTTGCAAGATATCCGGGGGGGGAAGTGAATGAATGAATGAAGTTTATTCGGTGCACACACACACACACACACACACACACACACACACACACACACACACACACACACACACACACACACACACACACACACTTAACAAAAGAATCTCTTATAATACAAAGCAAAAGAAAAGAAAACAAAAAGTCAAACAATTTCCCAGTTTTGTGCGGCCGAAAGGGTGAAGGCTGAAGCAAAAGCTTCTAAAAAGTTTATAAAGCTTTTAAAGTTACAACGTTATCGAGGGGGGAAGATAAACTGTTACACTGGCTCCTTTCACAATGAAAGATGCCAACTGAGGTGGGTCAGGCATCTGGGGAGGACACCCCCTGGTCGTCTACCGAGGGAGGTCTTTCAGACACATTCAACTGGGAGGGATGTAGGATGAGTTGCTCCATCTGCTGGCGTCACGATTTTCACCCGGATAAGTGGCATAAAATGAATGAATCAATAAATGAAAAAATTTCAACATGCAGGTTGTTATGATTAAAAAACAGTCTCACTAAACTCATTACCCCATCCCCGTAGAGACGGTGCCTGCTCCCAGACTACCAATAACCAGCAAAAATCTATTTAAGCATAAAAATTCAAAAAGAAAAAATAATATAGCACCTTCAACTGCACCACAGACTAAAACAGTTAAATGTGGTCTATTAAACATTAGGTCTCTTTCTTCTAAGTCCCTGTTGGTAAATGATATAATAATTGATCAACATATTGATTTATTCTGCCTAACAGAAACCTGGTTACAGCAGGATGAATATGTTAGTTTAAATGAGTCAACACCCCCGAGTCACACTAACTGTCAGAATGCTCGTAGCACGGGCCGAGGCGGAGGATTAGCAGCAATCTTCCATTCCAGCTTATTAATTAATCAAAAACCCAGACAGAGCTTTAATTCATTTGAAAGCTTGTCTCTTAGTCTTGTCCATCCAAATTGGAAGTCCCAAAAAACAGTTTTATTTGTTATTATCTATCGTCCACCTGGTCGTTACTGTGAGTTTCTCTGTGAATTTTCAGACCTTTTGTCTGACTTAGTGCTTAGCTCAGATAAGATAATTATAGTGGGCGATTTTAACATCCACACAGATGCTGAGAATGACAGCCTCAACACTGCATTTAATCTATTATTAGACTCTATTGGCTTTGCTCAAAAAGTAAATGAGTCCACCCACCACTTTAATCATATCTTAGATCTTGTTCTGACTTATGGTATGGAAATTGAAGACTTAACAGTATTCCCTGAAAACTCCCTTCTGTCTGATCATTTCTTAATAACATTTACATTTACTATGATGGACTACCCAGCAGTGGGGAATAAGTTTCATTACACTAGAAGTCTTTCAGAAAGCGCTGTAACTAGGTTTAAGGATATGATTCCTTCTTTATGTTCTCTAATGCCATATAACAACACAGTGCAGAGTAGCTACCTAAACTCTGTAAGGGAGATAGAGTATCTCGTCAATAGTTTTACATCCTCATTGAAGACAGCTTTGGATGCTGTAGCTCCTCTGAAAAAGAGAGCTTTAAATCAGAAGTGTCTGACTCCATGGTATAACTCTCAAACTCGTAGCTTAAAGCAGATAACCCGTAAGTTGGAGAGGAAATGGCGTCTCACTAATTTAGAAGATCTTCACTTAGCCTGGAAAAAGAGTCTGTTGCTCTATAAAAAAGCCCTTCGTAAAGCTAGGACATCTTTCTACTCATCACTAATTGAAGAAAATAAGAACAACCCCAGGTTTCTTTTCAGCACTGTAGCCAGGCTGACAAAGAGTCAGAGCTCTATTGAGCTGAGTATTCCATTAACTTTAACTAGTAATGAGTTCATGACTTTCTTTGCTAACAAAATTTTAACTATTAGAGAAAAAATTACTCATAACCATCCCAAAGACGTATCGTTATCTTTGGCTGCTTTCAGTGATGCCGGTATTTGGTTAGACTCTTTCTCTCCGATTGTTCTGTCTGAGTTATTTTCATTAGTTACTTCATCCAAACCATCAACATGTTTATTAGACCCCATTCCTACCAGGCTGCTCAAGGAAGCCCTACCATTATTTAATGCTTCGATCTTAAATATGATCAATCTATCTTTGTTAGTTGGCTATGTACCACAGGCTTTTAAGGTGGCAGTAATTAAACCATTACTTAAAAAGCCATCACTTGACCCAGCTATCTTAGCTAATTATAGGCCAATCTCCAACCTTCCTTTTCTCTCAAAAATTCTTGAAAGGGTAGTTGTAAAACAGCTAACTGATCATCTGCAGAGGAATGGTCTATTTGAAGAGTTTCAGTCAGGTTTTAGAATTCATCATAGTACAGAAACAGCATTAGTGAAGGTTACAAATGATCTTCTTATGGCCTCGGACAGTGGACTCATCTCTGTGCTTGTTCTGTTAGACCTCAGTGCTGCTTTTGATACTGTTGACCATAAAATTTTATTACAGAGATTAGAGCATGCCATAGGTATTAAAGGCACTGCGCTGCGGTGGTTTGAATCATATTTGTCTAATAGATTACAATTTGTTCATGTAAATGGGGAATCTTCTTCACAGACTAAAGTTAATTATGGAGTTCCACAAGGTTCTGTGCTAGGACCAATTTTATTCACTTTATATATGCTTCCCTTAGGCAGTATTATTAGACGGTATTGCTTAAATTTTCATTGTTACGCAGATGATACCCAGCTTTATCTATCCATGAAGCCAGACGACACACACCAATTAGCTAAACTGCAGGATTGTCTTACAGACATAAAGACATGGATGACCTCTAATTTCCTGCTTTTAAACTCAGATAAAACTGAAGTTATTGTACTTGGCCCCACAAATCTTAGAAACATGGTGTCTAACCAGATCCTTACTCTGGATGGCATTACCCTGACCTCTAGTAATACTGTGAGAAATCTTGGAGTCATTTTTGATCAGGATATGTCATTCAAAGCGCATATTAAACAAATATGTAGGACTGCTTTTTTGCATTTACGCAATATCTCTAAAATCAGAAAGGTCTTGTCTCAGAGTGATGCTGAAAAACTAATTCATGCATTTATTTCCTCTAGGCTGGACTATTGTAATTCATTATTATCAGGTTGTCCTAAAAGTTCCCTAAAAAGCCTTCAGTTAATTCAAAATGCTGCAGCTAGAGTGCTGACGGGGAATAGAAGGAGAGAGCATATCTCACCCATATTGGCCTCTCTTCATTGGCTTCCTGTTAATTCTAGAATAGAATTTAAAATTCTTCTTCTTACTTATAAGGTTTTGAATAATCAGGTCCCATCTTATCTTAGGGACCTCGTAGTACCATATCACCCCAATAGAGCGCTTCGCTCTCAGACTGCAGGCTTACTTGTAGTTCCTAGGGTTTGTAAGAGTAGAATGGGAGGCAGAGCCTTCAGCTTTCAGGCTCCTCTCCTGTGGAACCAGCTCCCAATTCAGATCAGGGAGACAGACACCCTCTCTACTTTTAAGATTAGGCTTAAAACTTTCCTTTTTGCTAAAGCTTATAGTTAGGGCTGGATCAGGTGACCCTGAACCATCCCTTAGTTATGCTGCTATAGACGTAGACTGCTGGGGGGTTCCCATGATGCACTGGTGTTTCTTTCTCTTTTTGCTCTGTATGCACCACTCTGCATTTAATCATTAGTGATCGATCTCTGCTCCCCTCCACAGCATGTCTTTTTCCTGGTTCTCTCCCTCAGCCCCAACCAGTCCCAGCAGAAGACTGCCCCTCCCTGAGCCTGGTTCTGCTGGAGGTTTCTTCCTGTTAAAAGGGAGTTTTTCCTTCCCACTGTAGCCAAGTGCTTGCTCACAGGGGGTCGTTTTGACCGTTGGGGTTTTACATCATTATTGTATGGCCTTGCCTTACAATATAAAGCGCCTTGGGGCAACTGTTTGTTGTGATTTGGCGCTATATAAAAAAAAAAATTGATTGATTGATTGACTAAACAAAAGATGCCCTTCAGTGAATTTATTGGCCAACACTAAACCAACAGCACGCCACGGTACAACTTACCGGCAGTGGACGCTGAGTGCGTGTAACAGGACCGCCTTTATGCTCCTCGTTTTCTAACTGATGCACACACTCAAAGCGCCTTACAGAGATGCCTCACATTCACTCATTCACACACTCACACTTGTATGAGTTGGTACGACAGGTATTGTTTCAGGACAGTTGTTTGGCACATGGAACTTACAGCAGGGTCCTTTGCGCAGCACCTTGATGCGCCGTTGCATGTTGCACTGAGCTTTCTCCAGCTCACACTCGTTAGTGTAGGTCGACGAGTCCGAGCCGCAAACCGGTGCCACCAAGGACGGACAATCCACCCTCTTACAAACACACTCAGCTTTCCCTGGGTCGCTTAGGTCACGTTCGCAGACGGCGCCAAAGCCACACAACATCCCTCTGCAGCCTACAGAAAGGAAGAGAAAGAGGGAGGAGTTTATTCAGAATGCCACTAAGCAAATCACAGTTAAGTCCAAAAATGAATCAGAACTGCAATGAAAATTTATGCTGTAACGTCCGCTCAGGTTCACCTTGATGTCTGTCAGCTGTAACATTACGCACAAAATCAAATCAAGCTTTAAATGTTTCTCTGCTGTACAGCAAGCAGATGTTTTTAATTTATTTAGGGAGATTCTGTCAGTGTTTGCTTGCTGTGCTTCCTCAATTGGAGAATTTAATATGAACAGCTTCAATGTTAGAAATTTGAAATGTCAGCAACAAGACTAAAATCAATCTGCAGGCAGCTCATCAGCCTGGTGGAGGGCTTCTGCTCACCCCCTGAAGAGACTGGAGCCTTTGAAACATCAATGATCCACCGTGCAGGAAAACATGAGGGGACGGCAGCATGAAGACAACCCAAGGTCAGCCAAAACTTCAAGGTCTCACAAGCTGAGGAACAACACGTCCGGAGACTTTCATCCTCAACTTCCCACCGGCTCAGCAGCTTTGATCACACTTACAACAGCAAACTCCAAACTTTGTCAGAGGCTGCCAAATGCACAAACCAAACAAGGTGGACATATCGGCTTGTTAGAGAACAACTGAGCGGTGGTTTGACAGATACAGCCGCTGTGACGCTGTTCCCACTGTGTGGGCTTTAGGGAAGCTAGCTGCTGTGGCGTCCTTCCTTCAAACTGGGGTGTTAAAAGAGATGGTGAACTCTCAAAGGGAGGCTACCATAGAGGTCTGTGACATCATCAGTATGTTTTCAGAAAAGTGGATTTGTAGCTCAAATTGGACGAGTCAAGATGTCACCATCTTGGCACTGTGTGACTCCGCCCATCTACTGGTCAACCCATAAATATGTAAAGGAGTGAAGCACGGGCAAGACCAATGTGACTTTGGTGGAACAAATGAAGCCAAAACACACTCACCTATCTTGAGGTTACAAAGCTATCAAGGCTGATGCCTTCATTGGAACTGAGGTTGTAATACTAAAATTTCACTCAAGGGAAATACTGTAGCACTGACTTCTTCAATGTTAATACAATTAATTGCAGAGAAAGCTATTACTATTTCAAATATTTGCAATAAAAAAATGTAATCTGTTAAATAATGTTGAATAATGATGCTTAAAATTGAAAGACTGTATTGTAAAAAGGGACAGAAAATATAAGACTTGTTCTTCCCTCTGCTCCTTTTCATTCAATGTCTTGTAATATATTCATTTCTGTTTTTTCTGTTTTTCTTTTAAATGAATGAAATAAATATTGAAAAAAAAATTCTCAGAAACTACAAACAGTGTTGAGTCTACAGCACCTAGCAGTCTCTGCTAACGGGACATTTGACCTGGCACACCAGCTGTCACTTAAAATGACTCCTCCCTAATTATTCAACTTATATCTTAAATGAATGAGCTACATAAAAAAAATCTCCCACCCCTCCTTGTTACACTTGTCATGAATGAGTACGCTAGTTATTTTGCCTTTAAACATGTTTATTTTGCTGTAAAGTTGAACATTTTAACATGGGCTACTCTGAGGATTGACTCACTTTTGGGGCCAGCCTCTAGTGGCCATTTACGGAAACACGGGTTTTGGCACTTCCATGTGGGCTTCTTTTTTAGCACTGGAGGTTGCTCCATGGAGGCAGCATGATTGAAAGTTGCTGTACATAAGTAAGTCAGTCTTTTCGGCTGCTCCCTTGTCAGGTCCATAAAATTATGGACATTAACAAACATTTGTTTATTCTCCCGCGAATATTAGTGCTAAATCAAATGAATGAATATGAGCTGAAAAGGCAGCATTCCAGCCTTAAAGTAAGTGGATACACATCCCAGGTTGATGAGAGGTGTAGGAACTTTGAGTGTGATCTCCTCTGTTTCAAAAGAATGGTATAATTGCTGCACAGCTGTTTCATGGCCAGGTGTGTGTTTGCTCCCTCATTATTTCATTTACCAGTAAGCAGATAAAAGCTATGATGTTGATTTGAAGTGTTAATTTGCATTTTTAATCTTATTATGTTAACTGTCAATACACCCTCATTGCTGAAGGGCCTTGGTTCCATTTGAGGGGGCAAACAGCTCTACCTGGTAACGTGATTCGACAATTCTGTATTAATTTTCATGATGCAGACTTTCTGTTCTAGTTGGCTCCCACCAACAGTGTTGACCTTATCAGCCTAGGTTTTGGAAATGAAAGAAACTCCCCATTTTAAAAGCTCCATATTGTGTTTAGATTTATTTGTTTTTAATTATAAATCTAAGGATAAAATCACCCCTTTTACTGAGAGATTCCTTTATATCCCTGTCACACTTAGCATGAATGAGGCCGAATGACGATTTGAACCACACTATGCATGTGTCGAGGTGCATTAGGAAACGTCGGATAGCATTTGCACAGCAGTTAAACAGGTGGGCACAGTCGTGCGGTTGCCAATAATGTCGGAATGCCCGTCACACTAGAGACCGAATGAGCCCAAATGCCGACTGAATTAAAGCTCGACTGCCATTCGGCCAAAGTTGTGGCACATTGGAACACTGACTGCAACCCACACAGTCAGGCGCATTCACACGGCTAGGCCGAATGTAGAGCACTTGCACCCAACTGTCGAGGTGGAAAATGCTCGAACGGCGGTTGAAGTGCAGTCAGACTGCAGTCTCAGCATTCGAAACACTTGAATGGGATCGGTTGATATACCTCAATGGCCAGCCAATACAGAACCCGGCCAAATGCCCTGGATCTGGCACAAATGCACCTGAGTGCCCCCAATGTCCCAAGTGGGGGTCGTATGCAACACCAAAGCGAGCCAAATGTCCCAAGTGCCCCCTCCAATGTAACACAATTTTACAAGATTTTATTGAAGAGGAACCAGGAACAATTTGTGTGAAAGTCATGATTTTATTGGTTTGAAAAAACTATGGGAAAGATGTGGAAGTCTGAGTGAAACAGGGCATGAAGGCTACAGTGCTGGAGTAGGAACTTGACCTAGATCTTCAAAGGATGCATCCTTGCTTCAAATGAAATACCAGGAAATTTATAGAGAGGTCAGTGTTCATCGTACTCTGACCCAATTTTTGGCCCTGTGACCTTCAAAACTAGGTGATGGCTATTTATCATTAAACATGACCTCAAGCTTCAAGAGTTGCATCCTTGCTCCCAATTTGATCAACTCTCTCTTATTTCTTTGGAAAGCTATTGGGAGGACAGTGTTGTGGATATTTTTGGCCCTGTGACCTTCAAAATTTGGTCACGGTCAGGCGTCATTGAAGGTGACTGAGACCTTGAAGGGATGCATGTTTGCTGCAAATTTGTTGAACCTCTCTGAAATTCTTGGAAAGTTATTGAGAGTACAGTCTTCAGCACACACAGACACCAATTTTGGCTCTGTGACGTTCAATATTAGGTCAAAATCACTCATTGTCAAACCTGACTGACACCTTCAAGGGATGCATCTCTGCTCCAAATTTGTTATATGTGTTCAAAATCTATGATGGAGGGACAAAAAGAAACAATCAAGACATCAATGACAGCTCTGAAGGAGTTACAGACTTTTGTAGCTGTGAATGGAAAAACTGCATTAGAGTGAAGCCATCAGTCCACGCCTTAACGACTAATCTTTACAGGAAATTAATGAGGTTGAATCAAAGCCGGAAAACTCCAACTTGACTTTAATTACTCATTTTTCTGGAAAGCAACTTTTCATTCTTCATACTGGCACGACAGATTCATAGCTTCTTTCTTCAGAACTGAAATTGATCCTCTACAATACACTGTTTGGAGTCTTCCTGATTCTAGGAAATAAAAATAATCATTGTTTATGTCAGGACTTTAAAAAAAATGAATCTGCTTTTGCTGTGACAGTTTTATTCTGCTGGTCGTCCACTCAAAAGCTACGAACAGGAGAAAACAACTGTGCATCAGGAAAGTTCCTTGTCTGATGTCCGCTCAAAGATTTGAGGATGTACACAACTTTCAGACGGGCATCAACTGACAAGGAACACATTTAATGAGTGAAAAAAGAATTGGTAGATGATAACAACAGACACAAACAGGTGATTTATTTGTGAAATAGGTGTTCCAACAAATGTAATAATGGCCGTGTTCGTGAATCGGCCCACCCCCTCAACAGGCAGAATTTTACTTGCAAAGCCCTCAGCACTCCAAGGCGCGAATACGGTATTTTTATTTAATTCATATTTCAGGTTCTCGAGAGCTTTTTGTCATGTTGAGATAAAAAAAAAAGCTATGTATAAAGTTCCATAAATTTGATTTTCGAGTGGAAGTTATAAAACTGGTGGCCATAAAAGTTTTGGCCAGGCATAATTTTGCAAGACAGGTCAATCAACCAGGGTTGAGGCTCGTGAGGTCTGCTCTTTCAGTTTTTGTTGAAAGTATTGACGTTTTTCTTCTTCGATATTGTAGTCGTCGTTACTGACAGTAACTACGGAGACTTTCCTTGTGCTTTAAACAAAGCTGAAATAAAAATAAGCCTTTTCTTATGTCCTGGAGGATTTTGTCAGGGAGGAACAACAGGTCGGTACATTTGGTCAACTGCCGGCACTTGATACGGCCACTTTTCCTCGGCCCCTCGGCTCTGGTGTCGGGAAAGCCGGAGGATAAAACAATCATTTTTTTTTAAATCCGAAAAAGAAAAAAGGATCACAGAAGAGATCCAGCCACCAGCTTTTGTCTGTCGTGATGTTTTTCTTTTCTCCAGGTCGTGTGCTCACGTCGGAACCAATTTGACCGTTTTCACAAACTCATTCATATGTTATGATATAGCGTGTTGTTTGTCGGCGCGTTACTGCCCCAGCTGGTGCGTTTAAGCTGCACTGAGACGATGGTGTCACCCTCGATCTCAGTCTTCTGTGCTCCTGTGTTCTCTCCCCTCCTGTCATGTTAACAGACAGACTCTCTCGCTTTCGTGTACACATCTGACACATTTTGATTGAATTTCACCTCTTGTCACTCCGCTCGCATGGATTCACCACCAAGCACGTAAACCACTGTGTGTGTGTGAGTGTGTCTGTGTGTGTGCTGGGAAGGACATCTAATGCCTACCCCTCCGAGTCACACACACACACACACACACACACACACACACACACACACACACACACACACACACACACACACACACACACACACACACACACACACACACACACACACACTGTCAGCAATCCAGCTGCAATAACTTCCCACATTCTTTGGTTTCCCAGAATACAAAAGCGTGACTGTCTTTCGGTGTGAGCTCAGGTAGCTGTCAGGTGCACTCCCACAGCGAACAGCCACACGCAGTGTGACACGCAGACTGGGAGACGGAATGAGACGCCTTGGGCAGATGCTGGGCCAGTTGTCTGTGTTGCATACAAAAACTTTTCTGTGTGTGTGTGTGTGTGTGTGTGTGTTCACATTTGTACTTGATTGTCAGTCTGAGCAACCGCCGGGAAGAAAAGCCACCTGTTAGTCTGTCCATGGGGTCGAACCGCACAGTGTTTAGTTCTGCCTGAGAAGTCAGTGATAAGAAAAAAAATTAATGACTGTGTGTGTGTGTCTGTGCGCATGTGTGTGTGTGGGGAGTCGGTTTTTGAAATTTGCCAAAAGTATTATCCTTTTTGTTGCTTTCGCTTTCTAGACAAAACTGAAGTTGAAAACAAATGCAGAACATGAGCTCAAAGGGCAGATTTTCAGCTTTAGTTTGAGGGTATTTACATGTAAATTGTGAATGGTGTAGGAGTTAAATTACCATTTTCAATACTTGGAAGTAGATCCTGTTTAGTCAGCATCTGCCTGATGTTTCAAACCCGTAGCAGACACCAGATGCTGTTTCTTCCCTGCAAGACTGCAAATGTCTTCACTTCCTATGTTTTTGTTGGCCGTTACTGTCAGTATCACCATCAGTAAGTAAAACGTATCCTCACTTCAATCAATCAATCAACTTTTTTCTTGTATAGCGCCAAATCACAACAAACAGTTGCCCCAAGGCGCTCCACATTGCAAGGCAAGGCCATACAATAATTATGAAACACAGTCTACGTCTAAAGCAACATAACCAAGGGATGGTCCAGGGTCACCCGATCCAGCCCTAACTATAAGCCTTAGCGAAAAGGAAAGTTTTAAGCCTAATCTTAAAAGTAGAGAGGGTATCTGTCTCCCTGATCTGAATTGGGAGCTGGTTCCACAGGAGAGGAGCCTGAAAGCTGAAGGCTCTGCCTCCCATTCTACTCTTACAAACCCTAGGAACTACAAGTAAGCCCGCAGTCTGAGAGCGAAGCGCTCTATTGGGGTGATATGGTACTATGAGGTCCCTAAGATAAGATGGGACCTGATTATTCAAAACCTTATAAGTAAGAAGAAGAATTTTAAATTCTATTCTAGCATTAACAGGAAGCCAATGAAGGGAGGCCAACACGGGTGAGATATGCTCTCTCCTGCTAGTCCCCGTCAGTACTCTAGCTGCAGCATTCTGAACCAACTGAAGGCTTTTTAGGGAACTTTTAGGACAACCTGATAATAATGAATTACAATAGTCCAGCCTAGAGGAAACAAATGCATGAATTAGTTTTTCAGCATCACTCTGAGACAAGACCTTTCTGATTTTAGAGATATTGCGTAAATGCAAAAAGGCAGTCCTACATATTTGTTTAATATGCGCTTTGAATGACATATCCTGATCAAAAATAACTCCAAGATTTCTCACAGTATTACTAGAGATCAGGGAAATGCCATCCAGAGTAACGATCTGGTTAGACACCATGCTTCTAAGATTTGTGGGGCCAAGTACAATAACTTCAGTTTTATCTGAGTTTAAAAGCAGGAAATTAGAGGTCATCCATGTCTTTATGTCTGTAAGACAATCCTGCAGTTTAGCTAATTGGTGCGTATCCTCTGGCTTCATGGATAGATAAAGCTGGGTATCATCTGCGTAACAATGAAAATTTAAGCAATACAGTCTAATAATACTGCCCAAGGGAAGCATGTATAAAGTGAATAAAATTGGTCCTAGCACAGAACCTTGTAGAACTCCATAATTAACTTTAGTCTGTGAAGAAGATTCCCCATTTACATGAACAAACTGTAATCTATTAGACAAATATGATTCAAACCACCGCAGCGCAATGCCTTTAATACCTATGACATGCTCTAATCTCTGTAATAAAATTTTATGGTCAACAGTATCAAAAGCAGCACTGAGGTCCAACAGAACAAGCACAGAGATAAGTCCACTGTCCGAACCCATAAGAAGATCATTTGTAACCTTCACTAATGCTGTTTCTGTACTATGATGAATTCTAAAACCTGACTGAAACTCTTCAAATAGACCATTCCTCTGCAGGTGATCAGTTAGCTGTTTTACAACTACCCTCTCAAGAATCTTTGAGAGAAAAGGAAGGTTGGAGATTGGCCTATAATTAGCTAAGATAGCTGGGTCAAGTGATGGCTTTTTAAGTAATGGTTTAATTACTGCCACCTTAAAGGCCTGTGGTACATAACCAACTAACAAAGATAGATTGATCATATTTAAGATTGAAGCATTAAATAATGGTAGGACTTCCTTGAGCAGCCTGGCAGGAATGGGGTCTAATAAGCATGTTGATGGTTTGGATGAAGTAACTAATGAAAATAACTCAGACAGAACAATCGGAGAGAAAGAGTCTAACCAAATACCGGCATCACTGAAAGCAGCCAAAGATAACGATACATCTTTGGGATGGTTATGAGTAATTTTTTCTCTAATAGTCAAAATTTTGTTAGCAAAGAAAGTCATGAAGTCATTACTAGTTAAAGTTAATGGAATACTCAGCTCAATAGAGCTCTGACTCTTTGTCAGCCTGGCTACAGTGCTGAAAAGAAACCTGGGGTTGTTCTTATTTTCTTCAATTAGTGATGAGTAGAAAGATGTCCTAGCTTCACGAAGGGCTTTCTTATAGAGCAACAAACTCTTTTTCCAGGCTAAGTGAAGATCTTCTAAATTAGTGAGACGCCATTTCCTCTCCAACTTACGGGTTATCTGCTTTAAGCTACGAGTTTGTGAGTTATACCACGGAGTCAGACACTTCTGATTTAAAGCTCTCTTTTTCAGAGGAGCTACAGCATCCAAAGTTGTCTTCAATGAGGATGTAAAACTATTGACAAGATACTCTAACTCCCTTACAGAGTTTAGGTAGCTACTCTGCTCTGTGTTGGTATATGACATTAGAGAACATAAAGAAGGAATCATATCCTTAAACCTAGTTACAGCGCTTTCTGAAAGACTTCTAGTGTAATGAAACTTATTCCCCACTGCAGGGTAGTCCATCAGGGTAAATGTAAATGTTATTAAAAAATGATCAGACAAAAGGGAGTTTTCAGGGAATACTGTTAAGTCTTCTATTTCCATACCATAAGTCAGAACAAGATCTAAAATATGATTAAAGTGGTGGGTGGACTCATTTACTTTTTGAGCAAAGCCGATAGAGTCTAATAATAGATTAAATGCAGTGTTGAGGCTGTCATTCTCAGCATCTGTGTGGATGTTAAAATCGCCCACTATAATTATCTTATCTGAGCTAAGCACTAAGTCAGACAAAAGGTCTGAAAATTCACAGAGAAACTCACAGTAACGACCAGGTGGACGATAGATAATAACAAATAAAACTGGTTTTTGGGACTTCCAATTTGGATGGACAAGACTAAGATACAAGCTTTCAAATGAATTAAAGCTCTGTCTAGGTTTTTGATTAATTAATAAGCTGGAATGGAAGATTGCTGCTAATCCTCCGCCCCGGCCCGTGCTACGAGCATTCTGACAGTTAGTGTGTCTCGGGGGTGTTGACTCATTTAAACTAACATATTCATCCTGCTGTAACCAAGTTTCTGTTAGGCAGAATAAATCAATACGTTGATCAATTATTATATCATTTACCAACAGGGACTTAGAAGAAAGAGACCTAATGTTTAATAGACCACATTTAACTGTTTTAGTCTGTGGTGCAATTGAAGGTGCTATATTATTTTTTCTTTTTGAATTTTTATGCTTAAATAGATTTTTGCTAGTTATTGGTGGTCTGGGAGCAGGCACCGTCTCTACGGGGATGGGGTAATAGGGGGATGGCAGGGGGAGAGAAGCTGCAGAGAGGTGTATAAGACCACAGCTCTGCCTCCTGGTCCCAACGCTAGACAGTCACAGTTTGGAGGATCCCAAAAAATTGGCCTGATTTCTAGAAATGAGAGCTGCTCCCTCTAAAGTGGGATGGATGCCGTCTCTCCTAACAAGACCAGGTTTTCCCCAGAAGCTTTGCCAATTATCAATGAAGCCCACCTCATTTTTTGGACACCACTCAGACAGCCAGCAATTCAAGGAGAACATGCGGCTAAACATGTCACTCCCGGTCTGATTGGGGAGGGGCCCAGAGAAAACAACCATCTGACTTATGGTATGGAAATAGAAGACTTAACAGTATTCCCTGAAAACTCCCTTCTGTCTGATCATTTCTTAATAACATTTATATTTACTCTGATAGACTACCCAGCAGTGGGGAATAAGTTTCATTACACTAGAAGTCTTTCAGAAAGCGCTGTAACTAGGTTTAAGGATATGATTCCTTCTTTATGTTCTCTAATGCCATATACCAACACAGTGCAGAGTAGCTACCTAAACTCTGTAAGTGAGATAGAGTATCTCGTCAATAGTTTTACATCCTCAATGAAGACAACTTTGGATGCTGTAGCTCCTCTGAAAAAGAGAGCTTTAAATCAGAAGTGCCTGACTCCGTGGTATAAATCACAAACTCGCAGCTTAAAGCAGATAACCTGTAAGTTGGAGAGGAAATGGCGTCTCACTAATTTAGAAGATCTTCTCTTAGCCTGGAAAAAGAGTCTGTTGCTCTATAAAAAAAGCCCTCCGTAAAGCTAGGACATCTTACTACTCATCACTAATTGAAGAAAATAAGAACAACCCCAGGTTTCTTTTCAGCACTGTAGCCAGGCTGACAAAGAGTCAGAGCTCTATTGAGCCGAGTATTCCTTTAACTTTAACTAGTAATGACTTCATGACTTTCTTTGCTAATAAAATTTTAACTATTAGAGAAAAAATTACTCATAACCATCCCAAAGATGTATCGTTCTCTTTGGCTGCTTTCAGTGATGCCGGTATTTGGTTAGACTCTTTCTCTCCGATTGTTCTGTCTGAGTTATTTTCATTAGTTACTTCTTCCAAACAATCAACATGTCTATTAGACCCCATTCCTACCAGGCTGCTCAAGGAAGCCCTACCATTAATTAATGCTTCGATCTTAAATATGATCAATCTATCTTTATTAGTTGGCTATGTACCACAGGCTTTTAAGGTGGCAGTAATTAAACCATTACTTAAAAAGCCATCACTTGACCCAGCTATCTTAGCTAATTATAGGCCAATCTCCAACCTTCCTTTTCTCTCAAAAATTCTTGAAAGGGTAGTTGTAAAACAGCTAACTGATCATCTGCAGAGGAATGGTCTATTTGAAGAGTTTCAGTCAGGTTTTAGAATTCATCATAGTACAGAAACAGCATTAGTGAAGGTTACAAATGATCTTCTTATGGCCTCAGACAGTGGACTCATCTCTGTGCTTGTTCTGTTAGACCTCAGTGCTGCTTTTGATACTGCTGACCATAAAATTTTATTACAGAGATTAGAGCATGCCATAGGTATTAAAGGCACTGCACTGCAGTTTATCTAATAGATTACAATTTGTTCATGTAAATGGGGAATCTTCTTCACAGACTAAGGTTAATTATGGAGTTCCACAAGGTTCTGTGCTAGGACCAATTTTATTCACTTTATACATGCTTCCCTTAGGCAGTATTATTAGACGGCATTGTTTAAATTTTCATTGTTACGCAGATGATACCCAGCTTTATCTATCCATGAAGCCAGAGGACACACACCAATTAGCTAAACTGCAGGATTGTCTTACAGACATAAAGACATGGATGACCTCTAATTTCCTGCTTTTAAACTCAGATAAAACTGAAGTTATTGTACTTGGCCCCACAAATCTTAGAAACATGGTGTCTAACCAGATCCTTACTCTGGATGGCATTACCCTGACCTCTAGTAATACTGTGAGAAATCTTGGAGTCATTTTTGATCAGGATATGTCATTCAATGCGCATATTAAACAAATATGTAGGACTGCTTTTTTGCATTTGCGCAATATCTCTAAAATTAGAAAGGTCTCGTCTCAGAGTGATGCTGAAAAACTAATTCATGCATTTATTTCCTCTAGGCTGGACTATTGTAATTCATTATTATCAGGTTGTCCTAAAAGTTCCCTGAAAAGCCTTCAGTTAATTCAAAATGCTGCAGCTAGAGTACTAACAGGGACTAGAAGGAGAGAGCATATCTCACCCATATTGGCCTCTCTTCATTGGCTTCCAGTTAATTCTAGAATAGAATTTAAAATTCTTCTTCTTACTTATAAGGTTTTGAATAATCAGGTCCCATCTTATCTTAGGGACCTCATAGTACCATATCACCCCAATAGAGCGCTTCGTTCTCAGACTGCAGGCTTACTTGTAGTTCCTAGGGTTTGTAAGAGTAGAATGGGAGGCAGAGCCTTCAGCTTTCAGGCTCCTCTCCTGTGGAACCAGCTCCCAATTCGGATCAGGGAGACAGACACCCTCTCTACTTTTAAGATTAGGCTTAAAACTTTGCTTGTTGCTAAAGCTTATAGTTAGGGCTGGATCAGGTGACCCTGAACCATCCCTTAGTTATGCTGCTATAGACTTAGACTGCTGGGGGGTTCCCATGATGCACTGTTTCTTTCTCTTTTTGCTCTGTATGCACCACTCTGCATTTAATCATTAGTGATTGATCTCTGCTCCCCTCCACAGCATGTCTTTTTCCTGGTTCTCTCCCTCAGCCCCAACCAGTCCCAGCAGAAGACTGCCCCTCCCTGAGCCTGGTTCTGCTGGAGGTTTCTTCCTGTTAAAAGGGAGTTTTTCCTTCCCACTGTCACCAAGTACTTGCTCACAGACCGTTTTGACCGTTGGGGTTTTTCCGTAATTATTGTATGGTCTTGACTTACAATATAAAGCGCCTTGGGGCAACTGTTTGTTGTGATTTGGCGCTATATAAATAAAACTGATTTGATTTGATTTGAAAAGCTTAGCTGTATAAAAGTGTCCAAAACTGCTTTTTAAAAGAGACAGTGGCATCTGTGCAGCATAAAGACAGAGGAAGAGCATTCCAGAGTCTTGGTGCAATGGCTTGAAATGATTGATCCTCACGAATTTTAATACAAGTGTACGGGACTATCATCAACCTTTGCCCAGATGACCTAAGGGCTGGGAAGATGAATAAGAATGTTTGTGTGAATCAGGTCATGTCTGAAAAAAGCTGTTCTGTCCTGTGGGGGACCTCAGGGTTCTATTTTCGGCCCTGTTCCCTTTCTTCTTTATGCTACTCCCATTTGGACAGATTATAAGATGTTGTAATATTATTTCTTATCATTTCTATGCTGATGACATTCAGCTGTATAGTTCTTTTAAGGCTCATGAGTTTCAAAAATTGTCTAGTTCAATTGATTAAGTATACACATTAAGATATGTAATAATAATTATTATATTAACAAAAAAGAGCTCAATATTTATGCCAAAGAATTTTTCAACATGTTCAATTTTGGTGTACTTTTTTTTTTTTTTTTACTTTTGACCTTACAATATTATGGTTGACCCACAACTGAGCTGCTGAGTCCATCTCACCGACAGAAATTTCCAATTTGATTATTAACAGGACTGACATCCAATCTAACTAAATTCATGGTCTTAAAAACAGACTTGTACTGTATTTTTAGGTCTCAGTCTTGACCACTCCAAAATCCAAAAGTTTTGGTCTTGACTCAGACTCACTATAGATGTCCTTGTCGTCATTACAGATTTCTTGGTCCGCTTTAAATTATCAGCACCTTTCTCACACATACCGACACAGAGGAAGGAAAATTCGAAACAAGAGCTCAAAAATGTCATTAATTTCTTCTCGGCAGCTTTTAAGTCTGTTTGAAACCAAAATGAGATTATGGCTTATTTCTCCCATCTCTCCGGTATATCTCCAAAACAGACAGATGTACAAGGTCTCAAATTAGCCTCCTTTAAAGTTCCAAAAGAGATTTCATCAAGCTGTCATTTTCAGAGACAAAATGGAAACTAAAATGAGGCTGAAGCAAAAATCTCACTTTTGTCTCAAGCTGCAGAAGGGCAAACTCTGAGCAATAAAATTTTCATCTGAGCATTCCCATCTCATGCAGGATGATCTTTGTTTCATATTTCTTTAGGAGTTTAGTTTAGAACTGTGCAGGCTCTACAGGATTTTTGTGCATTTGTTAATAATCTTAGATCTTGGATGCTAATTTTTGGCCCCCAGTTTCCATCCCAATTTCAAAACTGAAGAAATCGTGCCAAATTTTGTATTACTTCATGTCCACTTCCATATGAGTATAGAGCAGGAAGATCAGTGGATAAGGAGCTGCCCTGCCCATATGAAGACCTGGGTTAGAATCCTGCCACCCAACTGTAAATGGGTACTGGCCTTGTCTGCTTCACTTCCCGCTACACAATGTAGAGATAAGCAACAGGCCCCAGGACTCGTGTAGTACTTATATAGTACTTACTTCTTCTTACACAGGAGTGTAACCGAGTATTGGCAAACACACCAGAGTACGTACGATCAAAGAAGATCAAAATGCTATTTACAATTTTTCCCCCACATATTTCCAAAAACCAAAAACATGTCTGTTGACATCTCAAAACTGTCTCTTGAATAGTGTGACATGCTTTTGTAGAGGAGGATCAGAAGGAGGTTTCTGCTCACAGAACGGTAGATCCTGATTTATCCTGCTCGTCCCTGTTGTACCCGCTTGTCCTCTTTCACTGACTTCTACACAATATCCTGTTTTGCATTTCCTATTATTCATATTATATGGATCATAGTGTATCCAGACTGCTAACAACATTTGACAATGCTACTTTTACAACGATTACCCCAGTGTTCAGGCCTTAACTGGGTATCCAGTTGTTTTTTGTGACAAAACGTAGACAATTGGGCATCAAAAATCAGCAATGGGAGACCTAACGTCAATTGCATATATATGTGGTAAACCCTCTGCAGTGCCTTATCTTGATTACTGATTTTAACACGTGCCTACTTGTTGAAGGGAGTTCTTGATCTCGACCACTATTGTGAAGGGGGTTTTATCGACCGTGGAAATGATTCCTTTGTCAGTTGATGTATGGAGCTCAGTAGTGCATTGATTTTTCTGTGTATAGTAGATTTTTTATTTTTGAATTTGATGATGATTTGCGTGACTTTTATTTTTGAATCTGATGATGATTTGCGTGACTTTTATTTTTGAATCTGATGATGGTTTGCGTGACTTTTATTTTTGAATCTGATGATGGTTTGCGTGACTTTTATTTTTGAATCTGATGATGGTTTGCGTGACTTTTATTTTTGAATCTGATGATGGTTTGCGTGACTTTTATTTTTGAATCTGATGATGATTTGCCTGACTTTTATTTTTGAATTTGATGATGATTTGCGTGACTTTTATTTTGAATCTGATGATGGTTTGTGTGACTTTTATTTTGAATCTGATGATGATTTGCCTGACTTTATTTTTGAATCTGGTGATGGTTTGCGTGACTTTTATTTTGAATCTGATGATGATTTGCCTGACTTTTATTTTTGAATCTGGTGATGGTTTGCGTGATTAGCATGGACTGTTGTTTAACCATGCTTTCAGTTCTTGCATGGAAAGCTTAGCATCTTCATGCAATGTCCCATTGTGGTGGAACGTGAATCAGACTGTGTGTCTGATACAGATAAGTCCACACTCCTGAACTCTTATCATACAAGGACATCATCTTCTCCAGCTTAGACTAGAGAAAAGATGGATAAGCCAAGGCCTCTGACATTGAAACTCAGCAATTACATACAGAGTGACGCAGCCACACTAAACTGTAGTGTTTGATGGAACTTGTGTGTGTGTGTGTGTGTGTGTGTGTGTGGTACAAAAATACACAACATTGTGTTCTCATAGAACCTGGTAGATATTTTAGGAAATTACTGTCAGTATAAGATGTTCTCTTCACTTTGCTGCATGGGGTGTATTTTTCTGACCTTGATCCATCATGTACAGTAGGTACATCGTGGCTGAGGACTCCAGTGCCTGGATCAGGTAAAGGAGACGCCCACATAGCACTAAGCTGTGTCAGACAGATGGTAACTTTCAGGATCTGTCTGGGTGCCCACCAGTTGGGAGCTGAATTCATTTTGTGAAGAGGTGCTTGTGGCAAAGTGCAGCAAGAGCACAAACTTTCAAATATAGCTGTTACTTAATAATTAAAAATCAATCAATTTTGAGGCATTTTTAAAAATGTCAAATTTCTTTGTTTTCAGCTTCTTAAATTTGGATTTTTTTCTGGTTTCTTTACTCCTCTCTTGCAATAAACAGAATGTGTTGAGTTGAAATAAATGAAATAAAATATATTAATAATATTAATATTAATAAATTAATCCATCCATCCATAGATCCATCCATTTTCTTCCGCTTTATCCGGAGTCGGGTCGCGGGGGCAGCAGCTCAAGCAAAGCCGCCCAGACCTCCCGATCCACACACACCTCCCCCAGCTCGTCCGGGGGAACCCCAAGGCGTTCCCAAGCCAACCAAGAGATGTAGTCCCTCCAGCGTGTCCTGGGTCTTCCCCGGGGCCTCCTCCCAGTGGGACGTGCCCGGAACACCTCTCCAGCGAGGCGTCCAGGGGGCATCCGGAAAAGATGCCCGAGCCACCTCAACTGACTCCTTTCGATGTGGAGGAGCAGCGGCTCGACTCCGAGCTCCTCCCGAGTGACCGAGCTCCTCACCCTATCTCTAAGGGAGCGCCCAGCCACCCTGGGGAGGAAACTCATCTCGGCCGCTTGTACTCGCGATCTCGTTCTTTCGGTCATGAGCCAAATCTCATGACCATAGGTGAGGATCGGAACGTAGATCGATCGGTAAATCGAGAGCTTTGCCCCCCTACTCAGCTCTCTCTTCACCATGACGGTCCGATACAGCGACCGCATCACTGCAGATGCTGCACCGATCCGTCTATCGATCTCACGCTCCATCCGTCCCTCACTCGTGAACAAGACCCTGAGATACTTAAACTCCTCCACTTGAGGCAAGGACACTCCACCAACCTGAAGAGGGCAAAGCACCTTTTTCCGGTCGAGAACCATGGCCTCGGATTTGGAAGTGCTGATCTTCATCCCGTAGGCTTCACACTCTGCTGCAAACCGCCCCAGTGCACGCTGAAGATCCTGATTTGACGAAGCCAACAGAACCACATCGTCCGCAAACAGCAGAGACGAGATTCTGTGGTTCCCAAACCAGACCCCCTCTACATCCTGGCTGCGCCTAGAAATTCTGTCCATAAAAATAATGAACAGAACCGGTGACAAAAGGCAGCCCTGGCGGAGGCCAACGTGCATTGGAAACAGGTTTGACTTACTACCGGCAATGCGAACCAAGCTCCTGCTGCAGTCGTACAGGGACCGGATAGCCCTTAGCAAAGGACCCCGGACCCCGTACTCCCGGCGCACTCCCCACAGGGTGTCCCGAGGGACACGGTCGAATGCCTTCTCCAGATCCACAAAACACATGTGGACTGGTTGGGCGAACTCCCATGAACCCTCGAGCACCCGATGGAGTGTGTAGAGCTGGTCCAGTGTGCCGCGACCAGGACGAAAACCACACTGCTCCTCCTGAATCCGAGGTTCGACCATCGGTCGAATTCTCCTCTCCAGTACTCTGGAATAGACCTTACCAGAGAGGCTGAGGAGTGTGATCCCCCTACAGTTGAAACACACCCTCCGGTCCCCCCTCTTAAACAGAGGGACCACCACCCCGGTCTGCCAATCCAGAGGCACTGTCCCCGATCGCCACGCGATGTTGCAGAGGCGTGTCAGCCAAGACAGCCCCACAACATCCAGAGACTTAAGGTACTCAGGATGGATTTCATCCACCCCAGGGGCCTTGCCACCGAGGAGCTTTCTAACCACCTCGGTGACTTCGGCCTGGGTAATGGATGAGTCCGCCTCTGAGTCCCCAGTCTTTGCTTCCTCTTCGGAAGATGTGACAATGGGATTGAGGAGATCCTTGAAGTACTCCTTCCACTGCCCGACAACATCCCCAGTCAGGGTCAACAGCTCCCCACCCGCACCGTAAACAGTGCTGGTGGAGAGCTGCTTCCGCCTCCTGAGGTGTCGGACGGTTTGCCAGAATGTCTTCGAGGCCGACCGATAGTCCTCCTCCATAGCCTCCCCGAACTCCTCCCAGATCCGAGTTTTTGCCTCTGCGACCGCACGGGCTGCGGCACGCTTGGCCTGCCGGTACCTGTCAGCTGCCTCTGGGGTCCCACCTACCAACCAAGATAAGTAGGACTCCTTCTTCAGCTTAAAAATAAATAACATATGTTTGAGTTGAAAACAAAACAAGACATTTAATGATATTATTGTGGACTCTGAGAAACAACGATAAATGTCTGCACAATTTTCGGGTGACCAAACAACTAATTGATTGCACAAAAAAAATTACTGACAGATTAGGGCCCTGTCCCACTGGCGTTTAGGAGGATTTGCGGATGGAATGCGCACAAAAGTGGCCCACATCCGCCAAACAACCGCAATAACCGTGTAACATTCCTGTATGAGTCGGCCGCCATCCGAACACGTCCGTGATCATCCGCAGAGGCACGCATGTCTGCAGCCAGGATTTTTGAGCGACTCAAAAATCCTGCTGCGGATGAGATCCGCATCACTGCCTGAAGACATACGCAGGACATACACAACCAACGAGCCGCATATTCCGTCATCCGCTGATATCCGCAACCGGTGTTGCGGTTATCTGCAACGGGTTGGCGCAGCTTGGCGGCAGACTGGGACAGCAGACTGGGACAGCATGCAAAACAGATATGACGCGTGCCCAGCACGGCCACATCACGGTCGCAAATGGTATGTCGCGCATGCAGACAGAGTGGGCACGGATGAAGCGAGTGCATCACAGCCGCTGTGCCCCTCATGGGGGCGCCTCCGTGGTTGCCTTCGCTTCTGTTCCCTGTTATATCCGCTTTTCTTCCTCGTGTATTCGCTGATCCACCCCGGGACATTTGTCATTTCCGCCCACCTTTGTTGCGGACGCTCAGCTTTTGTCTCCTCATTTCATGTGCAAATCGTCCTAAACGCCAGTGGGACAGGACCCTTACTTGATAATTGTAGTGGCTAAGTTGTTAGTGCACTTGCTTCAAAAATAGAAGGTTCCAGGTTCAAGACTACCCATGCCCAATCACCATGCATGCAAAATGAAGTTGCTTTGGGAAACACATTGGGCATCAAAAAAACACAAACAAAAAAAATCTGCCAAATCAACATGCGGATCCATGTTGGATCTGGTGACCCCAATGAAATAAAAGGAAGAAGCCGAAAGATACTCCAAAATAATTGCTAACTGCAGCTCTACCTCTAAATCTCACATTATATTATAGAGTTGACGTAACTGAACTCATACAAATCAGTTTCAAATAGAATTTTTGTGTCCATGACTCATTTCCAGTAACATCATATACTGGGATTTAGAAAATCCTCAGCATGTACCCTGTAAAATGCATCAAATGCATAGATAAATAAATAAATAAATGACTGCATTCCTTTCAGTTTGTTGACATAAATCAAAAGAAATAAATGCTCTTACACTGGTCAACACAATTTTTCTTGCATAGAGTTTTTCAATGGATTTTGGGTAATGTGGGGGCACTGAATCCGAATCTGGTGATCACATCACATTTTTGAGATATAAAAACAAAATGCAAACAAAAATGATATTTTTTACGCACAATAACAAACATTCCTTTTAAGAAACTAATGCTTTTACAATCAAATATATGTTTAAAAATGACAACATTTCTTAACCTTACAACTTTGTCTGGAAACAGCTATTTTTTCTTGAAGCAAAAGCTGCAGTCTCGCACAACTTTTCGACACCATAAACGATATTACAGCTCTTTGTTCACATTTCGTGAACCTGGTTTAAAAACTATGCTTTTGAAGCAGCTTTTGTGCACGATTAGTGGCGTCAAACTTGTGAGTGAATGTGCAACTTTTGCATAATCAATACGGAACATGCAGACTGCACATAAATGTGATGTGATAGATGAAATATGAGCTCAGATTTGGATTCAGCACCCCAAAATGACCCTAAATCAATTCTCAAAGTCCATGCAAGATTTTTTTTTATTTTTTTACCAATGTTATCATGTCAGTTCCTGTATTAAAAAGGCACATAATGGGGATAACCTCATCAAAAATCAGGTGGATTTTGACACAGCAGATCAATGTGGAAATCTGCCTTGTTTTGCTTGTGTTACATCCCAGAGGCCTGCTTAGCACCTACTGTATCTTCAGTGAAAACTTGATTGATGATGAATTAGGACCAAGGGCAGTTGTTAGTGAGAGACAGAGCTTTTATGCACAGAAGCAGAGAAGTGCACAGTTCTGCTCTGATTGTTTCAAAGCACTTATTTTGGAAAACACCAAAAACATGGTCATATATCCACAAAACCCTGTTTGCCCATTTACTGGAGGTCTCTGAAAATAAGGCAGTCTATAAAAATGTCTGTAATTCCTAAATGCTTGATGAGATATTTTTATTAAACCCCTTGAAGTAAAGATGAAAGTCTACACTGTAGTCACATCTCGATTATTTTTTGGTCCAACTCCAATGGGGTGGTGTAATGAGCAGATGGACCTGATCTTGTACTTGGGTTCCACCTTTGATTCTGGCTATTTTGCTCAGGTTGTGTTACTCTGTCAACAAAAATGTGCGAGCACACTCAAGGTGATGTCATTTCCGTTATATGAAAATCAGCTTTGCAGGTTCTTGTGCTAATGTCTTTTTGAGCGTGAGGAGTGGGAGTGTGTATTTACAGGCCCATGTGTGTGTGTAAAGTAATCTCCCTGCAGCCCCGCAGCGTTAAAAGCTCCATTTCCATGCTGGTGTTTTTTTCCCACTGCAGACGAAGGAAGAAAATACCATTAGGGAGTAAACACAGCATGTCCGGTTTGTGCTTGTCAAGCCAAATGTTGCGTCCAGGTAACACTTCATCCTGTGTTTGGACAGCTCGCACATTAAATATGACACCATGTTGAAGCCTCAGAGACACTCTCAGTGTGTCAATGGTGTCGTGAAAGGGACACGGAATTACGATTAAAGCCACTGGGAAAAAGTCATGGCTTAGCAGCTGAAAGAAAGTGTGTTTGAGTTTGGTGGAGGCAATTTTCGAGTAGATCTGCTGGCAGTTCGGATATGTGGGTTTGACATGAGACCCATTTTGGTTTATCAGAGCATGGATTGTTGTTCCAAATAAATTACAATTTTGTTTTGTTTAACCGTTGTTAAAATCATTCCCCAATCCCCACCAACGTGGACCACGTGGACTGTGTTTTATTTCTAAGAACACAGCAATTTGAGTCTTATTTTGATCTTTTTTTGCTGATCACACCAATTCAGAAAACTGAAACATTACTGCAATGAGGTCCAAAAAAAGTTAAAAAAGCAAAGCGTATATCCCAGTTGCACCACTTTATTTTTAGATTTTCCAAAGAGCAATTCTGAAGCTGAACTAGGGCAGCTCCAAATGTAGCCATCGTGGTAATTCCTAATTCCCCCTAACCTTCGGTCAACCCAAAAACGGGCAAAGATGTGAAGAGTGGCAAAGACTGGCGTGACCTAAGTGGGGCAACTGAACCCCAAACACACCCCATTTCACTTTTACCAAAAGAGCTAAGCTAAGCTGAGACTAACAGGTGAAATTTTGGTCCGGGTGTTTGATTTTTATTTATTTTTTTTTTTTTGTGGCCTGTCCAGGGTCTGAGAGCGGGTATTCAAACGTAGCTCATATTGCCTAAGCAAATATTGCACCATCGTTCACTATTGTCACCAATCTAAACTTCTAACGAGTGCCAACCTGCTGCTAACAGTGCTAACATATAAGATAAATAATACTACAATTTCACTCAATGTAAATACCAGAGCACCGACTTCTTTGACTGCAATTAACAGCACAGCAAGGCATGCTATCTCAGGCATTTCTAATAAAATGTTCTGAAAGCAGAAACGGTCAACTTGAGCGGACTGAGTCTGCAGCAGCTAGCAGACACTGCTAGCGGGGCCCCTGACTCCAGTACACAGCTGTCACTCAAAGTGATCACACCCAAAGTGTTCACAACTTTATATCTTAAAATGGCTTCAATTGATGGATTAGCTTAATTAAAAAAATCCACCACCATGCAGTTATGGAGCCCAAAAATGTTTACGAGGTCTGTTAGAAAAGTATCAGACCTTTTTTTTTTTTTTTTGCAAAAACCTGATGGATTTGAATCACGTGTGCTTGCAGGAGCCAACCTTGAACCTTCGTGCGCATGCGTGAATTTTTTCACGCCTGTCGATTGCGTCATTTTCTGGTAAGCAGCATTTGTGTGAGGTCGTGTGTTGTGCTCTCGTTGGATTTTCATTGCAAGGAAAAAGACGGAATGACTGGAGCAGCGCTATTGCATCAAATTTTGCCAGAAACTGGGCGACAGCCAGGTGGAAACCATTCGGAAGATTCAGATGGCTTTTGGTGACAATCCTCTGGGCATCACACAGATTAAGGAGTGGTACAAATGGTTTAAAGACGGCCGCACAATGGTGGAGAGCGAGCCACGCTCCAGTCAGCCATCAACATGCTGAAATGGCCAGATCATTTCCAAAGTGAACCCTGTGGTGATGTGGGACCATCGTGTGACTGTCCGAGAAATTGCAGAAGAGGTGGACATCAGCACTTTTTCAGCACATTCCACTGTGACAGAAGATTTGGCCATGAAAAGAGTGGCGGTGAAATTCATGCCGAAGCTGCTGACGGCGGAGCAAAAGCACCTTCGTGTGAAGTCTCACAGGACATGCTGTGACATGCCCACATCTTCCACAATTTCTCGGATAGTCACATGACTGAAAAGTCACCGAAAGCCAGCTGAATCATCCGAATGGTTTCCACCTGGCTGTCGCCCAGTTTCTGGCAAAATTTGATGCAGTAGCGCTGCTCCAGTCGTTCCGTCTTTTTCCTTGCAATGAAGTTCCGACGAGAGCGCTACACACATCCTCACACAAAGGCTGCTTACCAGCAAATGACGCAATCAACAGGCGTGAAAAAATTCACACATGCGCACAAAGGTTCAAGGTTTGCTCATGCAAGCACACGTGATTCAAATCCATCAGGTTTTTGAAAAAAAAGGTCAGATACTTTTGGGTCAGACCTCGTATTTCTGCTCTAAAGTTGGGCATTTTAACATGAGCTTCTATGGAGAGTGACGAGACGTTAATACCAGCTTGAAGTGGTCATTTAAGGAACTGCGGAATTCATCATTTCAATCTTGGTTTCATTTCACTGGAGGGGATTTTCAAACCTGGTGCTAATGGTGCTAACATATAAATTAAATAAGTGAATGAGAGTTCTTGAACCGGTGAATGCAATTCCTCATTATCCTGTCTTTGGCAACACAGGAAATGTAGAACTGGTTTTGTGCAAGATGGCAGCTTAATGGTTTTGCTATTCTCCAGTGGTAAATATCCCTTTTATAATAGCTTTATTTAGTTCCTTCTTTGAAAGAGAATTCTCTTTTTTATGTACAGTGCCCTCCAAAAGTATTGGGCCTCTTGATAATTTACACATTTTAATCTGTTCATGCCATTTCAACTACAACAGGTAATTCAGGCTTCTCAATATAAAAAATTCTAAAATTATCTTCCTTAAACTCAAACCAAATCTCTACAACATGATATATATTCATTAAAATATAAAAGCCAAGATGATGGGTTGCATAAGTAATCAGCCACTTTGGTATAATACCTGTAAATAATCAGTTTTATTGCCAGTTGCCTTCAGACAAGTCAGGAGATGGATACATGAACATTTCCAAGTCACTGAATATGTCTTGGATTTTATTTATATCAATTATAAAGAAATAGAAACAGTATGGCACTCTATGATAAATTTGGGTGGAGTAGACAGTTCTCAAAAACTGAATGACTGTGCAAGAAGGAGAACAGTGAGGAAAGCCACCAAGACACCCAGACAAGCCAGAAGAAGTTATAGACTTCTGTGGCTGTGATTGGAGAAATTGTGCATAGTGCATATTTTGTATTTTGTATCCCCAGTTATACACCTTCATGATGAAGCGGTATAGAGAAGGATGTTCTTTTACCAAATCATCAAATCCAGGCTTGCATCTCAGATGTACCTTCTGGCAAATTGTAGCTGAACTTTCAGGTCTTCTTTTTAAGAGAAACTGAGTGCTGACACATCAGGAAAAACTTGCACTTTATCCAATTATTCCACTCACACCCACAAGAGCCTATAACTATTTTACAGCTGTGAAGGGTGTCTTGGTAGCTTCCCTCACTTTTCTCCTTCTTGCATTATCGCTGCATTTTCAAGAGCTGCCAACTCCAGTCAGATTTATCATACAGTTTGTCTTTTTAAATGACTGACTTAAATTAAGTCCCAGACATAAAGAGCTGCAGCTTGCAGAGCAGGTAGCTCAGTGAAATAAGGAGCCAGGCTTCCAATATGCAGACCTGGGTTTGACTCCAGGTCACATTACTGGACTGTGTCCTTGGACAAGATAGTTCATCTGCATTGTCTCAGTCCACCCAGCTGTAAATGGGAACCAATCTTGGCATTGGAGACTGGCCTCCCATCCACATGGATTTGTAGACTCTCATCCACGTCATGGAGGGCTTATTAAGCACTTAGTAATATTTTTACCTCTGACAAAGAGGGGCCATGCATGAAAAAGTGGATATGGTGATGGGTCTGTTTAACCACTTGAAATGGGTGGCATGGTGGATCAGTGGTTAGCACTCTTCCCTCTCAGAAAGAAGGTCTAGGGTTCAATGTCCACCCTTGCCCAGTTCCTCTCTGATTAGAGTTTACATATTCTCCCTGTGTTTGTGTGGGGGTCAGCTTTTTTTTTCTTTGTTCATGTCCAAGGCAGTGCATCTATATCTGGAGCTGGTCCCCGGTGTTGGACCATGGCCGCCCACTGTTTGTAGTGGTTGAATCATGATGTGTTTATGTCGACCACAAATTTCATTGTATGTACACAAAATGGCAACAAAGACCCTTTTTCTTCAAATTCACAATCACATCTTGATTACTTAATTTCAACTCCAGTGTGGTGGTGCACAGAAGCAAAGTGAAAGGTACCAGTGAGTGCATGGCACATGAGGATATATATCAGTGTCTGATATAGTTCACATTACAACTACAAGTAAGCTTTTAAGTGTGCACAGTGTTGATAATTTGTTTCTATAAGAACCCTCTGACTTTTTGATGAAAGGTAAAACAACTTCCTATGTTTATTATTCTCTCACTCCCAAAACTGAACTAAATTATTTTCTGATCCTCTCCAGACTTAATAATCTTGAGATGTCTTATCTTCCCAGCAAGTTTGGTGAAAATCCATCCAGCTATTTTTTAGTTATCTTGTTTGTCAAACTGACACATAGGATCAGTGACAATACCCTGTTTCACCAGTGTGCAGGCTAATTACAATGTGTCACTGTCCAAATACTTATGGAGCAGGTTCTAGATAATTTAATTCAGTAGTTTTGTTTTCATAGATTCAGAAAGACACAGTTTCAATAGCTACAACCTCAAAAGAAGTCATTGTTATTACCCTGAAATCGTTTCTACTGTGAAAACAACGTCCCCACAGTCTGTGTTTGTGGTGAAACGCTCCATCAGTTCCATCGTTTTCCCACCTTGTTGCATTTACCTCAAATAATATGAGAAGGGGAGAAATGGACTGTCATGGCAAGGATGAGTAAACTCTGAGCCAATAAAGCTCGACAGAATCACCCTGACAAACTCAAAATGGCTACTTTAGGGCAAGAACGCCATTCTGTGCGCGGGTAGGGTGAGGATACCTCGGAGGTATCTGAATTATTTCACAGCAGTCCAGTTTGCTTTAGATGGAAGAAGCCAAGAAAAGGAAAGGAAAGGAAGGAAAGGTGCATATGAATAATTAAGAGTTGTGAACTTTACATGGGTGATGGGTGAGAAGAGCGTTTGAGTAGCGGAGACAGCGGCACAGTGGTGCACGAATGGCAAACGTGTTGAGTAACCCGTTAAGGTAAAAGCGTGTTAAGCCATGATCAGATTAAGTCTCCCAACAGTGGTTTCTCATTGATGAATGACCTACGGATTGTCAGGAATGAGGAAGTGGAAGTTGATTGAGGGAGGTAGTAGCTTGGTGGCATGTACACGACATCACATTAATGTTGAATGAGTGCAAATTCATTATGCTCCAGCACTCCTGTGGGACATCTTCCACTTATTTCCTAATAAAAAAAACCTTTTTTTCCCCAAAGTGACGCTAAGTAATACAGATGTGTTCCTGGCCGGGTGGATTTTAACATCGCTTCACTCTCTCTTTCTTTAAGAGGGATTTAGTGTCTATCAGCACAGCCGTGCCAAAAGACCTCCACGGTGAGGGGACCAGTTGCTATGGCAACAGCAGGTGATGCAATCGGCACAGAGCAGCTTGCCTCATCTGGCTGAGGATGGAAACTTTCCATCATGTGCACAGGTGGTTTATGTCCGTGTCTACGAGGAACAAAACACATGTGCAGCCTCTGCAAGAACCACTGCCTTTGCCCTGTGTCACCACTATATCTCTTCGCAACCTTTTGAAAAAAAAATTAAATTGGTACTGACCTTTCATTTGCCGTCATTGTGCAATTCTTTCTCTCGCTTACTCTGCGGTCAATACTTCAGGCTGGAAATCTAATTTTAAAAATCTAATTACACTGCGTCTGTGGGCCATAGTGAGGCCACAGCTGTTCATGTATGTGAGGAAAACAAAAGATCAGAAAGGCATTGATCAGCAGTTATAGAGAAGCCACTTTCTTTATCAGTGCAATTATTTACAGACAAATGTCAGGTCCACCAGTCTAATGTCAAAAATGTGTATCAAATCAGCGTCAAAAAATGACAGTAATCAACATTTTTACATGGTAAAATATCTGAGGGAAGAGTAGTTCTCTCTTGATCTTTGCTTGGTGGCCCTCAGGGGACCCATGCAAAACTACTGATCTGGATCATACAATGCCAAGTGTAAAAACTGTGTTCTCACAAAAGATCAGCAGCACCTCAACAGCAGTATGGTAAAACATTTTCTTAATGCTGAGGTTTTAAAAGAGTTTTTTCAGCTTCTAATAATGTGTCCTGCTTTTCACCTGTCCTGTGGTGTGCCTCAAGGTTGTCTCTTGGGACCCATTTTGTTTTGTTTCTAAAAATGCTTGCCCTTGGACACAAACTGAATACTTCTGAATGCATCTCACACCACTGCAATGCAAATGATATTCAGTTCTACATTACATTCAAGTCTCAGGGCGTGGCTAAAGCAACAATGTTCATATCAAAACTACAACCCCAGTTCCAATGAAGTTGGGATGTTGTGTAAAATGTAAATAAAACAGAATACAATGATTTTCAAATCCTCTTCAATCTATATTCAATTGAATACACCACAAAGACAAGATATTTAATGTTCAAACTGATAAACTTTGTTGTTTTTGTGTAAATATTTGCTCATTTTGAAATGCATGCCTGCAACACGTTTCAAAAAAGCTGGGACAGTGGTATGTTTCCCACTGTGTTACATCACCTTTCCTTCTAACAACACTCAATAAGCGTTTGGGAACTGAGGACACTATTTTTTTAAGCTTTGTAGGTGGAATTCTTGATGTACGACTTCAGTTGTTGACAGGTCTGGACTGCAGGCAGGCCAGTCTAGTACCCGCACTCTTTTACTACAAAGCCACACTGTTGTAACATGTGCAGAATGTGGCTTGGCATTGTCTTGCTGAAATAAGCAGGGACGTCCCTGAAAAAGATGTTGCTTGGATGACAGCATGTGTTGCTCCAAAACCTGGATGTACCTTTCAGCATTGATGGTGCCATCACAGATGTGTAAGTTGTCCATGCCATGGGCACTAACACACCCCCATACCATGCTGGCTTTTGAACTTTGTGCTGGTAACAATCTGAATGGTCTTTTTCCTCTTTTGTCCAGAGGACACGACATCCATGATTTCCAAAAACAATTTGAAATGTGGACTCATCAGACCACAGCACATTTTTCCACTTTGTGTCTGTTCATTTCAAATGACCTTGGGCCCAGAGAAGGCGGCGGTGTTTCTGGATGTTGTTGATGTTTGGATTTCGCTTTGTATGGTAGAGTTTTAACTTGCACTTGTAGATGTAACGATGAACTGTGTTAACTGACAATGCTTTTCTGAAGTGTTTCTGAGCCCACGTGGTAAGATCCTTTACACAATGATGGCAAAGGGGATCAAAGGTCACGGGCATCCAATGTTGGTTTTCGGCCTTGCCGCTTACTTGTAGAAAGTTCTCCATATTCTCTGAATCTTCTGATCATATTATGGACTGTTGATTTTTGGCACAAGTTTTACACTGGATGCCCTTCCTGATGCAACTCCACATTACATGGAAATCTGAACGCCACCCCTGTTGTAACAAAGCTCTATTGCAGGGGTGGCCAAGTTCGGTCCTTGAGAGCCACATTCCTGACACTCTTAATTGTCTCCCTGCTCCAACACACCTGAATCCAATGAAAGACTCGTTAGCAGACTTTTAATGAGCCTTTCATTGGATTCAGGTGTGTTGGAGCAGGGAGACAACTAAGAGTGTCAGGAATGTGGCTCTCGAGGACCAAACTTGGCCACCCCTGCTCTATTGTAATAATTATTACAATGATGGAAGAAATTCAGCAGGAACCCAACCACAAATTGTAATAATGCTTCTTTCCAAGAATTTAAGTCTGCTTGCAGATCAATTCTCAGCCAGATAACAGTTACTTTCCTGATAATTATGGCAACAGCAGCTGAAATCACACAGGAAGATCAACCACTATTGTAGTAATTAGAGTGCAGTTGTATTAATCATTACATATATACTGAATCCGGTCAACGATGTTATATTTGATGATACCACAAAGTCTGTCACAATTCTATTAATTCCATGAGGAGGTATTGCAGCTACCACAGTTTAGGAAAAATGTGTTGATGAACACAAACTTTTGTCAATGATGTTCAGTTTCTTTTTCACAATAAAAGCATGCACCAATGTCATCAATTTTCATCAATAACATAAGATTATTGATTGTTGAATCAATACATTGATCCAGATTGATATACTGTAACACCCCAAATTACAGCCATGAGAAATTGCAATAGTGGTCATAACAAAGGTGCTTTACAACCATATTTCCTTGTAATAAAAATGTATGGTGGTGGGTAATGGAGCTTTTCAAAGCATTTTCAGAAGAACATAATGTGTCTTTTTTTTAATTTATTTTTTATTTCAAATTCTTTGTTTTCATCAGGGGAAACAGCAGGATGACCAAACTGACAAATGAACTCTTAAGACTACATTGTTTATTTCCTGCCTGCATTTCTCTCACTGAAGAAAGACAATTTTGAGACGTGTGAGTCTGACAGCACAGCATTTTCTCATCCCTTCACAACAAGGGGACAATCAATTTTCCTCCTCCCTTCCTTCCTGAATCCAGCACATGCGCTCGCACAGCTGCGCACTGGGGTCCTGACCTGACGAACAAGCAGAGCAAACTTATTTACGGAGAGCTGGCATCCCTGTGTGGTGCACAGCGCGCGGCTTCACATCTCTGCGTTGTGTGCAGAGGGAGCGATAACGTTCCAAATACTGAGACGAAGGGGCGCAGAGGAAAAAGACATGGGAGCTTTTATTAGACGAAACACTGCGTATAACTAAAAGAAAATGAGGTGTTGGAAGGTTAAAGAGAAATGTGAGCGCCAAAGCACAAATCCCTTGAAATTCATACACTTGCGCCTTGTTCAATCAAGGAAGTCAAAACCCTCACCAGCTGCAAGGCCTCGGAAGACAGAGGAATATTTCAGGCAGAAATGATTTTCTCTCAGTTTTTCTGGACAAACGACATTTGGTTTCACATTCCACCGTGTTTAAGACTAAGTGAATTATTTATCTATGTGTGTTTCCTCTGCAGTTGTTTAATTCGACATCGATGTCCTCTAAAATTCACCAGCCCCTCGTCTGAGTATTGACGGACCATCGGCGAACAGAGCTGATGCACAGCTCGTTAGGAGGAACTGTGCCTTTAAAATCAATCGGCCTATAGATGTTTGCATTTCCTCTGTTGCACAGTAATCTCTGACTGTCGTCGCTATTTCCAGCCTCCCTTGGTGGTGGTTACTTACTTAATTTTAATGAAGTCCCACTGGCATTATGCACAAGTAAACAAACTATATAAAGCTACAGGGAGCTCAAAGCAGTTCAGCCAAAATCTGAACTGAAACTGTTTACCAATACAATATTTTTAGAATTATTTATATTTATTGACTCTTTATTGACTTCACTAACATTTTCAATACTGTTTGTTAGTTTGTGTCTACATGCAAGATTTTGCAAAACCTAACACACCTAATTTAACCTTATTTTCCATTACATGACCCAGGAGGTGCCTAGTTGTAGAGTATTTTTATGTTTTATTCTGTAAGCAATTTTTCATTTGATACATTTCTGTGATATTTCTTTACAATCATTCTTTGTGTTTTATTTTTATGCCATGTTTTTTTTTATTTTGTTTTAATATTTAATTGTAGTGCATATAGTATGTACAGTGGCTTGCAAGAGTATTCAGCCCCTTGGAATTTAATTCATTTTCATTTGTTTTTGCCATTTCAAATAGAAAAAGTAAATCAGGCTTCTCAATATAAAAATTTCTAAAATTATCTTCCTTAGACTCAAACTGAAAGCAAATCTCTACAACTTGATATAAAGTAATTAAAAATACAAAAGCTAAGATGATGGGTTGCATAAGTAATCAACCCCTTTGGTATAACACCTGTAAATAAGCACTTTTATTGCGAGTTTTCTTCAGACAAGTCAGGGGATGGATACATGAACATTTCCAAGTCACTGAATATGTCTTGAACTTTTACATTAGTTATGAAGAAATACAAACAGTATGGCACTCTATGGTAAATCTGTGTGTAGTAGTTATCAAAAAGAAGAAGAAGAGTGAAGAAAGCCACCAAGACACCCAGACAACCCAGAACAAGTTATAGGCTTCTGTGGCTGTGATTGGAGAAATTGTGCACAGTGCAAGTTTTACATTTTTTATTGCTGGTTATACAGCTTCATGATGAAGTGGTACAGAGGAGGGTTTTATTAAAAATAAGACCTGAAAATTTGGCTACAATTTACCAGAAGGTACATCTGAGATGCAAGCCGAGATTTAATGTTTTGGTGAAATAAAACCCTCCTCTGTACTTGAGCACAGACTAAAGGAAAACCCATCAAATTTTAGAACAGATATAGCAGTAGCAAGTCAATAGTTTTTTTTTCATGTACTTTCTAAGAAATGCAGCACATCTGCTCTGTTCAGCCTGATATTGTCAGATCTCAGAAACTCCAGTGCTTCTGGAAAGTATTCACAGTGCTTCACTTTTTCCACATTTTATGTTACGGCTTTTTTCGAAAATGGATAAAATAAATTTTGTTTCCTCAAAATTCTACACACAATACCCCATAATGACTATGTGAAAAAAGTGGAAAAAACATATATATATATATATATATATGAGGTCTGTTAGAAAAGTACCGTACCTTTTTATTTTTTCAAAAACTATATGGATTTGATTCATATGTTTTTACGTCAGCCAAGCTTGAACCTTCGTGCGCATGCGTGAGTTTTTCCACACCTGTCGGTTGCGTCATTCGCCTGTGGCCAGGCTTTGAGTGAGCACTGCTCCACCCCTCTCGTCGCTGTTTCATTGCGAGGAAATGGCGGAATGATTTGGGCTTTTTTTTCCCATCAGAATTTTTTCAGAAACTGTTAGAGACAGGCAGATGGAAACCATTTGAAAAATTTATCTGGCTTTCGGTGAAAATTTTACGGGCTTCACAGAGAATAAGGAGTGTTACTACAGCTTTAAGGACGTCCCACAATGGTGCACGGCACGCCGCGCTCCGAGCCGCCATCGAGAGGCAGAAACCACCACATCATTTCTAAACGGATCGCTGTGTGGAGCCCGGACCGTCGTGTGCAATTTCTCTGGTTATCACAAGAGCTGGACATCAGCTATTTTCCGGCAGATTTCACTTTTAACAAAAGATTTTGTCATGGAAAGCCGCGCGGAGGCTTCGCGCGTCACGACCGATTCGCTGATGAAGCGAGACAAAGGAACACTTCCGTTTTGGAGTGTTAGAGGACAAGTTGGGACATGCCTATCTCGGCTTTCAGTGCTTACCAGTCGGGTGAGTATAAGAGAAATTGTGGAGAGCTGGGCATGTCCCAACTTGTCCCCTTGTTCAAGCTTGGCTGACGTAAAAACATATGAATCAAATCCATATAGTTTTTGAAAAAAATAAAAAGGTACGATACTTTTCTAACAGACCTCGTATATATAAAGAAATCACATGTACATAAGTATTCACAAAATCGATCTCGGCTGCATCCTGATACCACTGATCATCCTTGAGATGTTTCTACAGCTTAATTGAAGTCCACTTGGGGTAAATTCAGTTGAGTGGACATGATTTGGAAAGACACACACCTGTCTACATATAAGGTCCCACAGTTGACAGCACAAACCAAGCATGAAGTCAAAGGATTTGTCTGTAGACCTCTGAGACCAGATTGTCTCGATGCAAAAATCTGGGGAAGGGTACAGAAACGTTTCTGCTGCTTTGAAGGTCCCAGTGGCCGCCATCATCTAAAAATGGAAGAAGTTCAGATCCACCAGCACTCTTCCAAGAGCTGGCTGCTCATCTAAACTGGGTGAGTGGGGGAGAAGGGTCTTAGTCAGGGAGTTGACCAAGTACCCGATGGTCACTCTGTCCCTGGATGAAAACCGGCTCCAGAGCACTCTTGACCTCAGACTGGGGTGACGGGTCATCTTTCAGCAGGACCGTGACCCTAAGCACACAACCAAGATATCAAAGGAGCGGCTTCAGGACAACTCTGTGAATGTCCTTGAGTGGCCCAGCCAGAACCCAGACCTGAATCCGATTGAACATCTCTGGAGAGATCTGTGCACCAACGCTCCCCATCCAACCTGATGGAGCTTGAGAGGTGCTGCAAAAAGGAATGTGCAAAACTACCCAAAGATAGGTGCACCAAGTTTGTGGCATCATATTCAAGAAGACTTGAGGCTGTAATTGCTGCCAAAGGTGCATCAACAAAGTATTGAACAAAGGGTGCGAATACTTATCTACACATGATTTCTTAGTTTATTTTTAATAAATTTGCAAACATTTTAAAAGAGGTTTTTCAGGTTGTCAGTGTGGGGTGTAGTGTGTAGAATTTTGAGGGGAAAATTAATTTACTTCATTTTGGAATAAGGCTGTAACATAACAAAATGTGGACAAAGTGAAGCACTGTGAATACTTTCTGGATCCACCGTAACTGGTGTGTGGCCTGGTTAGTACTTGGACAGGAGACAACTGTGGAACACCAGGGGCTGTGTGTGTTTCTCCAGGTAAAACTAGTGTTGCATCAGGAAGGAGATCCAGCATAAAACCTGTTCCAAATACTAATGCAGATCTGACTATATTTGCTGTGGCAGCCCGGAACAAAGCGGGAGCAGCCGAAGGAACAACAACATGTACTTTCTAAGATATATTACAACTCTCCTGACAGGAAAAAAAAAACTGTGCATACTTGCTGTTATGTCTATAAAAGTGGAAGATTTTCTGTGGGTTCATATAAAAGTTCAAATACAGTGGAACAAAAATACATTTTTATGGAGGGTTAATCTTAATTAAATCGCTGTAACAAAAATGGCCAGAAACACATACTAGTATAGATTAGTCCCAAATTTAAGAATCCTGCAACCAACTTTGAAATCTGAAAATCTTCTGCAGTCCTACCCAACATTTCATTACAGTTTGATTAACATGAAACTTAGACCCAATCTCAATTCTCTTTTGTACCCCTTCCCCTTGGCCCTACCCCTACCCCTACGTCTACCCCTTTAAAACAAGGGGTAAGGTGAAGGGGTATGCCTGTAGCCCTATGAACTGAGACACCCCTCTGCCTTAGGGGGGGGAAAAACTGCCCGTCTCAAACTGCCGTCTTCACTTTTTGTCAACATGGCAACTGAAGCGCAACTTCTTGCAGTAGCCTGTTTGCTCTTTTCATTTTCTCGCCTTTCTGTGTAAATGCAAAGAAATAGAAGTCGTCGCATATTTCTATGACGCATCACAATCATGTTGGAGAATAATGTGGTATTAATAATTAATTTAATTAATTAGTCATTTATAATAATAATTAATAGTATTAATAATTTGTTAATGCCAATAATACTAATAATAATTAATCATTAATAATAGCAATAATTCCTATTGCTAATTGAATTAATCATTAATTAACATATTGGTAATTAATTAATTAATTAATTAGTAATTAAAATAAATAAACACTTGAAATATATCAGTCTGTGTTTCACTTTTTGAATGGAATTATTGAAATAAATCAACTTTTTCCATGGCATTCTAATTATATGACCAGCACCTGTAAGTATGTTATGGGCTGCATCTAGTTCTGTTAACCTTATATTTCTTTTTCCAATTTTCCATTTTTTCATCCAGCCCTATTTCCTTTAGAAATTTCCTTGACAAATAATATCAGTCTATTAGGACATCAGGTTATGTGTTACACATATACATGTATGTGTATATATATTTTCCAACTTACTCCCATTGATGAAACTTCTCCTCATTTTCTGCCTGAAAGCTTATTAGTAGACGAGAGAGCTCAGGGCTCCCTGTTTGTTTACAAAAATACACACACGTGTTACAGTCCTTGACATCCAACAGCAGGGGTCGCTATTATCCAAAGATCAGTGATGCCACAGTTACTTTGAAAAAGTAATCCAATTACTGATTGCTGATTACTCCTTGAAAGAGTAACTTAGTTACTTTTACTTTACTGATTACTCAATTGTAAAAGTAACTAAGTTAGATTACTAATTACTTTTTTAGTTACTTTTCGCAGCTGCCGACAACAACCCTCTGCCACCTCAACATGACAATGCTACTTGTTTTGCCAAAACTCACTTTATAGTCACTCTTTCTTGACTTCAATGAAAATAAATACTTGTTTTATAAAAAGTAAAATAAAGACCTCTTTCTTGACCTCATATTTAACTGTTGACAGCACTGTAACAGTAAAACTTGCAATTTCTAACCTACATTGTTTATAAATGTAACTAGTAAATTCTTTTAACATTTTTCTAACATTTAAATTCTCTCTAAACATTTTACTTGTCAAAATTATTATAAGTAGTATTAGTAGTTGTAGTAAAAACAATGGCTTCACAACTGGACCTTTAATCTACGGGTGTTGTGGGGGGGGGGGCACATCCTTGCCCCACGCCCCCATTCCATCTGGATTTGCCCCTGCTTTGGCGTTTGAGCACAAAGAATGGTTAACATTTATTAATGCAGAAACCATGACCAAATTTACAGGTAAGAATGTTTTATTGCATTTTCACATCATGTGGTTCTCAGAAAGAGAGTTTAGGTGCATTTGAGTGGAAAATAGTGTTAGTTGTTGACACATCGCTGAGGATCAGCTGTTTTTAGCGAGCAGATACAGAGCGGCTCAGCTCAGAATTCTAAATAGAGAAGAAGAAGAGGATCATATTTAATGTGGGTAACCAACAAAAGCACGAAGCTTGTTTCCAGAAGGGCCCACGGCACGTGTCTCTCCCTCCTCCCCAGCACCGATGTTAAGAGTGCCAGTCAGGAGCATGGCTGCAATCGGGAAGCGAACCCGAGTCGTTGGCGTCCCAGTCCAACATGCAAGCTGTTACGCCACCACCTCCCTCAATAAAGGAGAAAAAAAGCATAAAAATGTCTTTGTAAAGCTCAGTGTAGGTGTGCTGTTGTCACCGCGCTTTAAGAGGTGAGGATGAGTCGTAGCTGCTGCAGAAAACCGCGGATGAAAAGCTCAGAGCTCGCTTAAAATGGGCAGTTCAGTCGAACCCCGAGCCCCTGCCCACGGACCAAGTTTAATGCTACTTTCGACCCACAATGCAAAAATAATAGTAACGCACAGTGACTTGGAGAAGTAACTTTAATCTGATTACTGATTTGGAAAGATTAATGCGTTAGATTACTCGTTACTAAAAAAAGTGATTAGAGTAACGCGTTACTGGCATCACTGCCAAAGATTTATGAACATACAAATTAACGTGCTTATCTTTTATCATGATTTTCTCCATTGTAAGATAAAAAAGTGTCTTATCGTAGTGTTCATGTGTATGTGCATTATAACGTCTCAGCACACGAGCGAAGTTACCATATTCTTCAGAACGACAATATATGCAACATGCATCCAGCAGCATACATGTTGCTGTCATAGGCAACTGCCTGTAAAGTTTTTTGGCAAGTTATAATTTTTTAAACAGTGTAATTTGTAATGAAAGTCGCTTTCATTTGTGCGGCTCTTTCGGCGCCATGTTTGTTTCTTTGGAGACAGCGGTAAGCTCCTCCTATTCCTTCAAACGGAGTGAATCTGAATGCACACGCCGTTTGAAGGGGTTTGTAGCCCTCCGCCTCGCTCCAAAAAGAGAACTGAGACACCCCTCTGTCTCTCGTGCCCGCGCAAAACGGAGGGGAAGGTTTTTGTTTTTTTGTTTTTTGTTTTTTAACTAAACTGGCGATCAAAGATGGTTTTCCCTTTTTTTGGGGGGGGGACATGGCTTATGTACAACACTTGTCTCCCATGTGTGGTAGTGACTACACAGATAAGCTATTTTCACACATGCCAGGCTGTAGTACTGAGCATCTATGACAGAACCCAGTACGACAAACAATGTATTGTAGTACTAGTACTACTAACCCAGTTACACCACAAGGTGATTATCCATATCATTTTTTTTCCTCTTTCAGTAACTATGACATGCACAGTTTGTGCCAAAATCCAAAATAGAAATGCACATTACACAAGAAACATCAGCAATTTTCCAGTGATTGAGTTTTTAAGAAATCTTTCCATAATGTAGTACTGCAATACAATGTTAAAACTTGGTTCTACTGGGCACTGTAGTAACTATTCAGAGTGTCGCTGTGAACGCCACACACGCTGTCTTACTGCAGACTCTCGTAACTACATACACTCTATAATTCTTTAGACCTATAATGGTCTAGCAGCTGCAGTACCTCCACAACCCACCAGGTGGCTGCAGCCCACACTTCGGGAGTCACTGCTATGGAACACTTGGTGGAGATTTCCTTTTTTTGTGTGTCGGTCTATTTTAAATGATGACACGATGCATTGCTTTAATACTCAGACGATGTGAAGAATGAAGACTGCTGTATTTGAAGGTAATTAACTTTTAGAAGATCTAATTGGCATTCATTCTTCATCAAGGCTGAAATCTGTCTGAGTGTCGATTGGTTTTCCGCAGAGTAGAGCTGAATCCGACTCGCTCCACTGAACTCCTTTCAATGGTCTTTTTTTTTTCTGGCAATCAAAACAAAAAGCAAATGTATTTGTCCACCTACTTGACTTTGAGAAGTTATTTCAGACCCTGGGGCAGTTGTTGCATTTGTTCACTGTTTGGCCATAAGAGAACACAGCAGACGCCAAACCAATTAGACTGAGACCTTGTTGAGAGCTTTTTCAAAATATATTTCAAGCCGAGCCCCAAAGCAGCGTTTGGAGTCGACGCGTAATCAGCCCGAGATTAAACCCTAATGCAGAAAGTGATCACAATGAGGTCTGTGTTAAACTGATTGTTCCTGTTGGTTAACCAGAGACAGAAATGTGGGATCACTGAAATACAGTTATGACATTCTACTACAATGCACTGCCTTAAATTTATCTCCAGATCTCGACCACATTTACATATTGAAATATTTTGACAATGACTTGTGGGAATATCTGAACAAATGATCTGTCTTTACCCACTTTTCCTTTTTCCTCCCCACATTATCTTTTAGTGCTCAGGAAATAGCAGGTGCAGAATCCTCATAAATCAAGCCTGAAATATGACAGCACTTCAGAGTTCTGAACATCTGCCTAATCACGCTTGTTATGGAAGACAAATACATGAAGGGCACATGAAGAAAAACACTTGGTTAAATTTCATGATCAGCAGCGACAAGGAAATGAAAGCTGGGAGCAGACAGCAAAAGATATCATGAGGACGGGGGAGCAATTTGAGGAAAACATTGAACTGAAATTATTTTTTAAAGTGAGATCTCAATGACTGCTCTATGATTTTTTTCCTACCCAACATGATGTCATAACTGAATGCTGAAGTAAATTTGGAGAAACAATACGGCCCTACGAATCTACAGCAGGTCACGGAGCAGGTGATTAGAGACTCTGCAAGGCTTATGACAAATGTGGGTGTGGAATCCATTAGCTTAGCGGGGAAATTAGTGCAGAAAATCCACTATGGTGATAGTGCAGTTTATCTGCCAGGGAGGGAAATTCAACAAGTTGAGTCTGTGGCCTGCTCCCGTAGACGTGTCCATAAAAATCATAGAGGGATATGCTTTGCAAACTTAATACCCATTACTATACTGGATCATGTTGAAATTGAGGATGGCCCAGTGGTTGTTCCAGTAATAGCAAAGATTTCGTGTCTGCTACCTACAACGCGCGTGGAATGTCTCAAACCTAAACCTACTTCTAGGCATCTTATATATGCTACTCTGGAACCACCCCTAAACCCAAACAGTTCAACTGTCAACCCCACTGAGGTCCATAGACTGGGTCTAAGCTAACTGTCCTCAAAATCATTGTTGATTAATGATTTAATTATTGATCATCACTTAGATATGATTGGGTTATGTGAAACCTGGCTTAAACCTACAGCTGTCCTCCCCTTAAATGAAGCCTGCCCACCAGCATATACATTTAGTCACATCCCTCGTGATGCGAAGCAAGGCGGGGGTGTTGCTCTTATTTATAAATCTAGGTTTAGTGTATTAGCTGTTGGGGGTTACAAATATAACTCATTTGAGCATCTGATTCTCCGCTCCGCTCAGGATATTATGCATTGCCAAGGTCAGAAGAATAAAAATCAGCCGTATTACTTTGTCACTGTTTATAGGCCTCCTGGCCCATATTCTGAATTCTTAGATGAATTTGGTGCGTTCATCTCTAACTTGTCAACTAGTGCAGATAACATTCTGATCATTGGTGACTTTAACGTTCATATAAATAAGACTTCTGATCCCCTCTGCAAATCATTTATGGAAATTGTGGATGCATTAGGATTTCGGCAATGCATTCGGGATTCAACGCACATTAGTGGAAATACCCTGGATCTGGTTCTCGCATGTGGTATTGCTGTCACGAATATTGACATCATGCCTCTTACATCAGTGGTCTTTGATGACTCATTAAGTTTACAGTTTCACTGCTGTGTTTAGTGGAACAACAACCTTATTTATCACTGCAGCGATGCATCAACTCCTCAACTAAGACTGAACTAGAAGCTAGACTGCCTGATGTCTTAGTCTCAATTTTGACAAATACCCAGTCAGAAGACACACTTGTGGATAGTTTAAACTCAGTGCTCAAAACAACACTCGACATGACCTGTGTTGAAACCGCGCTCCCCCAAATCGCAGTCACCTTGGTTCAATGATTACCTGCGTGACCTCAAACATAAAGCAAGAGGTTTAGAATGAAAATGGCGTTGTTCAAAATTAGAAGTATTCCACCTTGCATGGCGTGATGCTATCTTAGACTATAAGCATGCATTATTGGCTACAAAGCGGACCTATTACTCTGATTTGATCAACAAAAACAAGCATAACTCAAAGTTCTTGTTCGACACAGTGGCAACACTGTGAGTGGCAACACTTATTCATGGACAACCACCTGTAGCTCGCTCTCCTTTTACAGCACAAGATTTCCTAGATTACTTTGAGAAGAAAATAGATGACATTAGGTTGAACATATCCCAGCATGCCTTAACCCAGCCACTACACCCTGCTATTGAGGTGGGCACTACTACTGAGGTATTACCTAGATTTACAGAATTTGACAGTATTTCACTAGGCATGCTGACAAAACTCGTGATGTCAACAAAAAGCACAACCTGTTTATTTGATCCTATACCAACAAAACTGTTTAAGGACCTGTGGCCCACTCTTGGGCCGATTGTGCTGGAAACCGCGCGTCACGAGTGCCGCTTCCCCGAGGCCTCGTGCAGCCACCGCGCATCCATCAGCGCGGAAACACCGAGGCCGCGCGGCACCAGCGAAGTGCAGATCCATCCCGGTGACAAACAACGCAGGCTGTTAACATCGGCGATCGACAAGCTGCTCATAAGCCGACCATGGGGCCTAAGAAGGTTCTGACAGCGGAGGAAGGTGACGATATTAAAAAATCTCTGGACTTTTTATCAGAGGAGATTTCTGTTGTGAAGCAGCAACAGAAATCAATCATGGATCTGGTGGAGGAGGTGAAGGCATTACGGCTCCAGAATGCCGAGAAAGACCGGCATCTGGTGCAGCTGGAAAATAGAGTGGCTGAATTGGAGCAGTACACCAGAATCAACGACGTCATCATCACAGGTCTTCACATCAAACCACGGTCCTACGCACGGGCGGTAACAGATGAGAGCGGAGGGGAGCCCAGTGAACAGGAGGTCAGCTCTGTGGAAAAACAGGTTGCTGATTTCCTCCTATCTAAAGGTATAGAAATGGATTTAAATAACATTGAAGCATGCCACCCTCTGCCCCGGAGAAATGACGGTGATAAACGAACCGTCATCATGAGATTCATCAACAGAAAACACAAAACAGCACTGTTAAAACAAGGAAGAAAACTGAAAGGGACAAACGTATTCATCAATGAACATCTCACCAAACGGAATGCCGACATCGCCAGGAAAGCACGCTTCTTGAAGAAACAGGGAAAAATCCAGCACACATGGACTTCAAACTGTAAAATATTCATCAAACTGAACGGATCACCAGAACAAGCAAAAGTCATGGCAATAAGGAACATCGAGGAGCTGGACAAATATGAACAATAGTGTTTCTTAAAGCGAGGATCTGGACAGATATGACCAATAAGGTATGAGGACACAAACACATCACAACACCATGACACAGACCAGAGGAACCTATTCATCTACTACCTATTCATCTACATCTGGAGACAAGAAGGATATAACTCAAAGGATTGCTGATCATGGAAAAGTAGAACTGAGAACATTTAAATACACAGACCACAATGTACTGGACTTGGAGCACGATATAGACCCGGACAATAATTTCTTCTCAAATATCAATGACAGTTGTTGCTATTATACAGATGAACAGTTTAATCGGATCATTAAAACGGATAACAAATTATCAATAATCCATTTCAACAGCAGAAGTCTATATGCAAACTTTAACAACATTAAAGAATATTTAAGTCAGTTTAAAAAAATATTTAACATAATTGCTATATCAGAAACATGGATCAATGAAGATAAAGGAATGGATTTTGAACTGGATGGATATGAATTTAATTGTGTAAACAGAAAAAATAAGAGTGGAGGAGGAGTGGCTGTGTATGTGGATAAGAACATGGATTATAAAATAGTAGACAATATGACAACTGTGATTGATAACTTATTAGAATGTATAACTATTGAAATATGTGAAGAAAAAAGCAAAAATGTATTAGTCAGCTGTATATATAGAGCACCAGGATCTAGTATTGAAACATTCACTGACTGTATGGGAAAAATGTTCTCAAAAACTAATCAAAAAACTGTGTTCATTTGTGGTGACTTAAATATTGATCTGCTCAATCCAAATAAGCATAAAATAACAGATGAATTTATCAGTATAATGTACAGTATGAGTTTATATCCAAAAATCACCAGGCCAAGCAGAATTACATCCCATAGTGCTACCTTAATTGATAATATATTCAGCAATGATATTGAGAATAACACTGTGAGTGGATTATTAATCAATGACATTAGTGATCATCTACCAGTTTTCATCGTTTATAATAGAAACCATCGGCGGAATCAGCCAGAGGAGAAAATAAAATACAGGCGAGTGCGGACAGAGGAAAACATGAACACACTAAAGAAGGATTTACAGGAGCAAAACTGGGAAAAGGTATACAGTGAAAGTGATGTTGATAGTGCATATGAAACTTTTTTACAAATATTTACATCATTATATGATAAAAATTGTCCAATTAAACAAGACTACAGAAAACAAAAATCCAAGCTCGACCATGGATGACGAAAGGGTTACGAAATGCATGTAATAAGAAAAATACACTGTATAGAGAATTCATAAAACTAAAGACTAAAGAGGCAGAAAATAGATATAAGAAATACAAAAATAGATTAACTAATATTATACGGGTATGTAGGAAGGAATATTATAGTAACATATTATATAATAACAAAAACAATATTAAAGGAATATGGGATATATTAAATAGCATTATCAAAAATGGTAATAAAAACAGAGTTACCCTCAGTATTTCATTGATAATAATGTCAAGAAGGAAAATAAGGATGAGGTAGTCAACGGTTTTAATAATTTTTTTGTAAATATTGGACCAAGCTTGGCAGAAAAAATTCCCGATTCCCAACCTGAGGATTGGGATAATAATCTCATAGAAAGAAATCCCTGTTCAATGTTCCTCACAGCAGTGGATGGAAATGAAATTATAGACATTGTGAATAATTGTAAATATAAAACATCTACCGATTTAAATGAAATTGATATGGTGGTGGTAAAACAGGTCATTGAATGGATTGTAGAACCATTAACATACATCTGTAACTTATCATTTCAAACCGGTAAATTTCCCAATCAAATGAAAATAGCTAAGGTTGTGCCGCTGTATAAGACTGGGGATAGACACCACTTCACAAATTATAGACCTGTTTCTTTGCTTCCACAATTTTCCAAATTATTAGAAAAGTTATTCAATAATAGATTAGACAAATTCATAAATAAACATAAATTACTTACTGATAGTCAATATGGATTCAGAGCACATAGTTCAACATCACTTGCATTAATAGAATCAGTTGAGGAGATTACAAACGCCATAGACCACAAATTACATTCAGTTGGAATATTTATAGACCTTAAAAAGGCTTTTGATACAATCAATCATGACATATTAATCAGTAAACTTGAACAGTATGGGATTAGGGGGTTGGTGTTGCACAGGGTGAGAAGCTACTTAAGTAACAGAAAACAGTTTGTGAAGTTGGGGGAATATACATCATCATGCTTGGACAATGCTTGTGGCGTCCCACAGGGGTCAGTATTGGGTCCAAAACTGTTTCTAATTTATATAAATGATATTGTCAATGTTTCCAAAATATTAAAATTAGTATTATTTGCAGATGACACAAGCATTTTTTGTTCAGGGGGGGATTTGCAGGAGTTATTGAGGAGGATCAGTATAGAAATGGGAAAATTGAAAATATGGTTTGACAGAAATAAATTATCATTAAACTTAAGTAAAACAAAATACATGTTATTTGGCTATTGTAATACAGACATACAGGTTCAGTTACAAGTCGAGGGGGTAGATATTGAAAGGGTACATGAAAATAAGTTTCTGGGGGTGATAATAGATGATAAGATAAACTGGAAGACTCATATAAAACATATACAAAGTAAACTGTCAAGAAGCATTTCAGTTCTAAACAAAGCGAAACATATTCTGGACCACAACTCACTCCGCATTCTTTACTGCTCACTGGTTTTACCATATTTACAGTACTGTGCAGAGGTATGGGGTAATACTTATAAAGGTACAACACAATCACTATCAGTAATGCAGAAAAGAGCTATAAGAATTATTCATAATACTGGCTATAGAGATCATACAAATCCACTATTTTTACAATCCAAATTATTAAAATTCACAGACTTGGTTCATTTTCAAACAGTACAAATTGTGTATAAAGCAATAAACAATTTACTTCCAGCAAATATTAAAAATATGTTTTTTAACAGATCAGGGGATTACAGTCTGAGGGGGAAATTTAATTTAAAGCATCAGTGGGCACGAACAACATTAAAAGGTTTCTGTATTTCTGTCTGTGGGGTGAGGATGTGGAACAGATTGGGAGTGGGGCTCAAGCAATGTCCAAGCATGAACCAGTTCAAACAGCGGTACAAAAATATGTTTTTTCTGGGTATAGGGAGGAGGAAGGGTAATGAGGGTTAGGGTGTTTTTGTTGTTTGCTTCGGCTTGTAAATATATAGTATTTTGTATGTAAGTAGGTATGTGTAGGTGTATATTTATGTTTGTGTATATATACGTGTATATATGTATATGTGTATATATGTGTATGTTGATGTGTATATGTATGTGTGTGTATATATATGTATATATATATATATTGATATCGGTTTAGGTGTGTAGGAATTTATGTGTATATGTGGCAAAGGGTATTACTGGTTGTGGGGAAGAAGGGGTAGGGATAAATAAGCTGATGCTTCACCCTACCCCTTTTCGGACATGTTGGGTACACAGTAGGAACTTTTTTGTTGTTGTCTTTACTGATCTATCTTGTAATTGTTGTTGTATCAAATGTTCGAAATAAACAGTTTTCATTCATTCATTCATTCATTCATTCATTCATTCAAATGATTAATCTTTCTTTAACTTCTGGATCTGTTCCTAAATGTTTCAAATCTGCAGCTTCTCTCGCCCTGCCATCCCCTCATTACCCCATCCCCGTAGAGACGGTGCCTGCTCCCAGACCACCAATAACTAGCAAAAATCTATTTAAGCATAAAAATTCAAAAGAAAAAATAATATAGCACCTTCAACTGCACCACAGACTAAAACAGTTAAATGTGGTCTATTAAACATTAGGTCTCTCTCTTCTAAGTCCCTGTTGGTAAATGATATAATAATTGATCAACATATTGATTTATTCTGCCTAACAGAAACCTGGTTACAGCAGGATGAATATGTTAGTTTAAATGAGTCAACACCCCCGAGTCACACTAACTGTCAGAATGCTCGTAGCACGGGCCGGGGCGGAGGATTAGCAGCAATCTTCCATTCCAGCTTATTAATTAATCAAAAACCCAGACAGAGCTTTAATTCATTTGAAAGCTTGTCTCTTAGTCTTGTCCATCCAAATTGGAAGTCCCAAAAAACAGTTTTATTTGTTATTATCTATCGTCCACCTGGTCGTTACTGTGAGTTTCTCTGTGAATTTTCAGACCTTTTGTCTGACTTAGTGCTTAGCTCAGATAAGATAATTATAGTGGGCGATTTTAACATCCACACAGATGCTGAGAATGACAGCCTAAACACTGCATTTAATCTATTATTAGACTCTATTGGCTTTGCTCAAAAAGTAAATGAGTCCACCCACCACTTTAATCATATCTTAGATCTTGTTCTGACTTATGGTATGGAAATAGAAGACTTAACAGTATTCCCTGAAAACTCCCTTCTGTCTGATCATTTCTTAATAACATTTACATTTACTCTGATGGACTACCCAGCAGTGGGGAATAAGTTTCATTACACTAGAAGTTTTTCAGAAAGCGCTGTAACTAGGTTTAAGGATATGATCCCTTCTTTATGTTCTCTAATGCCATATACCAACACAGTGCAGAGTAGCTACCTAAACTCTGTAAGGGAGATAGAGTATCTCGTCAATAGTTTTACATCCTCATTGAAGACAACTTTGGATGCTGTAGCTCCTCTGAAAAAGAGAGCTTTAAATCAGAAGTGTCTGACTCCGTGGTATAACTTACAAACTCGTAGCTTAAAGCAGATAACCCGTAAGTTGGAGAGGAAATGGCGTCTCACTAATTTAGAAGATCTTCATTTAGCCTGGAAAAAGAGTCTGTTGCTCTATAAAAAAGCCCTCCGTAAAGCTAGGACATCTTTCTACTCATCACTAATTGAAGAAAATAAGAACAACCCCAGGTTTCTTTTCAGCACTGTAGCCAGGCTGACAAAGAGTCAGAGCTCTATTGAGCTGAATATTCCATTAACTTTAACTAGTAATGACTTCATGACTTTCTTTGCTAACAAAATTTTAACTATTAGAGAAAAAATTACTCATAACCATCCCAAAGACGTATCGTTATCTTTGGCTGCTTTCAGTGATGCCGGTATTTGGTTAGACTCTTTCTCTCAGATTGTTCTGTCTGAGTTATTTTCATTAGTTACTTTATCCAAACCATCAACATGTTTATTAGACCCCATTCCTACCAGGCTGCTCAAGGAAGCCCTACCATTATTTAATGCTTCGATCTTAAATATGATCAATCTATCTTTGTTAGTTGGCTATGTACCACAGGCTTTTAAGGTGGCAGTAATTAAACCATTACTTAAAAAGCCATCACTTGACCCAGCTATCTTAGCTAATTATAGGCCAATCTCCAACCTTCCTTTTCTCTCAAAAATTCTTGAAAGGGTAGTTGTAAAACAGCTAACTGATCATCTGCAGAGGAATGGTCTATTTGAAGAGTTTCAGTCAGGTTTTAGAATTCATCATAGTACAGAAACAGCATTAGTGAAGGTTACAAATGATCTTCTTATGGCCTCGGACAGTGGACTCATCTCTGTGCTTGTTCTGTTAGACCTCAGTGCTGCTTTTGATACTGTTGACCATAAAATTTTATTACAGAGATTAGAGCATGCCATAGGTATTAAAGGCACTGCGCTGCGGTGGTTTGAATCATATTTGTCTAATAGATTACAATTTGTTCATGTAAATGGGGAATCTTCTTCACAGACTAAAGTTAATTATGGAGTTCCACAAGGTTCTGTGCTAGGACCAATTTTATTCACTTTACATGCTTCCCTTAGGCAGTATTATTAGACGGTATTGCTTAAATTTTCATTGTTACGCAGATGATACCCAGCTTTATCTATCCATGAAGCCAGAGGACACACACCAATTAGCTAAACTGCAGGATTGTCTTACAGACATAAAGACATGGATGACCTCTAATTTCCTGCTTTTAAACTCAGATAAATCTGAAGTTATTGTACTTGGCCCCACAAATCTTAGAAACATGGTGTCTAACCAGATCCTTACTCTGGATGGCATTACCCTGACCTCTAGTAATACTGTGAGAAATCTTGGAGTCATTTTTGATCAGGATATGTCATTCAAAGCGCATATTAAACAAATATGTAGGACTGCTTTTTTGCATTTACGCAATATCTCTAAAATCAGAAAGGTCTTGTCTCAGAGTGATGCTGAAAAACTAATTCATGCATTTATTTCCTCTAGGCTGGACTATTGTAATTCATTATTATCAGGTTGTCCTAAAAGTTCCCTAAAAAGCCTTCAGTTAATTCAAAATGCTGCAGCTAGAGTACTGACAGGGAGTAGAAGGAGAGAGCATATCTCACCCATATTGGCCTCTCTTCATTGGCTTCCTGTTAATTCTAGAATAGAATTTAAAATTCTTCTTCTTACTTATAAGGTTTTGAATAATCAGGTCCCATCTTATCTTAGGGACCTCGTAGTACCATATCACCCCAATAGAGCGCTTCGCTCTCAGACTGCAGGCTTACTTGTAGTTCCTAGGGTTTGTAAGAGTAGAATGGGAGGCAGAGCCTTCAGCTTTCAGGCTCCTCTCCTGTGGAACCAGCTCCCAATTCAGATCAGGGAGACAGACACCCTCTCTACTTTTAAGATTAGGCTTAAAACTTTCCTTTTTGCTAAAGCTTATAGTTAGGGCTGGATCAGGTGACCCTGAACCATCCCTTAGTTATGCTGCTATAGACGTAGACTGCTGGGGGGTTCCCATGATGCACTGTTTCTTTCTCTTTTTGCTCTGTATGCACCACTCTGCATTTAATCATTAGTGATCGATCTCTGCTCCCCTCCACAGCATGTCTTTTTCCTGGTTCTCTCCCTCAGCCCCAACCAGTCCCAGCAGAAGACTGCCCCTCCCTGAGCCTGGTTCTGCTGGAGGTTTCTTCCTGTTAAAAGGGAGTTTTTCCTTCCCACTGTAGCCAAGTGCTTGCTCACAGGGGGTCGTTTTGACCGTTGGGGTTTTACATAATTATTGTATGGCCTTGCCTTACAATATAAAGCACCTTGGGGCAACTGTTTGTTGTGATTTGGCGCTATATAAAAAAATTGATTGATTGATTGATTAAACCATTACTTAAGAAACCTAATCTTGACCCTAGTGTATTGAAAAACTGTCGGCCGATATCAAATCTATCATTTTGCTCTAAAATTCTGGAAAAAGTGGTGTCACGACAGCTCGTAGACTATCTTACTAAGAATAATCTGTTTGAGCCACTGCAGTCTGCTTTTAGAAAATATCATTCCACAGAGATGGCTCTTACTAAAGTGGTGAATGATCTTCTGCTTACAATGGATTCGGACACCACTACGGTTCTGCTGCTGCTAGATCTCAGTGCTGCATTTGATACAGTGGATCATCATATTCTACTTGATAGGCTGGAAAATCATTTTGGGATTACTGGGAGTGCCCTTGCATGGCTGACAACATACTTGACCAGTCGTTCTCACTGTGTTTTGTACAGCAACACTACCTCTAACATTAGTGACATGAAATTTGGGGTTCCTCATGGGTCTGTCTTAGGCCCCCTGCTTTTCTCCCTTTATATAGCACCCCTTGGGCACATATTGCGGCGTTTTGGGATTACCTTTCACTGCTATGCAGATGATACTCAGTTATATATGCCGATAACTGCTGGTAATCTCGTTCACATAAAATCCTTAGAAGATTGCCTTGCAGCAGTGAGAAGTTGGATGTCTAGAAACTTCCTACTTTTAAACTCTGAAAAGACTGAAATGATGGTTCTTGGTCCAGTGAGACATCGGCATCGGTGCCGGCATTGGCACCTGTCCCAGTGAGATCAGATTTTAAGGTTCTGTGGAATGATCTCCCTGCGTCAATAAAACAATCAGATTCTGTGGAGACTTTCAAGTCCAGACTTAAGACGCACTTATTTTCCCTTTCATATGGCTAGCATACGGGTACAGTTTTGCTGCGCTTTTACGCTTTTTACTCTTTTAATTCATGTTATTAGTAATTGGAGCGTGCTGCGGGCTCAACGTCTCCTAAATTCTGGGTCTTTTAGTGAAGCTTAGGGCTAGCGGCCGGCAATCACCATAGTATTTCTTCTGTTTTTCTTGTTGATTAATGCTGACAAATTATACAGTATTTTTTGTCTTTCTGATGCCTGATTCTGTTTTTTCTCTGTTTAAGGTGCAGCTCCATCCAGAGATGGGAGTTGTGTTTGTGTTGGCGACCCTCCTGTCCTGTGCATCAACAGCAATTCTTGCATATTCGTCCGTGAATTGTTCTGTGAATTATTTCTGTAATTTATGTTTGTAGCATGCCCCAAGCAGAGGGTCACTCCTTTGAGTCTGGTCTGCTTGAAGTTTCTTCCTCAGAGGGAGTTTTTCCTTACCACTGTTGCTCTGGGGGTTGGTAAGGTTAGACCTTACATGTGTGAAGCGCCTTGAGGCAACTCTGTTGTGATTTGGTGCGATATAAATGAAAATAAATTGAAATTGCCAATTTTACCCATGTAAAAGCATTCTTTGGACAAACATTTCAGCAACCATTTGATGGATTTCTTTAATAGTTGGTATGATGTTGATATCAATCCTCGCCCCACTCCTGTCAGTGGCATTTTGGACTACTGATTGTTGATTGTGGACACCTGTGGCAGCTATCACACCTGCACCTCATTTACCAGGCTGCTTATTCCCAGGATTTCCACCCAAGTGTCTCCAGATCATTCTGAATTCCAAGCGGTACCTCTGGTCCTTTGCGCTTGCAGGTTTCTCATTGAGTTAACCCCTGTGTCTCTGAAGCTTTGTTGGACTTTTGAACCTGTTTGTTTTTGTATCTTTAGAACCATCCTGCTGCCACAGCTTCCACCCACTCGTGCACCTGGCCTCAGCAATCCTCATTGCACACCAAAGTTCCCAGTGTCATCCTTTCCTCCTGAGCTCAGAATTTCATTCATAAACCTGTCACACTTTACTGCTGCCCCCTTGCATTTTGGGTCTTTATCCTGTTCCTTGAACTGTTTCAGAACTGAACATAACCTGCTGACTCTAACTGTAACTATGATCAAAACCACTGCCATTCCCAAAGTGTCCAAAGGGGTTACCAAACTTGTTACATTGTGACGCACAGGAGCACTGACAGAAGAGTACAAATGTGATGAGTTGGGAGTGAGAATGTCCCTGAATAATCAGGTTCTGTCAATCCTTTGCTTTTCTCTTGTTGAAAAAGCCACAGCAGATGCTCCCCCCCTCTGAGCCTGGTCTGCTTGAGATTTCTTCCTACAATCAAAGAGTGGCAGAGGTAGTTTTTTCTTTATCACTGTGGTCAATGTGCTTGCTCATGGGGTGGGTAAGTTCTAGACCAGGGAATGGGCAACAGTTCTCAGGTTTGCCTCAGCAGGTGTTTTCACAGATGATCAGAACTTTAAGTTGAGGGGAGAATCAGAAAAACACCTGCTGAGGCAATCGCTTGCAAGGAAAAGCGACACCACCTAGGCACTTGTTTTCCAACCTTGATTTAGCCTTTACTTGTGTATCACGCGCTGAGGTAACTTCTATCATAAATAAACTGAACTGAAGTTGTGCTTTGCACTGAAGTACTGAGACACATATGGGAACTGAACCAACCCATGTGCCGAATTAAACTAAAATATTGGTTTTACTGCTACAGTTTTCCTGCTCCTCCATTTCCTTCTCCCAGCTTCGTTCTGCCCAATCTTATCAATAATGGAAGTGCCGGTGACAGAGCCCTATTCTGTCACCTCTCATCTCCTGTACCGGCTCAGCAGGAGGCAGCCAAAGATGCTCCTCAACAACAGATCACTGCTGGTCTGCAATATACATGAAGAAATCCAGCATGGCTGCCACCTCACTGCTGAATTAAATTATTCAGCAAAGGCAGCCCGTTTTATCGTTCACACGGATCATCGTTGGCGCTCGTTGTTACTTTCCGTACAACTTTAATGACCGCTTGACGTCCAGATGTGGTTTTTGGATCACGCGGCACAGAATCTTTAATGCCTGCTCACTGTAATTGGCACCAGGGAGCAGTGACAGCGAAGGTTCGCTTTCTAACAAAGGAGGGTCATATCGATGGATACACACATGCGCACAGAGACACACAAAAGTGTCGAAAGCTAATATCATGTCAGCTTCTCCACAGCTGCCTTCTGCTCGCTCACTCAGGCTGTCAGCTCTTTCACTCCATCTCTCATCAACATCATCACATGTTTCATCACTGTTGCATTTCACCTCACTTCATATATCAAAAATAAGCCCTCACCCCCACTCTTTGCATGTGTGTGTGTTAAATAAGAGAAAGTAACACAGAATAAAACTTTGCAATGTTACCACAGCGCAGGGTCTCAGGTATAGTAGTGTTCAGAATAATAGTAGTGCTATGTGACTAAAAAGATGAATCCAGGTTTTGAGTATATTTTTTATTGTTACATGGGAAACAAGGTACCAGTAGATTCAGTAGATTCTCACAAATCCAACAAGACCAAGCATTCATGATATGCACACTCTTAAGGCTATGAAACTGGGCTATTAGTAAACAAAGTAGAAAAGGGGGTGTTCACAATAATAGTAGCATCTGCTGTTGACGCTACAAACTCAAAACTATTATGTTCAAACTGCTTTTTTAGCAATCCTGTGAATCACTAAACTAGTATTTAGTTGTATAACCACAGTTTTTCATGATTTCTTCACATCTGCGAGGCATGGAGTCAACCAACTTGTGGCACCTTTCAGCTATTATTCCACTCCAAGATTCTTTAACATTCCACAATTCACTCACATTTCTTGGTTTCGCTTCAGAAACAGCTTTTTTGATGTCACCCCACAAGTTCTCAATTGGATTTAGGTCCAGGGATTGGGGAGGCCACTCCAAAACATTAATTTTGTTGGTTTGGAACCAAGATTTTGCTGGTTTACTAGTGTGCTTGGGGTGATTGTCTTGTTGAAACACCCATTTCAAGGGCATGTCCTCTTCAGCATAAGGCAACATGACCTCTTCAAGTATTTTGGTGTATCCAAAGTGATCCGTAAAGCTAGGACATCTTTCTACTCATCACTAATTGAAGAAAATAAGAATAACCTCAGGTTTCTTTTCAGCACTGTAGCTAGGCTGACAAAGAGTCAGAGCTCTATTGAGCTGAGTATTCCATCAACTTTAACTAGTAATGACTTCATGACTTTCTTTGCTAAGAAAATTTTGACTATTAGAGAAAAAATTACTCATAACCATCCCAAAGATGTATCGTTATCTTTGGCTGCTTTCAGTGATGCCGGTATTTGGTTAGACTCTTTCTCTCCGGTTGTTCTGAGTTATTTTCATTGGTTGCTTCGTCCAAACCATCGGCATGTTTATTGGACCCCATTCCTGCCAGGCTGCTCAAGGAAGTCCTACCATTATTTAATGCTTCAATCTTAAATATGATCAATCTATCTTTGTTAGTTGGTTATGTACCACAGGCCTTTAAGGTGGCAGTAATTAAACCATTACTTAAAAAGCCATCACTTGACCCAGCTATCTTAGCTAATTATAGGCCAATTTCCAACCTTCCTTTTCTCTCAAAGATTCTTGAGAGGGTAGTTGTAAAACAGTTAACTGATCACCTGCAGAGGAATGGTCTATTTGAAGAGTTTCAGTCAGGTTTTAGAATTCATCATAGTACAGAAACAGCATTAGTGAAGGTTACAAATGATCTTCTTATGGCTTCGGACAGTGGACTTATCTCTGTGCTTGTTCTGTTGGACCTCAGTGCTGCTTTTGATACTGTTGACCATAAAATTTTATTACAGAGATTAGAGCATGTCATAGGTATTAAAGGCACTGCGCTGCGGTGGTTTGAATCATATTTGTCTAATAGATTACAGTTTGTTCATGTAAATGGGGAATCTTCTTCACAGACTAAAGTTAATTATGGAGTTCCACAAGGTTCTGTGCTAGGACCAATTTTATTCACTTTATACATGCTTCCCTTAGGCAGTATTATTAGACGGTATTGCTTAAATTTTCATTGTTACGCAGATGATACCCAGCTTTATCTATCCATGAAGCCAGAGGATACACACCAATTAGCTAAACTGCAGGATTGTCTTACAGACATAAAGACATGGATGACCTCTAATTTCCTGCTTTTAAACTCAGATAAAACTGAAGTTATTGTACGTGGCCCCACAAATCTTAGAAGCATGGTGTCTAACCAGATCGTTACTCTGGATGGCATTTCCCTGATCTCTAGTAATACTGTGAGAAATCTTGGAGTCATTTTTGATCAGGATATGTCATTCAAAGCGCATATTAAACAAATATGTAGGACTGCCTTTTTGCATTTACGCAATATCTCTAAAATCAGAAAGGTCTTGTCTCAGAGTGATGCTGAAAAACTAATTCATGCATTTATTTCCTCTAGGCTGGACTATTGTAATTCATTATTATCAGGTTGTCCTAAAAGTTCCCTAAAAAGCCTTCAGTTGGTTCAGAATGCTGCAGCTAGAGTACTGACGGGGACTAGCAGGAGAGAGCATATCTCACCCGTGTTGGCCTCTCTTCATTGGCTTCCTGTTAATTCTAGAATAGAATTTAAAATTCTTCTTCTTACTTATAAGGTTTTGAATAATCAGGTCCCATCTTATCTTAGGGACCTCGTAGTACCATATTACCCCATTAGAGCGCTTCGCTCTCAGACTGCAGGCTTACTTGTAGTTCCTAGGGTTTGTAAGAGTAGAATGGGAGGCAGAGCCTTCAGCTTTCAGGCTCCTCTCCTGTGGAACCAGCTCCCAATTCAGATCAGGGAGACAGATACCCTCTCTACTTTTAAGATTAGGCTTAAAACTTTCCTTTTCGCTAAGGCTTATAGTTAGGGCTGGATCGGGTGACCCTGGACCATCCCTTGGTTATGTTGCTTTAGACGTAGATTGTGGGGGGGTTCCCATGATGCACTGTTTCTTTCTCTTTTTGCTCCGTATGCATCACTCTGTATTTAATCATTAGTGATCGATCTCTGCCCCCCTTCACGGCATGTCTTTTTCCTGTTTTTTTCCCTCAGCCCCAACCAGTCTCAGCAGAAGACTGCCCCTCCCTGAGCCTGGTTCTGCTGGAGGTTTCTTCCTGTTAAAAGGGAGTTTTTCCTTCCCACTGTTGCCAAGTGCTTGCTCATAGGGGGTCATTTTGACCGTTGGGGTTTTTCATAATTATTGTGTGGCCTTGCCTTGCAATATGGAGCGCCTTGGGGCAACTGTTTGTTGTGATTTGGCGCTATATAAGAAAAAAGTTGATTGATTGATTGATTGATTGATCCATGATACCTGGTATGTGATATATAGGCCCAACACCATAGTAGGAGAAACACGCCCATATCATGATGCTTGCACCACCATGCTTCACTGTCTTCACTGTGAACTGTGGCTTGAATTCAGAGTTTGGGGGTCGTCTCACAAACTGTCTGCGGCCCTTGGACCCAAAAAGAACAGTTTTACTCTCATCAGTCCACAAAATATTCCTCCATTTCTCTTTAGGCCAGTTGATGTGTTCTTTGGCAAATTATAACCTCTAACTTACAGGTAACTCCAGACTGTCTTTGATCATCCTGGAGCTGATCAATGGGTGAGCCTTTGCCATTCTGGTTATTCTTCTATCCATTTTGATGGTTGATCTCCATTTTCTTCCACACGTCTCTGGTTTTTTGTCCATTTTAAAGCATTGGAGATCATTGTAGATGAACAGCCTATAATTTTTTGCACCTGCGTATAAGTTTTCCCCTCTCCAATCAACTTTTTAATCAAACTACGCTGTTCTTCTGAACAATGTCTTGAACGTCCCATTTTCCTCAGGCTTTCAAAGAGAAAAGCATGTTCAACAGCTGCTGGCTTCATCCTTAAATAGGGGACACCTGATTCACACCTGTTTGTTCCACAAAATGAATGCTTGGTCTTGTTGGATTTGTGAGAATCTACTGAATCTACTGGTACCTTGTTTCCCATGTAACAATAAGAAATATACTCAAAACCTGGATTAATCTTTTTAGTCACATAGCACTACTATTATTCTGAACACTACTGTACAAAGTTCCAGTCTGGAACACAGACAGCTGCTTATGCAACGTGCACTTGGGTCCATAAGTATTTCTACAGTGATGCAATTTTTATAATTTCACCTCCGAGCACCACCGCAGTGGAGTTGAAATGAAACAATCAAGATGTGCTTGCAGTGTAGACCTTCAGCTTTAATTCAAGGATTTCAAGAAAAGTACTGCATAAGCCATATAGCAGGAGTTACAGCCAATTTGTATGCATTCATTCCTTCATTTCTAATTAGACAAACTAATTAGAGACACATAATTGGACACATATCATCACTTTTTACAGCCAAATGTCTTCTGACAAATCAGGGGCTGGATACATGAACATGTCAAAGGCACTGAATGTGTTCTGGGTGTCATTTATATCAATCATTAAATACAAACAGTATGATGCTATACGGTAAATCTGTCAGGAGAAGGCAGTACTCAAAAACTGAGTGACTGTACAAGAAAGGGACTAATGAGGGAAGCCACCAAGGCATCCAGAAGACTCTGAAGAACGTATAGGCCTGTGCAGCTTTGATTGGAGATGCAACTTTTGTATTTTGAATCACCAGTTCCACAGCTTCATGGTGCCATGGAGCAAAGAAGGAGTTTCGTAAAATGAGTCAGCCACTTCACGTCACAGTGTGAATGTCCCCTCAGCTACGGTTTACCAGAAGGCACATGGAAGGTTCAAGCCAAGATTCGATTGGGTTTCTTATATGAAGATCCTTCAACTACTACAACTGTCACTCTTCAAACTATTAAAGTACCTGACTGTACATTAATCCAAATGGAACAAGAGTCAACAACTTAAATGGTGAACACCTCCTGTTTTCTGGGCAGTAGTAATTTGAAGGAGATGACATTTCACGTATCGTACAGTGCATTCGTACAATATTCACAGTGCTTCACCTTTTTCACATTTTATGTTACAGCCTGATTACAAAATGGAGTAAATTCATTTTTTTACTCAAAATTCTACTCATCACACCCCGTAATGACAACATGAAAAAAGTTTTTTTTTTTTATTATTTTTGTAAACTATTTTTACATTGTCATTATGGGGTGTTGTGTATAGAATTTTAAGGGGAAAAAAATTAAACCATTTTGGAATAAAGGGTGAAACATAAAATGTGGAAAAAGTTAAGCGCTGTGAATACTTTCCAGGTGCACTGTATACTTCAATTTAAATAAAGTCTTTACAGTTCAGGTTATTTACAATCATAGTTTGCAGAGCTGTCTAAGGTAATTCATTCATGTTCTCGTCTGGATACCTTTCAGTGTAGCTCATCTGGGCAGTTATGTAAATGCGAAGGCATCAAATTGCAGCAGTTTCAAAGAATCCCTCGTGTCACAGTAGCAACACTGAAAGTTTGTGTGTAACAGACAGACAAAACGGTTTTATGCCTCATTGAAAAATCTTCACACATTCTGCTTGAGCACCATCAACAGAGTATGTATGACCTTTCACACAGCTGAAAGGAAAAGAGCTGCATAATGTGCACAACAACAAAACGTAGAACACATAGCGGATGTAACAGGTATAGATGATATGAGATACACCACCAGAAAAAATGGGTAAATAGGAAACTGTACAAAAGAAACTCACTGCAAAAAATCATAAAATCCATCTTTGGACTTTGTAAAAACTGTTTTGAAAACACTTTGAAAGATTAAAAAAAAAATACATGCTTATAACTTCGTAAATGATCATCAGCTTTGAAAATTACGCCAAGACTGGGCACTTAAAAAAAGCTGACTTGTCAAACAGGATCTAGATGTGCTACAAATTTTTCAAGTTCCTTGTTAGAGAAAGAAGAAGTAAGTTCACTAAAAGGTCCTAAAGGGCCCATTTGGAGCCAGTACTTATCCCTTGATTCCATGGTGTGAGGCGGTTGAAAGTCTATGACTCTCACTATATGGGACGCCAGTCCATCACAGGTGTCCTCCCCAGCAGAGGCTGGAACCCATTTACAGGTGGGTGGACTGGCACCGATAGACAGCCAGATAGAATGCCTGAGAACAGTGGTGGGCACAGCTAACCAAAAAGTTAGCTTTGATAACCATTAATCTGATAACTGAAAAGTTATCTTTTATGACGCTAAACCAATAAACTGCAAAAAAAAAAAAAAAATCTTTATTGCAGATAACTGATAACTTTTAGTATTGATTCGGACGCGGCCACATCAGATTACATTGTCGGCTTCTGATAAACCAGTTTCACTTTAAGCGCTGCAGGGGCTGCTGGGTAAATTCAAGGATCACAAACACAAAAAGAACGCAGGAAAAATGAATGAATAAAAAAATCAAATCCCAAACACTGTCATCATCTTTCAAAAGCAGTAAAACACAGTATTAGAAGTCACAGTTTATCTTGGTATTAGATACACCGTCATTTACAAAGTAAAAACTGCTGCTTTTTTCACACGCTTTGAGCCCTGTGGCTTAAACAACCGGAATACGTCCATTGATTGGCAGAATAAAAGACACGTAGTAAATGTAAATTCTGTTAGTTTCAGTGGGGTTCATTAAATTCTGAAGAAATAATCCACATAAAGCATCCTGATTATCCAAAACCGTGACTAAGAAAATTCCCTCTGTAACACAGCTACGCCGTGAGATCTCCTCTCTCCCACCGAGTCTTGGCAATTAAATTATGCCATCAGCCACAAAAAAATAAAATAAAATAATGTTAAAATTAGTGTGTTTTGTTTCTGTGTCAAGCGGACAGTAACACTCACTGCAAGGTCCAAAGTGAACCTGAACTACACTACCCACAATGCTCCTTGCGTCGACCAGCCAATCACGTGTTGTGCTTAATGATGACATCATCAGCAAGCGACATCCACAAACAGCCACAAACACACAACAAATGGACTAACATATTTGATTGTAGGGTTCACAAACATTTTTGACCGTTAAACTTTGCTCACTTTACCAGCAAATGTCACCAAATGTTAGTGGACTGAAAGTTATCGGAACTAAATTTATTGGAAGATAATTAGTCCGCTGATGGTTTTAAAAGTTATCTGAAAATCTAAACTGCTAGCAAAAACATTAGCTTCGATAATTATCGGTTCGTGGATTAGCTGAACTGTGCCCACCACTGCCTGAGAATCACTTCAATACAATCTCATTTTCTGGACTATAAGTCACTTTCTTTAAATAGTTTGGGAGGTCCTGAGACTTAAAGAATTCTGAAAAAATACTACATTTTTATCTATGGCCACAAGGTGGCACCATCAATACACATGACAAGCTGCTGCTGTATAATGAATGAGGGATGGTGATTCACAATCTGGAGCAAAAGGTAGTGGTGATGCATTATGAATAAATAACGCGCTGAGTCTTCAAACATTTAATTACAGCACATGTATGATCATCTGATCAGTGGCCAAAAGAAGCAATGTCCTCATGTTTGTGCCTCATACCTTAACATTTATCAGCTCATTAGCTTCTGATTGCTAAAGAGGTATTTGCATTATAAATAAATACTACACCACGTTTTCAAACATTTAATTACAGCGCATGTTTAACTCACTTATGATCATCTGTTCATATGCACTAACATGGTATTTGCCTCATAAATAAATATCAATCAATCAATCAATTTTATTTATATAGCGCCAAATCACAACAAACAGTTGCCCCAAGGCACTTTATATTGTAAGGCAAGGCCATACAATAATTACGTAAAAACCCCAACGGTCAAAACAACCCCCTGTGAGCAAGCACTTGGCGACAGTGGGAAGGAAAAATTCCTTTTTAACAGGAAGAAACCTCCAGCAGAACCAGGCTCGGGGAGGGGCAGTCCTCTGCTGGGACTGGTTAGGGCTGAGGGAGAGAACCAGGAAAAAGACATGCTGTGGAGGGGAGCAGAGATCGATCACTAATGATTAAATGCAGAGTGGTGCATACAGAGCAAAAAGAGAAAGAAACACTCAGTGCATCATGGGAACCCCCCAGCAGTCTAAGTCTATAGCAGCATAACTAAGGGATGGTTCAGGGTCACCTGATCCAGCCCTAACTATAAGCTTTAGCAAAAAGGAAAGTTTTAAGCCTAATCTTAAAAGTAGAGAGGGTGTCTGTCTCCCTGATCTGAATTGGGAGCTGGTTCCACAGGAGAGGAGCCTGAAAGCTGAAGGCTCTGCCTCCCATTCTACTCTTACAAACCCTAGGAACTACAAGTAAGCCTGCAGTCTGAGAGCGAAGCGCTCTATTGGGGTGATATGGTACTACAAGGTCCCTAAGATAAGATGGGACCTGATTATTCAAAACCTTATAAGTAAGAAGAAGAATTTTTAAATTCTATTCTAGAATTAACAGGAAGCCAATGAAGAGAGGCCAATATGGGTGAGATATGCTCTCTCCTTCTAGTCCCCGTTAGTACTGTAGCTGCAGCATTTTGAATTAACTGAAGGCTTTTCAGGGAACTTTTAGGACAACCTGATAATAATGAATTACAATAGTCCAGCCTAGAGGAAATAAATGCATGAATTCGTTTTTCAGCATCACTCTGAGACAAGACCTTTCTAATTTTAGAGATATTGCGTAAATGCAAAAAAGCAGTCCTACATATTTGTTTAATATGTGCTTTGAATGACATATCCTGATCAAAAATGACTCCAAGATTTCTCACAGTATTACTAGAGGTCAGGGTAATGCCATCCAGAGTAAGGATCTGGTTAGACACCATGTTTCTAAGATTTGTGGGGCCAAGTACAATAACATAATAAATATGCAGATTAAATTAATTTTGCTTCTTGTTAACTTAAAGATGGATGCAACTTTTAGACATTTGTTTTCCCGTCTTTGTGAAACATTTTTGGACAGATGATACTACAACTCCTGCGCAACTTGTAGTCTGAAAAATAGAACATATTGGCAGCCCGACTCCTTATCCCACTGAGCTACCTGCAGAATATGGCTCCACAGCAAGATTTTATTTGTTTCAGTAAGTATCTTCAGCCAAGAAAATGATCTCAGCTGTGGTGCAAGACCCAAATGTGTATGGAAAATGCTGGGTGCATGTTCAGAGTATGATGCCAGAAGCACACTGGTATTGATTTCCTTGCTGTTGCTGCTAATCATAGTGCCTGGCTTCAATAAGGAGTACACAGTGAGCCAAACACAGTTTGACCACATCACGCAAGTATAGTAGTGTGTCACTGGGTTTTGTCTGCAGCTTATTGCTACACTCTATTAAAAAAAATAAAATATTTAAGAAAAAGACAGTGGTCCATTGAAGCATAAATCAATGCAGACTTTCGATGATTGTGGAGCTGCATGGAAAATTTGAATTTAGCCATCACCACCTTCTTGGCCATCACTGATTAGCAAACTGTGACATTGTTACAGCATGTGCTTTCAAGGACTTTGGAATACACCATTATGTGAAAGCACAAACAATGGAGCTTTTCAACCATTTTGGACCATTATGTAATTTATTTGAACATTCTCTGATGATCAGTAAAATATCAAAGTTCTGGACTGGGCCATTCCACTTCTCAGAAGAGCCCTGTTCTTTGTTAATATTTCCTCCTTCATGTTGTGTTCATGTAAATACTGTATGTCAGGGTATCCTGTACCATTAAAGGAAGGGGCTGCTGGAAATAAAACCTGTTGACTACAGGTAGCAAAAGTAAAAGCAAAAGCATTTTAATGTAAAATAAAAAAAACACATTCTCAAGAAATGTTGGTTTCTCAGAATGTATAAGATGGAGAACCACCCCCTACTTTTCTGGAGCAGGCTCAAAACTTCTCAGTCGCTCCTCATAGGTGTTTAGGGGCTTTTACTGATTTTATTGATATGTTGTTATATGAGCAGCGCGGTGGGGCAAGTGGTTAGTGTGCTTGATCCCAAAATAGAAGGTTCCCAGTTCAAGACCACCTGTGGATGTTCTCTATGGTCATCTGGAATTGCATCAGGAAAGTGTCTAATTTGTGCCAAATGAATATTTGGACCCATATCACATGTCTTTTGGTGTCCCTGAGGGAGCCAAAGGTTGTAGTGTTTTGTTGTTGGGGTTTATTTTTGTGTATGTTATAATACCTGAAATTATTTAAATATAATTGTAATATTGCTTTTATTAAGCATTTGCATTACCAAGTATAAAAATTCTTAAAGGAATTCATATATATATATATATATATATATATGTATGTATGTATGTATGTATGTATGTACGAGGTCTGTCCAAAAAGTATCAGACCTTTTTATTTTTTTCAAAAACCGATACATAATTACATCAACAGCCACAGTTAATTATGTAGAAAGTAATCTCTGGTGCATGTTAAAGTAACATGTTAAGGAAGAAATCACTGATGTTATCTATTTTAGGGATAAAGTGGAAAAGTGTTATTGATTAGTTATTTCTATTTGTTTTATGGATTTATTTATGTTCATTGTTAGTTGGGTCTATCTTTTCTGTTGTGTTTTGTTTTGTCGGTTTCCTTATGTCTGTCTTTTTTCTAAAATTGTATTGTATCATTGTATTGTTATTATTGTTACTATTAGTATTATTGTTGTTGCTACTATTATTATTATTATTATCATCATGATTGTCAGTAGTATTTTTAAGGAACCAGGGATTAATATATAAATCATTATACAGGGAGAAGGGATGGGATTAGATAAGTTTCGACTTCTTCTCACTCCTTTTTGATAAAATCGTTATCAAGTTGTTTTACCAATGAATATGGCTTTATACACCCTTCAGAAAACCATACATTTATCATTTATAGGTATACGATAGGGTGAATGGTACGGTTATTAAGATAATATGGTTATTAAGATTCACGATGTATCATGATAACCCTAATGATTATGTTGTGTACGATCTGTATTCATCCAACAAATGTTTCATCCATCGTCACGCACAACTTTATGTCTTACTTTGTTTAACAGGAACACTGAGAAGTGAAGACGGGGATGGGGGAGGAGTTTGTTCTTTGTTTTCCAACAAGTGGAAACAACCTAAAAATCGCACTGAATGAGTAACGAGTGTCAACTCATAAGCCAGATATGTTAAGTGGGAGGCGCAAACGGCCGCTTTCGCTTCCTTTGAACCATCAAATCATTCCGCCATACTCCCATATGTCCCAAGATGCAACATTAGCGGTTGGTCTTGCCGGAGGGAACGCAAGCCACCGGCGCCTTCCTTTAAAGTGAAGAACTGGAGAGGAAACTGGGCCTCCACACTGGCTCCTCACTACAGGGAGGAGAGGGGGTTCAGTTTTTTTTAGATTTCTGGAGGGAGTCCAAGTCGGTGGCAGATGGCAGCAGGATGAGGCTCAGAGACAACCTGGGGAGAGCTTGGAAGGCGAGCCAGGAAGCGGCAGCTCTCAAGTGCTGAGCTGGTCTGCACTGGATAAAAGAGAAGCAGCCTCCACCATATGCTCATCGGCACTGCCTACTCACAAGTTTCCCGTACCATCATTGCCATCGTTACTGGAAAGAATTCAGGGTAGTTTGGAGAAGAAAGGACCAATTTCACAGGCAAAAGCGTGTTTAATTCTGTTTAAAGGGGAAATAAGGAGCCAGCCTGTTTTATGCTGCCACACTGGGGGAGAAAAAAGTAAAAACAGAATAGAAAATAGGGCAGGGAATTCTTGGAAGTCTTCATCTGGTGGACAATTTGGAATAAGACAGGTAAAGGGCATTACCTTCATTGAGAGTCTATAGATCAATATCAGCATGATGGGGAGGGCTCTGGGTGCCCTAGTTTGGCACCCTGTGGGCTTTCTAGCTACACGGGGGAGGAGCACCCCCATCAGTGGCTCTCTTCATCTAAGCAAAGAGTGCCATTATTCTTCTCTCTACCCCCTCCACATCTTCATCCCATCCCTCAATCTTTTTCCACTCCCTGATCAATAGCCCTGACCTGTCGATCAATACAGCCACAAATCACTTCATTTTCTTTTTTCATCCCACCCTCTTTTGCTGGCTTCCCTCCCAGTAAACCAGAGTAACAAATACAAAGATGGTAGAGTAATGAAATAGTAAAAAGTGACCTCCCTCGCTGTGCCTCCTCCTCGGTTTTCTCGCTCCCTGTGCAACCGTCCAAAGGGAGCGTAAAGAGGCAAATGGAGCCTATTAGAAGGCCGTCTATATTTCAGACCGCCGCTGCTCATTTAAACCCTGCCACCACCACTGACTCATTTGTACGCATACTTCGACACATTTTTATCACCTCCCCTCTCTCTCTTAATAGCCCTGAAAGGTGAATGTAGCATATGATTGTGTTACTTTCAGAAAATCAAAGATCGGCATCGGCTGTCTATCCGTCAACCTGAACTTTTGCTCGAAGGCTCGCGATAAGCCTGAAGCTTCCATAATACAAATACGCATACATCCAGCCAGCAGGGTGGGTAAATGGAAGAGACGGAGAGCGAAAAGTGCCTGACGTAGATTCAAATTTATAGGTGGCGTTCACGCACTGCTGGCTTTAGCATTAGTATTATAGCACCACAGGCTGCTGCCAGCTGCCGCTGGGGAATTAATTGCTGGTGATGTGAAAGTAGCACAAAAAGCACCACGCTTTTGCGCCTTTCATTACCGCACCAGGAGTCTTTTTGTGTGTGGCTTTGTAATTTTTCTTTTTTTTTTCCCAGTAGACTGAGGGATGATGGAAAAGAGAAGAAGGCGAGGGAGAAAGCTCAGAGGACAAGTAATATGGAGCTGACTGGAAGAGTGTTTAGCTTCTCTCTTAATTTGTCTTCATTTTCTCTCTTTAGAACGTTTAGCCCATCCTGACCTGCACCGTGGTGGCTTTGCCGTATAACAGCTGTGCGCATGAACATGCAGAAGCCTGCACATTCCCACAGGCGCTGGCAAACACCGACAGTATGCAGACCTACATACAGTGTATGCATTAACACTAACAATCAGAGCCAGGTGCCATTATCACGCCATGTGTGCCTGTTATACGTGCCAGTAACATAAACCACACACACACACCTAATGATACAGATATGGATATGAGCCCCGCATAAAGTTTTGAAAATAGTGTGCAGGCTGGTAAGAAGGCTTCAGTAGCAAAATATTACAGATCAGTTGCCATACTGTATGTAGTGATTGTCTGCTATATTGTCACACATCCAGCTTCACATTATGTTTCACTAAAAAGTCTTGGCTATGTTTCAAAATATATAAATACTTGTGTTCCTTCCCATTTTTCATGCAAAGACATACGTAAAACATCAACGTAGATTTTCTATGCACACAAAAGTCTTATATCGCTCAGATTTTGGACAAAAATTTGTTAAAACATTATTGTGCTCCTCCCCTTCGCCAAGGTAATCCATCCACCTGGCTGGTGTGACATATTGGAACAGCGTGACTTGTCACTAGGGTTTAGTGGTCGGATGATTCCATCATCCATTGCTGATGGCTGAGTGACATCATGATGGCATCATCATCATCATCATCATCAACATGACGCTGTGCCCCCAGCCTGCCACATGCTATTTCCTTTGTCCCTACTGTAATGTAAATTTAGTTATTTGTGTTGATGTTCCCAGAGATTAAATTGAGCAGTGACGAATATATAGTTTAAGGTGCATTAGTCATTGAGCCCACAAATTAAGGATGGACACAAGTCTTGATCTGGATGTGAAAAAGCTGAGATGCCCTGTGTGCGGCAACATGAGTACGCTCCAGCAGTGTGATGTGTGTTGTAGGTCAGTCAATTTAGAGGCTGGATGACGTACAACATTCAGTGCTGTACACAGAAAAAAAAAATCATTGAAGAGATCAAGAAGAACTCTCCTCCCTGGAGTTGAGAAGACGTAAGTGGGACACTGCAGCTTGGTGACAGCTGCCTCAGACAATCTGCTGAGGTTTGCTGTTGCTTGGCCCATTAGGATAAATTAATATTAATAAATAAATACACATCACTTACTTTATTATTTAATTTATAAACATTGTAATGTTTTACTGCAGATACTATGATTTTCCAATTAAGACAAATCAGCCCAACCCTACTGGTTACAATGGAAGCCAACTCTAAAATGTGCAGTTTAATGACGCTACAAAATGCAACCAATGTCACCAGTTTTGAGGGTGCGTGTCACTGCACTCAAAAAAGCTGATGCACTGGATGAACTCAATTCAATTATGAGCAGAATTACCATCTAATAAATAGTAGAGAAGCTTGAATCTTCGACTGGACTGGGTTGCTTGACGCGAGGACGTTTCGCTTCAAATCGCAGAAGCTTCCTCAGCTAAATTTCTTGCTCTGGTAGTCTGACTTCTGTCTTGACTCTTGTAGAGAAGAATAAACAGAAGCCACAAATGCTGGAGTTTTAAACCTAACCAGACCCCTCCTACCGAGAGACAGACTGCTATAGGCTAGTGACTAAACAATAGCTCTAATTAGCACCTATTGTGCTCTAGTTAGCACCCTCCTAATGACAGGGCAGCACGCCTCTCCTGATGGCTCCCTTGACGACTCTCCTGATGACGTGAATGACTCATTACCATGAACAAAAGACTGAAACTGCTTTGACCTGAGTACCCCATTGTAAACAGGGGACAAAGCGTGTCTCAGGAAGGGGAATGAAAGTCAGTAGAAGCAAGACTGAGTACATGTGTGTGAATGAGAGGGAGCCCAGCGGAATAGTGCAGTTACAAGGAGTAGAAGTGGTGAAAGTAGATGAGTTTAAATATTTGGGGTCAACTGTTCAAAGTAATGGAGAGTGTGGTAGAGAGGTGAAGAAGAGAGTGCAGGCAGGGTGGAGTGGATGGAGAAAGGTGGCAGGAGTGATTTGTGACTGAAGAATATCAGCAAGAGTGAAGGGGAAAGTTTACAAGACAGTAGTGAGACCAGTTATGTTGTACGGTTTAGAGACAGTGGCACTAACAAAAAGACAGGAGGCAGAGCTGGAGGTGGCAGAGTTGAAGATGTTGAGATTCTCTTTGGGAGTGACAAGAATGGACAAGATTAGGAATGAACATATCAGAGGGACAGCTCAGGTGGGACGGTTTGGAGACAAAGTCAGAGAGGTGAGATTGAGATGGTTTGGACATGTGCAGAGGAGGGACCCAGGGTATATAGGGAGAAGGATGCTGAGGATGGAGCCACCAGGCAGGAGGAGAAGAGGGAGACCAAAGAGGAGGTTCATGGATGTGCTGAGAGAGGACATGCAGGTGGTTGGTGTGATAGAGGAAGATACAGAGGACAGGGTGAGATGGAAACGATTGATCTGCTGTGGCGACCCCTAACGGGAACAGCCGAAAGACAAAGAAGAAGTCCAAACTAAATTAAATAACATTATCTTGCATTGATGTGTTTTATTTGAGTTGGGGCTACATATATTTATTAGATGGAAATCCTGCTCATAATTGAATTGAGTTAATCCAAAGAGCCATTTTTTGAGTGTGGCATGCTGACTGCAGGAATGTAAACCAGAGCTGATAAGACACCTCCAACACTGTTTCCAACCAGTCTCTCAACTGTAGACCGCATGTAATCACACCCGGCCAAGACTGACACATCCAGCTTTGACCTAATAAAGACCTTTTGTTCAAGATAAACTGCATATTTTAGAGTGCTCTTTTATTGTGGTCATTCCATAGCACATCTATGCAATAATCATGCTGTTTAATCAGCGTCATGATATGTCACACCAGCCAGGTGGATGGATTATCTTGGCAAAGGACCCCGCTATCAAAGATTTTAATACATTTGTGAACAAAATTTGAAGAAATAAACCTTCTGTGCACATAGAAGTATTAAATAATTTGTTTTGAATTGTAAAAAAGTGAGAACAAAGTGTTGCATTTGTATTTTTTCTGAGTATAGAATGAACAGAAAACCACTGTGCATCTGAAATTTAGAAAAGAGATTTACAAAGTGAAGCCTTTAGGAAGCCAATGGGCACCGTCAGTTTACAGTCGCGTCAGATTGAAGATGTTTTCCCGTATGGAGAGGCAGCAGATGAGTTAAAGCCTGAAAAAGGCTTTTAACAATTCCACAAACATGGTACAATGTTTTCACCAGAAGGCTTGATGTCTGGTGCTGGTATTTCAACTCTGTTCTGAGGAAGGAACGATACTGTAGCGATGCCCCACCTTCACCATTTTGGTTGTGCTGCTCGTTTGCCAAACTTTGGTCTCTTAATTCAACCGTGGAAGTGGATTCAAAACAAACGGCAAGGCAACATGGGAAAAATAGCTGCCAACAGGGCATCCAGACCAAACAAGATATGCAACAGCGCTGCTTTCTAGTTGCCCGGGGCAACTGGGCAACTGTTACTGCCAAGCCCTGTGCACAGTCACATCATTCTTTGCCTGCACTTCACTCAGTCGATGAGTAAGACTCGGCATGCCAACGGGCGCACTTATCAAGCTGCACCACATGCTGCAATTATTAAGACATATGTTTAAACACCGTACCTGCAAAAAAAAAAAAAAAAATCACAAAAACAGGCCTTGACTAAAGGCAAACAAATGAGTTGTTTTGACAGTGATATTAATGGAACCTTTCCATTTATTTCAGCTCATTATCATTAAAAAGCATTTTAATACACCTAATGCATTAAATCTGATACCATTTAAAATTAATCATGGCCCAGTGCTATTCTTAAAAAAAAAAAAAAAAAAAAGATTTTATATTAACAATTAGGCTTCATGAAATCTTGTGGCAATGGGTCCATCACCATAGTCAAATACTTATTTAAAAACACACACATACACACACACAATATGCAGGAGATATTTGACCCAACAACTGAAAAATTTTGAGTCTGACCCAGAAAAAGTAGGGCATGACTCTCCATCTTTTTAATTCTGAGAAACCAACATTTCTCAGCATCGCACTCTGTGAGTCAAAGTTTCACACATTCTCAAGAAAAATTATTTCGCAGAATTCGAAAGATAGAGAACCATGCCCTACTTATTCTGGATCAGGATCAAAACTTCTCAACTGCCCATCATATCCTCCTGAGAATCAAGAAAATAAAAGTATCTTTCCATTTAACTTTTTTGTCTACTACAGTGGACGTAATGGGCTGGGTCCCAGGAGGATATCACTAATGTAGCTCTGAGATGATGCATTCAGTATTCCCTGTGCTGACTGCACCCTAATTTGACATGGATATGTATTTGTCAACTGACCAGCAGGGGCCAGTGTTCACCAGGAGTCAGCACAGCACCTCATGGGTTCTTCTTTTTGTTTTTTCTTTTTACACAGACTCTCAAACTCTTATCAAAAAACGTGTTTCATAGGTTGTAAAAGCTATGCAGAAGAAAAGCTTAGCCACCACCCCCAGGCATACGTCATATCTAGATGTCTGGTTTTACATTGATGTTCTCTTCCAAATTCCCAGTTGTCCAATACATAGGCATCATATTTGTTCTCTATATTCTCTATATATGTTCTGGTTGCTCGCTGATGCTAATGAAAGAGATAACGCAGACACATCTATGGGACATTATATACACAAAACAAATTTACCTTTTGAGGTTGACCTCAAGCATCAAAGTTCAACACAGACTAGTAAGTTTACCCTTATTATGAAATCTTTTAAATTTGGTGTATTAAAAGATGAATGATGTTATTGTTTTTGAGTTCATGTCTGCAAAAAATTGGAAAAAAAAATGGAAAAACGTACTCACTCACCCACTCATCTGCATTTTTGCTGTACAAGATATAAGATTTAAGAAATCTATGATCAAAAGAAAATATTGTCAGACCTCACTTGTGTCCTATATCCTGAATTCCAGCGTTTCCCAAAAAGGTTGAAGTTCTTCATGCACCAACAAACAGGCATTAATGTTGTGTGTTGGGGGGTGTGGCTGGATATTTTGGTGTTCTTTTCTTTTCTTTGCTCTCCAGGTGGCATGAGAACTGATTTGTCTGTGGAGAAGGTGCTGGCTGAAGAATCCTTCATCCTCATCAACATCATCTGCAGCACCTGTGAATGGTGCTCACATGCAACCTTAAAGACTTTCAGCTAAAGCAGATAATTGGATGGCGTTCTGCATTTAAGTCATGTGTGATTCAAGCAGAACTGCCGGGAACTCGACCTTGTGATGTTCGTTTGTGAGACGCTGAGGACCGCGCCTGGGTTTGACACATCGAGCCCGTGAAGCAAGGAAGGGTGAGGGACACATGCTGTCAGCACACATCAAAGGTGATTAAGTGTTTGACTAATTGTTGATAGTAACTTGGTATTTTGTTACGCAGTATACTTGAATTGTGATGAGGATTGTGCAGCTCGCTTCTCACTGCTGTGGCATGCGGACAAGTGGTCCTCCACCTGTTGTGAGAAGCTGCTTATTTGCATAAAGCTTAAAATACAGACCTGTATGTGTTGCTGATAGTGTGTGTCTTTTGAAGGATATTAGTTGTAACTGCTAACTTACCTCACCTCTTCTATGCTTCGCAGAGAGTCGGTTTGTCGTGTCCACCTGGGGGGTGTTTGGCGGTGGTAGTGGGTCCAGGAGCGCCGGGCTTCGATCCTTTTGGGCGCTGGAGAGCGTGCCAGCCTTCACTCCACCAGAAGGACGCTATTTTGTTTTTTTTACACTTTTTATGCACCAGTGGGTGAATAAATATATTGTTTTTGGAACTGCTTTTCTCATTATTTGTAGCGCTGGGTTCCGTCTGACGCAGGTCCGCTCCTCAACCCGCGTCGACACATAACAGTAGTTCCCGGCCATTCCATAATGGACCCAGCGGCAGAGGCGGTTCCTTTTGCCGAAAAAGTTCTAGAACACTTGGAGAAAATATGGGAGCAATTACAGCTTCTCGCAAACCAAATTAAACAAACAGACGCCCGTGTTACGGAGCTTGCAGCGCAAGCCGTTCTGCTTCCTGCTGCTCCAGCTGCGGCACCATCGATACTGGTGCAGATAACTCCGTCTCCCAGTGATTCGGCGTCCGAACTGATTGTTTGTCGTCCGGAGCCTTATGCGGGAGACGTTGAAGCCTGTGCTTCGTTTTTGATGCAATGTTCTCTGGTTTCTGCTCAGTCAGGTTGGAACGCCGCAGCTTTACGAGGAATGTTTGTAGATGGGTTAAATGAGTCATTAAAAGACGAGCCGGCAGTCCGTGACGAGCCAAACGATTTAGATGAGCTAATATCGTTGGTGATTCGTCTAGATGATCAGATGAAGGAGCGTGGACGCGAGGGAGGACGCCCCTCAGAGCGGGTTTTTTCGTCTCGGGGTTTTCCCAGACACAGGTCTGGGCCGCCTCTTCTTCGCCCCACTGGGGCTCCTCCGACAGGACCACTGGCTCCTCCTGTTGACGAGCCCATGCAGCTCGGACGAGCAGAGATTACTGTATTGCCCCGACATAGAAACGTCAAGAAAAATAATGGTGACATATCTTCAGGTGTTCTGGGACAGGCAAAATAACACATAAGAAAAAAAAAAAAAAATCTAGTACGGGTTAATGTTTTGTTTTCTTTAAATAGGGGTTATAATTTGTTTGGGGAGTCAGAGGCGTGTCTGGTGGAGTGAATGTTAGGCGGTTAGAAGCCCGTCTGGGCTCACTTAATTGTTAATTTTTATGTGTTTTTAGATATTTTCTGTTTGGGTTGTTGGGTCGTTTTATTTTGTTGTTTTTTATTTCCCTACATCCCTAACCCCAACCTCACTTGCCCCAAGACCGTTTGTCTTGTGGGTTGTGGGGTGGTGCAGGTTGGTCACGCTGGGCATTCTCAGAAGACCTCTGCACCTAGGGGGGGGGGGGGGTGTCAGGGGCGTTTTTCTTGGTTTGGTTAGGGCCCGGTTCCACTCCAGCCTCGGTGAGCCTTTGTACCGTTCGTCATTGGTGTTGCCGGGGTGTGGTGCAGCAGAGACATACCTCAGTCGGAGGGGTGGGCCGATCTGTTGCCGTTCCCCATTTCGGTAGTTCCACCCCTCCCGAGAGGCTGGGGTATGGTCGAGTTGGGGCACCGGACGTATTTCCGGTTCTCCGCTGCGCCTTGGGTTGGGGCTGGGTTAGTTTTCCTCCTTAATGTTTTAAGCCGTTCGCCAAAATTGAGCCGCCGAGGGGCTCTGGGAGGGACCTGGGGTCTTTCGGGGTGCCGGGGAGGGTAACAGGATATACGGTCATTTTATATCCCCCCGGGGTTGTTTTTGGTAGTCCTCCGGGGGTTGAGTTTTGATTTTGTTCTGTTTCCTTCCGGGTTCCACCTCCAGGGTTGATGGGACGGTCCTCTGGGGGGGAATTGGCTTGGGGCCAACTAGCCAAGTGTGGCCGGGTCTGGGGTTCCGGGGTTGTGGGGAGGGTACCTCCTGGGGTTGATGGTACGGTCCTCTGGGGGGTGCCGTTTGCTCCATGTATACCTGGGGACCTGTATGGGATTCTGGTTCTGGCTGTTCCTCCTGGAACTGGCGGTAAAGGTCTTCTGGGGGGGGGGGTTGGGCTCTGCAGGTCGTTCTGGGGGGGTTGTTTGTTATTTTTCTTTTATGCATTTATGTTTGTATTGTGTTTGTGGGGCTGTGTTGGGTTTTTGTGTTTGGGAGTTTTTTTTTTTCTTCCCGGGGTTTGATGGGACGGTCCCCTGGGGAGGTTTTGGGTGGGTTTTGTGTTTTTTCCTGTGTGTTGGATTGTACTGGGGAATGTTTTGGGGCTTTTGTTGATGCCAGCCGGCCTTCCAGCTGCGGTGCCCTGTCCTGCTGTCTGTGGTGGACCTTGGGAGCATGGTGCTGTCTGCTTCCTGACGAGGACCCCGGAGGGAGGTGCTGTTCTCGGGCCTGGTTTGTTCGGTCGCCGGGAGGCTTCCCGTTAAAGGGGGGGTACTGTTGTGTGTTGGGGGGTGTGGCTGGATATTTTGGTGTTCTTTTCTTTTCTTTGCTCTCCAGGTGGCATGAGAACTGATTTGTCTGTGGAGAAGGTGCTGGCTGAAGAATCCTTCACCCTCATCAGCATCATGTGCAGCACCTGTGAATGGTGCTCACATGCAACCTTAAAGACTTTCAGCTGAAGCAGATAATTGGATGGCGTTCTGCATTTAAGTCATGTGTGATTCAAGCAGAACTGCCAGGAACTCGACCTTGTGATGTTCGTTTGTGAGACGCTGAGGACCGCGCCTGGGTTTGACACATCGAGCCCGTGAAGCAAGGAAGGGTGAGGGACACATGCTGTCAGCACACATCAAAGGTGATTAAGTGTTTGACTAATTGTTGATAGTAGCTTGGTATTTTGTTACGCAGTATATTTGAACTGTGATGAGGATTGTGCAGCTCGCTTCTCACTGCTGTGGCATGCGGACAAGTGGTCCTCCACCTGTTGTGAGAAGCTGCTTATTTGCATAAAGCTTAAAATACAGACCTGTATGTGTTGCTGATAGTGTGTGTCTTTTGAAGGATATTAGTTGTAACTGCTAACTTACCTCACCTCTTCTATGCTTCGCAGAGAGTCGGTTTGTCGTGTCCACCTGGGGGGTGTTTGGCGGTGGTAGTGGGTCCAGGAGCGCCGGGCTTCGATCCTTTTGGGCGCTGGAGAGCGTGCCAGCCTTTACTCCACCAGAAGGACGCTATTTTGTTTTTTTTTACACTTTTTATGCACCAGTGGGTGAATAAATATATTGTTTTTGGAACCGCTTTTCTGGTTATTTGTAGCGCTGGGTTCCGTCTGACGCAGGTCCGCTCCTCAACCCGCGTCGACACATAACAATTAATATACACCTACTTAAGGACTACAATTTAATGTGTTTCTGGCTGCAGGGATCATGTAATAAACCTTCAATGGCAGGTGTGAACATACATGTCAGGGATTAGTGGGTGAGATGAGATTGTTGTGGGTGGTCGTGTGGCTGTTTGCATTGTGTGTGTCGCATGGGGTTGTGTATGTATGTAATGGAACTTGTCATTTGTTTATGCCCCATAATTATTTATGAGGCGTGTAGCATTTCTGGCAGATGAAGAACATGATGAAGCCATAGACGAGTTTTCCCCACAAGGACAATAAAATGTGCAAAAATCTAAATCCGAACAAATGCATCACACACGACCCAACACCAGTCCTGATTAATGATACAGTGCAAAATAAAGCAAGAAGTCAATAAATAAATGCTGGAGTAATATCATTTACTGCTTTCTTTTTTTACTTTTGTGGTGTAGCAAATGTGATTTCACACAGATTATTTCCGACAAAGAAACTGCTATGAGGCCATGAATGAATTCACCATTATGCCTGCTTACCTGTAGAAAGTCAACATTCAGAGGGGAAATTAAATCATTACCTGCACAATCAATGTTTTCATTATTAATAGAATTTCTGCTAGACAAACATGATTGCTCAGTCAGGTTTCTTTGCTACCTTGCATTAGAATAGAAGGTCATGTTAAAGGGATCCACATTATTACAATGTGCATGCCACATTGGTCCGTGCAGAGTTTTGCCACCCCAGACCTTTCAGTGGTGCTGAATTTACTTCTGACTTAATTCATGGCTAAAAACTGTGCCTCATTCAAAAGTCACTCGTACAAACAGATCTGTTGGTAAATGGTATGTACAAGTGATGTCAAACAACTTTCCACATTCACCAGCTCACTTGGATTTTGAGTGTTTTTTCATAGGTACGAACAAAATCTAGGATTACGTTAAACCTGTAGCAAGAGTCGCGCTGTTTGTCTGTTGTCAACCAAACTTAGGATCTCAGTAATCCTACAGTCATGTTAGCTACAAGCGACAGCTTCATTTTCAATCAGAGGGGGCGTTTTCCAGCAGCAAGAGACAGCGGTCGCTCCGCTGATAGCTAGACACGGCGAAAATTGACTTGAAGTCTATTTTATGTAAATACTGAGTGACATGACACAGTGACTGCCAATCAGAGTGAACAGGCAGCTTTACTTTAATCCCCTAGTTGCTCCCGGTGTGTAGTAAGCGTCTTGTATGGCAGCACCCTGACATCGGGGTGAATGTGAGGCATAATTGTAAAGTGCTTTGAGCGTCTGATGCAGATGGAAAAGCGCTATATAAATGCAGTCCATTTACCATTTAGCTAGCTGCTCACTCGAACAAAATAATCCAACATGGTCGAAAATGCTCCAAAACAGCTGTGTTTCTGTATAAATCTGTTTCTCATATATTTTGCAAATGTTAGCAAGAACTAAACAATTCTAAATATAAAAAAGCCATTTTTAAACCATTTTTAACAGCTCAGAAGTATTTTACAAGACATCGTATGGAAATGTAGCGGGAATGCGCATCATGCAGCAAAATCCACCTGTTTGTCACCGTCTTTGTAGCTAATGTGACTCTACCATAACTGACTGAACTACTTCGAAGCAGCTATAGTTTGAAAATAAATATATGACGTGTCGTAATATTGTTGATATACCCAATTTAAAGCTATATTGTGTAGGATTTAGTTGTGCTTATTAGCAGAACTAGAATATCGCATCTATAGCCATCTGTTCATTAGCATATAATTCTGTAACAATGACTTGATACGTTCTTGGAGCACGTTTTTCGTGATCATAATAACCTGATAACTTGAAGTAATCACATAACAGCAATAATCTGATCTCCCGCGTTGACATGTATTTCAGTAATACGGTAATTGGAAAAACCTGGTTTACATGATATTAGTTGATTAGTTGGATTTCTTTCGAAGTGAAAAACAGAGATTTTGTTGTTTCCATGACCACTTAATAGTCAGATAACAGCCAGTGTTTGGATAACAATCAGGTTTCTCGTGATGAATGATGCACTGTTTCTTTCTCTTTTTGCTCCGTATGCATCACTCTGCATTTAATCATTAGTGATCGATCTCTGCCCCCCTCCACAGCATGTCTTTTTCCTGGTTTTTTTCCCTCAGCCCCAACCAGTCTCAGCAGAAGACTGCCCCTCCCTGAGCCTGGTTCTGCTGGAGGTTTCTTCCTGTTAAAAGGGAGTTTTTCCTTCCCACTGTTGCCAAGTGCTTGCTCACAGGGGGTCGTTTTGACCGTTGGGGTTTTTTATAATTATTGTATGGCCTTGCCTTACAATATGGAGCGCCTTGGGGCAACTGTTTGTTGTGATTTGGCGCTATATAAGAAAAAAGTTGATTGATTGATTGATTGATAGGTGAATGTTCCATGTTGTGTCGAGAGTCAAGCACAAGTTAGCAATCAGACTACTGTATGCTAATGTGCTAACCAGGGGCTTCATTAAACAATGCGAAGGGGATCCCCAACTCATCACATATTGTAGCTAAAGGGTCCTTCCCAAGCGTAAGTATGTGATGAACTGGGTGTGGGAATGGCTTTAGCATGTTTCTTGATTCCACCTTCTCTTGAGATATTGCGCTAACAAGGGTGGCAATGACAATTCTCAAGGTCGGTCGTCCGGGCATTTAACCTCGAGGGGCGGGTTTTCTCTGTGAAAATATCACTGAACTCAATATAAATGCATATAATTTGGTCACTTTTCAAGTGGGTAATACTTGTCAATAAAGCCAATTTAATGTACAATGGTTAATTTCAGGTCAGCTTGGTGTATAAATCTCACTGTTTGAGGCAGTGAGAGCTGTCAGCTGGCCGTTAGAAGCAAGTAAGAGACATTAAAAAACTGGCTGATTTCAATAGAACAGCATTCAGCCCAAGTGTGTTGTCACCAGTCACGGAAGCACGAATTCTCGCCACTTTGCCGAAGTGATAATATCTTGAATATCTCACTCTGACCTTGAAACTGACATCGTAATCATCACCCAAGTGATGCTACGTATGAATGAAACTGGTCAAGTTGTTCTTGAGATATTGCACAAACAAGCGAAAATGGACGGACGGACATGTTGATCGCTATATCCGATATTTTTTTCGAATTAGCTCCATTGTTAGCATTAGCCATGTTATTGGCTCAATTACAGCACATCTACACCACTTGTTTCAGAATCTATAAAAACAGTCAACAAATGATTACATTCACCTCATCTGAGTGAATATTCTGTCCAAGTCAAGTGTGGGTTGTTTTTGGCAACCATATGTTGTACTATTTGGGTATAACAAATATTTACAGCTACTCTACTTCCATCAAGCAAAGTGTTTGTCTCACACGTACAGTAGACTCATATAAACTGACATTCATCCTTATGCAGCACACACACGTGCACACACACGCGCACACACACACACACACACACACACACTTTCCTCTGGTTAAGTGCTGTGCGTGTGCACACGTACGACGAGTCTACAAATGTGTCACGTCTGACAGGTATTCACACGTGGGCAAGTGCTTGTGTACACACACACGCACACGCACACACACACACACACACACACAATTTATCTTGGCAGTGAACAACAAACATAATTAACAGCTGCCACGGTGTTCCCACTGCCACGCTAACAGTTTCATGTGACAGTGAAAGAGCGAGTGGAAGAGATGTGGCTGTGATGCTTTGAACCAAACACACAGGCATGCCAAGATAAAATAACCTTCATTTATTTCTCTTCAGTTTTTTCCCTGCACTAGTAACAGTGTAGGGCAAAAAAATGTAGATGCGTGGGTGAGTGAGTGAGTGAGTGAGTGAGTGAGTGAGTGAGTGAGTGAGTGAGTGAGTGAGTGAGTGAGTGAGTGAGTGAGCTCATCTCAGCCAGCTTGTGTAGTGAATAACTCAAAAACAGTAAATGCTCACTCACTCACTCACTCACTCATCTTCAAACGCTTACTGCAATTAAAGGTCACAGTAGAGATGGAGCCTATGCTGGGGTGCACCCTGTACAGGGTGGCAGTCTGCTGCAGCGCCACAAACAGACAAACACATTCACACTTACGGACAATTTAAAGTGTCCAATCCACCTAACCTGCATGTCTTTGGATGTGGGAGGAAGTTGGAGCACCCGGAGGGAACCCACACAAACACAGGGAGAACAAGCAAACTCTACACAAAAAGGACACAGGTGGGAATCGAACCCATGGCCTTCTTACTGTGAGGTGACAGTGCTACCCACTAAGCCACCGTGCTGCTCACAGTAAATGCTATCATCTCATAGCTCAACAATTTAAAAGAACATATAATCTGGAGAAACCCCATTTCATGTACTCAAATCTGATGCAGCAGATCAATCAAAAGAGCAAATTTGTATTTGCTATATTATATTTCATAGATATGTCTGCCACCTGCTGGATGGTTAGTGGAGGTGCATGCCTTCACATTAGCACTCTGTCATGAAATGATTCAAATTACTGTGACGGGTTTTTTTTTTTTAACTTAATATTTCTAAGCCAATCCCTATCCCCAACCCTAACCTTAACCATAACCTAACCCTACTCCTTCCCCTAACCCTAACCATAACCACCCCAACCTTTTAATTTCGTGCAGCCATCACGAAATGTATTAAAATAAATTTGTGCTCCCACAATGAACAGATGAATGATAGATGAATGCATATTTCGTGCTGCTGAATCACGACACGCTGTGAGACTTGGTTGCATCAGTTAATGGTTACTTCATTGCTAAATTGAAGAAAATTATGAAGAGCTGTGGATGAAACTCACATGCTGTTTGCGTGCCTCCTGTACAGTGGACATGTCATGTACACATTGCTCCGCTCCGCCCAGCTAATGAGTTAACAACTGCAGGGAGACACATAATGCCAACTACATGGGTGAATACTCGACACTACACACAGCAAAACAGGAAAAGGAAACCAGAATTAAAGAACATATAGAATGTGTGGCTGGGGTCAGTTTACACATTTTTGGAGGCACGACCAAGTTAATGGTGGCTAACTTGAAACACTTCTCCAGAATATTTTGAAAACTGTTTCAAACACAGTTGCGTTGTCCATATCAAAAGGGCGGCTTCATCAGAAGAAGAAGAAGAAGAAGAGCCTTTATTGTCATTGTACATACAGTATATACATACATACATACAGTGAAATTTGTCCTCTGCATTTAACCATCTTAATTACAGTTAGACACAATCCAACCACTAGGAGCAGTGGGCAGCCACAGTCCGGGGCCAGGGACCAACTCCAGATGTAGAGAATCTGCCTTTGTCAGGGGCAGAGACCCTAAATAAGCCTGTTTTGATTGTGGGAGGAAACCGAGTGCCCAGAGGAAACCCATGAAGACACGGGGAGAACATGCAAACTCCACACAGAAAAGGCGGAAAGACATTCCCACGACCTTCTTACTGTGAGGCACCAGTGCTAAAACCACCATGCCGGCTTCAATATGCGACCATCTGATTCGTAGAAAATACTTCAAAATTTCTCGAGGTGATTTTGTGCCTCAGAATTTCCCATTTGAAGTTTACAGAACATCCGTGCTGGAACGATTACAGCACACAACGGCAATATCAACCAAATAGCACTAAAAACAGTTACCAAATTTAGGGAGTATAAGTCTCACTGGAGTACAAGTCTCAACTCTTTGTTTTTTTGTTTGTTTGCTTTTTTTGTTTGTTTGTTTGTTTGTTTTTTTGTTATTTTTGGTTTGTGGAATAAACTTTGAAACACAATGTTTCTCACAGGATGAGTTTAAAAATGGGAAGGAACTCAGTGCAGCACATGTGCACACAACAGCCTGTGCTGCTATTTCATATAAGGACTTTTAAATTCCTAAAATAAGCAATATGGGCAAGTAAATGTGCATTGGACAACACACTGGACGTTAACTGATGTAATTTGAACAAAAGAAATAGATGGACACAGATTGCTGGCCCACAGCAACATGGGATGAACAGTGGATTTATGCAAGAAGCCCTCGACTTGTGGTGTGGCAAAAAAAAAAAAAAGTTTCAAGTGCAGTTGAAGAGAGATCAGGGGCCTCATAAAAGTCTGCACAGAATTAACACTAAAACATTTCCTGTGAACAGTTGACCAATCAGAACACAAGAAAATAATTAAAATTACCAACTGCAGTGCAAATGAATTTTCCCCTTATAAAGCTGGATAAGATGTAAATTTGTGCAGAATGGGCGTCCTATCTCACCCTCAACACTTCCACAATTCACTGTAACGAGTGAAAGCAAAGCAATTAATGAATAATGAAGTACACATAAACGAGGAAGACAGGAATTAAAAACCAGGGTATTAGAAGCTCTGTAATTTATTGATTTAAATTAAGTGGTTATAGTGTAAAATAGACAATCACTGTACATTTCAGTACGTACAAGACATTGCTTCTTGGGAGAAGAAAAGTCACAAGACCTCATGCAATATTATTCCTCATTTTACATCTGAATTGATTATGACTAAATTATTAGGGCATGTTTGGTGTGGTATGGGAGCATGTGCTGGTGCCACGCATTTCTGCCTCCACCACATCATGGAACAGTCTTGATTCCTGGTGGCAACGACCCAGGCACACAAACTATCTGTCTATTGCTGCCAGGTGAAACATGGGCATCCCCATCTATTTTATTAGCAAAATGGTGACCTACTGAAAAAAAATACTTTTTGCATTGAAATGCTCCTATAACAATGGATCTGGACACCAAACTGGACACCAAATTGTCCAGTGTCCAGATTGGTGACCTCAGAGTTGCATCTCTACTTTCTGCAGATGATGTGGTTCTGTTGGCTTCATCAGGTGATGTCGTCCAATGCGCACTGACCAGGTTTGAGGCAGTGTGTGAAGCACCTGGGATGAGAATCAGCACCTCCAAATCTGAGACCATGGTCCTCTGTTGGAAAACAGTGGATTGTCCCCTCTGGGTCAGGGGAGAGTTACTGGCCCAAGTGGAGGAGTTGAAGAATAGAATTTAAAATTCTTCTTCTTACTTATAAGGTTTTGAATAATCAGGTCCCATCTTATCTTAGGGACCTCGTAGTACCATATCACCCCAATAGAGCGCTTCGCTCTCAGACTGCAGGCTTACTTGTAGTTCCTAGGGTTTGTAAGAGTAGAATGGGAGGCAGAGCCTTCAGCTTTCAGGCTCCTCTCCTGTGGAACCAGCTCCCAATTCAGATCAGGGAGACAGACACCCTCTCTACTTTTAAGATTAGGCTTAAAACTTTCCTTTTTGCTAAAGCTTATAGTTAGGGCTGGATCAGGTGACCCTGAACCATCCCTTAGTTATGCTGCTATAGACTTAGACTGCTGGGGGGTTCCCACGATGCACTGAGTGTTTCTTTCTCTTTTTGCTCTGTATGCACCACTCTGCATTTAATCATTAGTGATCGATCTCTGCTCCCCTCCACAGCATGTCTTTTTCCTGGTTCTCTCCCTCAGCCCCAACCAGTCCCAGCAGAAGACTGCCTCTCCCTGAGCCTGGTTCTGCTGGAGGTTTCTTCCTGTTAAAAGGGAGTTTTTCCTTCCCACTGTCGCCAAGTGCTTGCTCACAGGGGGTTGTTTTGACCGTTGGGGTTTTTACGTAATTATTGTATGGCCTTCCCATGGCCAAGTGGTTAATGTGCTTGGTTTCAGTTCAGAAGGCTCCGGGTTCAAATCCCACCCCTGCCACATTTCTCCATGTAATGTGGAGTTGCGTCAGGAAGGGCATCCGGCATAAAACCTGTGCCAATTCAACATGCAGATCCACCTTGGATTTGCTGTGGCGACCCCGAGTGCAAACAACGGAGCAGCCGAAGGGACTTACTATTGTATGGCCTTGCCTTACAATATAAAGCGCCTTGGGGCAACTGTTTGTTGTGATTTGGCGCTATATAAATAAAATTGATTGATTGATTGATTGATGTCTTTTATTTAACAGAGGGACTTTGCGGGGGATTCTTGCAAATAAATTAGCTTCACACAGGGGTCTTCTAACTGTCACAGCACTTACAGGTAACTCCAGACTGTCTTTGATCATCCTGGAGCTGATCAATGGGTGAGCCTTTGCCATTCTGGTTATTCTTCTATCCATTTTGATGGTTGGGAGATCGACAGACAGATTGGGGTGGCATCTGAAATTTTATGGATGTTGTATGGGGCTGTCAGGGCCAGTCAATTTACACTCCTATCCTCACCTATGGTCATGAGCTTTGGGTAATGACTGAAAGAATAATTTCATGGATGCAAGCGGCAGAAATGAGATTCCTCCATCGGGTATCTGGGCTTACACTCCTGGAAAAGGGTGAGAAGCTTGATTATCTGGGAGGGACTTAGAGTAGAGCCGCTACTTCTTCGCATCAAAAGTAGCCAGTTGAGGTGGTTTGGACATCTGGCGAGGATGCTCCCTGGTCATCTCCCTAAAGGCCCTGTCCCACTGGCGTTTAGGAGGATTTGTGTATGGATTGCCCACAAAATTGGCTCATATTCTCTTAACATCCGTAATATGCGTGAAACATGCACACGTCCGCAATTATCTGCAGAGGCACGTTTTTCCATTTCCAGGATTTTTGAGCTGCACAAAATTTTGGCTGCGGATGACATCCGCCTTACATCCTCCATACATACACAATACATACACAAACATACTCAATCTATGCGCTGTATATTCGCCGTCATCTGCTGATATCCGCAGCTGACAGGGATTTGCGGCTTGACAGTGGACTGGGACAGTGTGTAAAATGGATATTTTGCATGCCCATCATGTCCACATCACAAACTAAAATATCTGCATACAGACTGGCCACGAATAAAGTGTTTTTATTACGTCTGCTTTTGCATCCGCTGCAAATCAGATGCGCTGTGTTCACAGCTGGATGCCGTTCTATGTTCTACCGGCTGCCACGTGCTCTGAGCTGGATGCTGCCTATATAAAGTAATTATTTAGTAATTATTTCGTGGCGGATTAATCATTTTATTCTGCAAATTGCCTGTTGAAAATGGCTCTAATCACCTCCTGAATCACAGAGGGAGCTGCAGCTGGGCTGTGCACGCGCGTGCGAACGGCTCCAGCTGCAGAAAGCATTTTGAGCCGTCTAAAAAGGTACTTATTTGACTTGAATACATTGTCAAGGCTTGACAAAACAGTTGCGTGTTTTTTCCTTCTTGTCTGCAGCTGTTACAGTATTTATTCCTATGTTTATAACAGATTTAACTTCTTGTTATAATCGTTCAGACAAGCTGAGCTCTGATGCGATCCGCTGACGTCACCATTCGCCCTGTTCACTGCTTGATTACTCCAGTCAACTTGTCCATGTCCAGCAAATGCTCCAGAGGCTGTATTGTTGGTGTGAATAATGATGCCGATGGCCCGAATGCGCTTCTTTTATGACCGCAATGCAGTTGCCGTGCACGCGCAACACATGCGCGATGCATTCATAATACACCTGTAATATTGCCGTGATAATCGCAATGCGTCTGATCCGTTTCCTCACTACATGCGTTATATAACCATGATTGTTCATAATATATTCACTATATATTATTAATATACCTGTAATTCATACTGGGACATTTGTCATTTTTGGCCATTTTTGTTGCGGATGACAACGAATGCCCGTACTTTGTGTACTCAATTCATGCGCAATTAATCCTCTCCCCAGTGGGACCGGGCCCTAAGGAGGGCTTCCTGGCAGGTCCAAATGGCATGAGGCCCTGGGGATGACCATGGACACACTGGAGAGATTATATTTCCCAGCTGGCATGGGAATACCTTGGGATCTCCCAGGAAGAGATACAGGACTTGGCCGAGGATAGCTTCCTCTGCTGCCACCACGACCCGGACACAGATAAGCGACTGAAAATGAATGAATGAATGAACAACGGATCTGTTTCACAGTAGCAATGAAATCCAAGATGGCAAATAATTTGTGCCATCTTGGATTTGGTTGCAATTTCCCCCTGGGAAGAATAAAGCATTCTGATTCTGATTTTGATCATTTCACAATGGCCATCAAATTGACCTCAAAATCATTTTTTTCTCACAAATATGTTGTTACTTATTTGATTAGTGTGATCTTGTCAAATTGTTTTCAGGTATGCCGGACTAAATTTTTTTATGCTCCAACTACAATATTGTCATTGGAACACTTAGTGGCATAAACTGACGTTTGTCCATGTTGCCTGCATATATTAAATATTACAACATGATATAGTCAATACTAAATGCCTATTAATAGGCCTACATGCAGCAGTTTCAAGAGGTGAACACTTTCAAAATGTGAAATCATTAAAACTATAGCAAATGTACTAAAATTCACTCTAATTTGCCACATAAGAAAAATAAAATATAAATAGCAAATAAAATAAATGTAAGAAATTACTACTGTACTGCAAGGAGCATTTGTATATCACATGGTTTTGACTGTGTCTGTAATCACGCATTAATATCATTAATTGCATCAATTACCTTTATACATCGACGTGTGGAATGTGTTGACGTGTTGCACTGTGCACGTTGCTTCTTAATTATGGTGGTTTCTGTTCCCAGGCATGGTGACAATGACTTTTTATTCCAAAGAGACTCAACCTGATCGGAAAACGTGAGTGAATTCTTCAAAGACAGATATAAATCGGTGCCCTGCTTGCTTTGTGTAAATGAAATGGACGACCACAGCGGCACAACTGCTGTGATTGAGCATCTCGAAAGGAAATATCCTGGGGCTCCCCAACCTCCGAACAACGAGACAGCAGCGTAAGGATCTGGACTATTACAGTGAATTTTGTCTGATTGTTGGTTGGTAGCCAGCACCTGGGATTGGTCATTGCATCTTGTCGTGTTTCAGACAAGAACTCAACAAAGACTCCCCAGAGCAGATGCAGATGTTAGTGTGGTGATGCTGCTTTCTAAGGCATTAGCAAGTTGTAAGCAGTTCTGTTGTTTTTACTTGCATATAGAGCTATAAAACAAACTGACATAGATTTCTGTTCACATAGCTGTGGTAATGGTATTTAATTAAGTCAGCATAATCAACCTTTTGCAGATAAAAAATACAAGGGCATCTCAGACTACAGTCGGCATGAGCCTTTGAAGTTATACTATTAACACCACTTTAAGCAGTTAGAATCAGTTAATCACTGAAATCACCTGGTGGAGTGGGTGGTTGTAAAGAAAACCTGCACCCTCTTGACCCTTTCTGGAATCAGTTTGAGACCTCTGATTATAGCAGGGTGCCAAAAGAAGAGTTGTGGTACGTCTGGATTGGCAGAGAGGTATGTGAGGGTAGTGCAGGAAATGTACAAGGATAGTGTCACAGTGGTGAGATGTGCAGTAGGAATACCCAGGGTATATAGGGAGAAGGATGCTGAGAATGGAGCCTCCAGGCAGGAGGAGAAGAGGGAGACAAAGAGGAGGTTTATGGATGTGCTGAGAGAGGACATGCAGGTGGTTGGTGTGACAGAGGAAGATACAGAGGACAGGGTGAGATGGAAACGATTCATCTGCTGTGGCGACCCCTAATGATAGCAGCCAATAGAAGAAGAAGAAAAAGAAGAAGAAGAAGAAGAAGAAAGCAATGTGATGCATGGTGGAATTTGTGATTGACGTGAAACTGTAAATTAAAGGAATAATCAACAAATCAGAACATAATCAGATTAACTGACTAATTGAGGGATCAACTGATAAAAAAAAATAATCGAGAGGTGAAGTCTCCAAAGCAGGGCAGACACATACACACACATACAATGTATAACTAAGCTGAAGATGCTTTGAGAAAAAGATTTTTAAAATTTAGTTAAAAAAATCTACTATTATCTGAAATTCTAAAGTCTAATTGATTTTTTTGTTGTTGTTGGTAATAGTTAAAACTATGAACAAAATGACAACTAAAATAACCATTAGGTGAAAACCAAATATTTTAGAATTACATTTTTAACTTCTGCTAATTAGATTGATTCTCATTCTCGGGTTACTCCGTCTTTTTCTTTGTAAAACTTTGCATCTTAGGTTCACATTAAACAAAGAGGCTATTTTATATATATATATATATATATATATAATTTTGTTCGGCCTCGTTGTTATGAAAACTCTGCCCACAGGCTCATAATATTTTATTTTTAAATTTGATATAGCTGGAAATAAACTGCCCGTGGAGCTTCTCTCCTAAATCCGGCATCATTAACGTCACCATTTGCACTGCTAATATTGAGCTTCTCTAAAATGTTTGCGCATGTACAGATGTGCACATTCGTTCAAGAAACTCTTTTTATGAATCCCATTTTTTCATAGAGAAGTGGCATACGGTTCTTTTAAGCCCCATTCTGTGTATACGTAACGGCTATAAATGAAATCGTGTGAGGAAAACACAGCTGTGAAATCGCTATGTGTCAGCTGCCAGTTTTCATCTGTTGTGAATAAAAGCTCATTTTAGTCCTCGGTATCCTGCTACCTAGTAACACACAAGGGTCTGTCTCACCAATCCCAGAGAGGGTTATAAACTCTTTACTCTCCTGGAAAAGTAAAACTGATTTAAGAGAGAAAAGAAAACTAAGAGAGCAAAGTTTACCACCTGCTGTACAGTTTAAATTAGGCTGGAAAAAAGAGCGGCACCAATTTAAGTCAGCTGCCGTGGGTGACTTTTTTTCTGGTCATTGCATTCATCCAATAAATTGTACAATCCAGCAAACTACCCGAATAGAACCAAAAAGTGTCCGAGTGGATCCAGATGCTGACTGAACAGAAAAAGGAACAGCTAAACAATGTGCTAGGCCGAGCTGGCTGCAGAGCTCAGATGTCACATAAATTGAGGTCATTCCAAGTTGGTGCACTTCCATTCTGTGTGAAAACTGTGCAAGACGCTCAGGAGCACAAGTCCTACACAATTCCTGAGACACATGGGGCCTGTGCATATAACCAGATACCGTAATGTGAAGTAGGTGAGAGTCTACTACTTCCCCTGGATGAGATGCCAGTCCATCGCAGGTTACTTCACAGCCAAGGCCCATACCTACTCCCATTTAGTGTTGGGTGGACTGGGACAATACAGATGAAGTATCTTATTCCAAGGACACAAACAGATAGCTTGAGTGGGCATTGAACCCTGTTCCCTTGGGTGGTAGTGCAGCGTTTTTACCTGATTCACACTGAATAAATATGCTGCTGTACTCAGGAGCATGCTTATCCAAAATTAAGGACAGCCATTCATGATTTACTGTATGTAGCTCAATTTCTGTGCTGAGATCAGTAATCCGAACGTCATATTGTACCTTCACCATTTTTACTATTCAGAAGGGGAAATTTCTTACTACAAGCTCTCATGCAACCATTCTCTGACAGAAATCTTTTATTTTAAAACATATTGTTGAGTGTGTATACATGATTAACATATTTTAAAATGAACAAACATTTCTCATTAGGCCGTTCATCGCCTTGCTTGTAATGCAAGTGTGGATTGTGCAATATGATGCCAAATTTGAAGTTGAATGTGCAATGTGAATGTGCAATATGCTGCAAAAACTGAATGTGCAATATAATGCCAAATTTGAAGTTGAATGTGCAATGTGAATGTGCAATATGCTGCAAAAACTGAATGTGCAATATAATGCCAAATTTGAAGTTGAATGTGCAATGTGAATGTGCAATATGCTGCAAAAACTGAATGTGCAATATGATGCCAAATTTGAAGTTGAATGTGCAATGTGAATGTGCAATATGCTGCAAAAACTGAATGTGCAATATAATGCCAAATTTGAAGTTGAATGTGCAATGTGAATGTGCAATATGCAGTGATGCCGGTAACGCATTACTTAGTAACGCGTTACTCTAATCTAACCACTTTTTTTGTAACGAGTAATCTAACGCGTTAATCTTTCCAAATGAGTAATCAGATTAAAGTTACTTCTCCAAGTCACTGTGCGTTACTATTATTTTTGCATTGTGGGTCGATACCTGCATTAAACTTGGTCCGTGGGCAGGAGGTCGGGGTTCAACTGAACTGCCCACTTTAAGCGAGCTGTGAGCTTTTCATCAGCTACGACTCGTCCTCATCTCTTAAACTTCGGTGAAAACAGCACACCTGCACTGAGCTTTACAAAGACATTTTTATGTTTTTTTTTATCTCCTTTAGAATTCTGAGCTGAGCCGCTCCGTATCATCTCGTTAAAAACAGCTGATCCTCCGCGACGTGTCAACAACTAACACTATTTTCAACTCAAATGCACCTAAACTCTCTTTCTGAGGACCACGTGATGTGAAAACACAATAAAACTTTCTTACCTGTAAATCTGGTCATGTTTTCTGCATAAATAAATGTTATCCATTCTTTGTGCTCAAACGCCTAAGCAGGGGCGAATCCAGATGGAATGGGGGCGTGGGGCAGGGATGTGCCCCCCCACAACACCCATAGATTAAAGGTCCAGTTTTGAAGCCGTTTTTTTTACTACAACTACTAATACTACTTAAAATAATAATAATTTTGACAAGTAAAATATTTACAGAGAATTTAAATGTTAGAAAAATGTTAGAATTTAATAGTTACATTTATAAACAATGTAGGTTAGAAATTGCAAGTTTTACTGTTACAGTGCTGTCAACAGTTAAATATCAGGTCAAGAAAGATTATTTTACTTTTTATGAAACAAGTATTTATTTTCATTGAAGTCAAGAAAGGGTGACTATAAAGTGAGTTTTGGCAAAACAGGTATCATTGTCATGTTGAGGTGGCAGAGGGTTGTTGTTGGCAGCTGGGGAAAGTAACTAAAAAGTAACTAGTAATCTAACTTAGTTACTTTTACAACTGAGTAATCAGTAAAGTAACTAAGTTACTTTTTCAAGGAGTAATCAGTAATCAGTAATTGGATTACTTTATCAAAGTAACTGTGGCAACACTGGCAATATGTTGCAAAAATTGAATGTGCAATATAATGCCAAATTTGCAGTTGAATGTGCAATATAAATGTGCAATATGCTGTAAAAACTGAATGAGCAATATAATGCCAAATTTGAAGTTGAATGTGCAATGTGAATGTGCAATATGCTGCAAAAATTGAAAGTGCAATATAATGCCAAATTTGAAGTTGAATGTGCAATGTGAATGTGCAATATGCTGCAAAAATTGAATGCGCAATATAATGCCAAATTTGGAAGTGTAATATGTTGCAAAAATAAAATGTGCAATACGGTGCAATGATTAAATGTGCAATATGGTGCCAAATTTGAAGGTGGATGTGCAATGTGAATGTGCAATATGATGCCAGATTTGAAATTGAATGTACAATGCGAATGTGTAATATGGTGCAAAAACTGAATGTGCAATATGATGCCAGATTTGAAGGTGGATGTGCAATGTAAATGTGCAATATGGTGCCAAAACTGAATGTGCAATATGGTGCCAAAACTGAATGTGCAGTATGGTGCAAAAAGGAAATGTGCAATATGGTGCAACAATTAAATGTGCAATATGGTGTCAGGATTACTGATCTCTGATTTATCCAATGCAGCCATATATTTTCAAAAATTCAAAGTACAGTGAACATACCCAAAGCAACCAATATGTGGTTTATCGTACATTCTAAAACAGAGCATTAGGGTGTGAGGTGTAGAAACACACACACATAAACAGAGTGGAAGCCTGGAAAACTTGTGTGATAAGTGATAAGTGAGTGATTCTGATCTTCTCAGACACACCTGTGCATGTGTGTTAATGCAGCACAGCCAGCGGAACAGAACACAAACCTGCCACTGATCCGTCCTCACATTATCCGTAAACGTGAGAGAAAACAAGTGTGCGCCTGCAGGTTTTGAGCTACTCTCATTTTGGAGCAATATGGTGTGAGGAAAGATTTTCACATGGATTAATCTATAGATCTTTTTTTTTTTGACATTAAACGTTCAGTCTAATAAATGTCAGCATAGCAGAAAATAATCCACATTAAATCTCAGAACTTAAAAAAAAAAGTCTTGTTTTAGCCTATCAATGGCACAAAAAAACAAAATATCTTCATTTGATCACTCAAAAATAGTTGATCTCCAATTTAGCCTGTTTAAAACCTGTGTACCAGTTAGATTAAATGTGTCTGTAATAGCCATTATCTGGTTTGAACTTGGGGTTAAAAGTACTTTTCCAGTTTAATCTGTGCACAGAAATCGTTGAAGATAATAAAAGCCAAAACATGACCAATTAAAGGGGTTAGGTCCTTTTACTGTTGGAATTTCAAGTTAAACATACTGAAGGTTCGACGATTCTACAGAAACAGTCTTATGAGCAAAATTCCAGCATGATATGGATCATTTTACACTTGCGTGACATATGTCACAGAAATCCATGTGTGAGCTCCTGGTTACTCTTTGAAACACACCCACTGAGCCAATCTGAGAACGTTCCACCTTGTGATAATAAAGCAAGAAGCATGTGTGTATCTGTGGCTTGCATATCTCTCAGTGTTTGTGTATTATTTATTTCTTTAATTTATTTCTTCCGTCTCTCCCCTGTGAACGCGTTAGAGATAGGCATCATTGTCGACAATCTTTGTGAAGCTGGGACGTCTCTCAGTGTTTGTGTATTATTTATTTCTTTAATTTATTTCTTCCGTCTCTCCCCTGTGAACGCGTTAGAGATAGGCATCATTGTCGACAATCTTTGTGAAGCTGGGACGTCTCTCAGTGTTTGTGTATTATTTATTTCTTTAATTTATTTCTTCTGACTCTCCCCTGTGAACGCGTTAGAGATAGGCATCATTGTCGACAATCTTTGTGAAGCTGGGACGTGAAATGTTCCGCCTTGTGCCAATAATAATGATGACTTCAGAATAAAGGTTTGGAAAATTAATCCCCAAAATTTTTCATAATAAAGGATGTACATCATCATGCCATGCGCAAGCCATGTCCGAAAGCTGAGGCCGATTTGACAGTCAGAGAGATATAGTTGTCTGCAAAAGTTTGGGCACCCGTGATAATTTTCATGATTTTCCTTTAGGGCCCTGTCCCACTGGCGTTTAGGAGGATTTGTGCATGAAATGAGGAGACAAAAGCTGAGCGTCCGCAACAAAGGTGGGCGGAAATGACAAATGCCCCGGGGTGGATCAGCAAATACATGAGGAAGAGAACAGAAGCGAAGGCGACCGTGGAGGCGCCCCCATGAGCGGCACAGCGGCCGTGATGCACTCGCTCCATCCGTGCCCACTCTGTCTGCATGCGCGACATACCATTTGCGACCGTGATGTGGCCGTGTTGGGCACGCATCATATCTGTTTTGCACGCTGTCCCGGTCCGCCCCCAAGCCGCGCCAACCCGTCGGTTGCGGATATCAGTGGATGACAGGGGATATGCGGCGCATTGGTTGTGTATGTCCTGCGTATGTCTTCAGTATGTGTTCAGGCAGTGATGCGGATCTCATCCGCAGCAGGATTTTTGAGCCGCTCAAAAATCCTGGCTTTGTGGATGATCACGGACATGTTCGGATGGCGGCCGACTCATACAGGAATGTTACACAGTTATTGCGGTTGTTTGGCGGATGTGGGCCACTTTTGTGCGCATTCCATCCGCAAATCCTCCTAAACACCAGTGGGACAGGGCCCTTATAAATCATTGGTTGTCTGGATCAGAAATTTCAGTTAAGTATATCATATAGCAGACAAACACACTGATATTTGAGAAGTGAAATGAGGTTTCTAGTATTTACAGAAAGTGTGAAATAATTATTTAAACAAAATTGGGCAGGTGCATAAATTTGGGCACCCTTGTAATTTTATTGATTTGAATACATTTAGCACTAATTAATGGACCACAAAATTGGTTTGGTAAGCTCACTGACCACTGATCTCCTTACACAGGTGAATCGAATCATGAGAAAGGGTATTTAAGGTGGTATTTGCAAATGTTTCTCCTCTTCTAATGAGTGGAAACATGGGAGCCTCTAAACAACTCTCAAATGACCTGAAAACTAAGAATGTTCAACATTATGGTTTAGGGGAAGGATACAGCATAGGAACATAGTGAGGAAATGGAAGACGACAGGCACAGTACTAGTTAAGGCCCGAAGTGGCAGGCCAAGAAAAATCTCAGATAAGCTGAAGCGAAGGATGGTGATAACAGTCATAGTCAACCCACAGACCTGCTCCAAAGATCTACAACATGATCTTGCTGCAGATGTATAGTGTATCTGTGCATGGTTCAACTATACAGCGCACTTTGCACAAAGAGATGCTGTACGATGCTGTAATGCAGAGGAAGCCTTTGCTGCATACATTCCACAAACAGAGTCACTTGAGGTATGCTAAAGCACATTTGTACAAGCCAACGTCATTTTGAAATAAGGTGCTGTGGACTGATGAAACTAAAATTGAGTTATGTGGCTATAACAAGGGGCGGTATGGATGGCTGAAAGAGAACACATCATTCCAAGAAAAACACTTGCTACCTACAGTAAAATTTGGAGGTGGTTCCATCATGCTGTGGGGCTGTGTGGCCAGTGCAGGTACTGGGAATCTTGTTAAAGTTGAGGGTCACATGGATTCCTGTCAATATCAGAAGATTATTGAGAACAATGTGTAAATCAGTGACAAAGTTAAAGTTGCGCCAGGGCTGGATCTTTCAACAAGACAACGACCCTAAACACTGTTCAAAATCTACTAAGGCATTCACGCAGAGGAACAAGTACAACATTCTGGAATGGCCATCTCAGTCCCCAGACCTGAATATTATTGAAAATCTGTGGTGTGATTTTAAGCGGGCTGTCCATGCACAGAAACCAACAAACCTGAGATGTTTTCTAAGAAGAATGGTCCAAAATACCATCAACCAGAATCCGGACTCTCATTGGAAGCTATAGGAAGCATTTAGAGGCTGTTACTTCTGCAAAAGGAGGATCTACTAAATATTGATGTTTTTGTTTTGTTTTTTTTGGGGTGCCCAAATTTATGAACCTGCCTAATTTTGTTTAAAGAATTATTGCACACTTTCTGTAAATACTATAAACTTCATTTCACTTCTCAAATATCACTGTATTTGTCTGCTATATGATATATTTAACTGAAAATGCTGATCCAAACAACCAATGATTTATAAAGGAAAATCATGGAAATCATCAGGGGTGCCCAAACTTTTACATACAACCGTATGCGAGCCCCCCCGACAAAAGGTCGAAATTGTTTGGGCTCCGGTTTGAACTTGTTTGAGACATATTTGAGGAATGTTTAAAGCTGCCTAAACCAGTTTGTCTGAGCTCTACAATGTTTTAAAACAAATTTGTCTCAAATTGTCTTCAATTTTTTTTTTTTTTTTTTGTCTCAAACAGAAAATGAGCAAATATTCACATTTTTGAAGCTGTATAAAATACATGTAAAGTTGGCATTTTTTCTTGGTAAATGAATTCGACATTTCATTGATAATGAAAGGAGCTGAAAGTCATTTCTGCCACTAATTGAATATGTAACTACGCTTTTGTTCTAATGCAAAATAAAAATGGAAATATATAAATGCAACAGCATGACAACAAATCATGGCTCATTCTAAGATGTCGGCTTCTCTCTCTCTCTCTCTCTCTCTCTCTCTCTCTCTCTCTCTCTCTCTCTCTCTCGCTCTCTCTCTCTCTCGTTTATCTATCACAGTACACACAGACCAATTTATATGGAAACCACTTTTAATGTACAGCGACAGGCGCATCCCTCGTAAACGAGATGGTCTTTTGAAGCATATGGCAATGTTTCATCTATTAAAAGCTTTTGGCTCAGCCATTCTGCTTCTCAAAGTGTAAAAACACATATGGGAGTGCAGATAAATGCTCTTCGCGCTCTCTGTGCTCTCTCTGCACTCATCTTCCCTTTCTACCTCTGGGAACAGAGGACAAGAGAAGGACAAGAGAAGGTATTCATTTCTGAATTATCATCAGCTCGACTGCGTGAAACGTTTCCCCCTGGAAGACACGCTAATGATCCTTAGCCCAAGTGACATATGTTTGAGGCCGAATACGACGCCACAATCTGACTACTTATCAACGGGGATCATGTCAGGCGGAAGAGGTTCAGCTCTGGTTTGATGGTTTGAGAGTAACAGGCACACAGCCTTAAGTGTAATCTGTTTTTTTTTTTGTGCACTGTAAGTGTGACCTCATGAGTGATCACATGTCAGATGAGACATGGGACTCATGTACTTTCTGGGTGCTTTCTCAAATGTGACAGAGCTACACAACAATAGCGAGGGCAAACCCATCGAGCAAAATCCCCAGAGACGTCATGTTGCTATAGTCTCGTCCAGACGGCCGTTGACCTCTGATGTGACCTGAATGTCACAACTGACTAAAGTGAATCCCTCAGTGAGGTCAACAGTCTCACTACACCAATGCTGGCTGAGACCTATGAGTCAATGAAAGCCTGGATCTTAATGTCAATCCAGAACACACACACACACACACACACACACACACACACACACACACACACACACACACACACACACACACACACACACACACACACACACACACACACACACACACACACACACACACACACACACACACACAAGTTTAGACATGCTTTTTAAAAGCTTCTTAATCAGGACATTCGTTGATGACAGCATGGCCAGCAAAGTCAAGGCTAGTGGACACCACGTCCTAAACCACCACCGAGTCGAGTCCAGTAGAGGTCAATACACATCTTAGACAAAACCCACATTCGAGATTCCAACTAACTTATTGGTGATCCAACAAATGCTCAGAGTGGCCCACAGAACAGCCTGATCATCTGAGTCCAACCTTTGCAAAAACAAAAGGAAGACAAACAAGTCAAGTGACGTCTGCGAGCATGTGGCAGTGCTGTGCTTTGCCATGTCAACAACATTTGAGATGGCAACCATGCATTTAGACATCTGCTGCAGCCAGGTGAAATGTGGGTGCCCCCTTGGTCTTCTCCAGCTACCAGGGTCCTCAACACTTAGGGACCTGCTTGCTGGATCATGCACAGAGAAATGGGCCACATGGTCAAAATGTCATAGCTGACGCTCCCTCTCAATGCAAGTGATAATTCTCATCTAACTGCTCGTTTGATACAAAGTCAATCCATCGGTACCCAAGGATCCTTCAAAGACACCCAGGACCAAAGACATCCAGTCATCTGGTTAGCATCCAAGTCTGACAACCATATAGTAAGACAGGCAGCACCAGGACCCTAAAGATTTGGACCTTTGTTATCCTGCAAAGACATTGGCATCACCAAACACCACTGTCCAGTGACTTCACGAGTCCACAAGCTCTTCTCAGGTGCCTCTTGACTCACAGAGGCTGAGGATCCAGAAGACAAACACAATTAGTTATAAATAATTAAAGACAGCCTCCTCTGCAGTACAATCCAGTCCATAAGTATTTGGACAGAGATGCAATCTTTCTAATTTTGCCTCTGCGCACCAGCCCAGTGAAGTTTAAATAAAACAATCCAGATGTGCTTATAGTGCACACCCTTATTCAATTCAAGTGGTTAAACAAAAATGTCACACTAATCATTTAGGGATCATGGCCATTTGTATACAGAGTCTCATCATTTTCAGAGGCCATAAGAAATTGAATTAAATATATATAAAGATTAAAATAAATTATCACTTTCCCTGTGAATTTTCAGGTGGTGGATACATACTGTAAGATGTGCCGCTCCACTATGAAGGTGTCACTGTACCATATACAGCCACAGAAGTCTATATGCCCTCAGAGTTGTCATGGGTGTCTTGGTGGCTTCCTTCACTGGTCACTGTGTTGGACTATCACCAAACATGCTACTTCAGACAGAATAACTATTCAGTAACATACTGTTTGCACTTTCAGAAGAACTGCTCATGCTTTTTCCATCTGCTATAGACACTCAGACATCTTTGCACAGAATGTCTCCATTCCCACACACTCATTAAGTACGAGGTCTGTCCAAAACGTAACGGACCTTTTTATTTTTTTCAAAAACTATATGGATTTGAATCATGTGTGATTGCATCAGCCAAGCTTGAACCTTTATGCGCATGCGTGAGTTTTTTTCACGCCTGTCGGTTGCGTCATTCACCTGTGAGCAGGCTTTGAGTGAGCAGTGGTCCACCCCCCTCGTCGGATTTTCATTGTCAGGGAAATGTCTGAATGATTTGGAGCTTTGCTGCATCAAATTTTTCCAGAAACTGTGAGAGACAGCCAGGTGGACACCATTCGCTAAATTCAGATGGCTTTCAGGGACGATTTTATAGGGATCACACAGATTAAGGAGTGTTACAGCCAGTTTAAAGACCACCCACAGCGGCTGAGAGCGCGCCGCCTTCCAAGCGGCGATCAACAGGCTGAAACGACCAGATCATTTCCAAACTGAACGCTGTGTTGATCCGGGACATCGTCTGACTACCACAGAAATGGCAGAAGACGTGGACATCAAGACTTTTTCGGCACATTCCACTGTTACAGGAGTTTTTGTCATGGAAAGAGAAGCAGAGAAATGCGCCACCGTGCCGTGAATGGCGCGGGACAAAACCACAGGAATTCGCGCGTCGGGACGGAGCCGCATGGTGCAAAGCAACGCCATGATGAAGCCTCACAGGACATGTTCTGGCATGTCCAGCTAATCCACAATTTCTCGGATAGTCACACAACTGAAAAGCCACCGAAAGCCGTCAGAAAGCCATCTGAAAGCCGTCCTGTGAGACCAACACGGAGGTGGTTTTGTGACGCGCCATTCGTGGCACAGTGGCGCATTCCTCTGCTCCTATTTCCATGACAAAAACTCCTGTAACAGTGGAATGTGCCGAAAAAGTCTTGATGTCCACGTCTTCTGCCATTTCTGTGGTAGTTAGGCGACGTCCCGGATCAATACAGCGTTCAGTTTGGAAATGATCTGGTCGTTTCAGCCTGTCGATCGCCGTTCGGAACGCGGCGCGCTCTCAGCCGCTGTGGGTGGTCTTTAAACCGGCTGTAACACTCCTCAATCTGTGTGATCCCTATAAAATCGTCCCTGAAAGCCATCTGAATTTAGCGAATGGTGTCCACCTGGCTGTCTCTCATAGTTTCTGGAAAAACGTGATGCAGCAAAGCTCCAAATCATTCAGACATTTCCCTGACAATGAAAATCCGACGAGGGGGGTGGACCACTGCTCACTCAAAGCCTGCTCACAGGTGAATGACGCAACTGACAGGCGTGAAAAAAACTCACGCATGCGCATAAAGGTTCAAGCTTGGCTGATGCAATCACACGTGATTCAAATCCATATAGTTTTTGAAAAAAATAAAAAGGTCCGTTACTTTTTGGACAGACCTCGTACTTTGTCCATGGGATCCTAGTGATTTTCCTGTCTGATGGGGAATCAAGCCAAGTATCATCTGGTTACAACCCACTGATTTAAGCTCAAGACAGTCATCAACCACTTCTCACTGATTAATATAAATGAAGTCCAACATATATTCAGTGATTTGGAAATGTTCATGTATTCCTTCTTGGACTCGGGGCCCAATGTACTGGATGTTTTCCATTTACCCCAGTCAGGTGTGTTCAGACAATCAACAGCTGGCAACAATGGAACCCACCCAGCACGGAGAAAAGGAAAAAGCATGGTACTTGGGGTCCCGGGGATCAGGATTGGGAAACACTTGCCTGACTGGCTGTAAAAGTGATTATTTGCTGGAAAAAAGCATTTTATATAGTTATATTTTACAGATGTGGGGGTAGACTGGTTGTCTGCCTGGGTGGTTGCCATTCAGAACCAAAGCTGACCATATTTGACTTGACTATACTTTACTATGTCTGTCCAATTGCTTATGGACCCTGAAAATGGAGGGACTGCTTGCAAAAACTGCTGTAATTCTTAAATGGTTAGTGCGGTATTTTTGTGAAAGCCCTTGAATTTAAGATGAAATCACATCCTAATTGTTCCATTTCAAACTCCACTGTGGCGGCAAAAAAGTGAAAAAACAAAAACAAAAACAAAACAAAAACACCACTGTCTAATTACTTCTGGACCTGACTGTAATCATATAATGGGACTGTTAATACATATAAAACCAACTAACTGTTAAGCATTAAATATATCAACGTTACCTCCAGAGTCAAAAACGCTCTCATCAGCATAAACAGCTTGCAAATAATTGCAAATTACAAATTTATGACTCGCGTTAACCTCTTTGTCAACTTGCTGGTTGGTGTTTGGCTCATAATTATGATCTCTGGAAGCTCTTCAAGGCAGACTAAGGTGACAGCAGTACGTGGGTTTGCTGTTGTTAAAATAGCCAAATGTGTGGAGAGTTTGTCACTGGAGTGGAAGCCAGTGGATTTCACGAGTGGCCTTGAAATTGACATTGCATCTGATTCTCTTTCCATTTAATAGTGCGCCAGACTGCATTAAGTTGAATCACTTATGCTAAATGATGAGCCATTCATATGGTAAGTAGAGCTAGGTACGTCTTTCTTTTTCCCCGGCACGAATTTATGAATATATGCTTCGCCAAGATATGAAGAACAACAGCAAGTTTAGTTAGCAAAACAGTGTGGAAGCAGAAAGAGACAGACCCAAGGGCCTTGTTGGCCATTATGCATGCAGCAAATTCATTTTCATACACAACAGCAGGAGACAAAGTGAAGTCAGCTGGAGTGTGAGTTTGTGTCTCCGTGTGCGTCTGTCACCTCTGGTTGGAGCATCTGAGACTGTTGCAGCAAGCACTGGATTCTTAGATTTGCAAAATAACTGAAATGAAAGATTAGGAAATTAAATGCACGACAGCGGAATCAAACTGCAAACTTTGACAGTCAAAGCACTTCATTAATACTGTTACCTGCTTTTCTTCAAAGAAGGCTGTTTAAGCATTCATTTAAAAAGGAGAATTTCATATATAAAGCATTAAAAAAAGATTCCAGACTATTGTTCCATAATGTGAGTGAGTCTGTGCTTTTATTTGTTTCTCAGATCATTTTGCTGGTTGTCATTTTCAGCATGATGCTATTTTTGCATTTTCAAAGCTGTGGAGTTTAAAGTTTCATACTGTACAAAGTGCCAACTTGTCTGCAGGTTGAGTAGGATTTTTAAAAACAGTAGTATGTAGTCATCAGTAGGGTTGGGTGTTTGGACAATTCCACTGTCTACTGGTGATGGCTCACTAACATTGTGATGTGGAGTTACCCACCAGCCTGGCACACACAAGAATTCCATTGTCCCTGTTACAATGTATCAAGAGTCATCAGGAGATGATGTATTCCCGCCGGTCACCACCAATCAGTTGTGTAGTGGTCATAGATGGTCATAGCTCCTTTTTAGATTTTAGATGTACTTTTATTTAGGTTTTCATTTATTTATTTATTCATTTTATTTAGATTTACTTTTATTTTTACTTTAGATTATAGATTTGTTTTATTTACATTTAGATTTAGTTATATTTACTTTTATTTTAGATTTTAGATTTACTACACGGACTCCAGAGATATTAGATTTAGAGAATTTACACTCCCACGTTACAGGAAGCTGCTAATTTTATTGAAACAAGCTTTTATATACAGTAGTGTTCAGAATAATAGTAGTGCTATGTGACTAAAAAGATTAATCCAGGTTTTGAGTATATTTCTTATTGTTACATGGGAAACAAGGTACCAGTAGATTCAATAGATTCTCACAAATCCAACAAGACCAAGCATTCATGATATGCACACTCTTAAGGCTATGAAATTGGGCTATTAGTAAAAAAAGTAGAAAAGGGGGTGTTCACAATAATAGTAGCATCTGCTGTTGATGCTACAAACTCAAAACTATTATGTTAAAACTGCTTTTTTAGCAATCCTGTGAATCACTAAACTAGTATTTAGTTGTATAACCACAGTTTTCCATGATTTCTTCACATCTGCGAGGCATTAATTTTGATGGTTTGGAACCAAGATTTTGCTGGTTTACTAGTGTGCTTGGGGTCATTGTCTTGTTGAAACACCCATTTCAAGGTCATGTCCTCTTCAGCATAAGGCAACATGACCTCTTCAAGTATTCTGACATATCCAAACTGATCCATGATACCTGGTATGCGATATATAGGCCCAACACCATAGTCGGAGAAACATGCCCATATCATGATGCTTGCACCACCATGCTTCACTGTCTTCACTGTGAACTGTGGCTTGAATTCAGAGTTTGGGGGTCGTCTCACAAACTGTCTGCAGCCCTTGGACACAAAAATAACAATTTTACTCTCATCAGTCCACAAAATATTCCTCCATTTCTCTTTAGGCCAGTTGATGTGTTCTTTGGCAAATTGTAACCTCTTCTGCACATGTCTTTTATTTAACAGAGGGACTTTGCGGGAGATTCTTGCAAATAAATTAGCTTCACACAGGCATCTTCTAACTGTCATAGCACTTACAGGTAACTCCAGACTGTCTTTGATCATCCTGGAGCTGATCAATGGGTGAGCCTTTGCCACTCTGGTCATTCTTCTATAAATTTTGATGGTTGTTTTCCGTTTTCTTCCATGCGTCTCTGGTTTCTTCAACTTTTTAATCAAACTACGCTGTTCTTCTGAACAATGTCTTGAACGTCCCATTTTCCTCAGGCTTTCAAAGAGAAAAGCATGTTCAACAGGTGCTGGCTTCATCCTTAAATAGGGGACACCTGATTCACACCTGTTTGTTAGACAAAACTGATGAACTCACTGACTGAATGCTACACTACTATTATTGTGAACACCCCCTTTTCTACTTTTTTTTTACTAATAGCCCAATTTCATAGCCTTAAGAGTGTGCATATCATGAATGCTTGGTCTTGTTGGATTTGTGAGAATCTACTGAATCTACTGGTACCTTGTTTCCATGTAACAATAAGAAATATACTCAAAACCTGGATTAATCTTTTTAGTCACATAGCACAACTATTATTCTGAACACTACTGTATGCCTAAATAGATCTTTGTCATTTGATTGGTGGTTTGTATGTCATGTTATATGGTTCATTTGTGCCATATGAGTTGCCCACAGCCCCAACAAACACAAGAATTCCATTGTCCCTGTTACAACGTAACAAGAGTCATATCCCCCGTCACCACAAATCAGTAATACAAAGTGTCGGGATCACCCAAGTACACACTACTAAATATGAATGAAATTGGTCAATGAAATTGTTCTTGACATATCATGCAAACAAGGGTGGAAAAGAGAAATATGTTGAATATCTCACTGTGACCTTGAAATTGATCACAAGGACACCATAATCTACTGGGTTCGGGAGATCACCCAAGTACATGCTTATGCTAAATATGAATGAAATTGGTCAACTATCTTGAATATCTCGCTGTGACCTCGAAACTGATGCCAAGGTCAATGTAATCTACTGGGGTAGGGGGATCACCCATGTACATGCTTATGCTAAATATGAATGAAATTGGTCAAGCGGTTTTTGAGATATCACAAGTGAAAACTGACAGACGGACAAGCTGATCACTATATAAAAACCTATAAATAAATACAACCCCTGGCAAAAATTATGGAATCACCGGCCTCAGAGGATGTTCATTCAGTTGTTTAATTTTGTAGAAAAAAAGCAGATCACAGACATGACACAAAACTAAAGTCATTTCAAATGGCAACTTTCTGGCTTTAAGAAACACTATAAGAAATCAGGAAAAAAATTGTGGCAGTCAGTAATGGTTACTTTTTTAGACCAAGCAGAGGGAAAAAAATATGGACTCACTCAATTCTGAGGAATAAATTATGGAATCACCCTGCAAATTTTCATCCCCAAAACTAACACCTGCATCAAATCAGATCTGCTCGTTAGTCTGCATCTAAAAAGGAGTGATCACACCTTGGAGAGCTGTTGCACCAATTGGACTGACATGAATCATGGCTCCAACACGAGAGATGTCAATTGAAACAAAGGAGAGGATTATCAAACTCTTAAAAGAGGGTAAATCATCACGCAATGTTGCAAAAGATGTTGGTTGTTCACAGTCAGCTGTGTCTAAACTCTGGACCAAATACAAACAACATGGGAAGGTTGTTAAAGGCAAACATACTGGTAGACCAAGGAAGACATCAAAGCGTCAAGACAGAAAACTTAAAGCAATATGTCTCAAAAATCGAAAATGCACAACAAAACAAATGAGGAACAAATGGGAGGAAACTGGAGTCAACGTCTGTGACCGAACTGTAAGAAACCGCCTAAAGGAAATGGGATTTACATACAGAGAAGCTAAACGAAAGCCATCATTAACACCTAAACAGAAAAAAACAAGGTTACAATGGGCTAAAGAAACGCAATCGTGGACTGTGGATGACTCTGAATGAATCTGCACTGGGCAAGGTGATGATGCTGGAACCTTTGTTTGGTGCCGTTCCAATGAGATTTATAAAGATGACAGCCTGAAGCGAACATGTAAGTTTCCACAGTCATTGATGATATGGGGCTGCATGTCAGGTAAAGGCACTGGGGAGATGGCTGTCATTACATCATCAATAAATGCACAAGTTTACGTTGATATTTTGGACACTTTTCTTATCCCATCAATTGAAAGGATGTTTGGGGATGATGAAATCATTTTTCAAGATGATAATGCATCTTGCCATAGAGCAAAAACTGTGAAAACATTCCTTGCAAAAAGACACATAGGGTCAATGTCATGGCCTGCAAATAGTCCGGATCTTAATCCAATTGAAAATCTTTGGTGGAAGTTGAAGAAAATGGTCCATGACAAGGCTCCAACCTGCAAAGCTGATCTGGCAACAGCAATCAGAGAAAGTTGGAGCCAGATTGATGAAGAGTACTGTTTGTCACTCATTAAGTCCATGCCTCAGAGACTGCAAGCTGTTATAAAAGCCAGAGGTGGTGCAACAAAATACTAGTGATGTGTTGGAGTGTTCTTTTGTTTTTCATGATTCCATAATTTTTTCCTCAGAATTGAGTGATTCCATATTTTTTCCTCTGCTTGGTCTAAAAAAGTAACCGTTACTGACTGCCACAATTTTTTTTCCTGATTTCTTATAGTGTTTCTTAAAGCCAGAAAGTTGCCATTTGAAATGACTTTAGTTTTGTGTCATGTCTGTGATCTGCTTTTTTTCTACAAATTAAACAACTGAATGAACATCCTCTGAGGCCGGTGATTCCATAATTTTTGCCAGGGGTTGTATGTATTTTCAGAGTGTAAGTCAGAGAGTTCAAAACTGAAAGATGGCACCAAGTCTTTATTTGTATGTGAAATTGGTGAAATGCACTGTGGCTGTGCGATGAAGTTGTGAGGATGAATGCAGATTGACATGAAGCAGACAATCCAAACATGCTCCAGACAAATCTCCGGGGGGGTGGTGTCCTCGCTCCGCTGCTCATCACAGGTGGCTGTGGTGGCATGAAACTCCACATCCAGTTTTTAAGATGGGCATTGAAAAAAATTAATCTGAGATATCAGCACTTTGAGATTTGTCTTTTTATGTGAAGTTTTTTATAAATGAATATATCAAGAACACTTTGTATTCCTGGGGTTTTGTGGTTAAAATAAATTTTCTTTACTTTTACTGAAGGAGGCCTTGACGTCACAGCGCTGCACTTTTTCCACATTTTTTTTAATGTTACAGCTTTATTCCAAAATGGATGAAATCAATTTTCCCCCTCAAAATTCTACACACAATACCCCACAATTTTGCAACTTTATTAAAAATTAAATAAAAAACTATTTTAATAAATTTTATTTTCAATAAATTTGCAACAATTTAAAAAAAACCCTTTTCATGTTGTCATTATGGGGGGTTGTGAGTAGAGTTCTAAGGGGAAAAAAATGAATTTACTTAATTTTGGAATAAGGCTGTAACATAAAATGCCGAAAAAATGAAGCGTTGTGAATACTTTCTGGATGCACCGTATATGAATAGTGATTAATTTATGAGTGGCCAGTGTAAAGGATGTAAAATGAACTCTGTACAAATTACATACAATGGTCACCATTTAGCTGCCCCCCTCCAACCCCCACCAACACATTTCTTGTCCATCATAAGGTTTTATTGTGGATATTATGTTGTGTGGGCCGCTGAAGAGGAGGTACTGCTGGCCCACCACCACAAGATGGCACCCTGCTTGAAGTGCGGGATTCAAGCACGAGAGGGCGCCGGAACCACCGGCCGTGACAGCTGTCACTCCTACACACCAGCTGTCTTTCATCACCTCTTCACCCTTAAAACCCGGACTGCCACTCCACCTCCCCGCCGAGAAATCAGCAACCAAGAGGTAACCTGTCTCTATTGTAATTTCTCTGCTAAACTACAACTGAACTCTTCTTTGCAGCCGTTTGCCCTGTGGTGTCCTTATCGGAGCTTGGCGTAAAGGCGTGACCGCGACGACTTCGCATCACGCTCCATCTCAGATAAGTGGTAACAGGAGCTGCACGAGTGTGTGTTTGGAGGTGGAGGAATCCCCCTCCTAAAAAGAACATTAACTGTGAGTGGACTACTGAGTTTGTGGGCTCACACTCACCTGGATTTTCTCTATTCTCTGCCAGCAGTACCAGGGTCGACAGCCGAAGGCAGAGGCCACCTGGGGACTCGGGACTTGGCGGCTCCGGTGTTCTTCAGGCCCGTTGGTGGTGGAAGCTGTGTGGGAATCAGCTCTTCTCTCGCCAGAGGTCTTCTATCTTCGAGCCTGCCCACACGTCACCTGGTGTATTACTGGCAATCCATATTTCTGTCTGTATTCCGTTGTGTGTTTTCACAACATTAAATTGTTACTCGTTGGCTTATTCATTGTCCGTTCCTTAGTGCCCCCTGTTGTGGGTCCGTGTCACGACACCTCCCCAACATATTATGACTTTTCAATGAACTATATGCAAAGGAGGCCGCCTTGTAAATGGGGAAAAACTGGTGAATTCATGTGGAGTCGACCACATGACAAAAGCAAGTCATTCAGGCTCTAATTTAATTAGTGTTTGATTGGTTTTCACCAAATCCTGAGAAAAATGACCTGGTCTTGGTAGGTCCTTGATTTTTGTCAACGCTGTATCTTTCAGATCTCTTGTTGTTTCATAATGACAAATAAGGTCTCTCCTCGGGCTTATGAATACTTCAGTCCAATAATGGATGTGACTGGGGTAATACCACCTTTCAGACCAACTTGTAGCCACACACAGATCAGTAAGATCTGAATATCTGTGACATCAAAACATGACTTTTTTTGGCTGATAGCAGCTTCAATAGACTGACACACAACGGTCTGAAGACCAACATATACGGTGTTCACCATGCAAAAGGAGATACTGTAGGATTCAACAATATGCAACAAGACAATGGAAACAATTCCCTAAAAGACGGAGACAATATTCACATAATATACATCAACTAATGGTGGTTTAATATTCACCGTTACATTGTATGTATTTATAAGGTGGTATAAATAAGACCACAGTTTCCTCCTGCTGCTTCATGAGCTTCTCCTCAGCTCCACCGCAGAAGATGGAAACATTTTCTCCAACTATACTTCCCCATTGGTAGGGTGCGAGTGTGGGGGGATTTGCATCAAATATGTCGTACTACAAAATATTGGCTTCTTCTATAAGTCCATATCCACCGTCTTACATTTCTCCATTTCTCCTGTTGAGCTGTCTTTGTAAGCACTACGAGTTGTACGTAATACGCGGCTCCACTGCTATGCTAATGGGCACACACACACACATATGGTTGGGTGCCACGTTAAAAGGTTAAAAACAGTGACACCTGCCTCAGCCATCCGGGGGCCACAGGTCATTCCAGTCAATGACGGCACAGGTCATCATGAATTTTACATGAGGTTGCCGGAGGTCAAGTTGCTCGATGTCCATCATTTCCCTGCAGATGATCTCCATCTGGTTTGGGGGTGGATTGTGAATGGCTGCTAATGGGTGTTTGTGTCTGTGTGCACATGCAATAGTCAGGACTCTTCCATATTCATGCTTCACCTTTGCCATATGTATTCAACTCCGCGTAGGACTGTTTACAACCTGGAAATTGGCCAGAAATAATGAGGTCACACAGAGCGATTGTCTGACCCGACTTCTTGTGCGTTCAAGGGGAAGGCTTAAAATAACGGAGCTTATTATGGTGGACCATGGGAACTCACGGATTTGTTAGGGCAAAAATAAACAAACAAATAAATATAATGCAATGCTAAAATACCCTCGGCCGTATGAGCATTGTGTTCTTTATAATATGCAGTTGTTTAAGTAATTATTAGGTTCCAAAAACTGAGTTTGCAGCTAGAAACCAGACTGTGACTTCATGGTGCAGCTCTGCTCTGATTGGTTGTCACCGCCGCCACTCAAAAACTAAACAGACTGAATACTAACATCTGCTAAATGTTTTTTAAATCACTTCAGATGTATTATTAGGTTCTTAAAACACCCCTTTCAGTTTTAGAAATGTTTATTTCTCACTTGCTTTTACATAATGTATGACAAAGAGGATATATTTACACACAAACGAAACAGAGTTTTGTAGCTAGCTATCAACCTGTGACGTCACCATGCTAATGTCCATGAAATAAGTTCAGAGGTGTTATTAGGTTCCAAAAGCAGTGTTTTCGGTTTTAGAAGTATTTATTTCTCGCTAGCTTTTCCATAATATATGAGAAACATGTTTATAAACACACAAAATGAAGTGGTTTCAGACATGGAAATATAGACTGGAATGGACGTGCACGCCTCAATCTATTAGCGTCGCTCAGGACAGGAAGGCGCCATTACTAAGGGTGGAAATGTGCAGATCATCGATAATAAACTGACCACTTTTTTGCACTAGCGTCGCTATTTCTTAACTGAGTTTAATAAATGTAGGCTTGTTTTAAAAGCCCTTTGAAAGCTCTTTCCAGTGAACCTATGCATGTGTGGGTGAAAAAAAAAACTTTTTTGTAAAATGCAGAAATTTGGGGAAATTATGACAAACTGTGCTGCTTTTCTCGCCCTATTGTCGCTATTTGTTAACAGATTTTAATAAAAGTAGGCTTGTTTTAAAGCCCTTTAATTGATTTTTCTAATGAACCCATACATGTCTGGGTAGAAAAAAAAATGTTTTATGTAAAGTGTGGAAAAGTGGGGAAAAATATGCCATTTGGTTCATTTACTGTGATGGTTTTTTCCTGTCATCATAATTCTTGATGGATTTTTATAAATGAGGCCTTGTAAGTTGTATTCAAGCTGATTAAAAGCTCTAATGAACCCATACATGCCTGGATAAAAAATCCTTATGTATTAAAAAATAAATCTGAAGTCTTGCTATCATGCTCATTTACTTTGCTGCTTTTTCCACTGTAATATTATTGCTAGTCTTTTAATGACAACAACATATATATGATTTTTACTAACATTTTATTACAAGTAGATATAAAGCCATTCAGAATTTATGACTTTTGACCCTCAGTCAGGGTAAAAAGTACCTCCTCCATCCCCTCCAACCACACTGTTAAAATTCAAATGCTGCCTGTGACCACCATGTACATATCATATTAAACAACAGTAAAACAACAGCAAGTGTGTGTATATATATATATATATATATATATATATATATATATATATCCGTATTTGTATGCATGTGAACGCAGCTTAATGAAAAGAAATATGGCGTTGAGTTATAGTCTCTTTATATCAATATTAAATTGCGACATAACTTTAAAATAGACATTTATTTTACACAATTACATTAAGGCTCTTGTACAGTTCATTTTAGTGTTCAAGAATTTGTTTTCGTCGTTGGTGCAGTTGATTATGAAGCACTGGCTGCCTTTTCCCCACATTTCACTTCTGTTTAACAGGTGCCTTAACTGGCTCAAGGCGCTCTCTCCACACTTAGTAATGGCCGCCGTGTGCCACGCCGCTAGTCACGTGACGTCCATTCCAGTTCTCTATTTCCATGGTTTCGGAGAGACTAGCCACTGACGTCACTGTACAGCTCTACCCTGATTGGCTGTCACACCTGCCACTCAAAAACAAAACAGAACAGGTGGACACAGAATGTGAGTTTTTAACCTCTCAAAATACCTCTTAAAATATCTCAAGGTTAGCCATCTTCAAACTTGTCCAAGGTCTGTGTCCCAAGAATTTTCCCTGTGAATTTGAAGACTGTGGCAGTAACAGAACTGGACTTATGCTGAACACAGACAGATGGACAGATGCCAGGTCTTCACAATACCTCCAACACAGATGGCTCCAATAAGAAAGTAATTGCCCAAGCTGGCTTGTCAATAATGCTTCAATTTAACTATATACATCAGCATATAGACAGACACGGTGGCTGAATACAAAGATGAAGACATCTCATGCGGCGCTGTCACACACATTTTTAAAATATCCTTCAATCCTGTTGTGGATAATAGCTGCCACAGCGGTCACAAACACATCTTCAACCTTCCGCTCATGTAATAAAATGAGACCAATCTAAAGCAAAGCAGGGCTAAGCCTTGTATTGACAGTGACAAAAAATATACAAGAAATTACAATAAAGGATGAAACAAAATAGACTTATTACACTGAGAAATAAGATGCTGATTTTAGGAATGATTGGATTGAATTAGATGACCAGAAATAAACAAATCTGTGTGTTTCATCCTGTAATCTCAACTGTAATAAACAACTTGTTGCCGACCAATAAAATGTCATTTCTATGTTGAGTTTTGATGACCAAAAATGGTCAAGAACAGAAAAAAAACAAAAAAAACAAAATACACAAAAAATGTTAACCTATTAATAAGAGTACCATGGTAATATAATGTCAGATACCAAGTCCACAATGCCTGATATAGGTTTCAATACCAAAGTATAAAAAGCAATTCTATTACACACAATATGTCATTAAAACTATTTAGCTATTCTAAAATTGCTTACAAATTATTATTGTGTATAGTGACATAGAACAATTTAAAAGTACAGCCATTAATATAAGTTATATATTTAAGTCCCTTCGGCTTCTCCCTTGTTTGCACTCGGGGTCACCACAGCAAATCCAAGGGGGAGCTGCATGTTGAATTGGCACAGGTTTTACGCCGGATGCCCTTCCTGACGCAACTCCACATTACATGGAGAAATGTGGCAGGGGTGGAATTTGAACCTGGAGCCTTCTGAAATGAAACCAAGTGTATTAACCACTTGGCCACCACCCAACCCCAATTCCATTGAAGTTGGGATGTTGTGTAAAGTGTAAATAAAAACACAATACAATGATTTTCAAATCCTCTTCAACTTATATTCAATTGAATACACCACAAAGACAAGATATTTAATGTTCAAACTGATAAACTTTATTGTTTTTGTGCAAATATTTGCTCATTTTGAAATGGATGACTGCAACACGTTACAAAAAAGCTGGGACAGTGGTATGTTTCCCACTGTGTTACATCACCTTTCCTTCTAACAACACTCAATAAGCATTTGGGAACTGAGGACACTAACTGTTGAAGCTTTGTAGGTGGAATTCTTTCCCATTCTTACTTGATGTACGACTTCAGTTGTTCAACAGTCCGGGGTCTCTGTTGTTGTATTTTGCGCTTCATAATGCGCCACACATTTTCACTGGGCGACAGGTCTGGACTGCAGGCAGGCCAGTCTAGTACCCGCACTCTTTTACTATGAAGCCACGCTGTTGCAACACGTGCAGAATGTGGCTTGGCATTGTGTTGCTGAAATAAGCAGGGACGTCCCTGAAAAAGACGTTGCTTGGATGGCAGCATGTGTTGCTCCAAAACCTGAATGTACCTTTCAGCATTGATGGTGCCATCACAGATGTGTAAGTTGTCCATGCCATGGGCACGAACACACCCCCATACCATCACAGATGCTGGCTTTTGAACTTTGCACTGGTAACAATCTGGATGGTCTTTTTCCTCTTTTGTCCAGAGGACATGACATCCATGATTTCCAAAAACAATTTGAATTCACTCAACACCTCTCCTGAAATATGGAAATAATGGCTGAGAGAGATCTGAAACCAAACACTCAAAGCGTGCATCCTCTTCAGGCTTTGCTTTAATATTCTGGACCAGTCAAGTGTCAGTGATGACAAATATGTTGGGCTGATTTATTATCACCCTCGGGTAAACCAACAGGCCGCACCACCCATCCTCCACCTCCACACTAATCTACCCTCCTCTCTTTCTTCTCTTCACTCCATCTCTTTGACACTTCAGGTCTTCATTATTAATCTTCACAGAAGATCTTCCTTTACTCAAGACTCCTCCAGACTGCATAGACGCGGACGCTCAGGTCTCAATAATTTATACACTTCCCAGCACTCCATCTAAAAATAGTTTAATCATTGCTGTCTTCTCTAGCCCCATGACTCTTCTTCCTCCAACTAACAGATACACATTCAAGGATGCAGACTGGACACAGGGATTGGAACTCGCACCTGAATCTTGGACTCCGTGGAGGTGAGAAGACAAAAATGTAGGCCTGGGGGACCATGTACAACATTACACCTGGTGTATTATTAACACCCAAACCCCCCTGCCAGGCCTTCAGGCACAACATGTGGCCACACAAACTCACATACACACACACGTGGGTGCACGTGCACACAGACACACACAAAAGCACTATGCAGAAGACCTAATTCCCCTCCAAGGTGTGTTTTAGATGCGAGTAAAAAGCACATGTGATACATACTTCTGCTGGAAACAATTCTTAGTCTGAAGGAGTCGTATTATACACCTTTATAACGAGGCGGTACGGCTCACCCGAGGCCTCGCTTACAAATAATGTGTTTGCACAAAAACCATGTCACAGACTTTTCCCACGCATGAAGTAGAATTTATAAAAAGTTGAATATGTGGTGAAAATGTGCATATGTCACACATACACCCAGGTGTGTAAAGATTTAGACAAGGAGGCCAAGTTTGCCAATTTGATTGTGTACACGTGCAGCACGGTGGCTTAGTGGTTAGCAATGTTGCTTCGCAGCAAGAAGGTCATGGTATCGATTCCCACCTGTGGCCTTTCTGTGTGGAGTTTGCGTGTTCTCTCTGTGTTTGCGTGGGTTCCTGACATGCAGGTTAGGTGGATTGGAAACTTTAAATTGTCCATTGGTGTGTGTGCATGTGTAAAATGTGTTTGTCTGTCTATATGCCTTTGCAACAGACTGGCGTCCTCTCCAAGGTGTAGCCCACCTCATGCCGTATAACTGCTGGGACAGGCACCAACCTCCCCCCCATGACCCTTAATTGGAGTAAGTGGATATAAGAAATGGATGGATGGATGATTCTGTACACCAACACATTGGAGCTGAAATGAAACAATTAAGGTCTACTTCTGATGTAGACTTTCAGGTTCATGGTCCTTCCATTTTCAGAAAACGGTATTACTGTTGATGCCCCCCATTCCCATATTTAAGAACGATGGGGCCCACTTTGAAAGCAGACAGTCGTCTGGGGCTCACCAAACCTTTAATCACAGGTTTGACCAACACAGGAGACTAAGATGAAGATTTCCATATATATGTTAGCGTAAACATACATACATACACACATCTTTCCTTTCCTTTCCTTTCCTTTCTAGAGAGGGAAATGTCCTACAACCAAGTGCATTTACTTTTAAATGCATAAGATACCCATTGGTGTAAATGAGATGTAAGTAAGATAATTAATTATTACTACAAAGAATGCATTAATATTCCATTACAGGATTAGTGCAATTAGTGCCTTAACTTTCCTTTACTGTTTAAAGTTGTGTATCTGTGAGGAATACACTATGAGGTGTTCCTTTTTCTTTACATTTATGTGAATTTCTGCAGCTTGTACCATATGTAAATGTCTCAGACTGTGAATGCAGATGTCGCCTGGAGCGCTACCTGGGTGGTACAGTGTGTGTGTGTTCGTCAGGATACTGAGCCCAGAAATAGCCATCTTTACTCTGTGCTCACTAATACAGTATCTGTGAGTCAAGATCCTATGAGGGCACTGCACAACTGCTTAAATGAGTGAAATATAACTCTTTAAGACAGATTTCCAAGTGTGAGCTGCCTGTGGTCCTGTAGTTCAGTGAGGTGACAAACCAGAGTTATTGCTTCACTTCCCTCCTGTGCCTAAACAAGTTTGATTTTACTGTAAGTACCTTCTGGATAAACCCGTCACTATGGCAGCAGCGCTCAGCGTAGCTGCACATATAGAAACAGCATTAGTGAAGGTTACAAATGATCTTCTTATGGCCTCAGACAGTGGACTCATCTCTGTGCTTGTTCTGTTAGACCTCAGTGCTGCTTTTGATACTGTTGACCATAAAATTTTATTACAGAGATTAGAGCATGCCATAGGTATTAAAGGCACTGCGCTGCGGTGGTTTGAATCATATTTATCTAATAGATTACAATTTGTTCATGTAAATGGGGAATCTTCTTCACAGACTAAGGTTAATTATGGAGTTCCACAAGCTTCTGTGCTAGGACCAATTTTATTCACTTTATACATGCTTCCCTTAGGCAGTATTATTAGACGGCATTGCTTAAATTTTCATTGTTACGCAGATGATACCCAGCTTTATCTATCCATGAAGCCAGAGGACACACACCAATTAGCTAAACTGCAGGATTGTCTTACAGACATAAAGACATGGATGACCTCTAATTTGGCATTCTGGATGGCATTACCCCGACCTCTAGTAATACTGTGAGAAATCTTGGAGTCATTTTTGATCAGGATATGTCATTCAATGCGCATATTAAACAAATATGTAGGACTGCTTTTTTGCATTTACGCAATATCTCTAAAATTAGAAAGGTCTTGTCTCAGAGTGATGCTGAAAAACTAATTCATGCATTTATTTCCTCTAGGCTGGACTATTGTAATTCATTATTATCAGGTTGTCCTAAAAGTTCCCTGAAAAGCCTTCAGTTAATTCAAAATGCTGCAGCTAGAGTACTGACAGGGACTAGAAGGAGAGAGCATATCTCACCCATATTGGCCTCTCTTCATTGGCTTCCTGTTAATTCTAGAATAGAATTTAAAATTCTTCTTCTTACTTATAAGGTTTTGAATAATCAGGTCCCATCTTATCTCAGGGACCTCATAGTACCATATCACCCCAATAGAGCGCTTCGCTCTCAGACTGCAGGCTTACTTGTAGTTCCTAGGGTTTGTAAGAGTAGAATGGGAGGCAGAGCCTTCAGCTTTCAGGCTCCTCTCCTGTGGAACCAGCTCCCAATTCAGATCAGGGAGACAGACACCCTCTCTACTTTTAAGATTAGGCTTAAAACTTTCCTTTTTGCTAAAGCTTATAGGTAGGGCTGGATCAGGTGACCCTGAACCATCCCTTAGTTATGCTGCTATAGACTTAGACTGCTGGGGGGTTCCCATGATGCACTGAGTGTTTCTTTCTCTTTTTGCTCTGTATGCACCACTCTGCATTTAATCATTAGTGATTGATCTCTGCTCCCCTCCACAGCATGTCTTTTTCTTGATTCTCTCCCCTCAGCCCCAACCAGTCCCAGCAGAAGACTGCCCCTCCCTGAGCCTGGTTCTGCTGGAGGTTTCTTCCTGTTAAAAGGGAGTTTTTCCTTCCCACTGTCGCCAAGTGCTTGCTCACAGGGGGTCGTTTTGACCGTTGGGGTTTTTACATAATTATTGTATGGCCTTGCCTTACAATATAAAGCGCCTTGGGGCAACTGTTTGTTGTGATTGGCGCTATATAAATAAAATTGATTGAATTGATTGATTGATAAAAACTAAAACCTGATAGGCAAAAACACCAAGGAGGTTTTTTTAGATTAATTACAATGCTCCCACTCCGACCAAAAGAGACTTTCCTGCAGGAGAATTGACCATCGACACAATGAACAATTCACATTTCTTATATATGCTGCTTCCAGCTGATATTGAACAAATAGAACAAATTAGCACATCATCTACTCAGTGTTTTAAATTTTGTTCCATTAGTACTGCTATTAATGTTAACCCGTACCACCCGCCTTATTTTGGCTTGTCAGTATCTCACAAATAAAAAGTGAAATTTCCCATCAATGGGATATACAGGCTATGTGAAAGGATAACACTGCACATCACATTCTGAAAGAAACACAAGAACTATATAATATAAATGTTTAAAAAAAAATAAGCACTTCCAATTTCAGCTGTGGTGTGAAATGATGTATTTGAAGCAAAGCAGAGCATAAATATGCTTATTAATTGTGTGGTGTGACACTGCTGCTAAGCTGGCAGCAAGCGGTGGCTACACTTGCATAAGCACAGTACTTAAGTAAGGGAGTCACATGGTATGCAGACTAATCAGTGCAAGATTCGTTTTTAATAAATCTGATTCTGATCAATTAAAAATTGCACTGATTGGACTAGATACTGGTCACTGCCCTCAGATCACTGCATCCCTACCTACTGCTATAAGCAACAGAATGATCACAATGGCGTTCCAATATCCTTGAAATGGAGCAATATCTCCACCTGGTGGACATTTACCATTAATGCAGGTTCAAAAGAATTAATGCAGGCAGAGCAGAATTTTGTTGTTAAATTTTGTTAATAATAACAGAACATCATATTTTGGTAGCCATTTTTAATATCTGGTCTGAGGGGGTTTTGGAGGGATGGGTGGGGGGTGAATCCAGATGGTGTTTTTGGGATCATCTAAGTAATCTAAAAAAAAGTGAGTTTGGTTTAATTCTGTTGGAAGAGGTGAAATTGTGGCAGTCTTACCTCCCTAACTACTTCTCTCAATTTCTCAAATAAATAAATAAATAAAAGCTCTGCATCCTTGCAAGCACACTGTCAGAGTCTGTCAGAGTCTCAAGAGTCAACAGTTTGATGCCTCTGAAATACAGGACTGATTTTACTATAACATAAATACATTCCATCTTACAAAAATATAATTTAATATGTTGTAATGTCCCCTTTCCTGTCTCATTCATCAACAACATCAACAACTTCAAAATCCCCCCAAAATTAATATTGTTAATATTATATTAATACATTAAAAAATATCTAACTGAATATGCTTGAACACATGAATGGAGACATATACTCAACAAAAATATAAACGCAACACTTTTGGTTTTGCTCCCATTTTGTATGAGATGAACTCACAGATCTAAAACTTTTTCCACATACACAATATCACCATTTCCCTCAAATATTGTTCACAAATCAGTCGAAATCTGTGATAGTGAGCACTTCTCCTTTGCTGAAATAATCCATCCCACCTCACAGGTGTGCCATATCAAGATGCTGATTAGACACCATGATTAGTGCACAGGTGTGCCTTAGACTGCCCACAATAAAAGGCCACTCTGAAAGGTGCAGTTTTGTTTTATTGGGGGGGATACCAGTCAGTATCTGGTGTGACCACCATTTGCCCCATGCAGTGCAACACATCTCCTTCGCATCATCCGTGAAGAGAACACCTCTCCAACGTGCCAAACGCCAGCAAATGTGAGCATTTGCCCACTCAAGTCGGTTACGATGACCAACTGGAGTCAGGTCGAGACCCTGATGAGGACGACGAGCATGCAGATGAGCTTCCCTGAGACGGTTTCTGACAGTTTGTGCAGAAATTCTTTGGTTATGCAAACCGATTGTTTCAGCAGCTGTCCCGAGTGGCTGGTCTCAGACGATCTTGGAGGTGAACATGCTGGATGTGGAGGTCCTTGGCTGGTGTGGTTACACGTGGTCTGCGGTTGTGAGGCTGGTTGGATGTACTGCCAAATTCTCTGAAACGCCTTTGGAGACGGCTTATGGTAGAGAAATGAACATTCAATACACGAGCAACAGCTCTGGTTGACATTCCTGCTGTCAGCATGCCAATTGCACGCTCCCTCAAATCTTGCGACATCTGTGGCATTGTGCTGTGTGATAAAACTGCACCTTTCAGAGTGGCCTTTTATTGTGGGCAGTCTAAGGCACACCTGTGCACTAATCATGGTGTCTAATCAGCATCTTGATATGGCACACCTGTGAGGTGGGATGGATTATCTCAGCAAAGGAGAACTGCTCACTATCACAGATTTAGACTGGTTTGTGAACAATATTTGAGAGAAATGGTGATATTGTGTATGTGGAAAAAGTTTTAGATCTTTGAGTTTATCTCATACAAAATGGGAGCAAAACCAAAAGTGTTGCGTTTATATTTTTGTTGAGTATATGTTGCCCTTAGACACATTCTTCAGATCAGGTTTTCCAGACATGTCAAAAACCACATGAACAAAACATTATAAATACACCCACATCTACATATCTTTAACACCTAAGAGATTTAAAAATATCTATACATATACACATTCACACATACCTACATATAAACATATTTACATATACACATACTCACAATTTTTTTTCCCATTTCTATTTTCATGTTTCCTTTTATGAATATTCACAAATAAAATAAATAAAGGTAATCAATAGTAAATTAAATAAATATTTTCCTAATGTTTATACCCTGTCTATATATCCATACTATGCACATATAATGTACCTACACACACATATGAATCCAAGTACACCCATTTCAACATGTCTGAAATTGCATAACTACATCTTGGAAAATGGCAGAAATTAACTCCAGAAAAGCTTTGTTTAAGCATTTCCATCACCCATCTGCACAGCTGATAGTCTCCCTTTTTAAGGAAGACAAAAAAGTACCACTGTGATAATCCTGTGTTTCATTATGTGCAACATTAGCTCTGTTTAATCTTGCCAGTTCAGGTGTACCTGTGCGCTGAATATAGTTCAGAAGATGGTGAGAAAAAGTGGTGTGTGACTTCTCGGCTGGTTTCTCGCCAAATTCATTAAAAATTAATCAACCTGAGCACTTGCTCTAAAAGCAACAGTGTCTCTGACACAACAGACCTTGACTCTCTCTATCAACATAATGGATTCTGCAAAAGAATGATCCAGACTACAGAAGAAACCAGATTTTAGAAACATTCTGACAGCATGTAAGTGCTGCTAAACGGTTTTAAATTTCCAAGAAGAAGGTTGTGCATTTGACAGGTCCTGTTTTTTATAGGATTGCTAAAAACGTACTGAAAAGACTTACAAAACTTGATGAAAAGCGTTGGTCTATTGGGTCTACCCTGGAAAATACTGAATTAAATTTTGAACTTAGTTACAGGGGAGGAACCAATGGCAATCTTCTGTGCTGAAAAATGAAGCCAATGTAGAAGAGCCAGATCTTGCAGTTCCTTGAATGGCTGCTTGAGAATGTCTCCAGAAGTGAGTCAATCCTTAAAGAAACTCTTGTTATATTGCTTAAGTTTACACTAGACTGAAATATGTTCACAGCCTGGTAAAAAAAAAAAAAAATGTTTTCTTATCTATAGCTATTTTCCTAGTTCATGAGAACTGTACAGGCAGTGAACATTTATATAACTCATCAGTTTATGCTATTTTAAGTTACGAATAATTAGGTTAGTAGTCACTTAAAGTGACAGCTATTATGCCAGCAGGTCCAGGGATCCGTTAACTAGCTGCTAGCTAGCTAGCTGCTATGGACTTGACCACAAATATATGATAATACTGCTATATGGTTGTACTATTGTACTATTTGTACTATTGTACTAATGGACCATCCAAGACATCAGTGCTGCAGCATTTCCAATGAGAGAAATTTTAGTATTTAATTTGTATGTTAGTGCTGTTAGTAGTGATTAGCAAGTATAGCTTAGTGATGGTAGCTCCACTGTTACTCCATGGCTACTGAGGCAATATTCTGGTCATAATTTTAATACCTGCACACAAGCTACCAATTATAAGAACTACCGCGTAGTCAGAAAAAAAAACACCTGAACCAAAATTAGCAAGTTAGCGTTAACTGGGGAGCAAGTTCAAGATTCATTCATCACACCGGTCTTGCTCATGTTCACCTCTTTACCCATTAATAGGTTGGCTGGGATTTAGAGTCTGGTACTACAAAGATGGAGACATTTCAAAGCACCTAGTTTGAGTTTCAAACTAGGTCTTCAGAAAACCTCTGGGTGATGTCACAGAGGGTTTATTCTAGACATATATAGTCTATTGGAGGAACACTCTATTTAGGTATTCATTTGTTTTTGCAAAGATAGTCCATTAATTTTTCTAACAACAGATTTTTGAGGCTTCATAAAAAATACTAGGACCTGGTATATAAATATGAATACTTTTGGAGAAGGAGGCAGATAAGGTGGCCCTGCCAGAACAGTTTATAAAACTTGCTGAAATGTTTATTCTGGCCTGGGTGAAATACCATAATATTGTGGGGTTGGTCAACTCTGTACAATCATCTAAGTGCTGGTAGAGTTAAACACTATAATGAGTGGCCTTCTACTTCAAGAAAACTACATTCTTACAGTGCTTTTTCATCCGACACAGAAACTCAAGAATATCAATAATAAATGCTATATATATAATATCAGCTAAACAGATAATCTACTAAATTTCTTTGCATTTTTGTTTGCATGTTTGGATACAGACTCAATAATTTATCACATTGTATCAGTGGAGTTCATATGGAAGCAGCAAAACAGCAGCTTTGTATGAAGATGACGTAGCTAGCCTTTTAAAAATTTAAAAGGACTCTCAAAGGAGCATCCAACCACGTTAAATATTTATGACTCTTTGCAAAATTTAACTCAATGAAGACTCAGAGACCCTTTCTAAAGCACCCTAAATCTGCTCCACTTTCAGTAACCAGACCAAGATTTGAATGTAGTTGAAGTATGAGTGTTACAGCGTCACTGATGACTCGGCAGGAATTATGCTAATATATTAGAGTCAATACATTCCATTCGTGCGTATTTTAGGGTTAAGGTTGAACTGTTAGTTGACTAATCCACAGCCCTGTGAATATACAGTATACTGTGCTAAAGTTATTACCATCATTTTTGGCCATAGCTTCAATGCAGTATGCTAACTTTCTCCCATACTTTAAAGCTTATGACTCTTCTACTTGTACCTTTTCCTCGGTATATATGTTGAACTTTTTTTGCCACTAATGAAAATGAACCTTTCAAAGTACAGTGTTTTTTTAAATCAGGATTTCAACAATGAATTGAAGAAAGAAGTCCACCAATATAAATGAACATACAGATAGAGAGATAATAAAGGATTATTAACCGAGTGAGAGGTCTGTACGGGGAAATATGAGCCTGAGGTGTCCGTGCAAAAAACACAGAGGTCTGATATCCTCGTACAGACCGAGCAAATGAGGTTAATAATTTGTTCATTATATGGCTGTTATACATATAAACACAGAAACTTACAGTATCACCTGAATATGCTGCTGACGCCATTGAGCCCGTTCGCTTTCTTCACCTCCATGAAGAAATTGCTAAGAGGTGCCCGGACGTTAGCTGGTAAGCTTTCAATCTGTGTGTTTTTTCCGATGCTGTTGAGATATTTATGAAAGTCGTTCATGTCCGACTTGGTTTTTCTAATCGTGTTTTTAGCTTCCTGGTTTGTAATGAAAATACGCGTTGCAGATCAATTGTCACGGTAACCAGTCTGGATATGGGAAAATATCTGTCCGGTAATCAGCCAATCAGAGCGCGCGTAGCATTGCAGCCATATCTCTCTATATGTATATATAAAGAGAGATATAGAGATTTATCATATACCTATAAATGATACGCCAACATGATTGGATAAAACACTAAAGACTAAATAGCAATACACCCTTTTCGTTTACACAGGAGAGAAAAGTGAGAAAATGTTAATGCCTGTTTGAGAAAAGTATATAAAGTGTGTAGTGAGGGGTTTTACAGCCTTAAAACATCTATAATAATTGTAAAAAAATAACGCTGACTACTTTGAGTATTTTGCCTATCGCAGGTTATTTTTAGAATGTAACGCGATAAACGAGGGACCACTGTATATGATAAAATCGTTATCAAGTTGTTCACCAATGAATATGGCTTTTTACACCCTTCAGAAAACCATACAACATTTATCATTTATAGGTATATGATAAAATCGTTATCAAGTTGTTTTACCAATGAATATGGCTTTTTACACCCTTCAGAAAATCATACAACAATTATCATTTATAGGTATATAATAAAATCATGTGTATGGTTTTCTTTAGGGTGTATAAAGCCATATTCATTGGTGAACAACTTGATAACTGATAATATCATTTGAATTATTTGTTGCAGTCCCGGTATCGCAAAAATCTGGAGGGAATTTCAAATTCCTGCTGCTAAATGTTAGCTCTGAATAGGATGTAAGCTAACAGGCTACTGCCATTCCACCTGGGCTTGCCATTATAATTTGTCACACACACATATATATATATATATATATATATATATATATATATATATATATATATATATATATATATATATATTTATTTATTTATTTATTTGAAATGGGACAGTGCATAATGGACATAATTACATGTAAATATGACGGATTATAGCAAGGTACTAATTTCCATCCGTAGTCCCAGTCCCAATTATTTGTGTGGTCCGGGCATTTGGACTCTTCGGTTTGGTTGGAAACAAAATAGCAGGTGTGAAAGCTAACGTACCATAGTCCAAACCAAAGGGCCAAATTTTGGTCTGAACTGAACCATGGTCTAGGGAATTTGCAATGTGAAAACACGTTTTTGATGGTTCGGGCTTTGGTAAAAATTACAGAAAGCAGGAAGGTTATTGTTACCCATTAAACACAAGAAGAAGATGTCTGTTGCTGTAAAAAGTGGTAAGACTTGAAAATATTTAACTTTTGATGGCAACTGCCATCGCATGGTGCTGGTAAAAATAACCAGCCACCAATGCAGGTTTTAGTCTAAACATGTGAGTTCAATTAGAACTTTTGAACCGAGAGTTCAGAGTAAACATGACCGCTATTCTCCTTGACTGGGCTTGCCCTATTTCTATGGAATCTTATGGCAAACAAATCCAAATAGTAATCACTTAAAGTTAGCATCGTATTTCTTGTGAATTGTCTGAAATGCTGCTCCAAATTCCCTTTCTTCAGTAAAGCGACGTTTACATTGCAGATAAGACAGATGGATTTGCCATTTGAATAACTGAAAAAAATAATACAGGATGAAAATGATCATTTATCCATCACAGAAGAAGAGCTCGTCTTCTACTCTGGCGTTTAACGGCAGCCGGCATCATTGTTGGTGCATTGCTGCCACCTGCTGCATCAGTCTATTACAGCAGCACTAAATCCTTGACAATTTTTTTTTTTTTATTGACTGACTGGAATGGAACTCAGCCCGCAATCGACCGGTTGGGCACGCCAGACTTCTATAATGATTTACAGAATCCAGCCATTCATTTGTGTCTAGAGCCCTAGAGTATTGCTTGCTTTAGGGGTTGATAAGGTTAGAACTTGCTTGTGTGAAGCACCTTGAGGGAAGCAGCTTTTTTGTGATTTGGCGCTGTATAAATGAAGAGAAATTGAAACTGAAATTCATCTCCATTGTTCTGTGTTTAAACTGAATTATTCACCAAACTGACAAGCCAACATCAGACACACGCACATCTACAAGCCAATTAATGTCAAGTACGGGGAGATGAAGCCTCCATAGATGATGAAATCAGGACGCAAGTACACAATGAAAAGTTTAGTCTGACCGCAGCATTGCAATTTGAAACCAAACTAGACCAAAACTATGCAAACATGAAGCTTGGTTCAGATGTTGTTCTGGGTTTTCATGTGTGTGAAACCATCCTCACAATGATCTCCTGAAAAAGTGTCTTGGCGAGTCTGTTTTCAGGATAGAAAAGTGACTTCAGTCTTTATTTGCTAAGATTACTGAGACCTGCAATGGAGCCTCTGCACCCCCTCCCCTCTGCACTTCCATTTTGGAAGTCATCTTGAATATCTGGCTTCAGGCCAGGTTTTAATTCTGGGAACATCCAGATTATGTTTTGGGGTCATGTCACACTTTCTTTGAAACAACAGTTGGGGGCTCCAAGGAAAAAAGGTTGGGAACCACTGGTCTGAGGATCCCAAAATATTTGGTTTGGTGCAAAAGGGGGTGGTGCTAACTCACAGACTACTACTATTTCTGGTTTCACAGTAAAATATTTTTATCATTAAGTAGATTGAAAACATTATGAGTTGGTATTAGCAGTAGGATTAGACAAGTATCATTAAGAGCAGCACATGATTGTAGCACCGCATCCGACGCCACTGCAGTACTGAAAACGCTATTGTGAGCAGGTCACATGCATGTGATCGACTGCTTAAATTCAGAATAATTACAGTGTCTGGCACCAATCCCACCTGGCCTGAGTCTCTAGCTTCTTGTGTTTCGATGTGAACAACAGAGACAGCCCAAATCAGTTCTAACTCACACCAGTTGGCTTCATGACGCATTTCACAGTTCCCTCTTTGTTGACTTATACTGGCTAAGGGGGTGATGACGCATACAAATGCTCACACGTAGTAAGCATGATGAGAGTTTCTCTGCATGTGTAGCCGCCCTCTGAGCTCCAACACCATATCTCATCTTTTGCAGGAGGACTGCTGTGACCAATCTCACACGGCCCGGGATCTGATCAGTGCGTGTCTGTCAGTGCCCCTGCCTGTCTGTACCAGTTCCAGCCCTGAGCATCCACCGAACCAGAGCACTGAACGGTCCGTGATTTCACACTGCTTCAGTTCAGACTAGGCAGCCATAGATTAGGAACCACTTCCCCCATTCAAATGAACTGAACTGTAAAGCACCTTAGGTGACTTATGTTCTCATTTGCTGCAATATAAATAAACTGAATTAAAATGAGCTCCGAAGTGTGACGTCATGTATCCATACCAACACTCAAGCTGGTTCTACGCTATCTTTTTGAAGAAATGTGCACCACAGATAGGTATTAGGCCACGGACAACTCCACTGAATTTTGGAGGTGATCCAGATCCGGATTCTGTATCAGGATTTCAATTTGCACACTTCACTTTGTTGGATTTTGAGGAGTATGTCAAAACTACTTCACGGATTTTCACCAAATGTTCACCACACATTGGTGTCAGGCCTTGGAAGACTCCATTAAATTTTGGAGATGATCTGGATCTGGATCCGGATTCTGGATCAGAATTTCACTTTGTAGACTACCTATTGAATTGAATTTGAATTGAATTGAATTTATTTATTTATCCGGCACACAACTGAGCAACAACAAAGGCAATAATAAAACATAAAAGAAACAACGTACGAAAACCCGTGTGGCCGAAAGGGTGACGGCAGAAGCAAAGCTTATAAGCACCCTCCCCTTATACCATTAAAAATAAAGAATGTATATATACATATACACACACATACATATATACACATATATACATATACATACACACCTACACATATGGTCATAATAACTGTACAAGAAAAGAGAGAAAAGAAAAGGAAAAAAGTGCATAAACAATTTAACTCTATCACAAAATTTCAAAACACAACCAAACAAGTAAGAGTGAACAGTGACAAAATGTAAACCTAATCCTTCAACCTATAACGGATAAATATGTTCTTTTTGTAAAGCCTTTTAAAACCAACCAATGTACCAAGTATTTTAATATTATCAGGACAATTATTCCAAATATTAACACCCCTGATGGAAACACAATGAACAATTATTCCAAATATTAACACCCCTGATGGAAACACAATGACTTTTAACAGTAATACGGATCTTCAATTTCTCAAATAATAATGTTCCTCTCAAACTGGAGCTGGAGTCTCTCATTTTAAACAGATTCTGGACATGTAGAGGCAAAAGCTTATTTTTAACTTCATACATAATCTGTATTGTAATATAATCAACCAAGTCCCAGAATTTTAAAATTTGCAGACAAGCAAATAACGAATTTGTTGGCTCTCAATATGGTTTATTACTGATAATTCTTATAGCTTTCTTTTGCAACAGAAAAACTGGTTTAGTATTAGTTCTGTATGTATTTCCCCAAACCTCAACACAATATGTCATATATGGAACAAGTAATGCATGTGGTCAATGCATGTTGGATGAGGAAGTCCTGGGCTTTGTGCAGAATTGCAATGGCTTTTGACATTTTAGTTTTAACATAGTTAATATGTGTTTTCCAGCTTAATCTATCAATATGAACACCAAGAAATTTTGTATCTGTTACAATTTCAGTATCATGTAGTAATAGTTTTTTGCTTAAATTCCTGGTCTTATTCCCAAATATCATACACTTAGTTTTACCAAAATGGAGCGATAATTTATTTAAATCAAACCATTTTTTAAATTTATGTAATTCGTTCTCCATCTTGTCCAGGAGCTGTCCCAAATGATCCCCACTACAAAACACAGGACTGAACCTTGGGGCACCCCACAAGTAATCTTCAAAAACTCTGAATTTGTCCCACCAAAGTGGACACACTGATACCTACTGTCTAAGTAGCTCGCTATCCAGTCATGTGCCAATCCCCTGATACCATACTTCTGTAATTTGTCCAATAGCAAGGTATGATCTATAGTATTAAATGTTTTCTGGAAATCAAAAAAAACCCCTACAGTATATTGCTTATTTTCAATCGCGTTGGTAATTTGTTCAACGAAATCCATCACAGCCAACAAAGTAGTGCGATTCTTTCTAAAACCATATTGCTGCTCGTTAAGGATATGATGTTTAGTTAAAAAATTGTTTAACATAATTTCAAATACCTTTTCCAGAACTTTGGAAAATTGTGGTAAGAGGGAGATTGGCCTATAATTGCAAAAGACATGCTTGTCACCAGATTTGAACAATGGGATCACTTTAGCTATTTTCATTTTGAAAGGAAATTTCCCAGTCATTAATCACAAATTACAGATATATGTTGAAGGCTTAACAATGCAATCAATAATATTTTTAACCAAAAACATATCAAAACGGTCACTATCAGCAACTACATTGCAGATACGTCATCACGATATAAAACCAAGATCAGGAAGACACTATTTATTTCATCTAGTGAATTAAATATCAGATTTTAACATCTTGATCAGTCGGACCTTCTGGATCAATCTGCAATTATTGCACTGTGTTGTGGAATCCAGATCCAGGTAAAGTCTGGGTCACTATGGGAATCACATATCTCTTATTTTGAGTCGTCGTCAACCCTTGGCGGACGTCAGAAATCTCAGACTGCTCTTGTTTATATATTTAATGTATCACTCATCAGAATATTAACTTTGTTCGCACCCAGAGCGTCTGCAGACGTCACCACTACTCACAAAGCTTCCTACACCAGGGTCACACACTGGAAGGACACTGGTTTTAAAGCAAAGCGGCTGCTTTTACCATCTGATCTGTCAACCAGTTTATTATAGATCAAAAATGCATATGGTGCATATTTATAGTGTGTCTCAAAAAAATGTACCCAAAAGTATTCTGACAGCACAGAAAAACCAATAAATATAATCAGACATTTTTTGCATGACCATGTGACCGAAATGTAATTTTTCTCTCCAATGCACAGTTTTTAGTTCAGTCTTTTATATTTTTACAACAGATGATCAATGTAACGTCCTCGACTGAAGTTTCCAAAGAAACAAATCATCCATCTCCAGTTTTCTGGAAAACCACCTGGCAAATTCAAGACTCCTTGGCATTTGCTGGGGAGTTAGTTCACTCTGAGACTGAATTTTGTCTGGAAAGAGATGTAAGTCAGCCCTTAGGATGCGTTGAACAGAACTCAATGATTTTTGTTCTCTGAATTATTGTCAACTGCAGCATTTTTTCTCAACTTTAGGGCCCTGTCCCACTGGCGTTTAGGAGGATTTGCATATGGATTGTGCATAAAAGTGGCTCATATTTGCTTAACATCCGCAATATGCGTGAAACATGCTGGTATGAGTCAGCTGACACGCACACACGTCTACAATTATGTGCAGAGGCACGTTTTTCCGTCGCCAGGATTTTTGAGCTGCACAAAATTTTGGATGTGGATGACATCCGCCTTACATACTCCATACATACACAAACATACTCAATCTATGCTCTGTATATTCGCCGTCATCTGCTGATATCCGCAACTGACAGGAATTTGCGGCTTGGCAGCGGACTGGGACAGTGTGTCTTCTTCTTTGTCTTTCGGCTGTTCCTGTTAGGGGTCGCCACAGCAGATCAATTGTTTCCATCTCACCCCGTCCTCTGTATCTTCCTCTGTCTCACCAACCACCTGCATGTCCTCTCTCAGCACATCCATGAACCTCCTCTTTGGTCTCCCTCTTCTCCTCCTGCCTGGTGGCTCCATCCTCAGCATCCTTCTCCCTATATACCCTGGGTCCCTCCTCTGCACGTCCAAACCATCTCAATCGCGCCTCTCTGACTTTGTCTCAAAACCGTCCCATCTGAGCTGTCCCTCTGATATGTTCATTCCTAATCTTGTCCATTCTTGTTACTCCCAAAGGGAATCTCAACATCTTCAGCTCTGCCTCCTGTCTTTTTGTTAGTGCCACTGTCTCTAAACCATACAACATAGCTGGTCTCACTACTGTTTTGTAAACTTTCCCCTTCACTCTTGCTGATATTCTTCGGTCACAAATCACTCCTGCCACCTTTTTCTTTATTCATCAGCTCTTCAAAATATTCCCTCCACCTTCTCAGCACACACTCCTCACTTGTCAGCACATTACCATGTGCATCTTTTACCACCCTAACCTGCTGTACATCCTTTCCAGCTCTGTCCCTTTGTCTGGCCAATCGGTACAAGTCCTTTTCTCCTTCCTTACTATTCAACTTCTTGTACAGCTCGCGATATGCCTTTTCCTTTGCTTTTGCCACTTCTCTTTTTGCCTTACACCACATCTCCTTGTACTCCTGTCTACTTTCTTCATCTCTCTGACTATCCCAAAACTTTTTCACCAACGTCTTTCTCCTTATGCTTTCCTGGACCTCTTCATTCCACCACCAAGTCTCCTTGTCTTCCTTCCACTGTCCAGATGTCATACCAGTACTGTCCTAGCTGTCTCCCTCACCACATCTGTGGTACTTTTCCAGTTGTCCAAAATTGCTTCCCCTCCAACCAGTGCTTCTCTCACCTGCTCGCTAAATTTCACACAACAGTCTTCCTCCTTCAGCTTCCACTATCTGATCCTTTGTTGAGCTCTCACTCTCTTCTTCTTCTTTACCTCTAAAGTCATCCTACAAACAACCATCCTATGCTGTCTAATGACACTCTCTCCTGCCACCACCTTACAGTCTCTGATTTCCTTTAGCTTGCATCTCCTATAAAGAATGTAGTCCACCTGTGTGCACCTTCCTCCACTCTTCCTGTGCTCCTCCCTTTTCTTAAAGCCATTTCCATCCTTTTTGCAAAATCAACTACCATCTGTCCTTCCCCATTCCTATCCTTGATACCATATCTACCCATTACTTCCTCATCACCTCTGTTCCCTTCACCAACATGGCCATTGAAGTCTGCTCCTATGACCACTCTTTCATGCTTGGGCACACTCTCCACCACCTCATCTAACACACTCCAAAAATCTTCTTTCTCCTTCATCTCACAACCTACCTGTGGGGCATATGCACTGATGATATTCATCATCACCCCTTCAATTTCTAACTTCACACTCATCACCCTGTCAGACACTCATTTAACCTCCAACACACTTTTAACATACTCGTACTCTTCCTTTAAAATGACCCCAACACCATTTCTCTTCCTGTCCTCACCATGGTACAACAACTTGTACCCACCGCCGATGCTCCGGCTCTTACTTCCCTTCCACTTGGTCTCTTGCACACACAATATGTCTACCTTTCTCCTCTCCATCATATCAGCCAGCTCTCTCCCTTTACCAGTCATACTACCAACATTCAAAGTCCCTACTCTCATTTCCACCCTTCTAGTTTTCTTCTTCTCCTGCTGTTTGTGGAAACGTTCTCCTCCTCTTCTTCGTCGTCATCACCCAGCAGTAGCCCAATTTCCACCGGCACCCTGTTGGGCAACAGCACCGGTGGCGGACATTGTTAATCCGGGCTGCGACCAATCCAGTATGGAAATTCGATTCTTAGTTTGCATAGTTGTTGTTGTTGGGTTGTTTTGTTTTACTCCGGATGCCCTTCCTGACGCAACCATCCTCATTTATCCGGGCTTGGGACCGGCAGTCAGAATGTACTCGCTGCATACCCCATGTGGCTGAGTTGGACTGGGACAGTGTGTAAAATGGATATTTTGCGTGCCCATCATGTCCACATCACGAACTAAAATAAGTTGTAGCGACTGCATACAGATTGGCCACAAATAAAGCATTTTTTATTACGTCTGCTTTGCATTTGATTTGCGGCGGATGCAAATCAGATGCGCTGTGTTCACAGCTGGACGCCGTTCTTTGTTCTACCAGCTGCCACGCGCTCTGTGCTGGATGCTGCCTATATAAAATAATTATTTTGTAGCGGATTAATCATTTTATTCTGCAAATTGGCTGTTGAAAACGGCTCTAATCACCTTCTGAACCACAGAGGAAGCTGCAGCTGGGCCGCGCGCACATGGCTAACAAGCTGCAGAAAGCATTTGGATCCATCTAAAAAGGTAATTATTTGACTTGTTTACATTGTCAAGGTTTGATAAAACAGTTGCGTGTTTTTTCCTTCTTGTCTGCAGCTGTTACAGTATTTATTCCTGTTTATAACAGATTTACCTTCTTGTTATAATCGTTCAGACGAGCTGCGCTCTGATGTGATCCGCTGACGTCACCACTCGCCCTGTTCACTGCTTCTTTACTCCAATCAACTTGTCCAAGTCCAGCAAATGCTCCAGAGGCTGTATTGTTGGTGTGAATAGCGATGCCGACAGCCTGAGTGCGCTTCATTTATGACCGCAATGCAGATGGCGTGCACGTGATGCATTCATAATACACCCGTAATACTGCTGTGATAATCGCAATGCGTCTGATCTGTTTCCTCACTACATGTGTTATATAACCGTGATTGTTCATCATATATTCGCTATATATTATTAATATATCCGTAATTATACTGAGACATTTGTCACTTTTGGCCATTTTTGTTGTGGACTACAACGAACGCCCGTACTTTGTGTACTCAATTCATGCGCAATTAATCCTTAACCCTTAATGTGAAAAACACCATTATTTCCCAGTAAAACCATTTCCTGGTATTCATATTTCAGAGTACTTTTGGGTACATTTGTTTGAGACAACCTATCAATCAATTGTGGACAATGAGATCCTTCAGACTTTTTTTTTGAGTAAATGCTTCGGCAGAGCATGAGCATGGCTAAAAACAGTCAGCTTCAGCTCCGCTCCCCCACACCCTACACCTTTTAAAGCATTTTTCTTTTCTTTTTTTGCCTACAATATGCCCAAATCATCATATTGAAATATTGTTATATCAATATAATATAAGATGACTATGATTTCACACAAAGTGCAGCAACAGTGAAAATTAAACATTCTTAAACAAAACAGTAAGCTGAGGATACTGTGCCCTCCAAAAGTATTGGAACACTTGGTATTTCACACATATTATGTTAGAAAGATAAAAAAAAAAAAATAAGATTAGAAAATCAAACCTTCACTGTGCCTTGTAATAGAATCATTACGATGACCACTCCAAGATGGCGGCCACATTTCTTGCGCCACAGAAACCAAAGCAGTGTCTACACCTCTTTATAATGTCTATGTTCACAGGGTTGTAGTTATATATGTCAGGGCTAAAAAGGAGAATTGCACTTCGCACCTGTAGGGGGCACAACCAACAACTCTTTTCAGAATTGATTAATCTTTAATCTAATTTTCTCAATTAATTGATTTGTTATTTTGTACATAAAATACCATAACATGTTGAAAAATGTCAATCTGTGTCTCCCAAAACCCAGTATGAAGTTCTTAAATGTCTAGTTTTGATCACAACCCAAAAATATTCCATTTATTGTCTGAGAGGAGGAAAGAAATTAGTCATGAAATTCAAAAAGCTGAATCAGAGAGACAATAACACAAAATGATGAACTGATTATGAAAGCAGGTGGTGATCATTTTAATCACTTATCACTTGCATTGTGAGGGAGCGTTTTGGCCACGTGAGCTGTTTCTCTGTGCGTGATCCAACACGCAGGCGCCTGAGTGCTGAGGAGACCAAGGGGGCGCCCACGTTTCACCTGGCAGCGGCAGATAGATGCTTATTTTAGAGATGTGGGGGTGTCTGTCTGGGTGGTTGCCATCCAAGAACCCAAAGCGGTTCTGTGGTGCTCTCAGGCTTTGCTTCATTCATTTAATAGTCAGTTAATTATCTATTCATTGCAGCTCTAGGTGGGGACAGTGGCGAGAACATTTACTTCTAAAACAGAAGATCCCCTGTTCAAGTCCAGCTGTGCTCATTCTCAGTGTGATCTGGACTTGCACCAGGAAGGACATGTGGCATAAAATCAACATGCAGATCCACATCGGATCTGCTGTGTTTAACCCAAACAAAAAGGGAGGAGCCAAAACAATCTCCACATGGTGTTTGTTGCTTGACGGGCTGAGTGGGCAGAAAATTGGCAGCGGGACCAAAATGACTGACGAACGCAAAAGTTGACCACATAATACCTGCATCTTTGACCAGAAATGTGACCTGTATATTGCAGCCTTGACCCCGTCCTCTCTTTGTGTGTAAATACAGTCACAACATGCCGAGTGGAATTCATTTAGAGAAAATCCAGATAACTGTTCACCTGGAAATTCAGTTTCAGTTCCCCAATTATATACTGGCTTGATTTATGGGCCTTTTATTATAAGTAATGGACTAATACCGGCTTTTGGAATGAAAGAGAGAAGTGTGCTGAGCTACCAATGAAGCGATGCCTTCTCCAACTCGTTATAGATTAATCCAAAGTACTATTTGAGTAGTAGAGGAAACAATTGAACCAACCTGTTTTAATTAAATTCTCTATCTGCCTTTCTTTCTCTCTCAAACACACACACACACACACACACACACACACACACACACACACACACACACACACACACACACACACACACACACACACACACACACACACACACACACACACACACACACACGGAGGTGCTAAGTCCTCCCTCCAGACTGACATGCCCTTAGTGCCGGGGCAAAGTGGAAGGGATTTCTGGGAGGTGGATTTGAAGAAAAAGAAAGAGGGTGAAGGCTTGAATAGAGCTGAAGAAAAGAGTCCAATTCAAGGTGAAATCAAGTTCTGGTCAAATTTTTTTTTAAAGTGACAGCTTAATATTCAGTGTGCAGGACAAGTGACGGTGCTCTTTGAGCTTTTACCAAACCTGCTGAGTCCTCACTCCTTTTTTTTTTATTTATTTCATTATTTCCATTTCTTTTCTTTCTTCTTCCTCCACACAAAGTGCTCTTGCTTCTCGCTTTTCTTTGCCATTGATGCTTTTTTTCCTTCTGTCCCTTCATAATTTTCTTTCCTCCTTTACATTTCAAAGCCAATTTTTTTCTCCATCCTCACTATTTCATCTTTTTTTCTTGCTGTAGGACACTTCAAGGGCCCTATCTTGATAATCCACAGCACAAGTTTTTAAATGCATAATGCAAGTGCATTCAGGGCACATCCAGCTCCGCTTTGCTGTTGACACAGCACTCAATCTGAGTGCAATATAAGGTGCAGGGTGCAAAAATGTGGTGTTTGGTCTCTTAATTAATCATGTGTGTGTTTTGGTTTTAACATAAAATAAATCAACTTGTCATCTACTTTTCTAGCTAAGAATCATGTCCATTTGAACCTGGTCCATTGCTATTTAGATGTTAGACTCCAGTGAGAGATTTGTCAGTGACAAACCGGCTCTGTGTTCCAAGTCAGGCCTGGGAGCATGAGCAGGATGTAATCACGCAGACTGATAACAGGTCTATCTCCAAGTGTTAAAACATGGGTGTCCCCAACAAGGAGACAGACACCTGTGTGCTGGATCATGCTCAGAGAAGTGCACCACACAGCCAACATGTCACTGCTGATGCTTGCTCTCAATTCAAGTCAGGTCAAGTCAAGTCTGGGAGCATGTGCTTGTGCTACGCATCATCACATCCTCCACTCTACACAACCATTTCAGGTCCTGGATGGAAACCAACTAGGTCCATCCCCACATCTCAAAAATAACTATCTGCAGCCAGATGAAACGTAAGTGTCCCATTGGCCTACTTCACTCCTTCAGGTTCTCAACGCTGAGGTACTTGTGTGCTAAATCATACACAGAGAAGTGCAACACATAGCCAAAATGTCATAGCTGACAATCCCCTGCTCATTTCAGTCTCTCTGAAATGAGCAGTTGTTCATTTGATACAGTTGTTCCACCTGTACCTACAGATCTTATGAAAGATCAAAGTACGCAAGCAGATCATTTAAGTGTGCATCACATTATGACAGATTAAGGAAATGTATGAGCAACGTATACTAAATTTTGATATCCGTCCATGTCCATTTTTGTTCTGTGCAAGTCCTTTTCTCATTTGTTAAATGTGTTCCTTGTCAGCTGATATCCACTGGAATGTCCACTGGAAAGTTTTGTGCATGCTCAAAACTTTGAGCAGACATGAGACGGAGAGCTTTCCCAGTGGTTACACATTTATTTACGGTTTTGTCCTGTATTTGTTTGTTACTCCTAGGGTCTGGAACAATCTGCCCTGGCACATCCGCTCTGTGGGACTGATCAAGGTTTCTTTTTTTTTCCACCCTGTCTGCATATGTAGTGATGGTAAATGCCAAACTGGCAGAACCATTTATATACATATATAGGGAAAACTGGGGCACGGTGAATCACGGGGCACAGGGAATCATTAGCTATACCTGCAAAACTGCATATATATTTGCAGCAGCTATGCCATATTCTTTTGCATAAAGACATCCCCCTTATAAATTAGTGTTTTGTTTTTGGATACATTAAGGGTAAAACTAAGTGGCAAGTGAAGTCAGTTTTTTCCTATCAAAAGTAATTTTGTGGATGTCAGTGTCTTTGTATTTATTTCTCAGGAAAGGTGGGCCAAAAAATTGTTCTCATGTGTGTCACATGCACCCGGGCCACAGTGAATCAGTCTAGAAAGGGGATGACAAATATTACTTGTTGAAGCTTATACATTATTTTTCCAGGAATTATTTCTATAATTTGTATATATAAACAACTGTTTTCATGTTTGAACAGAAATGATGACAGTTGTATTTATAATAGTTTCTAAAGGACTTATATCACTATATACATTGTAAGACACTCACACGTTACATAGTTGGTTTGCTGGATTACAGTTTGTATATGCATCAGAATATATTTAATAATGTTTAAGAAATAATCATGTGTTTTTTTTTTCATTATATTCTAAGTTGATTCACTGTGCACCGTGAATTAGTGTCCGGGGCACAGTGAATCAAAAATTTTAAACTCGATTTTAAACACCTGTAAATTACACTTGGGGAGACAAAAATAACAGCCTTATAAACAATAACTTGCTGTATTAAATCCACAATAGAATGAACTAAACCTTTGCAAAATGTGTTTATGCTGCCACAAAACAACATTTCTGATCCACTGTGCCCCGGCTTCCCCTGCAATTCTATTCAATTTGTTCTTGCAAGACAAACAGCATGTAGTGTGTGAGTGAACGTGGAGTGCCTGTGTGATCGAGGTTTTTAAATCTACCCTAAAGACACACCTCTTCTCCCTGGCTTTTAATCAAGTTTAAGTGAGGCTTTTGGCAAGATTATTATTTATTTTTAATTAATTTAATTCAATTTTATTATAATTTATAGCACTGTTATGTATTATAGTATGATATATTTATTTATTGTAACTGCTGCATTTAATTGATTATCTTGATTTAAATGTGTACAGCACTTTGGTTGTTTTAAATGTGCTCTAGACATAAAGTTTGAGTTGAGTTGAGTTGCTTCTACAATACCCATGCGTTCATACCCTGTGGTTGGACAACGCTCCAGACTGGGATTCTGATTGGCCACACCTCATTTTATGACCACCAACAACCCACCCGGCACACAGCTGACCACAGGCACATGTTGTACTGTAGTTAATGTTTACAACAACTGCATCGGTTGTAAACTGGAAATGACACTTCCGCTGTGCGAGACTGGGACAAATGAGTTGTTCCTCTGTCCAAGCAACCTGCTCTTCCTTCCTCCATCCTTAAAATGCACACTTTCAGAAGATCCCTGAGGCATTATTTATCCACTTCCTCCACAGCAGCAGTAGCCTGAGCAACATCTATGACTAACAACGGGCTGAATTATACAAAACCGACACATAAAACCTCTACATATATACTGAAGACTCCAGAGAGTAGGAAGGTCATGACGTTTTTTCCTTACAGAGACACAAGACAAACATCAAGACGGGAAACAGTGGAATACTTTTGGTAAAACTAAGGGTTAGTGATGGAGACAGCTGTGTGCGAGTACAGCTGTCTGACACGAGTGGGAAACGTCACAGCTAATATGCATCACATGCGGTGGGACAAACAGTGGAAGCGTTGTGTCCTACAAGCCAGCGAGTGAGACATGAGCTCACGTGCAGGAGAATTCCTCTCGCGCGGCATGTGTGGCACGCATGTCCGTGACGGACTCGCTGAGTTAGAACACTCTGCGCCTGACAGGCGAGCCATCCGGCCATAAACTGAGCACGCAAACAAACAACGTCACTTTGAGCTGGGTCCGTGTGTCCCCACTGCCATGTTCTACACAACACACGACACTGAACAAATATATGATCAGGTCATCTCACCAGAACATGCAACTCAGAGTTCTCAGCTCAGTGACACTGTTTTTTGGTTTGAAATGTTGTTAAAGGTATTTTTCCAGGAGTGCTTTTTCTTTTTTTTAGTCACAGTGACAGCAAATTGTCTTCTGTTAAATTAACATCAGCCACAGGCAAAGCACTCAGCTGTATGGAAAAGCGAATAATTACTTAATGTGTTTACACAGGGAGTGCACACACCCACACGCATGATGGGAACAGCAGCAATCAGGACAGAGCCACCAGCACAAAATACGTTTCTGCAAATCTCACGGCAACCACACGGGGCAGTTTGAAGGTGCACCCTTTCAACAAAGTGCCACAAACTCTCATGAAGTCCAAGAAAGCCACCCGTGCCTAACATGTTTGATCCAGATTTTAGGCAGTTAATTGTTTGTGATTCAACTGCATTAATCCATACTGTCTATAAGCAGTTTAAATTTAACAGCTATGACCTTGAGTTTGACCTTTCAAAGTTATCCAAGGTCAAAGACTATGTGATCAAAATATAACACATACATCACTTTATATTAGCGTCTGATACTACCCATAGGTGTACAGTATCTTCAAGCAGTTCCTCAAAATACACATTCTGAGTATCCCAATATACAACTGTGTACACTTTGTGCCCTGATTCTGACCTTGGTCCATGACCTTGACTTTTATCAAATTTTCCCTCACAGTCAAACCATTTTTTTTTTCTTGAGTGGGCCTCTATCATTCTGCTAACTTTCTTCCTAATGGGATACAAGCTTCGAGTTATTTGTTCACACATGGGCATCTTGAAAATATATTTCTCCAGGAGGTAGTACTTGTCTTGGTCTAATTTTGTACATTAATACATTGGTACTGTGCAGAATTTGTAACAAATATCACCTCAATTGTCCGTCCTTGGACAAGATGATGGATTGTTGGAGAGTAGCTGGAGAACAACAACAACAAAACACAAATTCTCAGATGGTATCTCAGTGAACTGGTACTTACGACATGTTCGTACATACCGCCCGAATGTGGGCTGAATGTCACATTGACTGGCAGGGAAAATGGGGCAAAAAATCATGAGTAGTCTGCATTATAGTGCTGCTCAAGTGCCACGTGGCACTCTCGTGAATGTCAAGCATGGCTGGAAGATGCTGGACTCGCTTGGCCACTTCCAGAAGTTCTGTTCCTCTCCAATCATATAAAGCAAAGGGCTGTCATCAACCCCTCACAAAGTTCTCACATTTCTCGCATGTTTTGCATCATGGAAACTATAATCAGAGGGCTTGTTGACGCCAGCGATGGCATGGAGTATTTGGTGAGCACCTTTGTTGCCCTGCGATGCCCTGTGAATCATGTGAAAGGGATAACAACGCCCAGCGAATGTCCTGTGAAATCTCTCGCAAAAGCCATGTTGGGCTACAAGCTGTGGCAGCCCAGTGAGACAGCACCCTAACCTACAATGTCTCAGTCCACAGAGCTGTAAATAGGGACCGGCCTCGGCTGGGATAATAAGCTGAGTCAGACTGGTGTCCCATCCAGGGGGAGTCCTAGACACTCACCAGCTTCACATTCTAGAATCATGAGATAAGCACTGGCACCAATGGTCTTTGGGCATATACCAGACCTGCTACAGCACCCATGGGTACCACCTTGCAATGGTCTAGAGCCATAGTTCTGAAACTGTGGTACGTGTACGTATAGTCAGAGTTTTTTTATAAAAAAAAAAAAAAAAAACACAAAACATAAACCACAAAACTTTTAAGCTGTTGTGTGTTGGGGGGTTTGGCTGGACATTTTGGTGTTTTCTTTTCTTTGCTCTCCAGGTGGTATGCAAACTGTTTTTTTTCTGTGGAGAAGGTGCTGGCGGAAGAGTCCTTCACCTTCATCAGAACTATTGGCTGCACCTGCGGAGGATGTTCACGTGCAAACTTAAAGACTTTCAGCTGAAGCAGACAATGAGATGGCGTTCTGCATTTAAGCCATGAGTGATTCGAGCAGAATTGCCGGGAACTCGACCTTGTGACGTTTGTTTGTGAGACGCTGAGGACCGCGCCAGGGTTTGACACATCGTGCCTGTGAAGGAGGACGGGTGAGGGACACATGCTGTCAGCACACATCTTAGGTGATGATTGTCTGAATAAGTGTTAATAGTAATTTGGTATTTTGTTACCCAGTATATTTGAACATTGATGAGAATTGTGCAGTTTGCTCCTCACTGTCGTGGCGTACGGACTGATGATCCTCCACCTGTTGTGAGAAGCTGCTCATTTACATAAAGTTTAAATTCAGACCTGAATGTGTTGCTGATAGTGTGTGCCTCTGAAGGATATTTGTTGTAACTCTGTTGACTTACCTCACCTTTTCCATCCTTCACAGAGTCAGTTTGTCGTATCCACTTGGGGGGTGTTCGGCGGTGAATCTGAGTCCAGAAGCGCTGGGCTTTGATCCATTTGGGCGCTGGAGAGCGCGCCGTCCTTCACCTCGCCAGACAACTGAACATTTATGTTGTACACAAATTATTGCACAGGAGGGAAATAAATTTGTTTTGTTTTTTGGAACCGTTTTCTGGTTATTTAGCGCTGGGCCCTTGTCAGATGCTGGTTCAGTTCTCTGACCCGCGTCAGCACATAACATAAGCACTGAACTTATATTTAAACTAAGTTTTTAATCTTAAAAAAAAAAAAAGTATGTTTGTTTTTAAGTGACATGCACAACACATCTGTGAACCACTCAGGCTCCCATTCACATTGCCGATGAAATCTGAGTACAGACAGCGAACCGTGAACCTTAAAGCAGTGGTTTTAAAACTGCCCCCCCAGCAACTTAAACGAAGACGATCTGACACAGAATCTCTGCTGTAAGTGAAATGAAGCAATGTTCATAAGGATTGGACTCAGCTCTATAAGTGAAGTGAAATGAAGCAATGCTTCATAAGAGTCAGACTCAGCTAACACACGCTTCAGATGGCGATCAGCTTTTGCTTTAACAGACAAATGTGACGGAGAGCAATTATAAACTGACAGAAATCTCCTACATGTGTGTGAACCTGTTACGTTAGATGTACAAGGGGTGTCACTCAACACATGTTGGCACACAGCAATTAATTCTTCTTCTTCTTTGTGTTTAATGGCCATTGGCAACTAACTGACCGGTGCATTACTGCCACCACTGGACTGGAGTGTGGAACAGGAAGTAAATTATGAATATACTAGATTCACATTCTGCTAAATAACCCCGTCTCTTTCGGAAAAGAAATCAAGAAATGAAAACAAATTTTCCCTGAACTTCTTTGCATAACACTCTGTAGATCTAATGTAAATTTATTTCCATCAAGCTGATGGACCGATACTGACAGACACAGTCCTGGATGTCACAGGTGGTCCACAATGAATGCAAAAACGCTTCATGCCTCAATTTTAGTTTAAACTGATGTAAATCACTGGTTTTTGCGTGATCAAAGGCATACACACGCACGCACTCGCACACATGCACACAGAGGCCACTTTCCTATTATAATATTGATGATGCATCTTGGCGGCTTGGAGTCATTTTTAAACAGTTTGAGAAATGGTTTTCATTTAGAATATGATATAAATGTGATATTTTGTCAATATAATCACACACCAGTAGGTGGCGCTCACAGACCACTGTTTGAGAACAGCTGGTCCAGAGGAAACTCCAGAAAAACAATGGACCGAAAACAGTATCCCCGTGTATAACTTTCAGTCATTTTAGGTGACAGAAAAAAAGTATGACCCTAAACCTAGTTCTTGAAAAGTTTTTAAGCACAAATTTAAACATCCACCTCTTTCTTGAATTTTCAATCTGATCCATAAAAAAAAGACCAGACTGGACAAAAAAGCTGAATTGGGGGGCATCTTCTAAAGAGTGTGATACTTAATACATTATAAATTTGGGTGCTTTCACTTTTGGCAGAGGCATGCACTCTGAGTTCCCATCTGCTTTTCATTGCAACCAGAAATCCTGATCCTGTAAAAAAAAAAAAAGTCCTCTCCCGAATAGCAGCATTAAGATAAATAGGTTTTCAATATATCAGCTTCCTTAAACTGCAGCAACACACACTGTTTGTTTTCAGTGACACCAAACCCTAATTATTCAGTTTCAGAGTGCACCGAAATGCACGAAACTCCGGCAGAAAAACAAGTTCAGCCCAGCTAATGCTGAGCACACACACACACACACACACACACACACACACACACACACACACACACACACACACACACACACACACACACACACACACACACACACACACACACACCAGCCGAGCTTTTGCTTTATTATTTGAAACCTTTGACATTTTCCACAAAACTTTCTTCCTTTTATGCTCATCACATTGTGGGTATGCACCAATTTATAATTCATACACCATAAACCCTTATCCACACAGCCAAATTACACAGCAACAGGATGTTTGTGTGTGTGTGTGTGTGTGTGTGTGTGTGTACCTGGAGCTGTATAATTTGGCTGTGTGGATAAGGGTTTATGGTGTATGAATTGAACTTTACTATCGCTTTCTTCAAAACATAAAAATATGAAAAATACAGTATCTACTCTCATAAACGCTCCCTCTCTAATAAAAGCACCCCCACCCCCCACCCCTTTCATTTTTTTTTGGCACATTACATGTTGTGAAATTGTGAATTCCTGAATGAACACAGTAAAGTGGTTAGTGCGCTTGGTTTCAGTGCAGAAGGTTCCCGGTTCAAATCCCACCCCTGCCACATTTCTCCATGTAATGTGGAGTTGCGTCAGGAAGGGCATCCGGCATAAAACCAAATCAACATACAGATCCACCTTGGACCTGCAGTGGTGACACCGAGTGAAAACAAGGGAGCAGCTGAAGGGACTTACCCTGAGAGAACATAGTAAAATGAAAATGAAGTAGTGCTACCTCTTAGCATGAAATCTCATCAAGTCTGTTCTGGTTTCCAGGTTGTTTATGCAGCCACAGAGCCTTGTGTTTCGGACCCTTCCCTGTCATGCAAACACCTGCTATCCCCCCTCCAGGCAGCTGTTTTGCTGTTTTGGCCAGGGTTGTGTTGTGTGGGCCGCCAGAAAAGGAGGTACTGCTGGCCCACCACCAGAGGGCGCCCTGCCTGAAGTGCGGGCTTCAGGCACGAGAGGGCGCTGCCGCCTTACAGGAACAGCCGAGGTGACAGCTGTCACTCATCAACTATGACAGCTGTCACCGATCATCTGCACTTCACCCCGGATAAAAGCAGGATGACACCTCCACCACGTCGCCGAGATATCGTACTTCTTTGGAGGTAACTTTCTCTGCCTGCGTATTCTACTAAGTGATAGTCAAGAGCTACATTGTTGCAGCTGTCTCCCCAGAGGACCGGTGTGGGCCGCGACTGTTTTCGTTCTACTTCCCACCAGATAAGTGGTTACTCAGACGCTGCACGAGTGTGTGTTAGAGGTGGAGGTGGAATTCCCACCGTAGTTGTTACGGGGTGTACACACACCCACACTTGACTGTCTTTGTTCTTCGCCAGCAGTACCAGATCCGACACGCGGAGATGGTGGCCACCTGGGGGACTCGGGACCTGGCGGCTCCAGTATCCTTCGGGTTCGGTGGCGGTCGAAATCGTGTGGTTCCGGTCTTCTCCAGACGGACGTCTCCTATCGTCGAGCCTGCCCACACGACACCTTTATCCATTGACTTGTATTTATTCTATAATCTGCTGTGTGTGGTTGTGTCATTCACAACAGTAAAGTGTTCAAATTAACTCCTTCTATTGTCCGTTCATTTACGCCCCCTGTTGTGGGTCCGTGTCACTACACTTTCCCAACAGGTTGCAAGTGTATCCTTGTTCCTACACCACTCCCAGGCACGTTTCCTATCGACTAGTGCTTCCCCATCGCTTCCACTTCTTTCACAACTTTTAGCTTGAATGCTGCCAAGTGAAAACGTTTGCATGGAACAGCTACTGCATGCAGAAAAACACAATTTGTTTCGAGTCTGCGCTATTTCTCTTGCATGCAGTCTGCATCTCCGTATGTACTGTAAGGCTGTACTGTGTACAGCATGCATGTATGCACATGTATGCAAATGATCATGAATAAACTCCCCCCTTCATGAAAATTTCACGCCCCTGGGGCGATTAAAGTAAATACGATATCTAAATTGTTCCTGTTGTCCTTGTGCATTCTTCAGTGCAATAGTTTTGCTCAGTCACCTCCTTCCTCTTGTGTTCTCATTATAGAAATCAGCACGCAGGTGGCTGAGCTAGAATACGAAGCAACATGAGGTGTGCGAGTAAAGAACCTGAACACAATGAAGGTAATCAGCACAGACAGAGATGTTTGTTCTTCCACATAAACATTGAAGTGCATCCTCTCAGTTGTCGATGGTGACTTTTACTTTGAAATGGAACATCTATATTTGTGGATTGTCACTCCCCCGCCCCCTACCACCCCAGCCAACTCTTAAATCTCAACTCTGTTAAGATTCACCATCAATTACAATTATGGCTGTCAAAATAACACGTTCATTTAGACTGATTCATTATAGAATCTATAACATGTCAAGAAACGTAATCGTGATGAATCACACTTCCTGATGCCCTTTGACCTGTTAATTATTCGCCTCCACGGCAGTTTTGTAAACATCAGCACCAGGACAGAATTTTTAATTTTTTTTTTTAATAATGATTTCAGCACATCCACAGCTCTTGAAGTGTTCTCAGACTGAAAAATAAACAGCTCCGTTCATGTTTTCTGTAGCTCTGCTCCACACACAAGTCAAACACCCTTTAATTACATTTATTAGAGGTATAACTTCCTTTAATAACTGTTGCAAAAATATATGAAATGTAGGACATTTGGCAGCCTGAATCATTCGTTGAAGCCTAAAAGCTGTACACCGTTTCAACAAAACTGACATAATTTAGTTTCTACCAAAATCCAACCATGATAACGTGGCTTTATTTGTGCAATGTGTTTCAAAATGACAGCTCATTGGGTAGCCAATATTTTATTTTCCTTTTAGTGCCCTCATGCAGATGAATGACAGGAGGAAGTGTGTGTGTGTGTGTGTGTGCATGCGTGAGGTTTGGAGATGACCTGTGACCTCACCCACTTTCTTAATGTATATGTTCCCGGGGTGTGGACGGTAACATCCGCAAGATGTCTTGTAAATCACGTCAGAGGTGTTATCTGGCTTCAAAAACAACACTTTTAGCTTCAGAAGTGTTTATTTCTTACTAACTTTTACATAAGATATGAAAAACATATTTGATTTATACAGAAATAAGCGTTTTCCATCAACTTGGTTTATTTTGTTCGAGCAGCCGGCTGATGTCAACGCTGACGTTCTTTACTGTGATTGGCAGTCGCCGTGTCCTTCCCAACATCCCTGGCAGATCTATGGTCTATGGTGGCTTGCCTATTGCATTCCAAAAATGTATAGCTTTTGTAATCTACAAAAAAAAAAAAAAAAAACTAACAAAAAACACTGAAATTATATAATGAATCTTACTATCCTGAAATACAGTAGTTACTCCGAGGGGAGATGGAGAAGGACTGGTTGTCTGCTTGGGTGGTTGTGCTTAAGGACCCAAGACGGTCCCATAGTGTGGTGGATGCGGTGATGTGTGGCACCAGCGTGTGCTCCACGACCGGACCTGATCCAGTGGACCAATCTGAACTGAAGCTTCATTGGCTACGTTTAAGATAAAATGGGTTTTGAAAAATCCATTTTTTTTTTTTTTTTAACTTTGGACTGTTGATTGAATAAAATAAGTACAACAAAGATGTCTCTGATTGTGTGGCCCCCCTGACCTCTTTTGTGTCCCTGTGTTATAGACTAAGCTGTCTTCATCTCCTGCAACATACACACTATTAGCACTATTTTTTATGTGGAGCCCAGAAAGAGGAAACACCAAAGAGAAATGTTGAAATAATAATCTGCAGTTCTCTTTGTTTCAATCCCTTTTGGGCTCTATCTCGCTCTGCTATAATAAATCTTATTAAAGCTCAGCGAGAGGCCAGCGATCAGCATGCTGCACACTGACGCAAACACCAAAGTGTGAGCTGATGAAATTCTGTGTGCAGCATCTTGTTGTTTTTTTTTTTTTTTGGGGGGGGGGGGGGGGGGGGGGGGTAATCCAGCAGGGTGTAAGGGTGATTCTTTAACTACGGGCACTATTGGCCTTGATGTCACTGTTTATCTCCATAGAAACTACCCAAACAATCTTTCATACAAACTGTTTAAAGGGACATTACAGTGTTGTGGTGGAAATTACGGCAATACTGTGGGACAACTACATTTTGTTTAAAAAAATCACAACAGTTGTATGACATTGAATACCCCAATTATGTTTTGATTATTTTACTGATATTTTATTCAGAGATATTTTAAAACATTAGAAAAAACGTTTCTTTACCATTCATTTTATCATTGAAGATCATAAATCTGGGTGTGGGACAAGCACAAAACTGCAATATTTGCATATAATGATGCTGAAAAATGGTGAAAAAGTCATCATAGAATACTAGAACAAATTTCTTAACACACTTTCATTGTAAAGATAACTATAAAAGTGTGAAATTTCCCCTTTTTTCTGTTTTTCATACAATATGATCAAAGGACATAATAAGTGCCCGTAGTCTAAGAATCACCTGTAAATGTTGTTACTGACACGCTACTGGGCCATATGTCAGTGTGGTGTAAATATACCCCGTAACAACAGCAATCTACTCTGGATGACATCAAGTTCTCAAGGTCCAAAAGTCAAATCAAAGAGGATGACATCAACACATGCACGCAAGAGCCGCTTGGTGTCCGTGTGAGGTGTGATCGCCTGGACGCTGCAGGTGGAAGAACCATGGGAGCAGCGAATTATGAATGCAGTCTTTACCAGCAAGACTTCATGAACCGATCAGTATCACCTCAAAGTTAACTCTGGTTTATACTTTGATGCTGGAACAGAAAGGATTAGAGCTGTGCCACGCAGAGGTTCTTACCGTAGCTTACGAGACCTCCAAACTATGCACCAGACAATGGCCATGTCTCAATGTCAATTTGTGGAACAACAGGGTGTGAATCAGGTGTCCCCTATTTAAGGATGAAGCCAGCACCTGTTGAACATGCTTTTCTCTTTGAAAGCCTGAGGAAAATGGGACGTTCAAGACATTGTTCAGAAGAACAGTGTAGTTTGATTAAAAAGGTGATTGGAGAGGGGGAAACTTATACACAGGTGCAAAAAATTATAGGCTGTTCATCTACAATGATCTCCAATGCTTTAAATGGACAAAAAAAAAAAAAAAAAAAACAGAGACGCGTGGAAGAAAACAGAAACAACCATCAAATGGATAGAAGAATAACCAAGAATGGCAAAGGCTCACCCATTGATCAGCTCCAGGATGATCAAAGACAGTCTGGAGTTACCTGTAAGTGCTGTGAGAGTTAGAAGATGCCTGTGTGAAGCTAATTTATTTGCAAGAATCCCCCGCAAAGTCCCTCTGTTAAATAAAAGACATGTGCAGAAGAGGTTACAATTTGCCAAAGAACACATCAACTGGCCTAAAGAGAAATGGAGGAATATTTTGTGGACTGATGAGAGTAAAATTGTTCTTTTTGGGTCCAAGGGCCGCAGACAGTTTGTGAGACGACCCCCAAACTCTGAATTCAAGCCACAGTTCACAGTTAAGACAGTGAAGCATGGTGGTGCAAGCATCATGATATGGGCATGTTTCTCCGACTATGGTGTTGGGCCTATGGATCAGTTTGGATATGTCAAAATACTTGAAGAGGTCATGTTGCCTTATGCTGAAGAGGACATGCCCTTGAAATGGGGTGTTTCAACAAGACAATGACCCCAAGCACACTAGTAAACCAACAAAATCTTGGTTCCAAACCAACAAAATTAATGTTTTGGAGTGGCCTCCCCAATCCCCGGACCTAAATCCAATTGAGAACTTGTGGGGTGACATCAAAAAAGCTGTTTCTGAAGTAAAACCAAGAAATGTGAATGAATTGTGGAATGTTGTTAAAGAATCTTGGAGTGGAATAACAGCTGAAAGGTGCCACAAGTTGGTTGACTCCATGCCTTGCAGATGTGAAGAAATCATGAAAAACTGTGGTTATAAAACTAAATACTAGTTTAGTGATTCACAGGATTGCTAAAAAAAAAAGCAGTTTGAACATATTAGTTTTCAGTTTGTTGAAATCATGAAAAACTGTGGTTATACAACTAAATACTAGTTTAGTGATTCACAGGATTGCTAAAAAAAGCAGTTTGAACATATTAGTTTTGAGTTTGTAGTGTCAACAGCAGATAGCAGGGTGGTGGCCAAGTGGTTAATGTGCTTGGTTTCAGTTCAGAAGGCTCCGGGTTCAAATCCCACCCCTGCCACATTTCTCCATGTAATGTGGAGTTGCATCAGGAAGGGCATCCGGTGTAAAACCTGTGCCAATTCAACATGCAGATCCACCTTGGATTTGCTGTGGCGACCCCGAGTGCAAACAAGGGAGCAGCCGAAGGGACTTACAGTGTCAACAGCAGATGCTACTATTATTGTGAACACCCCCTTTTCTACTTTTTTTACTAATAGCCCAATTTCATAACCTTAAGAGTGTGCATATCATGAATGCTTGGTCTTGTTGGATTTGTGAGAATCTACTGAATCTACTGGTACCTTGTTTCCCATGTAACAATAAGAAATATACTCAAAACCTGGATTAATCTTTTTAGTCACATAGCACTACTATTATTCTGAACACTACTGTGTATATATATATATATATATATATATATATATATATATATATATATATATATATATATATATAAACTAAAGCACTGCACTCACAGAGTGCAAACTTCCACCAGCAGTAGTTTCCAATTCCACAAATTTTTACCTCTGGAAAAAAAATTTCAAGGATAAATTCCAGTTCGAAGTGGCTTTTTATAAGGTAAAATATAATACACAATATAGATCAAAAAGGTTTTTCAATGTTAAAAATCAAATAGCCACTGCAATACGGATCAGATGCAGTTTGCACCTCATTGTCACAAATGAAAGTGATTGAGGCACTTTTGATTGAGATATAATACAAAATGTACACCAAATGGGCTTTTCAATATTAAATTCAATGTCCACAAAATCCATAATCCAAATCAGATCTGGATCAAACTTTGTCAGGTGATAGTGAGTGCCAGTCTGCACCTCACTGTCAAATATGAGCGTGATTGGGGCACATTTGATTAAGATAATCGCTTAAAATATACATTAAATAGGGTTTTCAATGTTACATTTAAATGGCCATAAAATCTGTAATCTGGATCAGATCCGGATCAAACTTTGTCAGTTGATAAAGGATACCATCCTACAAAATGCTGTCAAATATAAAAGAAATATGATCTTTTTTTGACAGTTATGAATTTTTGAAAATTCGTTCAATGTCAACTAAAGGATTTTTCCAATTTTCCAAGATCTTTCCTGATTGAATCTACAGAAAAATTTCAAAAAGATATATGAAAAAATGCAGGTACCAGGCTGTTCACAAGCAGACAAACAACAAGGGCGATGACATAACCTCATCCAACTTCGTGGCAGAGGTAATAATTGTTTCCTTAAAACATTTTTATTATTATTCAATTGTGAATATTCGCAATTTCCCACAGGAGGCCATAAACAATTAATTAATTGCCGTAATATGCCATCATCCAATCACACAAACCAAACATCAAGTAAAAAGCATTCACAACGTTATGCTTCTTCGGATTATCACCCTTTATGCAGATCCATATCGGAGCCGATGTGATCCTGATCAAAAAACGGAGAAGCCAAAAGAAGACGAGTAAATAAAACGAGCCAGAGCTGATCCATATCCTTCAATTGGTAAGAGCTACAAAATGCAATGTTATACAAACATTAGGGAGCAGTAACAGGGTGACCAAATGCCCTATTTTCCCAGGATGTGTCCTGTTTTCACATCCTGGGTTTTTTTTTTTTTTTTTTTAGAAAGTGATGACAATGTCCTGCTTTTCACTGTTTTTCATCTTTGAGCATCATTTGAGTATCTCATTGCCGACCGAGTGTCCTGGTTCCCGGTAATCAAAATATGATCACCCTTGGCAGTAAATATTGATGTCAAAATTTTTAGCATGACAGTGAAACATTAAATGTACATAAATTAAACGTGTTTAAAAATCGTTACATTATGACGGCCATCACAGCAGGCGCAGGCACGAACATCTGGGTGATTCTTAGACTACGGGCACTTATTATGTCCTTTGATCATATTGTATGAAAAACAGAAAAAAGGGGAAATTTCACACTTTTATAGTTATCTTTACAATGAAAGTGTTAAGAAATTTGTTCTAGTAGTCTATGATGACTTTTTCACCTTTTTTCAGCATCATTATATGCAAATATTGCCGTTTTGTGCTTGTCCCACACCCAGACTTTTGATCTTCAATGATAAAAATGAATGGTAAAAAAACGTTTTTTTCTAATGTTTTAAAATATCTCTGAATAAAATATCAGTAAAATAATCAAAACATAATTGGGGTATTCAATGTCATACAACTGTTGTGATTTTTTTAAACAAAATGTAGTTGTCCCACAGTATTGCCGTAATTTCCACCACAACACTGTAATGTCCCTTTAAACAGTTTGTATGAAAGATTGTTTGGGTAGTTTCTATGGAGATAAACAGTGACATCAGAGCACATGTATATAGCGCCAAATCACAACAAACAGTTGCCCCAAGGCGCTTTATATTGTAAGGCAATGGTGTGGTGGAAATTACATTTACAAGGCCAATAGTGCCCATAGTTAAAGAATCACCCATCTATTAAAAAAAATACTCACAAAATCCACCGAAGATCTTGTTTATTTTTTAAAAGAAATATGCATTTTCTTTGTGATAAAGTGCCAAATATTCCAGCCTATGGCTTATTTGTCAGTGTATTTTCTAATTACCGCCACCTGCGGTGTTGGAGAATATGGCAACGGATAATATTATCCGTTGCCTTTACGAAGGTTCAAGCTTGGCTGACATAAAAACATATGAATCAAATCCATATATTTTTTGCATAAAATAAAAAGGTCCGTTACTTTTCTAACAGACCTCGTATGTTTGGTCACATGTGACAATCCTAAAAACCAAGGTATTGGGGTCGAGGCACGCTACATTTTCGGAAAAAGGTTTTGACCGGGGAGATGGTACAAATCAAACCAATGTCCCCTGAAATTACAAAAACATAATGTGTGCGTCGGGGTCAACTTGAAGCTGAGAGGTTCACCGTGGACACACGGCAAATGCATACAGGAACAAACAACACACAGCAGCGCAGAGCGCACATACACAAAGTCGAGACAAACTGTGAAACTGGATTGTAGCTGTTCTGTGTACGTGCAGTCAGTACACACACACACACACACACACACCTCACACACACACACACCCTGTGGACCAACTGCAATCTGCCCAAGTGGGAAAAAAACCCAAGAAGAAGCAAAGGCTAAAATGTTCAGGAGAATGAGTGCATGTCTGTGTGACAGGACACGAGGACACGCCAAGTGTTGCTTGTGCAGGAAGACAAACACGGCGTGTCTGTGGATGGTGTGGCGACTGTCAGCACAGAGTGAAATGCTCCATTAACTTCCACTTCTTAATAAGGAAAACACTGCCTGCGATGCACGACTCTGCTAATAGCAGGATATCACAGCGCAATATTGTTCAGCAATGTGACGACTCGGCCAGCTACTTATTTCCCACTAATTAACAGCATGACAATGAAATTCCTCGCACTGGCTACATGTTCCACTTTGCTTATTTTCTGACATTGCCACGCAACAATTAAATTAGCACCTGGCCATCACAGCTGTAAGTAAATCGAGAAGTGAATCCTGTGTTAAAATGACTCGCTGCTGCTGTGTTAATGAGAAGGAGTGAAGCACATCCTTTCATCGGCGCCGAATGGACCGAATCACACATCGACATGGCAAAAACAGCGCTCATTTACAGCAGTCTCGGCCCATCCCACATGCTAATTAGTGCCAATACAGGACAAAGAGTCGGGAAGGGACGAGCGTTCAACCGTTGCTCTGCACGGGCCTGCTGATGATAACGGCTACGATAAGCAGCTGGAAACTATTAATTAGCTCTCATAGATTCATACTGACGATGGGGTTTTTTATCCGACGAATGTCATTTGTTCTGTTTTAGACAGCTGGCATTGTAGAATTCTGTTTTCTGTTTCACTGTCATTCATTTTCTATAACTGCTTATTCCAATTAAGGGTCACAGCGGGGGCTGGTGGCCATCTCAGCAATCACCGGGTGACAGACAGGACACCCTGGACTGAGCGCCAGTCTATCGCAGTGCCACATACAGACAGACATTCACACCTACACCTACAGTCAATTAAAAGTTTTCAGTTCACCTGCACGTCTTTGGAAGTGAGAGGAAGCCAGAGCGGAAGCAATCCCACAACCTTCTGCTAACCATTAAGCCACCGTGCTGCCTCTATTTCACAGTGGGGTTTTTGTAATCGTTGTACTGTGAGGGAAGGTACCACTGCTGATTCTAAGTATGTCCTCCTACAAGACACTTCAACTGCACTGCCCCAGTCCATCCAGCTGGAAATGGGGAACCAGTCTTGGTTGGGGAATGATCCTGCAATGGACTGGTATCCTGGGGATAAGTGCCTAAGGAATGGGCCTCAAGTCCTGTATGACATGCAGTTTTCAGTGTGTGCACATACCGTGAGGAAAGATACTGAATATAGCCCAGTGTTTGGCTCGAGGATTGTTCTCAGAGAAGATGCTTCATCTGTATTGTCTCAGTCCATTCAGCTGTAAGTGGGTATTGACCATGGTTGGTGAAGTAACTTGTTTTGGACTGGCAGCCCACGCACGAGGAGTTGTACTCTCATTTGTTTCATGATATGGCATCCTGGGAGAAGCACCATCACAATGGACATCGGGGCCTATACATCGGGGATTTCTAGTTCTCCATTTCTTGTGCGGTTGAATAAATACAACCCCTGGCAAAAATTATGGAATCACCGGCCTCGGAGGATGTTCATTCAGTTGTTTAATTTTGTAGAAAAAAAAAGCAGATCACAGACATGACACAAAACTAAAGTCATTTCAAATGGCAACTTTCTGACTTTAAGAAACACTATAAGAAATCAGGAAAAAAATTGTGGCAGTCAGTAACGGTTACTTTTTTAGACCAAGCAGAGGAAAAAAATATGGAATCACTCAATTCTGAGGAAAAAATTATGGAATCATGAAAAACAAAAGAACGCTCCAACACATCACTAGTATTTTGTTGCACCACCTCTGGCTTTTATAACAGCTTGCAGTCTCTGAGGCATGGACTTAATGAGTGACAAACAGTACTCTTCATCATTCTGGCTCCAACTTTCTCTGATTGCTGTTGCCAGATCAGCTTTGCAGGTTGGAGCCTTGTCATGGACCATTTTCTCAACTTCCACCAAAGATTTCATTCTACGATTTTCAATTGACTAAGATCCAGACTATTGCAGGCCATGACATTGACCCTATATGTCTTTTTGCAAGGAATGTTTTCACAGTTTTTGCTCTATGGCAAGATGCATTATCATCTTGAAAAATGATTTCATCATCCCCAAACATCCTTTCAATTGATGGGATAAGAAAAGTGTCCAAAATATCAATGTAAACTTGTGCATTTATTGATGATGTAATGACAGCCATCTCCCCAGTGCCTTTACCTGGCATGCAGCCCCATATCATCAATGACTGTGGAAATTTACATGTTCTCTTCAGGCAGTCATCTTTATAAATCTCATTGGAACGGCACCAACAAAAGTGCATCATCACCTTGCCCAATGCAGATTCGAGATTCATCACTGATATGATTTTCATCCAGTCATCCACAGTCCACGATTGCTTTTCCTTAGCCCATTGTAACCATGTTTTTTCTGTTTAGGTGTTAATGATGGCTTTCCTTTAGCTTTTCTGTATGTAAATCCCATTTCCTTTAGGCGGTTTCTTCAGTTTGGTCACAGACGTGACTCCAGTTTCCTCCCATTCGTTCCTCATTTTTTTGTTGTGTGTGCATTTTTGATTTTTGAGACATATTGCTTTAAGTTTTCTGTCTTGACGCTTTGATGTCTTCCTTGGTCTACCAGTATGTTTGCCTTTAACAACCTTCCCATGTTGTTTGTATTTGGTCCAGAGTTTAGACACAGCTGACTGTGAACAACACTCTTTTGCAACATTGCGTGATAATTTACCCTCTTTTAAGAGTTTGATAATCCTCTCCTTTGTTTCAATTGACATCTCTCGTGTTGGAGCCATGATTCATGTCAGTCCACTTGGTGCAACAGCTCTCCAAGGTGTGTTCACTCCTTTTTGATGCAGACTAATGAGCAGATCTGATTTGATGCAGGTGTTAGTTTTGGGGATGAAAATTTACAGGGTGATTCCTTAATTTTTTCCTCAGAATTGAGTGATTCCATATTTTTTTTCCCTCTGCTTGGTCTAAAAAAGTAACCATTACTGACTGCCACAATTTTTTTCCTGATTTCTTATAGTGTTTCTTAAAGCCAAAGTTGCCATTTGAAATGACTTTAGTTTTGTGTCATGTCTGTGATCTGCTTTTTTTCTACAAAAAACAACTGAATGAACATCCTCCGAGGCCGGTGATTCCATAATTATTGCCAGGGTTGTAGATAAATATGATTCAAACCACCGCAGCACAGTGCCTTTAATACATTAAAGGCACTACATTACATTACATTACATTATTATTACATTATTGCATTATTACATTACATACAGGCATTACATTACAAACACTTCTCACACCTGGCCAGGTTTTGTGCTATTTAGTGCCATAGCAGGCCTAGGCACACATAGCCCTAGGCCAACCCAATCTCTCGCTAGTTTGTGATGGCATCATGAAAAGTGAATTAATCTATTAGTTTGTGCTCCGTCACAAAATAAGCCTCATTTTTGATTGTATCACAAATTGTGTCACATTTCGTGATGGGATCATGAAATGTGGGGTGACATGGGGGGGGGGGGGGGGCTGTTGCAGGGTTTAGGGTAGAGTTAGGGAAGGAGTAGGGTTATGGTTAGGGTTAGAAACAGGAAATAAAAAAACTGCATCACGAAAATGTGACTAATTTTGTGACGGGAGCATGAAAAAACATGGGAGACTGAACTGCCTCAGCAGACCTCAGCTAATTTCCCAACTTTGTCCTCAAACCGTCCCCATCTGGAGCTGTCCCTCTGATATGTTCATTCCTAATCTTGTCCATTCTTGTTACTCCCAAAGGGAATCTCAACATCTTCAGCTCTGCCTCCTGTCTTTTTGTTAGTGCCACTGTCTCTAAACCATACAACATAGCTGGTCTCACTACTGTTTTGTAAACTTTCCCCTTCACTCTTGCTGATATTCTTCGGTCACAAATCACTCCTGCCACCTTTTTCTTTATTCATCAGCTCTTCAAAATATTCCCTCCACCTTCTCAGCACACACTCCTCACTTGTCAGCACATTACCATGTGCATCTTTTACCACCTACCTGCTACATCCTTTCCAGCTCTGTCCCTTTGTCTGGCCAATCGGTACAAGTCCTTTTCTCCTTCCTTACTATTCAACTTCTTGTACAGCTCGCGATATGCCTTTTCCTTTGCTTTTGCCACTTCTCTTTTTGCCTTACACCACATCTCCTTGTACTCCTGTCTACTTTCTTCATCTCTCTGACTATCCCAAAACTTTTTCACCAACGTCTTTCTCCTTATGCTTTCCTGGACCTCTTCATTCCACCACCAAGTCTCCTTGTCTTCCTTCCACTGTCCAGATGTCATACCAGTACTGTCCTAGCTGTCTCCCCACCACATCTGTGGTACTTTTCCAGTTGTCCAAAATTGCTTCCCCTCCAACCAGTGCTTCTCTCACCTGCTCGCTAAATTTCACACAACAGTCTTCCTCCTTCAGCTTCCACTATCTGATCCTTTGTTGAGCTCTCACTCTCTTCTTCTTCTTTACCTCTAAAGTCATCCTACAAACAACCATCCTATGCTGTCTAATGACACTCTCTCCTGCCACCACCTTACAGTCTCTGATTTCCTTTAGCTTGCATCTCCTATAAAGAATGTAGTCCACCTGTGTGCACCTTCCTCCACTCTTCCTGTGCTCCTCCCTTTTCTTAAAGCCATTTCCATCCTTTTTGCAAAATCAACTACCATCTGTCCTTCCCCATTCCTATCCTTGATACCATATCTACCCATTACTTCCTCATCACCTCTGTTCCCTTCACCAACATGGCCATTGAAGTCTGCTCCTATGACCACTCTTTCATGCTTGGGCACACTCTCCACCACCTCATCTAACACACTCAAAAATCTTCTTTCTCCTTCATCTCACAACCTACCTGTGGGGCATATGCACTGATGATATTCATCATCACCCCTTCAATTTCTAACTTCACACTCATCACCCTGTCAGACACTCATTTAACCTCCACACACTTTTAACATACTCGTACTCTTCCTTTAAAATGACCCCAACACCATTTCTCTTCCTGTCCTCACCATGGTACAACAACTTGTACCCACCGCCGATGCTCCGGCTCTTACTTCCCTTCCACTTGGTCTCTTGCACACACAATATGTCTACCTTTCTCCTCTCCATCATATCAGCCAGCTCTCTCCCTTTACCAGTCATACTACACATTCAAAGTCCCTACTCTCATTTCCACCCTTCTAGTTTTCTTCTTCTCCTGCTGTTTGTGGAAACGTTCTCCTCCTCTTCTTCGTCGTCATCACCCAGCAGTAGCCAATTTCCACCGGCACCCTGTTGGGCAACAGCACCGGTGGCGGACATTGTTAATCCGGGCTGCGACCAATCCAGTATGGAAATTCGATTCTTAGTTTGCATAGTTGTTGTTTGTTGGGTTGTTTTGTTTTACTCCGGATGCCCTTCCTGACGCAACCATCCTCATTTATCCGGGCTTGGGACCGGCAGTCAGAATGTACTCGCTGCATACCCCATGTGGCTGAGTTGGACTGGGACAGTGTGTAAAATGGATATTTTGCGTGCCCATCATGTCCACATCACGAACTAAAATAAGTTGTAGCGACTGCATACAGATTGGCCACAAATAAAGCATTTTTTACGTCTGCTTTGCATTTGATTTGCGGCGGATGCAAATCAGATGCGCTGTGTTCACAGCTGGACGCCGTTCTTTGTTCTACCAGCTGCCACGCGCTCTGTGCTGGATGCTGCCTATATAAAAAATTATTTTGTAGCGGATTAATCATTTTATTCTGCAAATTGGCTGTTGAAAACGGCTCTAATCACCTTCTGAACCACAGAGGAAGCTGCAGCTGGGCCGCGCGCACATGGCTAACAAGCTGCAGAAAGCATTTGGATCCATCTAAAAAGGTAATTATTTGACTTGTTTACATTGTCAAGGTTTGATAAAACAGTTGCGTGTTTTTTCCTTCTTGTCTGCAGCTGTTACAGTATTTATTCCTGTTTATAACAGATTTACCTTCTTGTTATAATCGTTCAGACGAGCTGCGCTCTGATGTGATCCGCTGACGTCACCACTCGCCCTGTTCACTGCTTCTTTACTCCAATCAACTTGTCCAAGTCCAGCAAATGCTCCAGAGGCTGTATTGTTGGTGTGAATAGCGATGCCGACAGCCTGAGTGCGCTTCATTTATGACCGCAATGCAGATGGCGTGCACGTGATGCATTCATAATACACCCGTAATACTGCTGTGATAATCGCAATGCGTCTGATCTGTTTCCTCACTACATGTGTTATATAACCGTGATTGTTCATCATATATTCGCTATATATTATTAATATATCCGTAATTATACTGAGACATTTGTCACTTTTGGCCATTTTTGTTGTGGACTACAACGAACGCCCGTACTTTGTGTACTCAATTCATGCGCAATTAATCCTTAACCCTTAATGTGAAAACACCATTATTTCCCAGTAAAACCATTTCCTGGTATTCATATTTCAGAGTACTTTTGGGTACATTTGTTTGAGACAACCTATCAATCAATTGTGGACAATGAGATCCTTCAGACTTTTTTTTTGAGTAAATGCTTCGGCAGAGCATGAGCATGGCTAAAAACAGTCAGCTTCAGCTCCGCTCCCCCACACCCTACACCTTTTAAAGCATTTTTCTTTTCTTTTTTTGCCTACAATATGCCCAAATCATCATATTGAAATATGTTATATCAATATAATATAAGATGACTATGATTTCACACAAAGTGCAGCAACAGTGAAAATTAAACATTCTTAAACAAAACAGTAAGCTGAGGATACTGTGCCCTCCAAAAGTATTGGAACACTTGGTATTTCACACATATTATGTTAGAAAGATAAAAAAAAAAAAAATAAGATTAGAAAATCAAACCTTCACTGTGCCTTGTAATAGAATCATTACGATGACCACTCCAAGATGGCGGCCACATTTCTTGCGCCACAGAAACCAAAGCAGTGTCTACACCTCTTTATAATGTCTATGTTCACAGGGTTGTAGTTATATGTCAGGGCTAAAAAGGAGAATTGCACTTCGCACCTGTAGGGGGCACAACCAACAACTCTTTTCAGAATTGATTAATCTTTAATCTAATTTTCTCAATTAATTGATTTGTTATTTTGTACATAAAATACCATAACATGTTGAAAAATGTCAATCTGTGTCTCCCAAAACCCAGTATGAAGTTCTTAAATGTCTAGTTTTGATCACAACCCAAAAATATTCCATTTATTGTCTGAGAGGAGGAAAGAAATTAGTCATGAAATTCAAAAAGCTGAATCAGAGAGACAATAACACAAAATGATGAACTGATTATGAAAGCAGGTGGTGATCATTTTAATCACTTATCACTTGCATTGTGAGGGAGCGTTTTGGCCACGTGAGCTGTTTCTCTGTGCGTGATTCAACACGCAGGCGCCTGAGTGCTGAGGAGACCAAGGGGGCGCCCACGTTTCACCTGGCAGCGGCAGATAGATGCTTATTTTAGAGATGTGGGGGTGTCTGTCTGGGTGGTTGCCATCCAAGAACCCAAAGCGGTTCTGTGGTGCTCTCAGGCTTTGCTTCATTCATTTAATAGTCAGTTAATTATCTATTCATTGCAGCTCTAGGTGGGGACAGTGGCGAGAACATTTACTTCTAAAACAGAAGATCCCCTGTTCAAGTCCAGCTGTGCTCATTCTCAGTGTGATCTGGACTTGCACCAGGAAGGACATGTGGCATAAAATCAACATGCAGATCCACATCGGATCTGCTGTGTTTAACCCAAACAAAAAGGGAGGAGCCAAAACAATCTCCACATGGTGTTTGTTGCTTGACGGGCTGAGTGGGCAGAAAATTGGCAGCGGGACCAAAATGACTGACGAACGCAAAAGTTGACCACATAATACCTGCATCTTTGACCAGAAATGTGACCTGTATATTGCAGCCTTGACCCCGTCCTCTCTTTGTGTGTAAATACAGTCACAACATGCCGAGTGGAATTCATTTAGAGAAAATCCAGATAACTGTTCACCTGGAAATTCAGTTTCAGTTCCCCAATTATATACTGGCTTGATTTATGGGCCTTTTATTATAAGTAATGGACTAATACCGGCTTTGGAACGAAAGAGAGAGTGTGCTGAGCTACCAATGAAGCGATGCCTTCTCCAACTCGTTATAGATTAATCCAAAGTACTATTTGAGTAGTAGAGGAAACAATTGAACCAACCTGTTTTAATTAAATTCTCTATCTGCCTTTCTTTCTCTCTCAAACACACACACACACACACACACACACACACACCACACACACACACACACACACACACACACACCACACACACACACACACACACACACCACACACACACACACACACACACGGAGGTGCTAAGTCCTCCCTCCAGACTGACATGCCCTTAGTGCCGGGGCAAAGTGGAAGGGATTTCTGGGAGGTGGATTTGAAGAAAAAGAAAGAGGGTGAAGGCTTGAATAGAGCTGAAGAAAAGAGTCCAATTCAAGGTGAAATCAAGTTCTGGTCAAATTTTTTTTAAAGTGACAGCTTAATATTCAGTGTGCAGGACAAGTGACGGTGCTCTTTGAGCTTTTACCAAACCTGCTGAGTCCTCACTCCTTTTTTTTTTTTTTTATTTCATTATTTCCATTTCTTTTCTTTCTTCTTCCTCCACACAAAGTGCTCTTGCTTCTCGCTTTTCTTTGCCATTGATGCTTTTTTTCCTTCTGTCCCTTCATAATTTTCTTTCCTCCTTTACATTTCAAAGCCAATTTTTTTCTCCATCCTCACTATTTCATCTTTTTTTCTTGCTGTAGGACACTTCAAGGGCCCTATCTTGATAATCCACAGCACAAGTTTTTAAATGCATAATGCAAGTGCATTCAGGGCACATCCAGCTCCGCTTTGCTGTTGACACAGCACTCAATCTGAGTGCAATATAAGGTGCAGGGTGCAAAAATGTGGTGTTTGGTCTCTTAATTAATCATGTGTGTGTTTTGGTTTTAACATAAAATAAATCAACTTGTCATCTACTTTTCTAGCTAAGAATCATGTCCATTTGAACCTGGTCCATTGCTATTTAGATGTTAGACTCCAGTGAGAGATTTGTCAGTGACAAACCGGCTCTGTGTTCCAAGTCAGGCCTGGGAGCATGAGCAGGATGTAATCACGCAGACTGATAACAGGTCTATCTCCAAGTGTTAAAACATGGGTGTCCCCAACAAGGAGACAGACACCTGTGTGCTGGATCATGCTCAGAGAAGTGCACCACACAGCCAACATGTCACTGCTGACGCTTGCTCTCAATTCAAGTCAGGTCAAGTCAAGTCTGGGAGCATGTGCTTGTGCTACGCATCATCACATCCTCCACTCTACACAACCATTTCAGGTCCTGGATGGAAACCAACTAGGTCCATCCCCACATCTCAAAAATAACTATCTGCAGCCAGATGAAACGTAAGTGTCCCATTGGCCTACTTCACTCCTTCAGGTTCTCAACGCTGAGGTACTTGTGTGCTAAATCATACACAGAGAAGTGCAACACATAGCCAAAATGTCATAGCTGACAATCCCCTGCTCATTTCAGTCTCTCTGAAATGAGCAGTTGTTCATTTGATACAGTTGTTCCACCTGTACCTACAGATCTTATGAAAGATCAAAGTACGCAAGCAGATCATTTAAGTGTGCATCACATTATGACAGATTAAGGAAATGTATGAGCAACGTATACTAAATTTTGATATCCGTCCATGTCCATTTTTGTTCTGTGCAAGTCCTTTTCTCATTTGTTAAATGTGTTCCTTGTCAGCTGATATCCACTGGAATGTCCACTGGAAAGTTTTGTGCATGCTCAAAACTTTGAGCAGACATGAGACGGAGAGCTTTCCCAGTGGTTACACATTTATTTACGGTTTTGTCCTGTATTTGTTTGTTACTCCTAGGGTCTGGAACAATCTGCCCTGGCACATCCGCTCTGTGGGACTGATCAAGGTTTCTTTTTTTTTCCACCCTGTCTGCATATGTAGTGATGGTAAATGCCAAACTGGCAGAACCATTTATATACATATATAGGGAAAACTGGGGCACGGTGAATCACGGGGCACAGGGAATCATTAGCTATACCTGCAAAACTGCATATATATTTGCAGCAGCTATGCCATATTCTTTTGCATAAAGACATCCCCCTTATAAATTAGTGTTTTGTTTTTGGATACATTAAGGGTAAAACTAAGTGGCAAGTGAAGTCAGTTTTTTCCTATCAAAAGTAAATTTTGTGGATGTCAGTGTCTTTGTATTTATTTCTCAGGAAAGGTGGGCCAAAAAATTGTTCTCATGTGTGTCACATGCACCCGGGCCACAGTGAATCAGTCTAGAAAGGGGATGACAAATATTACTTGTTGAAGCTTATACATTATTTTTCCAGGAATTATTTCTATAATTTGTATATATAAACAACTGTTTTCATGTTTGAACAGAAATGATGACAGTTGTATTATAATAGTTTCTAAAGGACTTATATCACTATATACATTGTAAGACACTCACACGTTACATAGTTGGTTTGCTGGATTACAGTTTGTATATGCATCAGAATATATTTAATAATGTTTAAGAAATAATCATGTGTTTTTTTTCATTATATTCTAAGTTGATTCACTGTGCACCGTGAATTAGTGTCCGGGGCACAGTGAATCAAAAATTTTAAACTCGATTTTAAACACCTGTAAATTACACTTGGGGAGACAAAAATAACAGCCTTATAAACAATAACTTGCTGTATTAAATCCACAATAGAATGAACTAAACCTTTGCAAAATGTGTTTATGCTGCCACAAAACAACATTTCTGATCCACTGTGCCCCGGCTTCCCCTGCAATTCTATTCAATTTGTTCTTGCAAGACAAACAGCATGTAGTGTGTGAGTGAACGTGGAGTGCCTGTGTGATCGAGGTTTTTAAATCTACCCTAAAGACACACCTCTTCTCCCTGGCTTTTAATCAAGTTTAAGTGAGGCTTTTGGCAAGATTATTATTTATTTTTAATTAATTTAATTCAATTTTATTATAATTTATAGCACTGTTATGTATTATAGTATGTATATTTATTTATTGTAACTGCTGCATTTAATTGATTATCTTGATTTAAATGTGTACAGCACTTTGTTGTTTTAAATGTGCTCTAGACATAAAGTTTGAGTTGAGTTGAGTTGCTTCTACAATACCCATGCGTTCATACCCTGTGGTTGGACAACGCTCCAGACTGGGATTCTGATTGGCCACACTCATTTTATGACCACCAACAACCCACCCGGCACACAGCTGACCACAGGCACATGTTGTACTGTAGTTAATGTTTACAACAACTGCATCGGTTGTAAACTGGAAATGACACTTCCGCTGTGCGAGACTGGGACAAATGAGTTGTTCCTCTGTCCAAGCAACCTGCTCTTCCTTCCTCCATCCTTAAAATGCACACTTTCAGAAGATCCCTGAGGCATTATTTATCCACTTCCTCCACAGCAGCAGTAGCCTGAGCAACATCTATGACTAACAACGGGCTGAATTATACAAACCGACACATAAAACCTCTACATATACTGAAGACTCCAGAGAGTAGGAAGGTCATGACGTTTTTTCCTTACAGAGACACAAAACATCAAGACGGGAAACAGTGGAATACTTTTGGTAAAACTAAGGGTTAGTGATGGAGACAGCTGTGTGCGAGTACAGCTGTCTGACACGAGTGGGAAACGTCACAGCTAATATGCATCACATGCGGTGGGACAAACAGTGGAAGCGTTGTGTCCTACAAGCCAGCGAGTGAGACATGAGCTCACGTGCAGGAGAATTCCTCTCGCGCGGCATGTGTGGCACGCATGTCCGTGACGGACTCGCTGAGTTAGAACACTCTGCGCCTGACAGGCGAGCCATCCGGCCATAAACTGAGCACGCAAACAAACAACGTCACTTTGAGCTGGGTCCGTGTGTCCCCACTGCCATGTTCTACACAACACACGACACTGAACAAATATATGATCAGGTCATCTCACCAGAACATGCAACTCAGAGTTCTCAGCTCAGTGACACTGTTTTTTGGTTTGAAATGTTGTTAAAGGTATTTTTCCAGGAGTGCTTTTTCTTTTTTTTAGTCACAGTGACAGCAAATTGTCTTCTGTTAAATTAACATCAGCCACAGGCAAAGCACTCAGCTGTATGGAAAAGCGAATAATTACTTAATGTGTTTACACAGGGAGTGCACACACCCACACGCATGATGGGAACAGCAGCAATCAGGACAGAGCCACCAGCACAAAATACGTTTCTGCAAATCTCACGGCAACCACACGGGGCAGTTTGAAGGTGCACCCTTTCAACAAAGTGCCACAAACTCTCATGAAGTCCAAGAAAGCCACCCGTGCCTAACATGTTTGATCCAGATTTTAGGCAGTTAATTGTTTGTGATTCAACTGCATTTAATCCATACTGTCTATAAGCAGTTTAAATTTAACAGCTATGACCTTGAGTTTGACCTTTCAAAGTTATCCAAGGTCAAAGACTATGTGATCAAAATATAACACATACATCACTTTATATTAGCGTCTGATACTACCCATAGGTGTACAGTATCTTCAAGCAGTTCCTCAAAATACACATTCTGAGTATCCCAATATACAACTGTGTACACTTTGTGCCCTGATTCTGACCTTGGTCCATGACCTTGACTTTTATCAAATTTTCCCTCACAGTCAAACCATTTTTTTTTTCTTGAGTGGGCCTCTATCATTCTGCTAACTTTCTTCCTAATGGGATACAAGCTTCGAGTTATTTTGTTCACACATGGGCATCTTGAAAATATATTTCTCCAGGAGGTAGTACTTGTCTTGGTCTAATTTTGTACATTAATACATTGGTACTGTGCAGAATTTGTAACAATATCACCTCAATTGTCCGTCCTTGGACAAGATGATGGATTGTTGGAGAGTAGCTGGAGAACAACAACAACAAAACACAAATTCTCAGATGGTATCTCAGTGAACTGGTACTTACGACATGTTCGTACATACCGCCCGAATGTGGGCTGAATGTCACATTGACTGGCAGGGAAAATGGGGCAAAAAATCATGAGTAGTCTGCATTATAGTGCTGCTCAAGTGCCACGTGGCACTCTCGTGAATGTCAAGCATGGCTGGAAGATGCTGGACTCGCTTGGCCACTTCCAGAAGTTCTGTTCCTCTCCAATCATATAAAAGCAAAGGGCTGTCATCAACCCCTCACAAAGTTCTCACATTTCTCGCATGTTTTGCATCATGGAAACTATAATCAGAGGGCTTGTTGACGCCAGCGATGGCATGGAGTATTTGGTGAGCACCTTTGTTGCCCTGCGATGCCCTGTGAATCATGTGAAAGGGATAACAACGCCCAGCGAATGTCCTGTGAAATCTCTCGCAAAAGCCATGTTGGGCTACAAGCTGTGGCAGCCCAGTGAGACAGCACCCTAACCTACAATGTCTCAGTCCACAGAGCTGTAAATAGGGACCGGCCTCGGCTGGGATAATAAGCTGAGTCAGACTGGTGTCCCATCCAGGGGGAGTCCTAGACACTCACCAGCTTCACATTCTAGAATCATGAGATAAGCACTGGCACCAATGGGTCTTTGGGCATATACCAGACCTGCTACAGCACCCATGGGTACCACCTTGCAATGGTCTAGAGCCATAGTTCTGAAACTGTGGTACGTGTACGTATAGTCAGAGTTTTTTTTATAAAAAAAAAAAAAAAACACAAAACATAAACCACAAAACTTTTAAGCTGTTGTGTGTTGGGGGGTTTGGCTGGACATTTTGGTGTTTTCTTTTCTTTGCTCTCCAGGTGGTATGCAAACTGTTTTTTTTCTGTGGAGAAGGTGCTGGCGGAAGAGTCCTTCACCTTCATCAGAACTATTGGCTGCACCTGCGGAGGATGTTCACGTGCAAACTTAAAGACTTTCAGCTGAAGCAGACAATGAGATGGCGTTCTGCATTTAAGCCATGAGTGATTCGAGCAGAATTGCCGGGAACTCGACCTTGTGACGTTTGTTTGTGAGACGCTGAGGACCGCGCCAGGGTTTGACACATCGTGCCTGTGAAGGAGGACGGGTGAGGGACACATGCTGTCAGCACACATCTTAGGTGATGATTGTCTGAATAAGTGTTAATAGTAATTTGGTATTTTGTTACCGTATATTTGAACATTGATGAGAATTGTGCAGTTTGCTCCTCACTGTCGTGGCGTCGGACTGATGATCCTCCACCTGTTGTGAAAGCTCATTTACATAAGTTTAAATTCAGACCTGAATGTGTTGCTGATAGTGTGTGCCTCTGAAGGATATTTGTTGTAACTCTGTTGACTTACCTCACCTTTTCCATCCTTCACAGAGTCAGTTTGTCGTATCCACTTGGGGGGTGTTCGGCGGTGAATCTGAGTCCAGAAGCGCTGGGCTTTGATCCATTTGGGCGCTGGAGAGCGCGCCGTCCTTCACCTCGCCAGACAACTGAACATTTATGTTGTACACAAATTATTGCACAGGAGGGAAATAAATTTGTTTTGTTTTTTGGAACCGTTTTCTGGTTATTTAGCGCTGGGCCCTTGTCAGATGCTGGTTCAGTTCTCTGACCCGCGTCAGCACATAACATAAGCACTGAACTTATATTTAAACTAAGTTTTTAATCTTAAAAAAAAAAAGTATGTTTGTTTTTAAGTGACATGCACAACACATCTGTGAACCACTCAGGCTCCCATTCACATTGCCGATGAAATCTGAGTACAGACAGCGAACCGTGAACCTTAAAGCAGTGGTTTTAAAACTGCCCCCCCAGCAACTTAAACGAAGACGATCTGACACAGAATCTCTGCTGTAAGTGAAATGAAGCAATGTCATAAGGATTGGACTCAGCTCTATAAGTGAAGTGAATGAAGCAATGCTTATAAGAGTCAGACTCAGCTAACACACGCTTCAGATGGCGATCAGCTTTTGCTTTAACAGACAAATGTGACGGAGAGCAATTATAAACTGACAGAAATCTCCTACATGTGTGTGAACCTGTTACGTTAGATGTACAAGGGGTGTCACTCAACACTGTGTGCACACAGCAATTAATTCTTCTTCTTCTTTGTGTTTAATGGCCATTGGCAACTAACTGACCGGTGCATTACTGCCACCACTGGACTGGAGTGTGGAACAGGAAGTAAATTATGAATATACTAGATTCACATTCTGCTAAATAACCCCAGTCTCTTTCGGAAAAGAAATCAAGAATGAAACAAATTTTCCTGAACTTCTTTGCCTAACACTCTGTAGAATCTAATGTAAATTTATTTCCATCAAGCTGATGGACCGATACTGGACAAGACACAGTCCTGGATGTCACAGGTGGTCCCACAATGAATGCAAAAACGCTTCATGCCTCAATTTAGTTTAACTGATTGTAAATCACTGGTTTTTGCGTGATCAAAGGCATACACAGCACGCACTCGCACACATGCACACAGAGGCCACTTTCCTATTATAATATTGATGATGCATCTTGGCGGCTTGGAGTCATTTTTAAACAGTTTGAGAAATGGTTTTCATTTAGAATATGATATAAATGTGATATTTTGTCAATATAATCACACACCAGTAGGTGGCGCTCACAGACCACTGTTTGAGAACAGCTGGTCAGAGGAAACTCCAGAAAAACAATGGACCCGAAAAACAGTATCCCCGTGTATAACTTTCACGTCATTTTAGGTGACAGAAAAAAACGTATGACCCTAAACTCTAGTTCTTGAAAAGTTTTTAAGCACAAATTTAAACATCCACCTCTTTCTTGAATTTTCAATCTGATCCATAAAAAAAAGACCAGACTGGACAAAAAAGCTGAATTGGGGGGCATCTTCTAAAGAGTGTGATACTTAATACATTATAAATTTGGGTGCTTCACTTTTGGCAGAGGCATGCACTCTGAGTTCCCATCTGCTTTTCATTGCAACCAGAAATCCTGATCCTGTAAAAAAAAAAAAGTCCTCTCCCGAATAGCAGCATTAAGATAAATAGGTTTTCAATATATCAGCTTCCTTAAACTGCAGCAACACACACTGTTTGTTTTCAGTGACACCAAACCTAATTATTCAGTTTCAGAGTGCACCGAAATGCACGAAACTCCGGCAGAAAAACAAGTTCAGCCCAGCTAATGCTGAGCACCACACCACACACCACACACACACACACACACACACACACACACAACCACACACACACACACACACACACACACCACACACACACACACACACACCAGCCGAGCTTTTGCTTTATTATTTGAAACCTTTGACATTTTCCACAAAACTTTCTTCCTTTTATGCTCATCACATGTGGGTATGCACCAATTTATAATTCATACACCATAACCCTTATCCACACAGCCAAATACACAGCAACAGGATGTTGTGTGTGTGTGTGTGTGTGGTGTGTGTGTACCTGGAGCTGTATAATTTGGCTGTGTGGATAAGGGTTTATGGTGTATGAATTGAACTTTACTATCGCTTTCTTCAAAACATAAAAATATGAAAAATACAGTATCTACTCTCATAAACGCTCCCTCTCTAATAAAGCACCCCCACCCCCCACCCCTTTCATTTTTTTTTGGCACATTACATGTTGTGAAATTGTGAATTCCTGAATGAACACAGTAAGTGGTTAGTGCGCTTGGTTTCAGTGCAGAAGGTTCCCGGTTCAAATCCCACCCCTGCCACATTTCTCCATGTAATGTGGAGTTGCGTCAGGAAGGGCATCCGGCATAAAACCAAATCAACATACAGATCCACCTTGGACCTGCAGTGGTGACACCGAGTGAAAACAAGGGAGCAGCTGAAGGGACTTACCCTGAGAGAACATAGTAAAATGAAAATGAAGTAGTGCTACCTCATTAGCATGAAATCTCATCAAGTCTGTTCTGGTTTCCAGGTTGTTTATGCAGCCACAGAGCCTTGTGTTTCGGACCCTTCCCTGTCATGCAAACACCTGCTATCCCCCCTCCAGGCAGCTGTTTTGCTGTTTTGGCCAGGGTTGTGTTGTGTGGGCCGCCAGAAAAGGAGGTACTGCTGGCCCACCACCAGAGGGCGCCCTGCCTGAAGTGCGGGCTTCAGGCACGAGAGGGCGCTGCCGCCTTACAGGAACAGCCGAGGTGACAGCTGTCACTCATCAACTATGACAGCTGTCACCGATCATCTGCACTTCACCCCGGATAAAGCAGGATGACACCTCCACCACGTCGCCGAGATATCGTACTTCTTTGGAGGTAACTTTCTCTGCCTGCGTATTCTACTAAGTGATAGTCAAGAGCTACATTGTTGCAGCTGTCTCCCCAGAGGACCGGTGTGGGCCGCGACTGTTTCGTTCTACTTCCCACCAGATAAGTGGTTACTCAGACGCTGCACGAGTGTGTGTTAGAGGTGGAGGTGGAATTCCCACCGTAGTTGTTACGGGGTGTACACACACCCACACTTGACTGTCTTTGTTCTTCGCCAGCAGTACCAGATCCGACACGCGGAGATGGTGGCCACCTGGGGGACTCGGGACCTGGCGGCTCCAGTATCCTTCGGGTTCGGTGGCGGTCGAAATCGTGTGGTTCCGGTTCTTCTCCAGACGGACGTCTCCTATCGTCGAGCCTGCCCACACGACACCTTTATCCATTGACTTGTATTTATTCTATAATCTGCTGTGTGTGGTTGTGTCATTCACAACAGTAAAGTGTTCAAATTTAACTCCTTCTATTGTCCGTTCATTTACGCCCCCTGTTGTGGGTCCGTGTCACTACACTTTCCCAACAGGTTGCAAGTGTATCCTTGTTCCTACACCACTCCCAGGCACGTTTCCTATCGACTAGTGCTTCCCCATCGCTTCCACTTCTTTCACAACTTTTAGCTTGAATGCTGCCAAGTGAAAACGTTTGCATGGAACAGCTACTGCATGCAGAAAAACACAATTTGTTTCGAGTCTGCGCTATTTCTCTTGCATGCAGTCTGCATCTCCGTATGTACTGTAAGGCTGTACTGTGTACAGCATGCATGTATGCACATGTATGCAAATGATCATGAATAAACTCCCCCCTTCATGAAAATTTCACGCCCCTGGGGCGATTAAAGTAAATACGATATCTAAATTGTTCCTGTTGTCCTTGTGCATTCTTCAGTGCAATAGTTTTGCTCAGTCACCTCCTTCCTCTTGTGTTCTCATTATAGAAATCAGCACGCAGGTGGCTGAGCTAGAATACGAAGCAACATGAGGTGTGCGAGTAAAAGAACCTGAACACAATGAAGGTAATCAGCACAGACAGAGATGTTTGTTCTTCCACATAAACATTGAAGTGCATCCTCTCAGTTGTCGATGGTGACTTTTACTTTGAAATGGAACATCTATATTTGTGGATTGTCACTCCCCCGCCCCCTACCACCCCAGCCAACTCTTAAATCTCAACTCTGTTAAGATTCACCATCAATTACAATTATGGCTGTCAAAATAACACGTTCATTTAGACTGATTCATTATAGAATCTATAACATGTCAAGAAACGTAATCGTGATGAATCACACTTCCTGATGCCCTTTGACCTGTTAATTATTCGCTCCACGGCAGTTTTGTAAACATCAGCACCAGGACAGAATTTTTAATTTTTTTTTTTTTTAATAATGATTTCAGCACATCCACAGCTCTTGAAGTTGTTCTCAGACTGAAAAATAAACAGCTCCGTTCATGTTTTCTGTAGCTCTGCTCCACACACAAGTCAAACACCCTTTAATTACATTTATTAGAGGTATAACTTCCTTTAATAACTGTTGCAAAAATATATGAAATGTAGGACATTTGGCAGCCTGAATCATTCGTTGAAGCCTAAAAGCTGTACACCGTTTCAACAAAACTGACATAATTTAGTTTCTACCAAAATCCAACCATGATAACGTGGCTTTATTTGTGCAATGTGTTTCAAAATGACAGCTCATTGGGTAGCCAATATTTTATTTTCCTTTTAGTGCCCTCATGCAGATGAATGACAGGAGGAAGTGTGTGTGTGTGTGTGTGTGCATGCGTGAGGTTTGGAGATGACCTGTGACCTCACCCACTTTCTTAATGTATATGTTCCCGGGGTGTGGACGGTAACATCCGCAAGATGTCTTGTAAATCACGTCAGAGGTGTTATCTGGCTTCAAAAACAACACTTTTAGCTTCAGAAGTGTTTATTTCTTACTAACTTTTACATAAGATATGAAAAACATATTTGATTTATACAGAAATAAGCGTTTTCCATCAACTTGGTTTATTTTGTTCGAGCAGCCGGCTGATGTCAACGCTGACGTTCTTTACTGTGATTGGCAGTCGCCGTGTCCTTCCCAACATCCCTGGCAGATCTATGGTCTATGGTGGCTTGCCTATTGCATTCCAAAAATGTATAGCTTTTGTAATCTACAAAAAAAAAAAAAAAAAACTAACAAAAAACACTGAAATTATATAATGAATCTTACTATCCTGAAAATACAGTAGTTACTCTCGAGGTGGAGATGGAGAAGGACTGGTTGTCTGCTTGGGTGGTTGTGCTTAAGGACCCAAGACGGTCCCATAGTGTGGTGGATGCGGTGATGTGTGGCACCAGCGTGTGCTCCACGACCGGACCTGATCCAGTGGACCAATCTGAACTGAAGCTTCATTGGCTACGTTTAAGATAAAATGGGTTTTGAAAAATCCATTTTTTTTTTTTTTTTAACTTTGGACTGTTGATTGAATAAAATAAGTACAACAAAGATGTCTCTGATTGTGTGGCCCCCCTGACCTCTTTTGTGTCCCTGTGTTATAGACTAAGCTGTCTTCATCTCCTGCAACATACACACTATTAGCACTATTTTTTATGTGGAGCCCAGAAAGAGGAAACACCAAAGAGAAATGTTGAAATAATAATCTGCAGTTCTCTTTGTTTCAATCCCTTTTGGGCTCTATCTCGCTCTGCTATAATAAATCTTATTAAAGCTCAGCGAGAGGGCCAGCGATCAGCATGCTGCACACTGACGCAAACACCAAAGTGTGAGCTGATGAAATTCTGTGTGCAGCATCTTGTTGTTTTTTTTTTTTTTTTGGGGGGGGGGGGGGGGGGGGGTAATCCAGCAGGGTGTAAGGGTGATTCTTTAACTACGGGCACTATTGGCCTTGATGTCACTGTTTATCTCCATAGAAACTACCCAAACAATCTTTCATACAAACTGTTTTAAAGGGACATTACAGTGTTGTGGTGGAAATTACGGCAATACTGTGGACAACTACATTTTGTTTAAAAAAATCACAACAGTTGTATGACATTGAATACCCCAATTATGTTTTGATTATTTTACTGATATTTTATTCAGAGATATTTTAAAACATTAGAAAAAACGTTTCTTTACCATTCATTTTTATCATTGAAGATCATAAATCTGGGTGTGGGACAAGCACAAAACTGCAATATTTGCATATAATGATGCTGAAAAATGGTGAAAAAGTCATCATAGAATACTAGAACAAATTTCTTAACACACTTTCATTGTAAAGATAACTATAAAAGTGTGAAATTTCCCCTTTTTTCTGTTTTTCATACAATATGATCAAAGGACATAATAAGTGCCCGTAGTCTAAGAATCACCTGTAAATGTTGTTACTGACACGCTACTGGGCCATATGTCAGTGTGGTGTAAATATACCCCGTAACAACAGCAATCTACTCTGGATGACATCAAGTTCTCAAGGTCCAAAAGTCAAATCAAAGAGGATGACATCAACACATGCACGCAAGAGCCGCTTGGTGTCCGTGTGAGGTGTGATCGCCTGGACGCTGCAGGTGGAAGAACCATGGGAGCAGCGAATTATGAATGCAGTCTTTACCAGCAAGACTTCATGAACCGATCAGTATCACCTCAAAGTTAACTCTGGTTTATACTTTGATGCTGGAACAGAAAGGATTAGAGCTGTGCCACGCAGAGGTTCTTACCGTAGCTTACGAGACCTCCAAACTATGCACCAGACAATGGCCATGTCTCAATGTCAATTTGTGGAACAAACAGGTGTGAATCAGGTGTCCCCTATTTAAGGATGAAGCCAGCACCTGTTGAACATGCTTTTCTCTTTGAAAGCCTGAGGAAAATGGGACGTTCAAGACATTGTTCAGAAGAACAGTGTAGTTTGATTAAAAAGGTGATTGGAGAGGGGGAAACTTATACACAGGTGCAAAAAATTATAGGCTGTTCATCTACAATGATCTCCAATGCTTTAAAATGGACAAAAAAAAAAAAAAAAAAAACAGAGACGCGTGGAAGAAAACAGAAAACAACCATCAAAATGGATAGAAGAATAACCAGAATGGCAAAGGCTCACCCATTGATCAGCTCCAGGATGATCAAAGACAGTCTGGAGTTACCTGTAAGTGCTGTGAGAGTTAGAAGATGCCTGTGTGAAGCTAATTTATTTGCAAGAATCCCCCGCAAAGTCCCTCTGTTAAATAAAAGACATGTGCAGAAGAGGTTACAATTTGCCAAAGAACACATCAACTGGCCTAAAGAGAAATGGAGGAATATTTTGTGGACTGATGAGAGTAAAATTGTTCTTTTTGGGTCCAAGGGCCGCAGACAGTTTGTGAGACGACCCCCAAACTCTGAATTCAAGCCACAGTTCACAGTTAAGACAGTGAAGCATGGTGGTGCAAGCATCATGATATGGGCATGTTTCTCCGACTATGGTGTTGGGCCTATGGATCAGTTTGGATATGTCAAAATACTTGAAGAGGTCATGTTGCCTTATGCTGAAGAGGACATGCCCTTGAAATGGGTGTTTCAACAAGACAATGACCCCAAGCACACTAGTAAACCAACAAAATCTTGGTTCCAAACCAACAAAATTAATGTTTTGGAGTGGCCTCCCCAATCCCCGGACCTAAATCCAATTGAGAACTTGTGGGGTGACATCAAAAAAGCTGTTTCTGAAGTAAACCAAGAAATGTGAATGAATTGTGGAATGTTGTTAAAGAATCTTGGAGTGGAATAACAGCTGAAAGGTGCCACAAGTTGGTTGACTCCATGCCTTGCAGATGTGAAGAAATCATGAAAAACTGTGGTTATAAAACTAAATACTAGTTTAGTGATTCACAGGATTGCTAAAAAAAAAAGCAGTTTGAACATATTAGTTTTCAGTTTGTTGAAATCATGAAAAACTGTGGTTATACAACTAAATACTAGTTTAGTGATTCACAGGATTGCTAAAAAAAAGCAGTTTGAACATATTAGTTTTGAGTTTGTAGTGTCAACAGCAGATAGCAGGGGTGGTGGCCAAGTGGTTAATGTGCTTGGTTTCAGTTCAGAAGGCTCCGGGTTCAAATCCCACCCCTGCCACATTTCTCCATGTAATGTGGAGTTGCATCAGGAAGGGCATCCGGTGTAAAACCTGTGCCAATTCAACATGCAGATCCACCTTGGATTTGCTGTGGCGACCCCGAGTGCAAACAAGGGAGCAGCCGAAGGGACTTACAGTGTCAACAGCAGATGCTACTATTATTGTGAACACCCCCTTTTCTACTTTTTTTTACTAATAGCCCAATTTCATAACCTTAAGAGTGTGCATATCATGAATGCTTGGTCTTGTTGGATTTGTGAGAATCTACTGAATCTACTGGTACCTTGTTTCCCATGTAACAATAAGAAATATACTCAAAACCTGGATTAATCTTTTAGTCACATAGCACTACTATTATTCTGAACACTACTGTGTATATATATATATATATATATATATATATATATATATATATATATATATATATATATATATATAAACTAAAGCACTGCACTCACAGAGTGCAAACTTCCACCAGCAGTAGTTTCCAATTCCACAAATTTTTACCTCTGGAAAAAAAATTTCAAGGATAAATTCCAGTTCGAAGTGGCTTTTTATAAGGTAAAATATAATACACAATATAGATCAAAAAGGTTTTTCAATGTTAAAAATCAAATAGCCACTGCAATACGGATCAGATGCAGTTTGCACCTCATTGTCACAAATGAAAGTGATTGAGGCACTTTTGATTGAGATATAATACAAAATGTACACCAAATGGGCTTTTCAATATTAAATTCAAATGTCCACAAAATCCATAATCCAAATCAGATCTGGATCAAACTTTGTCAGGTGATAGTGAGTGCCAGTCTGCACCTCACTGTCAAATATGAGCGTGATTGGGGCACATTTGATTAAGATATCGCTTAAAATATACATTAAATAGGGTTTTCAATGTTACATTTAAATGGCCATAAAATCTGTAATCTGGATCAGATCCGGATCAAACTTTGTCAGTTGATAAAGGATACCATCCTACAAAATGCTGTCAAATATAAAAGAAATATGATCTTTTTTTGACAGTTATGAATTTTTGAAAATTCGTTCAATGTCAAATAAAGGGATTTTTCCAATTTTCCAAGATCTTTCCTGATTGAATCTACAGAAAAATTTCAAAAAGATATATGAAAAAATGCAGGTACCAGGCTGTTCACAAGCAGACAAACAAACAAGGGCGATGACATAACCTCATCCAACTTCGTTGGCAGAGGTAATAATTGTTTCCTAAAACATTTTTATTATTATTCAATTGTGAATATTAGCAATTTCCCACAGGAGGCATAAAACAATTAATTAATTGCCGTAATATGCCATCATCCAATCACACAAACCAAAACATCAAGTAAAAAGCATTCACAAACGTATGCTTCTTCAGGATTCTCACCCTTTATGCAGATCCATATCGGAGCCGATGTGATCCTGATCAAAAAACGGAGAAGCCAAAAGAAGACGAGTAAATAAAACGAGCCAGAGCTGATCCATATCCTTCAATTGGTAAGAGCTACAAAATGCAATGTTATACAAACATTAGGGAGCAGTAACAGGGTGACCAAATGCCCTATTTTCCCAGGATGTGTCCTGTTTTCACATCCTGGGTTTTTTTTTTTTTTTTTTTTTAGAAAGTGATGACAATGTCCTGCTTTTCACTGTTTTTCATCTTTGAGCATCATTTGAGTATCTCATTGCCGACCGAGTGTCCTGGTTCCCGGTAATCAAAATATGATCACCCTTGGCAGTAAATATTGATGTCAAAATTTTTAGCATGACAGTGAAACATTAAATGTACATAAATTAAACGTGTTTAAAAATCGTTACATTATGACGGCCATCACAGCAGGCGCAGGCACGAACATCTGGGTGATTCTTAGACTACGGGCACTTATTATGTCCTTTGATCATATTGTATGAAAAACAGAAAAAAAGGGGAAATTTCACACTTTTATAGTTATCTTTACAATGAAAGTGTTAAGAAATTTGTTCTAGTAGTCTATGATGACTTTTTCACCTTTTTTCAGCATCATTATATGCAAATATTGCCGTTTTGTGCTTGTCCCACACCCAGACTTTTGATCTTCAATGATAAAAATGAATGGTAAAAAAACGTTTTTTTCTAATGTTTTAAATATCTCTGAATAAAATATCAGTAAAATAATCAAAACATAATTGGGGTATTCAATGTCATACAACTGTTGTGATTTTTTTAAACAAAATGTAGTTGTCCCACAGTATTGCCGTAATTTCCACCACAACACTGTAATGTCCCTTTAAACAGTTTGTATGAAAGATTGTTTGGGTAGTTTCTATGGAGATAAACAGTGACATCAGAGCACATGTATATAGCGCCAAATCACAACAAACAGTTGCCCCAAGGCGCTTTATATTGTAAGGCAATGGTGTGGTGGAAATTACATTTACAAGGCCAATAGTGCCCATAGTTAAAGAATCACCCATCTATTAAAAAAAATACTCACAAAATCCACCGAAGATCTTGTTTATTTTTTAAAAGAAATATGCATTTTCTTTGTGATAAAGTGCCAAATATTCCAGCCTATGGCTTATTTGTCAGTGTATTTTCTAATTACCGCCACCTGCGGTGTTGGAGAATATGGCAACGGATAATATTATCCGTTGCCTTTACGAAGGTTCAAGCTTGGCTGACATAAAAACATATGAATCAAATCCATATATTTTTTGCATAAAATAAAAAGGTCCGTTACTTTTCTAACAGACCTCGTATGTTTGGTCACATGTGACAATCCTAAAAACCAAGGTATTGGGGTCGAGGCACGCTACATTTTCGGAAAAGGTTTTGACCGGGGAGATGGTACAAATCAAACCAATGTCCCCTGAAATTACAAAAACATAATGTGTGCGTCGGGGTCAACTTGAAGCTGAGAGGTTCACCGTGGACACACGGCAAATGCATACAGGAACAAACAACACACAGCAGCGCAGAGCGCACATACACAAAGTCGAGACAAACTGTGAAACTGGATTGTAGCTGTTCTGTGTACGTGCAGTCAGTACACACACACACACACACACACCTCACACACACACACCCTGTGGACCAACTGCAATCTGCCCAAGTGGGAAAAAAACCCAAGAAGAAGCAAAGGCTAAAATGTTCAGGAGAATGAGTGCATGTCTGTGTGACAGGACACGAGGACACGCCAAGTGTTGCTTGTGCAGGAAGACAAACACGGCGTGTCTGTGGATGGTGTGGCGACTGTCAGCACAGAGTGAAATGCTCCATTAACTTCCACTTCTTAATAAGGAAAACACTGCCTGCGATGCACGACTCTGCTAATAGCAGGATATCACAGCGCAATATTGTTCAGCAATGTGACGACTCGGCCAGCTACTTATTTCCCACTAATTAACAGCATGACAATGAAATTCCTCGCACTGGCTACATGTTCCACTTTGCTTATTTTCTGACATTGCCACGCAACAATTAAATTAGCACCTGGCCATCACAGCTGTAAGTAAATCGAGAAGTGAATCCTGTGTTAAAATGACTCGCTGCTGCTGTGTTAATGAGAAGGAGTGAAGCACACATCCTTTCATCGGCGCCGAATGGACCGAATCACACATCGACATGGCAAAAACAGCGCTCATTTACAGCAGTCTCGGCCCATCCCACATGCTAATTAGTGCCAATACAGGACAAAGAGTCGGGAAGGGACGAGCGTTCAACCGTTGCTCTGCACGGGCCTGCTGAGTGATAACGGCTACGATAAGCAGCTGGAAACTATTAATTAGCTCTCATAGATTCATACTGACGATGGGGTTTTGTTTATCCGACGAATGTCATTTGTTCTGTTTTAGACAGCTGGCATTGTAGAATTCTGTTTTCTGTTTCACTGTCATTCATTTTCTATAACTGCTTATTCCAATTAAGGGTCACAGCGGGGGCTGGTGGCCATCTCAGCAATCACCGGGTGACAGACAGGACACCCTGGACTGAGCGCCAGTCTATCGCAGTGCCACATACAGACAGACATTCACACCTACACCTACAGTCAATTAAAAGTTTTCAGTTCACCTGCACGTCTTTGGAAGTGAGAGGAAGCCAGAGCGGGAAGCAATCCCACAACCTTCTGCTAACCATTAAGCCACCGTGCTGCCTCTATTTCACAGTGGGGTTTTTGTAATCGTTGTACTGTGAGGGAAGGTACCACTGCTGATTCTAAGTATGTCCTCCTACAAGACACTTCAACTGCACTGCCCCAGTCCATCCAGCTGGAAATGGGGAACCAGTCTTGGTTGGGGAATGATCCTGCAATGGACTGGTATCCTGGGGATAAGTGCCTAAGGAATGGGCCTCAAGTCCTGTATGACATGCAGTTTTCAGTGTGTGCACATACCGTGAGGAAAGATACTGAATATAGCCCAGTGTTTGGCTCGAGGATTGTTCTCAGAGAAGATGCTTCATCTGTATTGTCTCAGTCCATTCAGCTGTAAGTGGGTATTGACCATGGTTGGTGAAGTAACTTGTTTTGGACTGGCAGCCCACGCACGAGGAGTTGTACTCTCATTTGTTTCATGATATGGCATCCTGGGAGAAGCACCATCACAATGGACATCGGGGCCTATACATCGGGGATTTCTAGTTCTCCATTTCTTGTGCGGTTGAATAAATACAACCCCTGGCAAAAATTATGGAATCACCGGCCTCGGAGGATGTTCATTCAGTTGTTTAATTTTGTAGAAAAAAAAAGCAGATCACAGACATGACACAAAACTAAAGTCATTTCAAATGGCAACTTTCTGACTTTAAGAAACACTATAAGAAATCAGGAAAAAAAATTGTGGCAGTCAGTAACGGTTACTTTTTTAGACCAAGCAGAGGAAAAAAATATGGAATCACTCAATTCTGAGGAAAAAATTATGGAATCATGAAAAACAAAAGAACGCTCCAACACATCACTAGTATTTTGTTGCACCACCTCTGGCTTTTATAACAGCTTGCAGTCTCTGAGGCATGGACTTAATGAGTGACAAACAGTACTCTTCATCATTCTGGCTCCAACTTTCTCTGATTGCTGTTGCCAGATCAGCTTTGCAGGTTGGAGCCTTGTCATGGACCATTTTCTTCAACTTCCACCAAAGATTTTCAATTGGACTAAGATCCAGACTATTTGCAGGCCATGACATTGACCCTATATGTCTTTTTGCAAGGAATGTTTTCACAGTTTTTGCTCTATGGCAAGATGCATTATCATCTTGAAAAATGATTTCATCATCCCCAAACATCCTTTCAATTGATGGGATAAGAAAAGTGTCCAAAATATCAATGTAAACTTGTGCATTTATTGATGATGTAATGACAGCCATCTCCCCAGTGCCTTTACCTGGCATGCAGCCCCATATCATCAATGACTGTGGAAATTTACATGTTCTCTTCAGGCAGTCATCTTTATAAATCTCATTGGAACGGCACCAAACAAAAGTGCATCATCACCTTGCCCAATGCAGATTCGAGATTCATCACTGAATATGATTTTCATCCAGTCATCCACAGTCCACGATTGCTTTTCCTTAGCCCATTGTAACCATGTTTTTTCTGTTTAGGTGTTAATGATGGCTTTCCTTTAGCTTTTCTGTATGTAAATCCCATTTCCTTTAGGCGGTTTCTTACAGTTCGGTCACAGACGTTGACTCCAGTTTCCTCCCATTCGTTCCTCATTTGTTTTGTTGTGCATTTTTGATTTTTGAGACATATTGCTTTAAGTTTTCTGTCTTGATGCTTTGATGTCTTCCTTGGTCTACCAGTATGTTTGCCTTTAACAACCTTCCCATGTTGTTTGTATTTGGTCCAGAGTTTAGACACAGCTGACTGTGAACAACCAACATCTTTTGCAACATTGCGTGATAATTTACCCTCTTTTAAGAGTTTGATAATCCTCTCCTTTGTTTCAATTGACATCTCTCGTGTTGGAGCCATGATTCATGTCAGTCCACTTGGTGCAACAGCTCTCCAAGGTGTGTTCACTCCTTTTTGATGCAGACTAATGAGCAGATCTGATTTGATGCAGGTGTTAGTTTTGGGGATGAAAATTTACAGGGTGATTCCTTAATTTTTTCCTCAGAATTGAGTGATTCCATATTTTTTTTCCCTCTGCTTGGTCTAAAAAAGTAACCATTACTGACTGCCACAATTTTTTTCCTGATTTCTTATAGTGTTTCTTAAAGCCAGAAAGTTGCCATTTGAAATGACTTTAGTTTTGTGTCATGTCTGTGATCTGCTTTTTTTCTACAAAATTAAACAACTGAATGAACATCCTCCGAGGCCGGTGATTCCATAATTATTGCCAGGGGTTGTAGATAAATATGATTCAAACCACCGCAGCACAGTGCCTTTAATACATTAAAGGCACTACATTACATTACATTACATTATTATTACATTATTGCATTATTACATTACATACAGGCATTACATTACAACACTTCTCACACCTGGCCAGGTTTTGTGCTATTTAGTGCCATAGCAGGCCTAGGCACACATAGCCCTAGGCCAACCCAATCTCTCGCTAGTTTGTGATGGCATCATGAAAAGTGAATTAATCTATTAGTTTGTGCTCCGTCACAAAATAAGCCTCATTTTTGTGATTGTATCACAAATTGTGTCACATTTTCGTGATGGGATCATGAAATGTGGGGTGACATGGGGGGGGGGGGGGGGCTGTCTGCAGGGTTTATGGGTAGAGTTAGGGGAAGGAGTAGGGTTATGGTTAGGGTTAGAAACAGGAAAATAAAAAAACTGCATCACGAAAATGTGACTAATTTTGTGACGGGAGCATGAAAAAACAGTGGGAGACTGAACTGCCTCAGCAGACCTCAGCTAATTTCCCAAAGCTGCCTGGCATTGATCAGCACAATCAGGAACGGTCAGTTAAATTAGTGATGGTTTTGAACATGGTCAAAATTTTCTGGAGCATGTAGAGTTCCCCGCGAGGCATGCCAAGGTGTGCAAACATTACCAATTTGCATGTCTCCTCCCACAATTCTGCACACTCAAGTGAACAAATCCCAAATTGCATATTCATGAAGGCAAATGTGCTAAATGTACCACACGGCTATTTTGCATATCTGACAGGCCCAAGCCTCAGAGTCAATCTACACGCAGTTTTTAATTTTATTTATTCATTTATTTATTAGAAGTGCTATGATGGTTGCGCATTTGTAACAGATGCAAACCTTGTGGACATCAGGCCCTTCGTGTATCCTGTGTTCAGCATAAACCGCTAACTATTAGCATGAACTGCTTTCCCCAAACAGTAGCATCAACCACTACTGATGGCTAACATTTCTTAAATATTAACTAACATGCCGTTGTTATGCAACAATGTCTGCTTGAAACAGCTACATGCTGCATATCCAGAATGCCCTAAATGTTCTGAACAACATTAATCGAAAAACAACAAATTGACTCCTAAAATGTGGGCAGACAATTTTTTGTTGGTTGACTAATTTACTTCAGCGCGACAGAGAGGACAAATGCAGTCAGACCTTGCTCTCAATCCACATCAACGAGCAGCTAATTTTAACAACGTTACAAGCTTCAAGAATAAGTCAGACTGTTCCACAGTCTGGTGACACATCAAAGCAAAGCCGCACGGCTAAATGTGTCAAGGAAAAGAAAGAGAGAAAGAGAGAAAGAAAGAAAGAAAGAAAACAGGACTGCACTTTCCACACCATTCTCTTCATCACGGTTAGTATTTTATGGTTTTTCTTTTCTTTACTCTTTGGTCCGTTGCTCCTAACTATCTTGCAGATCGATACGGGGTCAGCTGAGATGAGATGAATGGGAATGCTGTCAGACGTGGATGGGTAGAAGTGGGGCTTGACAGGTCTTGGCTAATTTGCCTCCATTTTCACCTTCATTTATGGCAAACAGAAAAAGAACCTCGCTGCCAGTAAGCCCCTCGTGTGTTAGCCGGGCGCTAGCGTAGATCCGCCAAGTCGAAATGCGCACACAAAACAAGAGAGGCTTCCCTTGACAAGGCGAGGATACAGAGTTCAGCTGTGCAGTTTGAAAGCTCTGTGTACTTAAAAGGGCAACAAACTTTCCCCTGATAAAGTCAAGGCTGCGTCCCCCCCCCCCCCCGCCCCCCCAAACAGCCCACCCCCCAGCCGCCACAACAACGGGCTAACAAGCTGCTTTCTCTTAAAAGGCAGACATGACAACTCTTGTGTAAAATCCTAATCCTGGAGAGGCAACCTCACAGTGTACCTTTGATATCTTGATGCAAGACATTCTCAGCCTGTATCCCGTACCCCGGAGAAAAGAGGAGGTAGAGATTTTTGCCTCTGTTGTGTGAAATCTGTGATGTGAAAAGATTTAATTAGATAGGCCTGAGGAGTCATAATTAATTCTGCCTCTGTCTGAGTCAGGTTTACTGTCAAGAACACAGGGAAAGACTTCCGGCGGAATAAATTACACCGGGTGTGTCCTGTGTGTGCCTGTTCGGACCCCCTATGTGACAGGGTAATGGTGCGAGGTTCTGAGTTACTGTACGCTCCCAGAGCTGACAGAGTTTTGTTCATTGTTGGGGAAGAGCCCCCAATGTGTCAGGGAGCACGGCAGCATCCCACCATCTGAGATCAAATCGCATTCAAGTCCAGATGTTTATTTGTCTGTCAGCGAGGCGCGATCTCTGGGGTACGCTGTCACTGACAAAGAGAAGATCGAAGGAATCATGGGCGAGTGTGAACCTGGCAGGCAGGACGCGCTGAAGACAGCTGCAGTCACAGGAGACCCACAGTCCCGTCCAAGGCCTCTGCTTCTCCGTTACACATCGTTTCTTTGATGTCTTACCTATTTTGGAGCTTGTGTCACCAGCGTTTAGTCAGTTGGGGTTGTAATCGGATGACCACACACGAAGACCTCCAGGGACCTACAGTCACCTTGTTTTGTTCTCAGCCTGGAAACTTTACGACAGATTAAGGCCTGCTGGCGCAATGACACAATTTCTGAGTTTTTAATTAGATGCACTTCAACTCCAGACCATTTGGTGTCACTGTAGAACAAACAAAGCCATTCTGAATGGCAGAAGAAAAAAGGAAGTGGCACTTTTCCCACTCAACTGACCAGTTCCACAACCTTCAAACACAAGTTCCACAGCTGTGATTCCAGCAAACTGTTTTGACAATTTATTTATTTATTTATTTTGATAAGTTTCACAAAGTTTGCGAATTGGCTCAATGTTATTCCCAGTCAAGGCACATCTACTCACTCTGCCATCTTTGCAACCAACAGTAAAGTCAGTGTTGACACAGGAAGTGCCTCTAGTGGGCAACCACTCAATTAGGAGGGCAAGCATAGGATTAATGCACTGATTCCCCTGCTGGACTGTGAAGGTACTGCAGGGGGGCCATGAGAGACCATTAAAAATACATTTTTCAAAAATCATTGATTTTCAATTTATCATGAAGCTAAAGTTACCCACAGATAATAAATAATAAATTTCAATTTCACTTATTTTCATTTATATAGCGCCAAATCACAACAGAGTTGCCTCAAAGTGCTTCACACAGGTAAGGTCTAACCTTACCAACTCCCAGAGCAACAGTGCTAAGAAAAAACTCCCTCTGAGGAAGAAACCTCAAGCAGACCAGACCCAAAGGGGTGACCCTCTGCTTGGGCCATGCTACAAACATAAATTACAGAAAAATTCACAGAATGAATAAAAAAATAACATAAAAAAAAACAAAGCCATGAGATTTAAATTTAAAATCTATGGAAATACTTAATCTTAGTCTCATATGTCAAACAAAATTCTGATAAAGGATTTGAGTGGGTCCTAGGCAGCTTTCAGGTTTCAAAGTGGGCTCAGACTTTCAAACATAAATGTCTGGAATGATTTAGTCAGTCATGGTGTCAGTGGTTCAAAAATGTTGTCAAAATGCTGTCAAAACCACTGCGTAGTCAGATCTGAAATTTTGGGTTTTGGTGGTAAACACAGGAGAGGACCAGTGAACCTCTTATTTTGGGCCATACTGGCATCATTTTACATGTACAAGGGGCACAATAAAAATAAATAAATAATACTGGCCTATTAAGTTGCTTGTCAAGCCTGGTTGCTAATTGCAGGGTCCTGGTGGCCGGTGAGGTCACTGCTGCTGGTTCACCAGATCAACCACTCACTCATTTTCACCATTTCTTTTGCTGTCCATCCAGAAAACGTTTCTCTCAAACCCCTGCTACTGTCAATGAGGAGCATGTGCTGAGGTTGCACACCCCAACATCAACAGATTTATATATAAATTTGAAGTGACAAGTCAGGGAAATTAAATGTAAATGCAACTGCCATCTTGTGAGGGACTCACCACAGCTAAAAACACGCACATTATGTGCCAGTGGATTGTACAAACCCACATAAATAATGTTAACTCAAAAGGTAAAAAGCTATCAGACAGTTCAAACCCTAAAATAACACTACACCTGTGATTTATCCTAAATAATATTTATAAATTTTAGTGTGTTGGGTTAACAGTATGCATGTGGTTTCTAATGGTCACATTAGATTGATTACATTCATTCTCTGTGAACCCTAGTTGGAGACAAACAGTTCAGAAAAATTGATTGTGCAAAGACATATTTCAATCAGGCTGATGCTGTTAGACACAGAAATGTAAATGGACATGGACTGGCACTCCGTCTTGTTCATTCTAAATATGTCACAACAGAAATCCAGTCTGACATGAATGATGAGAGAGGTAATGAAGTTTTAAAGTGTTTACTGAAACAAAAACAACAAAACTCCTACTTCAGGCTCCTCTCCTCTGGAACCAGCTCCCAATTCGGATGAGGGAGACAGACACCCTCTCTACTTTTAAGATTAGGCTTAAAACTTTCCTTTTTGCTAAAGCTTATAGTTAGGGCTGGATCAGGTGACCCTGAACCATTCCTTAGTTATGCTGCTATAGACTTAGACTGCTGGGGGGTTCCCATGATGCACTGAGTGTTTCTTTCTCTTTTTGCTCTGTATGCACCACTCTGCATTTAATCATTAGTGATCGATCTCTGCTCCCCTCCACAGCATGTCTTTTTCCTGGTTCTCTCCCTCAGCCCCAACCAGTCCCAGCAGAAGACTGCCCCTCCCTGAGCCTGGGTTCTGCTGGAGGTTTCTTCCTGTTAAAAGGGAGTTTTTTCCTTCCCACTGTCGCCAAGTGCTTGCTCACAGGGGGTCGTTTTGACCGTTGGGGTTTTTACGTAATTATTGTATGGCCTTGCCTTACAATATAAAGCGCCTTGGGGCAACTGTTTGTTGTGATTTGGCACTATATAAATAAAATTGATTGATTGATTGATTGAAAACTATGCATCAACTATAAATTGTAAATTATGAATTCTGTATTGTTCCATTAGATTTTCATATCTACTGCTCACTGAATAATCAAGAGTTGAGTTGGGATAACTAAATAATAAAGTAATAATGTGAAAACACAAACTTATTTTTTGTGAACTTTTTCCTGATTTATGTGTTTACAAAAACAGAAATGTGACAAAGGTTACTTTCAGTTTGCACATTTGCACACCCCAACATCATCAGATTTATATATAAATTTGAAGTGCACATTTGCATTTACCTTTGCATAGAGCGACTTGTTGTCAGCATCACATCAGATATCACGGTGTTAAATCTTGGAATGACATGGTACATTTTGTAAATCCATCCATCATTTTATATAGATATAAAAGTGGACTAAAAGCAAAGATCCTGCAGGAGTATTTACAATGACTTGTTACAATCTGGATAAAATCTTGTAATTCTGTTGTATACTGTTGTTATGTTGTTTTGTTGGGGACTGGATTTTCGATAAGCCCTTTAGCCTTCCACCACTCCCTTGCACATTACTCATATTATATATTTTTCTCTCTCTCTTTTATTGTTTTATGTATATACATTATTTTGTATGAGTTTTATTTTGTGGTAAATAAACAAATCAAATCAAATCAATTGCTCAAATTTTGGTTAAAAAAATGCAAATTATTGGTTAATAGTATTTTTAAGAAGACTAGTTTGCACCATCTGTCATGTTTAGTTATCATGTTACAGGGTAACATATGTCACATATGTCATGTGATGGAATCCAATGGACGTTGACATTATCTGACCTTTACTTTGGAGACCAAACATTCAACACAGTCAAAGCCATTCAATTTATTAATCCTATTACCTAACCAATAATTTGCATCGCTTCTTTTTAACCGAAATTGAAGTAATTTAAACTTTGACCACTGTACAAACTGAAACTGACCTTTGTCACCAGTTTTGCTGTTTTTACCACATAGCTCCACAACATTCAGTCATAGATAGTCCAAACTATACCTTTCTGGAATCGTTATGATCAGACAAATAATGCGGTATAGATAATCATTCAACATGATTGGAGCATGACCCTGTGTAATTCTTTATTGAACCCTGTAGCTCATTAGAGGTCAGCTCCAGGATGTCTCCAAATCTGAAAATAAACAATAGTTAATTTAGAATATGTATGCCAAATCTGATGATATCATCACAGAGTGCATAATTGTTTTGCTATGCCGCCCCACTAAATAATCCATATTCAATGAAAATCAGGTGAAATTATATATATGATTTTGTTTATAACAGCCAACTCCCTCACAATATGGCCACAAACTTGACATCCACTAGTGTCAGGTGGCTTGGGCTCATAACTACGGCATTACAGTGCAGCACTGTACCCGCTAACTGCAGCTCCAAGACGTGTATTTGTAGTTGTTGGAGTGCTAATACAACCAAGTGAAACGCAACATTTTACAAATCATTTGAGACAAAGGAAAAACTGACTGGCATTCAGGTGCTTGACTGTTTGGTTGGTAGCCAACTTGCTCTGCTCTCTAAGCTGATTCAATTCTGACAAAAAAATTTAAGAGAGTTTTGTATTTCCTCATTTTTCACAGTCTCCAAATGTGACCTTTGTGCCTATTCATGTGGCCTGCATCTTTGTGAACTCCAACAAACCCCTGAGAGAAATAAACGTTTGACCTTGCTGACACGGCACGCATACAAACTAGGGGCTGCCAAGCTCTTCAAAAATGAATCTAATTAGTTACATGCTTTGTGATTAACTAATCTAAATTAGAGAAGATAGGAAGGAGAGAAAATGGAAAAAGGACAAACTACAGGTGTCTCTGGGTTTTCTGAGGGACAGTCTGACTGACTATCAGAAGGCTGTGAAGGAGGCAAAAGCACAATATCTGTCTCATATTATTTCGAGCAGTTGTCATCGTCCCAGTGTGTTATTTCAGACTATAAACTCAGTTGTAAATCCACACACCTCTGTTTTGATGGACGTTACAACCACAACCTGTGAGGAGTTTCTTCAGTTTTTTATTGATAAGGTTTCATCAGTCAGACAGAACGCTGATCAGAGCTGTAATGTTGAGTTGTCTGCTCCTCGTGCACATTCTGCTGTGCTCGAACAGTTTGAGCCCATTTCTTTTGCATCTCTCGCTGATGTTGTAAAACACATAAAATCTACAAGTTGTCCTTTTGATGTTGTTCCAGCTAAGGTGCTGAAGGAGGTTTTTAATACTGTTGGGGCGGGTCTCCTAACTTTTATCAATGCTTGTCTTAGATCAGGGTCTGTTCCAGCTGCTTTTAAACATGCTGTGGTTCGACCTCTTCTTAAAAAAACCTCACCTGGACTCATCAGTTTTAACCAATTTTAGACCTGTGTCTCATCTGCCATTTCTGTCTAAGGTTTTAGAAAAGGTTGTCTTTTTACAGTTACAATCATTTTTAGAAGACAATCTCATCCTTGAAAAATGCCAGTCTGGGTTTAGATCACGACACAGCACTGAGTCAGCACTTTTAAAAGTTCATAATGATATTACTCTGTCGGTGGATGCAGGGAATCCTGCTGTGCTCGTTCTGTTGGACCTCACAGCAGCCTTTGATACTGTGGATCACACAGTACTTGTTTCCCGGTTAGAACATTTTATTGGCATTCATGGTACTGCACTTAAGTGGTTTAGATCATATTTGGCTGAAAGGAGCTTTTCTGTCATGATTGGGGACCTCTCCTCATCAGCTGCTCCTCTGTGCTGTGGAGTGCCGCAGGGTTCTGTCCTTGGGCCGATTCTATTTTCTTTGTACATTCTGCCATTGGGGTCAATTATAACCCAGCACAACCTGTCCTTTCATTGTTATGCAGATGATCTGCAAATCTATCTGCCTATGAGGACTAATGGGAGTGATGCTTTGTCATCATTATTTAATTGTATTCGTGATGTAAAGCAGTGGCTGTCCCAAAACTTCCTTTACCTGAATGATGGTAAAACTGAGATCATGGTGTTTGAGCGCACTGGCATACCAAATGTGGTAACACCAAATTTTGGTGCTTTGGCTAACTATGTAAAACCAGCTGTCAAGAATTTGGGAGTGATATTTGACAGCTGTTTGAGGTTCGATCAACAGATAAATTCTGTTGTCAAAGCTAGTTTTTTCCAACTTTGCCTTTTGGCTAAAATAAAGCACTTTCTCAGTAGACGTGATCTTGAGATGGCCATTCATGCTTTCATCAGCTCCAGACTTGATTATTGTAATGCACTTTATTCGGGCATTAATCAGTCGTCTCTTGCACGTCTCCAGTTGGTGCAGAATGCTGCTGCTCGTCTTTTGACAAACACTTTTAGACGTGAGCATATTACGCCCGTCCTGTACTCACTCCACTGGCTTCCAGTTCGTTTTAGAATTGATTTTAAAATTTTAATGTTTGTTTTTAAAGCTATTTATGGCCTTGCACCTCCCTACTTGTCTGAAATTTTAACTTTGCGCACCTACAGTAGGATATTAAGGGCGTCTGGCCAGCTTTACTTAGATGTTCCAAGGTCAAGATATAAACGCTGGGGTGATCATGCTTTCGCGGTAGCTGGCCCGAGACTGTGGAATGAGCTACCTCTTGAGTTACGTACTATTCCTGACCTAGCACTTTTTAAATCTAAGTTAAAGACTTATTTATTTAAACTGGCTTTTAACACTTAGTGGGGAGGTGACATGTTCTGTTATTTTTATGTTCTTTTTTATGTGTTGTTTTAAAATTTTATTTTATATGTGTTTTATTTTTGTAAATTTGTGTTTTTAATGTTAAGCACTTTGGACACCAGTCGGTGCTGTAAAGCGCTTTATAAATAAATGTTGATTGATTGATTGATTGATAAATTAATCACGGAATTAGAGAAATAATAGATTTTGCACATGGCCAACGTGCATGACTGGCTCATCAAAATCAGATTTCTCACGTGAGTCCACATTGCACAGTGGAAAATGCAACATGTCCAACACTACTGTTGTGTGCTTTGTATATTCTAAGTACTGGACACACATGCTCTGTGCTTTATCTAGACGTGGGAAGACCAACAATCTCAGACTAACAGCAACATTTATCAAGCATTCCTTCAAGCTCACCTCCTTCTAATTGCTATGGCTGCTATTTATGTGAAATTTAGTTCAGAGTGCCAGTAAAAATCTATGTGCATACCCAGTTTGATTCAGATTCCACGCTGCAAGTCTGAACAGTTAAAATCTGCATGAAATCCATTTTCCCAAATTTGTTTCAAGCCTCATTCAAGCCCCGGTCACACGGCACTAACAAAGGACAACAAAGCCAAAATGAAACAAGAAATCTGGATGTTTCTGTGAAGGCTCTCAGTTGTCCAGGTGGTTTCCATAGCAGAGAAGCTTGAATCTTCAACTGGACTGGGTTGCTTGACGCGAGGACGTTTCGCTTCTAATCGCAGAAGCTTCCTCAGCAGTCAGCAGTCTGACTTTTGTCTTGACTCTTGTAAGAGTCTGATTCTGCGATTAGAAGCGAAACATCCTCGTGTCAAGCAACCCAGTCCAGTCGAAGATTCAAGCTTCTCTACTAAAGAAATCTGGACTTTCGTTGACTTTTGGAGGCATCATTTAGCCTTCATTCAGCTTCGTTCCTGCAGCTGGTGTTTCATCAGAATTTTTAAACTGTTGAAAAATTTGTACGAACACCACCAACAACCTCAATTCATCCATATTTCATTCAATCAATCAATCAATCAATTTTTTTATATAGCGCCAAATCACAACAAACAGTTGCCCCAAGGCGCTTTATATTGTAAGGCAAGGCCATACAATAATTATGTAAAACCCCAACGGTCAAAACAACCCCCTGTGAGCAAGCACTTGGCTACAGTGGGAAGGAAAAACTCCCTTTTAACAGGAAGAAACCTCCAGCAGAACCAGGCTCAGGGAGGGGCAGTCTTCTGCTGGAACTGGTTGGGGCTGAGGGAGAGAACCAGGAAAAAGACATGCTGTGGAGGGGAGCAGAGATCGATCACTAATGATTAAATGCAGAGTGGTGCACACAGAGCAAAAAGAGAAAGAAACAGTGCATCATGGGAACCCCCCAGCAGTCTACGTCTATAGCAGCATAACTAAGGGATGATTCAGGGTCACCTGATCCAGCCCTAACTATAAGCTTTAGCAAAAAGGAAAGTTTTAAGCCTAATCTTAAAAGTAGAGAGGGTGTCTGTCTCCCTGATCTGAATTGGGAGCTGGTTCCACAGGAGAGGAGCCTGAAAGCTGAAGGCTCTGCCTCCCATTCTACTCTTACAAACCCTAGGAACTACAAGTAAGCCTGCAGTCTGAGAGCGAAGCGCTCTGTTGGGGTGATATGGTACTACGAGGTCCCTAAGATAAGATGGGACCTGATTATTCAAAACCTTATAAGTAAGAAGAAGAATTTTAAATTCTATTCTAGAATTAACAGGAAGCCAATGAAGAGACGCCAATATGGGTGAGATATGCTCTCTCCTTCTAGTCCCTGTCAGTACTCTAGCTGCAGCATTTTGAATTAACTGAAGGCTTTTTAGGGAACTTTTAGGACAACCTGATAATAATGAATTACAATAGTCCAGCCTAGAGGAAATAAATGCATGAATTAGTTTTTCAGCATCACTCTGAGACAAGACCTTTCTGATTTTAGAGATATTGCGTAAATGCAAAAAAGCAGTCCTACATATTTGTTTAATATGCGCTTTGAATGACATATCCTGATCAAAAATGACTCCAAGATTTCTCACAGTATTACTAGAGGTCAGGGTAATGCCATCCAGAGTAAGGATCTGGTTAGACACCATGTTTCTAAGATTTGTGGGGCCAAGTACAATAACTTCAGTTTTATCTGAGTTTAAAAGCAGGAAATTAGAGGTCATCCATGTCTTTATGTCTGTAAGACAATCCTGCAGTTTAGCTAATTGGTGTGTGTCCTCTGGCTTCATGGATAGATAAAGCTGGGTATCATCTGCGTAACAATGAAAATTTAAGCAATACCGTCTAATAATACTGCCTAAGGGAAGCATGTATAAAGTGAATAAAATTGGTCCTAGCACAGAACCTTGTGGAACTCCATAATTAACTTTAGTCTGTGAAGAAGATTCCCCATTTACATGAACAAATTGTAATCTATTAGACAAATATGATTCAAACCACCGCAGCGCAGTGCCTTTAATACCTATGGCATGCTCTAATCTCTGTAATAAAATTTTATGGTCAACAGTATCAAAAGCAGCACTGAGGTCTAACAGAACAAGCACAGAGATGAGTCCACTGTCCGAGGCCATAAGAAGATCATTTGTAACCTTCACTAATGCTGTTTCTGTACTATGATGAATTCTAAAACCTGACTGAAACTCTTCAAATAGACCATTCCTCTGCAGATGATCAGTTAGCTGTTTTACAACTACCCTTTCAAGAATTTTTGAGAGAAAAGGAAGGTTGGAGATTGGCCTATAATTAGCTAAGATAGCTGGGTCAAGTGATGGCTTTTTAAGTAATGGTTTAATTACTGCCACCTTAAAAGCCTGTGGTACATAGCCAACTAACAAAGATAGATTGATCATATTTAAGATCGAAGCATTAAATAATGGTAGGGCTTCCTTGAGCAGCCTGGTAGAAATGGGGTCTAATAAACATGTTGATGGTTTGGATGAAGTAACTAATGAAAATAACTCAGAACAATCTGAGAGAAAGAGTCTAACCAAATACCGGCATCACTGAAAGCAGCCAAAGATAACGATACGTCTTTGGGATGGTTATGAGTAATTTTTTCTCTAATAGTTAAAATTTTGTTAGCAAAGAAAGTCATGAAGTCATTACTAGTTAAACTTAATGGAATACTCAGCTCAATAGAGCTCTGACTCTTTGTCAGCCTGGCTACAGTGCTGAAAAGAAACCTGGGGTTGTTCTTATTTTCTTCAATTAGTGATGAGTAGAAAGATGTCCTAGCTTTACTGAGGGCTTTTTATAGAGCAACAGACTCTTTTTCCAGGCTAAGTGAAGATCTTCTAAATTAGTGAGACGCCATTTCCTCTCCAACTTACGGGTTATCTGCTTTAAGCTACGAGTTTGTGAGTTATACCACGGAGTCAGACACTTCTGATTTAAAGCTCTCTTTTTCAGAGGAGCTACAGCATCCAAAGTTGTCTTCAATGAGGATGTAAAACTATTGACAAGATACTCTATCTCCCTTACAGAGTTTAGGTAGCTACTCTGCACTGTGTTGGTATATGGCATTAGAGAACATAAAGAAGGAATCATATCCTTAAACCTAGTTACAGCGCTTTCTGAAAGACTTCTAGTGTAATGAAACTTATTCCCCACTGCTGGGTAGTCCATCAGAGTAAATGTAAATGTTATTAAGAAATGATCAGACAGAAGGGAGTTTTCAGGGAATACTGTTAAGTCTTCTATTTCCATACCATAAGTCAGAACAAGATCTAAGATATGATTAAAGTGGTGGGTGGACTCATTTACTTTTTGAGCAAAGCCAATAGAGTCTAATAATAGATTAAATGCAGTGTTGAGGCTGTCATTCTCAGCATCTGTGTGGATGTTAAAATTGCCCACTATAATTATCTTATCTGAGCTAAGCACTAAGTCAGACAAAAGGTCTGAAAATTCACAGAGAAACTCACAGTAACGACCAGGTGGACGATAGATAATAACAAATAAAACTGGTTTTTGGGACTTCCAATTTGGATGGACAAGACTAAGAGACAAGCTTTCAAATGAATTAAAGCTCTGTCTGGGTTTTGATTAATTAATAAGCTGGAATGGAAGATTGCTGCTAATCCTCCGCCCCGGCCCGTGCTACGAGCATTCTGACAGTTAGTGTGACTCGGGGGTGTTGACTCATTTAAACTAACATATTCATCCTGCTGTAACCAGGTTTCTGTTAGGCAGAATAAATCAATATGTTGATCAATTATTATATCATTTACCAACAGGGACTTAGAAGAGAGAGACCTAATGTTTAATAGACCACATTTAACTGTTTTAGTCTGTGGTGCAGTTGAAGGTGCTATATTATTTTTTCTTTTTGAATTTTTATGCTTAAATAGATTTTTGCTGGTTATTGGTGGTCTGGGAGCAGGCACCGTCTCTACGGGGATGGGGTAATGAGGGGATGGCAGGGGGAGAGAAGCTGCAGAGAGGTGTGTAAGACTACAACTCCGCTTCCTGGTCCCAACCCTGGATAGTCACGGTTTGGAGGATTTAAGAAAATTGGCCAGATTTCTAGAAATGAGAGCTGCTCCATCCAAAGTGGGATGGATGCCGTCTCTCCTAACAAGACCAGGTTTTCCCCAGAAGCTTTGCCAATTATCTATGAAGCCCACCTCATTTTTTGGACACCACTCAGACAGCCAGCAATTCAGGGAGAACATGCGGCTAAACATGTCACTCCCGGTCCGATTGGGGAGGGGCCCAGAGAAAACTACAGAGTCCGACATTGTTTTTGCAAAGTTACACACCGATTCAATGTTAATTTTAGTGACCTCCGATTGGCGTAACCGGGTGTCATTACTGCCGACGTGAATTACAATCTTACCGAATTTACGCTTAGCCTTAGCCAGCAGTTTCAAATTTCCTTCAATGTCGCCTGCTCTGGCCCCCGGAAGACAATTGACTATGGTTGCTGGTGTCGCTAACTTCACATTTCTCAAAACAGAGTCGCCAATAACCAGAGTTTGATCCTCGGCGGGTGTGTCGTCGAGTGGGGAAAAACGGTTAGAAATGTGAACGGGTTGGCGGTGTACACGGGGCTTCTGTTTAGGGCTACGCTTCCTCCTCACAGTCACCCAGTCAGCCTGCTTTCCCGGCTGCTCGGGATCTGCCAGGGGGTAACTAACGGCGGCTAAGCTACCTTGGTCCGCACCGACTACAGGGGCCTGGCTAGATGTAGAATTTTCCACGGTGCGGAGCCGAGTCTCCAATTCGCCCAGCCTGGCCTCCAAAGCTACGAATAAGCTACACTTATTACAAGTATCATTACTGCTAAAGGAGGCCGAGGAATAACTAAACATTTCACACCCAGAGCAGAAAAGTGCGGGAGAGACAGGAGAAGCCGCCATGCTAAATCGGCTAAGAGCTAGTAGCTACGCTAAGCTAGCGGATTCCTAAAAACATGCAAAGTGAATAATGTGTAAATAATTTAGAGGTGATTCAGCAGAAGGAGTGCTTTAGTTAAGGCACGTAAAGATTACACTGGGAAACAAATCATAATCTAGATAACTAGATCAATCTAACTGCGCAGATTAAACAGCTAACAGATACAGAAAAACACCGCTGTGCTCCGGAACAGGAAGTGATACAATACCGCAGTGAGAGCCAACCACCAGTAGAGGCAAGCAAGAGGATCCCTCTGGATCATTCTGCTTTCGTTCTTGTTGGTTTTGTTAACTTTGTTCAATATCACAAGACCAACGTATTAAACGTAGGTTTATGGACACAGTGGTATCTGAACAAATCAATAACTAAAGCATCAACAAGCTCAACAAAACATCCTTGTATCCTTAATGAATCGTTCATTTTGGGATGAAAAAGCAACGTTTTCATACAGGAACAACAGTGTTAAGCGCATTTTATCAACAACTTTAACTAGTTACGTTTCAACTGTTTGTGGCTGGCCTATGCGTGCCTGTGTGTGTGTATCTTCGGGAGTAACCTTCATCTGATACAGACAGTTCCCCATGGCTGATGCCATGGACTTGTCAAAGGTACTCATCAGGATAAGTACTATCACTGATAAAGTGTACACGAAGGTACAGACACGCCACAAGAACTCAGAATGTGAGACAAACAAAACTTGTTGTCAAGACAAACAAAATCTCGCACCTGCAAGTACCGTGGACATGAGGACAAGCCTGGCTGTGCTCAGTTTTATACCCGCTTTCTGTCACATCATTTTGAATGTTTCATTTTGATTTTGTTTAAAGCGTCTAGGTCGACGTTCGCTTCTGGGGTTTTTTTCGTTAGTTTCAGTTTTGTCTCGTTCCTTTCATTCAATCCTTTGTTGAAATCTTCACAGAAGTTATCAACAAATTTCATTTTAAATTCTGTTTAAGTTTGCTTGATTCATGGGATTTTCGGTGATGGGGAAAAATGCAGGATCTTTCATCCAACTTTTCTTGATGATTTTTGACTTTTTGACTTTTTATCCTTTGTCCAGCTATTGCCGTTGCCGTGTGACCAAAACATCATGGGATGTTTGAAATGTGATACCAATCATATTTTTGTGAGTCCATTTTGGTGTGAATGCTCAGATGTGACTCTGGGTATGTTTTGTTACATCTGAAATGGCGCACACTTCTCTGCATTTTCTTTCACTGTTTTTAAACATGGTTTTTAAAAGTGCATAGTCAGTTTGGGCTTTTGTGTGTGTATGCACCTGGTTTGGTGCATATCTGACAGCACACCTCGTGTTGCACATTTTTGTAATAAATAATCTTAAAAATATAAACATCCAGTGAAGTGGTTGCTGTTGTGACGCTCTTCCAAACTTTACACGGTTGTATACATTTATTTTATTTCTGTTTAGCACTCTTCTGGTTGTTAAGGGTATCTACTCTGAATCTTATTTAACTACAGTCCTGTTGTGAATCGCTAGTGGTTAGCGTTTGCTAGAGATTAGCATTCGCTAGCGATTAGCATTCGCTAGCTAGGTCAGCCCCCCCCACCCACCGTTACTTTTATAGCTGTTTCTTTTTTACCTGTTTAATACTTCTGTTAGATTTCAGTGTAACTGCTGTGAATTTTAGGTCATTATTTTATTCCTGTGTAAATCTTAGGACTGGCCAGCATTTTCGCTAGTGATTAGCTTGTGTTAGCTAGTTCGACCCCTCCCCCGTTTCTTTAATAATCCTGTTAGTTTTTTAGTGTGTTGTGAATTTTAGCTTAGTACTTTACTCTTGTGTTAATCTTAGGAGTGGTTTACTCATAGGAGGTTTTTTTTTTTTTTTACTGTTCCTCAAGTCTAATACTTCTGCTCTTTTTCAGTGTAACAACTGTGAATTTTAATTAATTTATTTACATCTGTGTGAATCCTGTGTGAGCCTTAGGAGTGATTAGCTTATTCATTATTGGTTAGCTCATGCTTGCTTGGCTATACTCTTGAATTTCCTAGTGCACGAAGTACACTACTTTACACCCTCCGTAAATTCTGCGTGATGTTGGAAGACAGGGTGGCTCTCTTAGAGAGCCATGTCCGTAAGTTAGAACAGCTTCTTAGCTCAGTGGACTTAGATGTTATGGGCAGTCCAGATGAGGTTAGTGTTGGGCCGGCTGTTCGACCACATTATACCCATTTTGGCGTCTCTTCACTGACTTCCTGTCCCAGTGAGATCAGATTTTAAGGTTCTGCTACTAGTCTATAAAATTGTTCACGGACTGGCACCTCCCTACCTAGCTGACCTAATTAAACCTTACGTACCGGCCTGGACTTTGCGTTCTCAGGGTGCAGGACTACTTTGTGTCACTAGGGTGAATAAGAAGTCTGCGGGTCACAGAGCTTTCTCTTATCGTGCCCCTGTTCTGTGGAATAATCTCCCTGCGTCAATAAAACAGTCAGATTCTGTGGCAACTTTCAAGTCCAGACTTAAGACGTACTTATTTTCCCTTTCGTATGGCTAGCATACTGGCATAGTATAGTTCTGCACCTTTTACTCTTTTAATTCATTTTATTAGCAAATGGAGCGTGCTGCAGCCTCAACTTTACCTAAATTCTGGGTCTTTTAGTGAAGTTTAGGGCTAGTGGCCGGCAATCACCTTAGTATTTCCTGATTTTCTTGTTGTTTAATGCTGACAAATTATACAGTATTTCTTGTCTTTCTGATGCCTGATTCTGATTTTTTCTCTCTGTTTAAGGTGCAGCTCCATCCAGAGATGGGTGTGGTATTTGTGCTGGAGACCCTCCTGTCCTGTGCACAAACAGCATTTCTTGTATGTTTGTTTTGTGAATTGTTCTGTAATTTATGTCTGTATCATGGCCCAAGCAGAGGGTCACCCCTTTGAGTCTGGACTGCTTGAGGTTCCTTCCTCAGAGGGAGTTTTTCCTTACCACTGCTGCTCTGGGGGTTAGTAAGGTTAGACCTTACTTGTGTGAAGCGCCTTGAGGCAACTCTGCTGTGATTTGGTGCTATATAAATGAAAATTAATTGAAAAATTGAAAATAAACATATTAATACATATAAACTCACCATAGCCTCTGATTATTTTATACTTCCACATTTTTGTCATCCACATCCTGAGTCACAGAGCTCTGTGTGGGTTTAGTTGCAGTGTTTATACACTAGACAGCAGTCATGTTACTGTTTCCATGTGCATGAATTTCAGCACTCTAACAACTAATGTGTATAAGTTGGCCAATGAGGACTGCCACACGCACACACATATCAGAGGTGGTCACATGCTATATATAATGTGGATAGTCAATCAGCAAGATCACATTTAAATCAGATATACTATAAATCTGGTTTAAACTGGCAGTCTGAACAAAGCTAGGCCTACCAAAAAATGCAACAAATGCCTAACCAGCAGTTGACGACAGGCAATAATGAGTGCAGCATGAGCCAAGTAACAGCTCTGAGCTTTCAAAGAAAGAATCTAATTAAAAGCTGTTTTGCAAGTTTAGTCTATTTTGTTCTTACTGCTGTGCATTGGATTGTCATTGGGCAAGATTTGTCACACGTGTTGTGCCAAACATGCATCCTCCCCTTCCATAGCACACCCCAATTATAATTTGCAGAACAAATTTCTTCAGTTTCTCTGGAATCTCATTGCACTAATAAGGATGCATCATAGACGTGCAGTTCAAAGACAAACTGGGGCGTTTAAAAATGCAGACCTTCATATCTTGGCTGTGATTCCCTGTAATTAACAATCGGGGAGTGCTGTGTCCTTGGTGCTTTGGACAAGTTGAGTGGAAGAAGCCCTCTGCTCTTTAGAGCAGACTTGAGTAATGACAGAGCTATATTAGCCCTGTGCTGTTCTGGAGCACCTTTTAAAATAACCCCACCGCCACCGTATCAATAAGTCTCCACAAATGTGGCCGACTGTCATATTTGGGCCAACTCTAATTGTTTCACTAATCTGTCGTGCACCAAATGACCCAGAGAAACCATGTCCCACAGCGACCGCCGACCCTAATGACGGGAGACTTTGCTTTTTGTTGTGCTTGGCGTATCATAAAAGCACACGCTGCAGACGGAAGGCTGTAAAAAAACTATTGCAAATGTAATTAAGAGTTCGGAGCAGCTTTTAAACGGTTGAGTAGCAAAGAAACAAACTCGGCTCTGCAGACAGCAAAAAAACTTTAATACGCGGGAAATGAGCGGCTCGATCGATAAGCCGGCTCTTTTTTCCTTTTGTGAGGGAAAATTCAATGCAAGGCATGGGCTGTTTCACTGCCTGAGTACAGTTTCTCATTTTCCCACCAGAGAATCAAATTCTGTGGCAATATTTGCTGCGAAAAAAACAGAGGAAAAACAAACAAACACCAAGCACTTTGTGAAATCAAATCATTTGTGACGTCCATTTCTTCTGTCATTAAAACCAGAACGAATGGTAGCTGTAAACGGTGCCGTCTGTAAGTGGATCTCCAGTGTTTTGGGTTCGGAGGCAGAAAAGATAAAAATAGATATCGCCAGCAGTCCTCAGACACTGAGATGAATGTGAGCTAAGAAATGCTCCATTCAAGCACCATTATTTGTTGAAGTCAAATGCTGCAGTTATTTCATATTGACGTCAAACTGCCTGTTGTTCTGTCTGCAGCTCAAAATAACATTAATCAGAAGCCGGCTTTAAATGGATGTAGTTTTTTTTGATGACGTCTTCCACAGAATGCTTTCTGAAAAGAAACGGCTGACTGAGCAATTATCACAAACACATCAATGAGCTCCGGCTGTAGACCTTCGTTCCTGGTGTTAGGTTCTTCGTTGTAACCATTAGAAGCTGTTTCTCCTCGTGTTTCTGCAGACTGCGTACAGGCAGGAGCACACGGCACCTTCAGAACTAGTCAGGGTCCATCCCCGACCACCTGCCTGCTCAGTAAGGAAATAAAAACACCAAAGTCTATCAAACAATGCTGCTACTGCCTGTGCTACCTCCGATAAATATTCATGACAGCAGCTTGAAAGCCAGCTGCTTTTCTGCAATTAACACTTGCCAAGATCCAACGTTTTGCAAATAAATTGTTGCTTTTTTAAATTAACAGCTCATGTTACAGGGTAGAAAAAGAAACGACAATGTAAGTATTGTACGTGTGTGGGACGCGGCGCAGAACAAGTGCATAATGATGGTGGTGACAGGAGGATGCAAGGGTGCAATGCAAAGGTGGCGGCGGCTGTAACAGGTACTGAACATCAATCAATCAATCAACTTTTTTCTTATATAGCGCCAAATCACAACAAACAGTTGCCCCAAGGCGCTCCACATTGCAAGGCAAGGCCATACAATAATTATGAAAAACCCCAACGGTCAAAACGACCCCCTATGAGCAAGCACTTGGCCACAGTGGGAAGGAAAAACTCCCTTTTAACAGGAAGAAACCTCCAGCAGAACCAGGCTCAGGGAGGGGCAGTCTTCTGCTGAGACTGGTTGGGGCTGAGGGAAAGAACCAGGAAAAAGAGATCGATCACTAATGATTAAATGCAGAGTGATGCATACGGAGCAAAAAGAGAAAGAAACAGTGCATCATGGGAACCCCCCCACAGTCTACGTCTAAAGCAACATAACCAAGGGATGGTCCAGGGTCACCCGATCCAGCCCTAACTATAAGCCTTAGCGAAAAGGAAAGTTTTAAGCCTAATCTTAAAAGTAGAGAGGGTATCTGTCTCCCTGATCTGAATTGGGAGCTGGTTCCACAGGAGAGGAGCCTGAAAGCTGAAGGCTCTGCCTCCCATTCCACTCCTACAAACCCTAGGAACCACAAGTAAGCCCGCAGTCTGAGAGCGAAGCGCTCTAATGGGGTAATATGGTACTACGAGGTCCCTAAGATAAGATGGGACCTGATTATTCAAAACCTTATAAGTAAGAAGAAGAATTTTAAATTCTATTCTAGAATTAACAGGAAGCCAATGAAGGGAGGCCAACACGGGTGAGATATGCTCTCTCCTGCTAGTCCCCGTCAGTACTCTAGCTGCAGCATTCTGAACCAACTGAAGGCTTTTTAGGGAACTTTTAGGACAACCTGATAATAATGAATTACAATAGTCCAGCCTAGAGGAAATAAATGCATGAATTAGTTTTTCAGCATCACTCTGAGACAAGACCTTTCTGATTTTAGAGATATTGCGTAAATGCAAAAAGGCAGTCCTACATATTTGTTTAATATGCGCTTTGAATGACATATCCTGATCAAAAATAACTCCAAGATTTCTCACAGTATTACTAGAGATCAGGGAAATGCCATCCAGAGTAACGATCTGGTTAGACACCATGCTTCTAAGATTTGTGGGGCCAAGTACAATAACTTCAGTTTTATCTGAGTTTAAAAGCAGGAAATTAGAGGTCATCCATGTCTTTATGTCTGTAAGACAATCCTGCAGTTTAGCTAATTGGTGTGTATCCTCTGGCTTCATGGATAGATAAAGCTGGGTATCATCTGCGTAACAATGAAAATTTAAGCAATACCGTCTAATAATACTGCCCAAGGGAAGCATGTATAAAGTGAATAAAATTGGTCCTAGCACAGAACCTTGTGGAACTCCATAATTAACTTTAGTCTGTGAAGAAGATTCCCCATTTACATGAACAAACTGTAATCTATTAGACAAATATGATTCAAACCACCGCAGCGCAATGCCTTTAATACCTATGACATGCTCTAATCTCTGTAATAAAATTTTATGGTCAACAGTATCAAAAGCAGCACTGAGGTCCAACAGAACAAGCACAGAGATAAGTCCACTGTCCGAAGCCATAAGAAGATCATTTGTAACCTTCACTAATGCTGTTTCTGTACTATGATGAATTCTAAAACCTGACTGAAACTCTTCAAATAGACCATTCCTCTGCAGGTGATCAGTTAGCTGTTTTACAACTACCCTCTCAAGAATCTTTGAGAGAAAAGGAAGGTTGGAGATTGGCCTATAATTAGCTAAGATAGCTGGGTCAAGTGATGGCTTTTTAAGTAATGGTTTAATTACTGCCACCTTAAAGGCCTGTGGTACATAACCAACTAACAAAGATAGATTGATCATATTTAAGATTGAAGCATTAAATAATGGTAGGACTTCCTTGAGCAGCCTGGCAGGAATGGGGTCTAATAAACATGTTGATGGTTTGGATGAAGTAACTAATGAAAATAACTCAGACAGAACAATCGGAGAGAAAGAGTCTAACCAAATACTGGCATCACTGAAAGCAGCCAAAGATAACGATACATCTTTGGGATGGTTATGAGTAATTTTTTCTCTAATAGTCAAAATTTTGTTAGCAAAGAAAGTCATGAAGTCATTACTAGTTAAAGTTAATGGAATACTCAGCTCAATAGAGCTCTGACTCTTTGTCAGCCTGGCTACAGTGCTGAAAAGAAACCTGGGGTTGTTCTTATTTTCTTCAATTAGTGATGAGTAGAAAGATGTCCTAGCTTCACGAAGGGCTTTCTTATAGAGCAACAAACTCTTTTTCCAGGCTAAGTGAAGATCTTCTAAATTAGTGAGACGCCATTTCCTCTCCAACTTACGGGTTATCTGCTTTAAGCTACGAGTTTGTGAGTTATACCACGGAGTCAGACACTTCTGATTTAAAGCTCTCTTTTTCAGAGGAGCTACAGCATCCAAAGTTGTCTTCAATGAGGATGTAAAACTATTGACAAGATACTCTAACTCCCTTACAGAGTTTAGGTAGCTACTCTGCTCTGTGTTGGTATATGACATTAGAGAACATAAAGAAGGAATCATATCCTTAAACCTAGTTACAGCGCTTTCTGAAAGACTTCTAGTGTAATGAAACTTATTCCCCACTGCAGGGTAGTCCATCAGGGTAAATGTAAATGTTATTAAAAAATGATCAGACAAAAGGGAGTTTTCAGGGAATACTGTTAAGTCTTCTATTTCCATACCATAAGTCAGAACAAGATCTAAAATATGATTAAAGTGGTGGGTGGACTCATTTACTTTTTGAGCAAAGCCGATAGAGTCTAATAATAGATTAAATGCAGTGTTGAGGCTGTCATTCTCAGCATCTGTGTGGATGTTAAAATCGCCCACTATAATTATCTTATCTGAGCTAAGCACTAAGTCAGACAAAAGGTCTGAAAATTCACAGAGAAACTCACAGTAACGACCAGGTGGACGATAGATAATAACAAATAAAACTGGTTTTTGGGACTTCCAATTTGGATGGACAAGACTAAGAGACAAGCTTTCAAATGAATTAAAGCTCTGTCTAGGTTTTTGATTAATTAATAAGCTGGAATGGAAGATTGCTGCTAATCCTCCGCCCCAGCCCGTGCTACGAGCATTCTGACAGTTAGTGTGACTCGGGGGTGTTGACTCATTTAAACTAACATATTCATCCTGCTGTAACCAAGTTTCTGTTAGGCAGAATAAATCAATACGTTGATCAATTATTATATCATTTACCAACAGGGACTTAGAAGAAAGAGACCTAATGTTTAATAGACCACATTTAACTGTTTTAGTCTGTGGTGCAATTGAAGGTGCTATATTATTTTTTCTTTTTGAATTTTTATGCTTAAATAGATTTTTGCTAGTTATTGGTGGTCTGGGAGCAGGCACCGTCTCTACGGGGATGGGGTAATAAGGGGATGGCAGGGGGAGAGAAGCTGCAGAGAGGTGTGTAAGACTACAACTCTGCTTCCTGGTCCCAACACTGGACAGTCACAGTTTGGAGGATCCCAAAAAATTGGCCAGATTTCTAGAAATGAGAGCTGCTCCCTCTAAAGTGGGATGGATGCCGTCTCTCCTAACAAGACCAGGTTTTCCCCAGAAGCTTTGCCAATTATCAATGAAGCCCACCTCATTTTTTGGACACCACTCAGACAGCCAGCAATTCAAGGAGAACATGCGGCTAAACATGTCACTCCCGGTCTGATTGGGGAGGGGCCCAGAGAAAACAACAGAGTCCGACATTGTTTTTGCAAAGTTACACACCGATTCAATGTTAATTTTAGTGACCTCCGATTGGCGTAACCGAGTGTCATTACTGCCGACGTGAATTACAATCTTACCAAATTTACGCTTAGCCTTAGCCAGCAATTTCAAATGTCCTTCGATGTCGCCTGCTCTGGCCCCCGGAAGACAATTGACAATGGTTGCTGGTGTCGCTAACTTCACATTTCTCAAAACAGAGTCGCCAATAACTAGAGTTTGATCCTCGGCGAGTGTATCGTCGAGTGGGGAAAAACGGTTAGAGATGTGAACGGGTTGACGGTGTACACGGGGCTTCTGTTTAGGGCTACGCTTCCTCCTCACAGTCACCCAGTCAGCCTGCCTTCCCGACTGCACGGGGTCTGCCAGGGGGGAACTAACGGCGGCTAAGCTACCTTGGTCCGCACCGACTACAGGGGCCTGGCTAGCTGTAGAATTTTCCACGGTGCGGAGCCGAGCCTCCAATTCGCCCAGCCTGGCCTCCAAAGCTACGAATAAGCTGCACTTATTACAAGTACCGTTACTGCTAAAAGAGGCCGAGGAATAACTAAACATTTCACACCCAGAGCAGAAAAGTACGGGAGAGACAGGAGAAGCCGCCATGCTAAAACGGCTAAGAGCTAGTAGCTACGCTAAGCTAGCGGATTCCCAAACAGGGAATCCGACACTAGACAGGCTGTGGAGCAGCACAGGTAACGCACGACAACAGTGCTAAAATAAAATAAAAATCCACTAGACAGGCTGTGGAGCAGCACAGGTAACGCACAACAACAGTGCTAAAAAATAAAATAAAATAAAAATAAAAATCCACTGGACAGGCTGTGGAGCAGCACAGGTAACGCACGACAACAGTGCTAAAAAATAAAATAAAATAAAAATAAAAATCCACTAGACAGGCTGTGGAGCAGCACAGGCAACGCACGACAACAGTGCTAAAAAAAATAAAATCAAAATCAAAATCCACTGGACAGGCTGTGGAGCAGCACAGGTAACGCACGACAACAGTGCTAAAAAAAAATAAAATCAAAATCAAAATCCACTGGACAGGCTGTGGAGCAGCACAGGTAACGCACGACAACAGTGCTAAAAAAAAATAAATAAAATAAAAATCAAAATCCACTGGACAGGCTGTGGAGCAGCACAGGTAACGCACGACAACAGTGCTAAATAAAAATCCACTGGACAGGCTGTGGAGCAGCACAGGTAACGCACGACAACAGTGCTAAAAAAAATAAAATCAAAATGAAAATCCACTGGACAGGCTGTGGAGCAGCACAGGCAACGCACGACAACAGCGCTAAAAAAAAATAAAATAAAAATCCACTGGACAGGCTGTGGAGCAGCACAGGTAACACACGACAACAGTGGTAAAAAATAAAATAGAAATCCACTGGACAGGCTGTGGAGCAGCACAGATAACACACGACAACAGTGCTAAAAAATAAAATAAAAATCCACTGGACAGGCTGTGGAGCAGCACAGGTAACACACGACAACAGTGCTAAAAAAAAATAAAATAAAAATCCACTGGACAGGCTGTGGAGCAGCACAGGTAACACACGACAACAGTGCTAAAAAAAAAAATAAAAATCCACTGAACAGGCTGTGGAGCAGCACAGGTAACGCACGACAACAGTGCTAAAAAATAAAATAAAAATCCACTGAACAGGCTGTGGAGCAGCACAGGTAACACACGACAACAGTGCTAAAAAAAAATAAAATAAAAATCCACTAGACAGGCTGTGGAGCAGCACAGGTAACACACGACAACAGTGCTAAAAAAAAAAATAAAAATCCACTGAACAGGCTGTGGAGCAGCACAGGTAACGCACGACAACAGTGCTAAAAAATAAAATAAAAATCCACTGAACAGGCTGTGGAGCAGCACAGGTAACACACGACAACAGTGCTAAAAAATAAAATAAAAATCCACTGGACAGGCTGTGGAGCAGCACAGATAACACACGACAACAGTGGTAAAAAATAAAATAAAAATCCACTAGACAGGCTGTGGAGCAGCACAGGTAACACACGACAACAGTGCTAAAAAAAATAAAATCAAAATCAAAATCCACTGGACAGGCTGTGGAGCAGCACAGGTAACGCACGACAACAGTGCTAAAAAAAAATAAAATCAAAATCAAAATCCACTGGACAGGCTGTGGAGCAGCACAGGTAACGCACGACAACAGTGCTAAAAAAAAATAAATAAAATAAAAATCAAAATCCACTGGACAGGCTGTGGAGCAGCACAGGTAACGCACGACAACAGTGCTAAAAAAATAAAATCAAAATCAAAATCCACTGGACAGGCTGTGGAGCAGCACAGGTAACGCACGACAACAGTGCTAAAAAAAAATAAAATCAAAATCAAAATCCACTGGACAGGCTGTGGAGCAGCACAGGTAACGCACGACAACAGTGCTAAAAAAAAATAAATAAAATAAAAATCAAAATCCACTGGACAGGCTGTGGAGCAGCACAGGTAACGCACGACAACAGTGCTAAATAAAAATCCACTGGACAGGCTGTGGAGCAGCACAGGTAACGCACGACAACAGTGCTAAAAAAAATAAAATCAAAATGAAAATCCACTGGACAGGCTGTGGAGCAGCACAGGCAACGCACGACAACAGCGCTAAAAAAAAATAAAATAAAAATCCACTGGACAGGCTGTGGAGCAGCACAGGTAACACACGACAACAGTGGTAAAAAATAAAATAGAAATCCACTGGACAGGCTGTGGAGCAGCACAGATAACACACGACAACAGTGCTAAAAAATAAAATAAAAATCCACTGGACAGGCTGTGGAGCAGCACAGGTAACACACGACAACAGTGCTAAAAAAAAATAAAATAAAAATCCACTGGACAGGCTGTGGAGCAGCACAGGTAACACACGACAACAGTGCTAAAAAAAAAAATAAAAATCCACTGAACAGGCTGTGGAGCAGCACAGGTAACGCACGACAACAGTGCTAAAAAATAAAATAAAAATCCACTGAACAGGCTGTGGAGCAGCACAGGTAACACACGACAACAGTGCTAAAAAAAAATAAAATAAAAATCCACTAGACAGGCTGTGGAGCAGCACAGGTAACACACGACAACAGTGCTAAAAAAAAAATAAAAATCCACTGAACAGGCTGTGGAGCAGCACAGGTAACGCACGACAACAGTGCTAAAAAATAAAATAAAAATCCACTGAACAGGCTGTGGAGCAGCACAGGTAACACACGACAACAGTGCTAAAAATAAAATAAAAATCCACTGGACAGGCTGTGGAGCAGCACAGATAACACACGACAACAGTGGTAAAAAATAAAATAAAAATCCACTAGACAGGCTGTGGAGCAGCACAGGTAACACACGACAACAGTGCTAAAAAAAAAAATAAAAATCCACTGAACAGGCTGTGGAGCAGCACGACAACAGTGCTAAAAAATAAAATAAAAATAAAAACGAAAGCGTTAGCAAGCTAGTTAGCTTGCCAACGCTGATGAAGGTTAGCTGATAAAAGTGCTCCGTCGCGATGCTTCGACCGTTAGAGGTCTTCTTTAGGCGTTGGAGCACGGTGAAAAAGTAAAAAAAAAGTAAAAAAGTCTTGAAAAAGACTGTTAATTCAAAGAACTCAAACAGCTCAGTTCAAACAGCTAACAGATACAGCAGAACACTGCTGTGCTCCGGAACAGGAAGTCAAGACCTGATGCAGTATGCCGAAGAGGAACAGTGACACAAAGTCTGCCAAGTGTCGTTGCCAGGATAGCAATAACTCACAACAACTCACAATAAGAACATCAACTCAGTTATGAGGAGCAGATCAAATAAAGTCATCAAAAGATCCTTCGTATATCAAAGCCCTGAGCAGACCGCGGCCCACGTGCCTGCCATACTAACAGCACAGGGTCAAAAAACCAGACCAGCAGAAGCCCACTTCAAAGGCATGATCCAGAATCTGAGGTCATTATTAGTAGGAGCTCCCACAAAACCCTAGTGGTCAGCAGAGTTGAGAAGAAGAAGAAGAAAAAATAAAACCCACAATGGACTTACCATTAGGAGGCTGAGCCAGCGTGAAGTGAGGAGGTTTGTCTGAAAGAGATAAAGAGAGAGCGAAATGGGTTTTTAGTTTTGGGGAGATTTGGAGACTTCCCACGGGTAAAGGCCAAGTAATTGAGTTGCTCAAAAAAAAAAAAAAAAAAAAAGACATTCTCTCTCCAGGCTTGGTTTTTCTATCTTACACATTCTAATGCCACGACTGAACCCCGCAGGAACCCAGCTGAGCTAATCAACGGAACAGTTCAGCGATAGCAGTATTATCAGTTATTTGTCATTCATTGTTTCTATGGTCTATCCATCCCAATCCACACGGCATCAACTCTGATATTATAAAACCACAAGATAATAGAGAGAAAGAGAAAAAAAAAAGATCAGTTCTGGATGTTGGCTGGAAAGTGTGTGATGACAAAAGGGATGACCTACATCTTTGAAAATAATAATTAATCACAGTCCCCCTTCAACCCCTCCATCCCTTTCTCCATATGTTAAACAGATCCGAGTGTTTCCTCGTCATCCATCAGATGACATCACGTGTCTCCTCAACACCCAGCAGACAAAGACATAAGACTATCGGTGGGAACCACAGAACATGACCTGTGGCTTCAAATAATGGAATCTGCAAAAACACTCATGAGACAAACTTCACCAACAAGATCTCTTTACGGTCTCAACATACTGATGCTAAAGGTGTGGACGTAAGTTTACATATACCTTGGAAATAAATGTTCACTCTCAATTTTCCTACTTGGCAAACAAAACGGTATGTGTGAGTCAACTGCAGTGTTGACTTCATTTCCATAAAAAGCTGTTTTAAAATAATAGCTTGTTTTTATTCACTGCCAGATTTTCAGTGACCCAACAATTTAAATACAACATTACCGCCTCTTGAAATAGTATGGAACGTTACAGAAAATTCCAGAAATGTGTTTTCCAGAGTATACATTGCACCAGAGTATGAGGCACACCTTTTTTTCTGGATGTGGAACACAGCATTTCCTTGGGTAACAACAGACATGAGCTCAGTGTAGCGCATGTGCACATCACAGTGTGTGGTGTTACTTAGCACAAGGACTTTTAGATTCCAAAACTGAAGATGAATAAATAACGTGTGATGGATAATATATTGGATGATAGTTTCATGCAGTTTGGACAACAACAAATATCAGATGGACACAGATGGGGAATTGAACAGTGGATTTTTTCTGGAAGCTCTCAGCTTGTGGTGTGTGCCAAAAGGACTTTTAAATTTCAAAAATAAGAAAGACAGACAAATAAATATGCAATGGACAACATATTGGAGGTTATTTGAGGCAGATGAACATGGACTTCTGACCCAATAACACATTTTTTTAATTAATCAGCTCTTTAATTTGGGATTTTTGTAACATTTTGTAATGCAAGGTGGCACGCCGTTAGTTCCTAAACCCTATTGGTGAATCTTTGTTTATTGTTAAGAAGCTACCTGTAGAACCAATGCCTTCACATATTATTTTACACATATGTGGATCTACATAAAGTCAGGTTCCTCCTTATGAGCCATCTCGAAAAAGTCATGGCTCCACAAGCAACTGTACAGTCTATTATACCTGATCTGTTGTGTGGGCCGCTGAAGAGGAGGTACTGCTGGCCCATCACCACCAGATGGCGCCCTGCTTGGAGTGCGGGCTTCAAGCACGAGAGGGTGTCGGAACTACTGGAGTGACAGTTGTCACACATCAACACCGGCTGTCACTCATCAACTTCATCCTCCATAAAAGCCGGACTGCAACTCCACCTCCCCGCTGAGAAATCAGCTACCATTTAGGTAATTTTCTCTGCTGTGATTATTCATTGTTGTAAACAGTGGTCTGTGTGCAGCCGTGTTCCTGCGGGGTCTATTGAAGGCTGGATTGGCGGACAGTGAGAGGACGACGGTCTTTGTCTCTCACTCCATCCAGGAAGGAGACCTACAGGAGCTGCACGGGTGATTCTGTATCTGGAGGTGGAGGTTTTCCCTACTGGAGGACTAAGCACTGTAAGATTGCTGGGTGTGTATTCACACACCCACCACTAACTGTTTCTGTTTCTGCCAGCAGTACCGGGTCTGACTGCTGAAGACAGTGGGCACCTGGGGCGCAGGGCTTGGCAGCTCCGGTGTTCTTCAGATCCGTTGGTGGTGGAAGCTGTGTGGGATCCGGCTCTTCTCTCGCCAGACGTCTTCTATCTTCGAGCCTGCCCACACGTCACCTTGTGTATAATTGACAATCCACAGTATTGTTATTGTCTGTATTTCGTTGTGCGATTCACAACATTAAATTGTTACTTTTGGCTTATCCATTGTCCGTTCATTAACGCCCCCTGTTGTGGGTCTGTGTCACGACACCTTCCCAACATGATCACCGATGAAGCGATTACACAAAAAGCTACACAAAAAAGCTTGACAAAAGTACACAACTGATCACCAGGACAACCTCCTGACAAGTAATGTTTGGAACAATACAAGATTTGTGTTTTCATGTATTTCAACAGGACTTCATGGAATTTAATCATGCAACACCGAAACAAAATTACAGCTATCTGTGGACATTTCATCAAGTGATAGAGTGGACAGAGAGGGTACCATAACCTATTTGTGGGGAATTTAAGATCTACAGACACAGTCTTGTGATGACATACCTGCATACTGCAAAGAAAACTATTTCAGGGGAAACAGCAAATATTATCATATTAAAATCTGGAAAAAGCAAATGTTTGATTCTACCATGATGCCTGTTTTTACTTAAAAATGGCAGAACCACCATCCACCATGCAGATCCACCTTGGAGGCACTTGATTACAAGGTGCAGAAGTCAAATCTGGACGTATTCCTTGGTGCTTTGCATTGCTGCATCTACCCTGCTTGCCTTGGGAGGTGGATAGTAACCGCCTTGGTCAACAATATGCAGATCCACCTGGGATCTGCTGTGGTGACCCTGAGTGAAAAGGGAGAAGCCAAAAGGACGACACATGGTGATGCACATTGCAGCATCAACCATGCTATGGATCTGCACTGGGCATTGGATAGAAACCACCTAAGCAGACAACAGAGGTCCAGTCCCAATCCATTCTCTTAATTACTCATGGATGCGTTTTGGATATAACATGAAATAAACCATTTCCATTTAAAAATTGGCATCCTGCAAACTTTCCGGTGCACTACTATTTAGACAGTGGAGTCATGTGAGAGGTTTTCTGGGAAGGTTAAGGATTTTTCACCACCAAAGCTCCCTGAGGTGAAGCAGTGAAGCTGGTGTTTAGTATTTTTCCATTAGTGCTTATTTTCCTTCATTTAACAGTAATTTTCAGTTTATATTATATGACATTAGATATGACAGCTTTAATATCATTGCACAAGTACAACAAAACTGAGTGCAGTCTCTACCTCTAGCTACCTTTGTTGCATATACAAGGACAGTGTATATGAGTCATTAACCTGCATATATAGGGTGTATCTTAATATTATTCTAATAAATACCAGAACAACACTGACCTGGACATTACACCAGGATTTTGGCGGCCTGTGGCAGGTTGGCTTTCTGCCCACCACCGCATTCTACCAACAATGTGTAACGACAGGAAACCTTAACAGCCAATATTTATAAAGATGTTTTTTTTTTTGAAGGGGGGGAGTAAATCCTGAGACGATCATAAATAACAACAACACATTTTTCTACTTCAGACTAGTGTGACACTGTGGTCACAGTGTTCCAGTACACTCGAGTACCCAACTCAACCCCAACCACCATCTGTACTTTCGCAGTCAACCGGCCTGTCGCCGGCTGTCTGTCTGACTCAGCAGAGCCCTGGTGAGTCGTCAGAACTGCCTTCAACAAACAAACAATACACCAACACAAAAAGATGTGCAGCCGCTCAGCCATCTCTGACGTGTCTGCACAGTGACAGAGAATTAGGAAACAGATAAAACACATCACATCAATTACGCCGCTAATGCATTTTTCCCAAGGCCACCGTCACCGCAGCCAGGAAGACCTTACCCGAGGCTTCTACAACTCACTCGGTGCCCGTCGACATCCTGAGATGGAGCTGAGTTTTAAATTTAGGCTTGTTTAAAATTGCTTGTCAACAGCCGGGGTTTCAAGGGAGGAAGAGAGAAGCGAGGCTGGTGCTAGAGGTGAATAATGAAGTGTCTGCTAGAGCCGTTTCCCAGTCAGTCATGATAGGAAGTGATTTCCATCTAGGGGGGGATTAAAAAAAAAAAAGAAAGAAAAGAAAATCAAACCAGAGGAACAAAAATTGGCATGACGCAGATATAGAAAAAGTTCTGTAAAGAGCGTGAAGGAAGGAAAAGCACAAACATCCACACAGGTTGTACCGTGTGTCTTGAATCGGTACGCACAAGCACACAGGCCAACAGATGCAGGCACTTTCTCACGCGAGGTAAGAAGCAGAGCCTGACAGAGAGGAGATGCAGGGCGAAGCTAAAGGATTTCTTCACATTCCCATAACCAAACGGGAGGATCAGTCCTCTCCACCAACAAAGCAGCCACTCCCGTCTCTCCTGCTCTGGTGTGAATATCACCACGCGGCCACCATCCATCCACCTTATATCTTCAGCACATCAATACGTGTCTGACTGTGACATTTAGCCATCGTGAAGGAATGAACGTGCCTGGGCATCAGTGTTCGTGTGTCACCTTCCTCCTCCTTGTGCCTGATATATAGTTGTACAGAATGATAAAGTGGCTAAGTGGCTAAAATACTTGGGTTTTTTCTTTGTTACAAACTGTGTGTGCACGGACGTGCTTCACCCCATATGGTGACGAGAGAAATTGCGACTCCAAGGTTGCATGCCTTCACCAACACCCTTTCTCCCGGCACATCGCTACAGCCGGTGCTATCGCTGTGCGGCCCAGCTGTCCTTATGGCCACATGGAGAGTGCTCTTGGCAACATAATAGAGCCTTTTTCACTTCAATTTCTCCAGTGCACATTTCTTGTCCGTTGGTCATCTGAGAGGTGAAGATTGGCCGCTTTAACAGAGTTTCTATTAAATCTAATAGAATCTGTCTGGCTGAAATTGATTCGGTAACACTGTGGGGTTACAAATGTGCCGCACCAACAAGTTCCACCAACAAGACTGTCAAATGGGGGAAAAAACCTGACACCTTAAAGAGAGGCACACATGTTCAGAAATGCAAAAAAGTTGCATTTGTTCTGTTTCAATCCAGATGTAATAAATGCAGGGAGATCCTCCAGGTTAGGGCACTCTTGCAATGCAAATAACTGGAAAGTCAACAGCTATAAAGTCAACAGCAGGGTAACAAGAAAGAGACAGGAGATTGGACACTGATCACAAGACCCTACATAGACCCTGAGGTCCACCAGTGGCAGTGCTTATTCCAGGATTCTGTAGCATGAAGTGGATAGACTCCTCCTGGGCAGGATGCCAGGCCATAAACGTTACCTCCCCATTAGGGGTGGGACAGCACACCAACATCATAGTCATCACCAGTGTGGCAGTGCACCACAATATGGACTGCCTAATGCTATAAACACTGTGAGAAATCAGGTCAACAAGAATCCCAGAAGCACTAGATTTTTAATTATTAACTTTTTAATGACACAAATGAAAAATAACAAAGATGAAATGGCGAAATTTAAAATTAATGCCAAATATGCATTAATTTGCAAACCAGAGGAGCCTCTTCAGCCACAGACTGCTCCTTCCCAAGTGCAGGACCAACAGACTAAAAAAATCTTTTGTCTCTCAGGCAATCACACTGTACAACTCCTACAGAGGACGGGGAAGGAGAGGAACAGTACTAGCCAGTAAACCAGTAGTGATCAGTATGTCTGGAATTTATATATTTATATTTGCAAACTGTTTTTTTTTTAAACGTTCACGTTTCATACTGTGTGCTTCTTACCCTGTGTGCTGCTATACAATGCAGCTGGAACCTCAATTTTCCTGAGGAAGGGATCAATAAAGTTCTATCTAATCCAATCTAATCTCATTTGTGATGGTCAAAGCTCTGCATTTTCTTTCCTGTTATGTCAAGCTCCACGAGTCAAAACACCAGTTCAATGCTTTTCTTATTGGTGTAAGTGGCTGTACAGAAAAGTTCCAGAACATTCTCACACCCAGTTTGTCATATTCTGAAGCAAAACCCTTGTTAGTGTTGCAGAGAACAGAATATTTACAGAGGAATCCTTCAAATGGTGATACAAGCACCACATTTTGGTACACCTTAGATATTACTCTTTTGAAAAACCAACGGGCCACTTGAATTTTCAATAGGCGGCCACGTAGGGGTCAACTGAAGAATTACATAGGGGTCAAAATATAAAAATGCTCCAGACATATTGAAAATTATACCACATTATTTGTCTGATGGTAAAGATTCCAAAAAGGTGTGGTTTGGCCTATCTATGACTGAATTCTATAGAGTTATGGGGTAAAAACAACAAGAGTGATGGCAATGTTCAGTTTCCGGTTGTACAGGGGTCAAAAGTTAGAGTTGCTCCAATTCTGTTCAAAGGTGACGCAAATTATTGGTTGAGTTAATAGAATTTCAAAAAGGTATAGTTTGGGGACTATCTATGAGTGAATTCTATAGAGTTATGGGGTAAAAACAAAGTATTGGTTGAGTTAATAGGGTTTCAAAAAGGAATAGTTTGTACCATGTATCATGCTTAGTTATCACGTTACAGGGTAACATATGTCACAGGTCATAGAATTCAATGGACGTCAACATTATTTGACTTTTACTTTAGAGACCAAGCATTCAACACTGTCAAAACTATTCCATTTATTAATCCAAGTAGCTCAATCAACAATTTGCACTATTTTTTGCTAAAACTGCAGCAACTTTAACTTTTGACCTCTGTACAAACTGAAATTGACCTTTGTCACCATTCTTAAGGTTTTTACCCCCATAACTCCATAACATTCAGTCACAGATAGTCCAAACTATACCTTTTTGGAATCTTTATGATCAGACAAATAATGTGGTATAGTTTTGAATATGATTGGAGCATTTTTATATTTTAACCCCTGTGTAATTCTTCAATTGACCCCTACGTGGCCGTCAGTTTTTTCCAAAGAGCAACGTCTAAAGAGAATTTGTGCTGGATTTGGTGCTTGTATCACCATGTGAAGTATTGTTACAGTTATTTGCTGCACTATGTTGTGAACGAATGTCAATATGTTTGGAGTTATCATTTTGTGACGAGTGGAGAACTGCTAACCCTAACCCAGACATAGATAAACATTCTCCGCTGTCAACTGATGACGCGAGTGTCAAGCAGATAGCGCTGTATGCTATCAGAGAGAAATCAGGTTCCTACCTCACACATCACTAAATGATGCAAAGGGGGCACCAAAATGCAGAGAGATACTGACCAAGCATCAAATTGTGATGAGTTGGGAGTAAGAATGTGTTCCGTTTTCATTTGAACACAAATGTTAAAAGTCATGGAAATGGTTAAATTGTGATTCTGTTGTGTGAACCAGGAGACTGTTACACTGCGCGCACATTTAAGCCTCAACTGGACTTAAAAAATACAGCAGCTTATTTGTTAACTGAAAAACTGTTTGATTCAAGAAGGTTTTCATCCATATTTTTACTTTGTAGGAACAAATTCCAAATTTTAATATTCTGGGTTAACTCTAGCTAAAGATAATAAGATAATCTTGCCATAAAGTGAAAAATACAGTGATATTATTTTAGGTCATGTCGCTCTATTCCCCACCCAAGATTCATACTCATTGACAGCTGGGTGGCAAGAGACACAGCAGATGAAGTGTCTTGTGGAAACTGTCTTGTGAACAGGACTCAAACCCAGGTCTACACACCAGCAGTCTACTTCATTATCCCACTGAGCTACCTCTGCACAAATCAAAACCTGCTTTGGAGAACTGAGAGAAAATTCACCTCACACATCACCACCTGATAAGGCGCTCAAAAATAGACATGTAAGAGTGTGAGAGTCAAGAGTCTGAACACGTTAACAAACGTGACTAATATCAGCGAGAAACACCTGAAGGTATTTTTATACACCTGATTCCTGTGACGTTAGATTTACGGTGCATCCGGAAAGTATTCACAGCGCTTCACTTTTTTCCACGTTTTATGCAGGAGTGGTGGCCAAGTGGTTAGTACACTTGATTTCAGTGCAGAAGGATCCCAGTTCAAACCCCACTCCTGCCACATTTCTCTATGTAATGTGGAGATACGACAGGAATAACGTCAGGAAAAGCATCACCTTGGCTGATTCACCTTGGATTTGCTGTGGTGACCCTGAGTGCAAACAAGTGAGCAGCTGAAAGGACTTACTTACTTTCTTGTTATGTTGCAGCCTTATTAAGGGAGATGATGGTCCAGGATTTTTATCAAGTCCCACTGTTGGGAAAGTGTAGGAACACGGACCCACAACAGGGGGCGCAAATGAACGGACAATGGAGTAAGTCAAAATAACAAAGCTTTACTGTTGTGAATGTGCACAACGAATACAACCAATCACAGCAATGGACAACAGTCAATTCACAAAAGTGTCGTGTGGGCAGGCTCGAAGATAGGAGACGCCTCTCCAAGGTAAGACCGGAACCACACGGCTTCCTCCGCCACAGGACCCCGGGAATACTGGAGCCGCCAAGTCCCGAACTCCCAGGTGGCCACTGCCTCCGCGTGTCGGACCTGGTACTGCTGGCGAGGAACAAAGGACAGTTAGATGGGGGCGCGTTTGCACCCAGGACTCCGAACAGCAGGGAAGTTACCTCCACCTCTCGTTGGAACAGTAATCCACAAACTAGCACAATCCAAAAAGATACACTCCGTAGCTTCGATACGTTACCTCTCTGGTAGAAACGATATCTCGGCAATGAGGTGGAGGTGCCGTCCTGCTGATATACCCCACAGATGATTGCCGTCAGCTGTCTCAGGTGATGGGTGACAGCTGTCACCGTAGCTGCTCACATGAGGCGGCGGCGCCCTCTGGTGCCTGGAGCCCGCACTCCAGGCAGGGCGCCCTCTGGTGGTGGTGGGCCAGCAGTACCTCCTCTTCAGCAGCCCACACAACAGGACCCCCCCCTCAACGGGCGCCTCCTGGCGCCCGACCGGGCTTGTCCGGGTGGCGACGGTAGAAGTCGGCCAGGAGGGCCGGGTCCAGGATGAAGCTCTTCTTCACCCAGGAGCGTTCTTCGGGACCGTACCCCTCCCAGTCCACCAGATATTGAAAACCCCGGCCCATCCGTCGGACGTCCAACAACCGGCGCACTGTCCAAGCCGGCTCGCCATCGATGATCCGGGCAGGAGGTGGTGCCGGACCGGGTGTACAGAGGGGCGAGGTGTGATGGGGCTTGAGCTTTGACACATGAAATACTGGATGGATCCGCAGTGAGGCTGGAAGCCGAAGCCTCACTGCGGCGGGATTGATGACCTTGAGAATTTTAAACGGTCCTATGTATCTGTCCTGCAGTTTTGGGGAGGCCACTTGTAGCGGGATGTCCTTTGTGGACAACCACACTTCCTGCCCGGGGCGATACGTAGGGGCCGGGGTCCGCCGCCGGTCTGCATGGGTCTTCGCCCTCATCCGGGCCTTCAACAAAGCAGAACGGGCGGCACGCCACACCCGACGGCACTTCCGCAGGTGGGCCTGGACCGAGGGCACACCGACCTCTCCCTCAACCACCGGGAACAATGGGGGCTGATACCCCAAACACACCTCAAAGGGGGAGAGGCCGGTGGCTGATGACACTTGACTGTTGTGGGCGTACTCGATCCAGGCCAGATGAGTACTCCAGGCCGCCGGGTGCGCGGCTGTCACACAACGCAGTGTTTGCTCGATTTCTTGATTGGCCCGCTCTGCTTGCCCGTTGGTCTGGGGGTGATACCCGGACGAGAGACTGACCGTGGCCCCCAGTTCCCGGCAAAAGCTCCTCCAGACATGCGAGGAGAACTGGGGACCGCGATCGGAGACGATGTCTGATGGTATCCCATGCAGGCGGACGACATGGTGGACCAGGAGGTCCGCTGTCTCCTGGGCCGTTGGGAGCTTCGGGAGGGCCACGAAGTGGGCCGCCTTGGAGAATCGGTCCACTATCGTGAGGATCACGGTGTTTCCCTGGGACGGCGGGAGGCCCGTGACAAAATCCAGGCCGATGTGGGACCAGGGGCGATGAGGCACGGGCAGCGGCTGTAGCAGTCCCGGAGCCTTGCGATGGTCGGCCTTGCCCCTGGCGCAGGTGGTACAGGCCTGGAAATAGTCCCGGACGTCGGCCTCCAGGGACGCCCACCAGAAGCGCTGCCGGACAACTGCCACGGTTCTTCGCACCCCTGGATGACAGGAGAGCTTAGAGCCGTGACAGAAGTCCAGGACTGCAGCCCTTGCCTCTGGTGGGACGTAAAGTCTGTTCTTTGGTCCAGTCCCGGGGTCCGGGCTTCGTGCCAGGGCCTCCCGGACGGTTCTCTCTACGTCCCAGGTGAGGGTGGCCACGATAGTGGACTCCGGGATGATGGGTTCCGGTGGATCCGACAACTCCGCTTTGACCTCGTCTTCGTGTACCCGGGACAAGGCATCCGATTTCTGGTTCTTGGTCCCGGGCCGGTAGGTGATGCGGAAGTCAAAACGGCCGAAGAACAGTGACCAGCGGGCTTGCCTGGGATTCAGCCGCTTGGCGGTCCTGATATACTCCAGGTTCCGGTGGTCAGTGAAAACCGTGAATGGCACGGACGTTCCCTCCAACAGGTGTCTCCACTCTTCAAGAGCCTCTTTCACCGCAAGGAGTTCTCGGTTGCCGACGTCATAGTTCCGTTCAGCCGGGGTCAACCTGCGGGAAAAATAGGCACACGGATGAAGGACCTTATCGGTCTTCCCACTCTGGGACAGCACAGCTCCTATCCCTGAGTCCGAGGCGTCCACTTCAACCACTAACTGGCGACTAGGATCGGGCTGCACCAGAACGGGTGCAGACGAGAAGCGCCGTTTCAACTCCTTGAACGCGGCCTCGCAACGATCCGACCAGGTGAAGGGGACTTTTGGTGAGGTCAGGGCTGTCAGGGGGCTAACAACCTGACTGTAGCCCTTAATGAACCTCCTGTAGAAATTCGCAAAGCCGAGGAACTGTTGCAGCTTCCTACGGCTTGTGGGTTGGGGCCAGTCTCTCACCGCTGCAACCTTGGCCGGATCAGGTGCGACGGAGTTGGGGGAGATGATGAACCCCAGGAAGGACAAAGAGGTGCGGTGAAACTCACACTTCTCGCCCTTAACAAACAGCCGGTTCTCCAATAACCGCTGCAGGACCTGACGTACATGCCGGACATGAGTCTCAGGATCCGGAGAAAAGATGAGTATATCGTCTAGATATACGAAGACGAACCGGTGCAGGAAGTCCCGCAATACGTCGTTAACCAAGGATTGGAACGTCGCGGGGGCGTTTGTGAGGCCGAACGGCATGACCAGGTACTCAAAGTGACCTAAGGGGGTGTTGAATGCCGTCTTCCACTCGTCTCCCTTCCGGATCCGAACCAGATGATACGCGTTTCTAAGATCAAGCTTGGTAAAAATCTTGGCTCCATGCAGGGGCGTGAACACCGAATCCAACAGGGGTAACGGGTATCGGTTGCGAACCGTGATTTCGTTCAGCCCCCTATAATCGATGCATGGACGAAGTCCGCCATCTTTTTTACCCACAAAAAAGAAACCTGCGCCCATCGGGGAGGTGGAATTTCGGATCAACCCGGCAGCTAACGAGTCCCGGATGTAGGTCTCCATTGATTCGCGCTCAGGCCGTGAGAGGTTGTACAGTCTACTGGACGGGAACCCACTGCCTGGAACCAAATCGATGGCACAATCGTATGGACGGTGGGGGGGGAGTGTGAGCGCCAGATCCTTGCTGAACACGTCGACAAGGTCGTGGTACTCCACCGGCACCGTCCCCAGATTGGGCGGGACTCTGACCTCCTCCTTAGCTTGGGAGCCGGGAGGAACCGAGGAACCTAGACACACCCGATGGCAGGTCTCGCTCCACTGAACCACTACCCCGGACGGCCAATCAATCCGGGGATTGTGCTTCAACATCCAGGGAAAGCCTAAAACCACACGGGAAGTGGCCTGAGTCACAAAAAACTCGATCACCTCCCGGTGGTTTCCTGACACCACCAGCGTTACAGGTGGTGTCTTATGTGTGATCGGAGGGAGCAGGGAGCCATCTAGCGCTCGAACCTGCACAGGTGAGGTAAGCGCCACCAGAGGGAGCCCTATCTCCCTGGCCCATCTGCAGTCCAACAGATTCCCCTCAGAGCCCGTGTCCACCAGTGCAGGGGCCTTCAGGGTTAAATCCTCATACAGGATCGTGACTGGGAGTCGTGTAGCAATGTGGGTGTGTCCCACGTGAATGTCTCGGCCCACCCCTAGCCCAGTCTCTAGGGGCGGGCGTTGGTGTTGTAACCGCTCGGGGCAGTCTCTCACATGGTGCTCTAGTGCACCACAAACAAAACAAGCTCCATGGGCCCGTCTCCTCTGTGCAGCTGGTGCCCTAAATGTTGCCCTACTCGTGTCCATAGCTTCGTCAGTAGGGGGAGCTGTGGCCCCACGGAGCGCAGGGGCCGTGGAGCGTGGAGAAGGCGGAGCGCGGTCAGAACCGGAAGGGAGAGGGACGGCGCGTGCCCGGCCACGCCCTTCGTCTCGTTCCCGCCGACGTTCTTCTAACCGGTTGTCCAACCGTATGACAAGATCGATAAGCCCGTCTAAATCCCGCGGTTCGTCCTTAGCCACCAGGTGCTCCTTGAGAACCAAAGACAGTCCGTTTACAAAGGCGGTGCGGAGGGCAGCGTTATTCCAGCCGGATCTCGCAGCCGCGATGCGGAAGTCGACTGCATAAACAGCTGCGCTCCGGCGCCCCTGTCTCATTGACAGTAGCACGGTTGAAGCGGTTTCTCCTCTATTAGGGTGATCGAACACGGTTCTGAGCCCCCTCACAAACCCATCGTATGTCAGAAGGAGCCGTGAATTCTGCTCCCAGAGCGCTGTAGCCCAAGCGCGTGCCTCACTGCAAAGCAGGTTTATGACATAAGCTACTTTACTAGCATCGGTCGCGTACATAACGGGACGCTGTGCGAAGACGAGCGAACACTGCATCAGAAAATCCGCGCACATCTCCACACAGCCTCCGTACGGCTCTGGAGGGCTTATGTATGCTTCCGGGGAAGGAGGGAGAGTTCGTTGAACAACCAGTGGAACGTCAACATTACGCACAGGATCTACGGGAGGGAGAGCCGCAGCGGCGCCCGGAGGGCGCGCTTCCACCTGCGCGGCGAGAGCCTCCACCCTGCGGTTCAGGAGGACGTTCTGCTCGGTCATGAAATCCAACCGAGTCGTGAAAGCGGTGAGGATCCGCTGCAACTCACCGATTACCCCTCCCGCGGACGCCTGCGCGTCCTGTTCTTCCATTGGCCGTTCAACAGCCGGTTGACGCCCCTCGGGATCCATGACGCTGGCCGAGATATCCTGTTGGGAAAGTGTAGGAACACGGACCCACAACAGGGGGCGCAAATGAACGGACAATGGAGTAAGTCAAAATAACAAAGCTTTACTGTTGTGAATGTGCACAACGAATACAACCAATCACAGCAATGGACAACAGTCAATTCACAAAAGTGTCGTGTGGGCAGGCTCGAAGATAGGAGACGCCTCTCCAAGGTAAGACCGGAACCACACGGCTTCCTCCGCCACAGGACCCCGGGAATGAATGAAGCTCAAAGGAGTGGCTTCAGGACAACTCCATGAATGTCCTTGAATGGTCCAGCCAGAGTCCAGACCTGAATCTGACTAAACATCTCTGGAGAGATTTGAAAATGGCTGTACACCGACGCTCCCCATCCAACCTGATGGAGCTTGAGAGGTGATGCAAAGAGGAACGGACAAAGCTACCCAAAAATAAGTGTGCCAAGCATGTGACATCATATTCAAGAAGACTTGGTGCTGTAATTGCTGCTAAAGGTGCATCAACAAAATATTGAGCAAACGGTGTGAATATTAGATATATGTGATTTCTTAGTTTTTTGTTTTAAATAAATTTGCAATAATAATAATAAAAAACTTTCATGTTGTTATTATGGGGTGCTGTGAGTAGAATTTTGAGGGGGAAAAAAATGAATTTACTTCATTTTGGAATAAGGCTGTAACATAATAAAATGTGGAAAAAGTGAAGTGCTGTGAATACTTTCCAGATGCACTGCATTTCAGCCAGCTAGTGATCATTTTCTGAGAGAGCAGGCAGACTTGACACAAAGACAAATTGGGTCATGCTCAGATTTTTTTAAAGGTTCCACTCTTGTCAGAAAGCTCACTGAACAAGAAATGGCCACCATGATTTGAGAAATGGTGGTGCACATACCAGAGTCTAAGTCATGATTTTTTAAACTAATTTGGGAGGTCCTGTGACTTATATACCGGTGGAGTAGTGGTTAGCTCTGTTCCCTCACAGCAAGAAGGTTATGGGATGGCTTCCCACCTGGTCCTTTCTCTATGGAGTTTGCACGTTCCCCCCATGCTTGATCTGGCTTCCTCCGACTTCCAAAGACATGCAGGTGAGGTGAACTGGAAACTTTAAATTGGCTGTAGGTGTGTGTGCAAGTGTAAATGTGTGTCTATATGTGGCCCTGCAACAGACTGGCATCTTGTCCATGGTGCACTACGCCTCACGCCCTATGACTCCTGAGACAGACTGCAGCCTCCCTGTGACCTTTGACTGGGGTAAGCAGGTATATAAAATGAATGAATGAATAATAATAACTATTTGAGAGGAATCAAAGCAAGAAACAAAATAAACTTCAATAATAAAAGAAAAATGCCAACAATAAATGTGCACCCCAACAACGCACAATGATCCCAAATTAAACAGCTGATAATACAAAAAAATGGTGCAACTTAAACGTTTTCCTCTTCAAAAGACCTTTTTTTTTTATAGGTACGACTTATACTCTGGTGCAACTTATATTCTGGAAAATACAGTAAGCTTTATCTTAATGAGCACTGCACTTTCCATATGCATACAAAGGACAACAACTGCTCAGAAGATGCAAATTTTGAGACAGATCAGAGTTTTCAATGTCAAAAGAAACCTTTCCTCCTTTGGTTGCACTTAATCGCACTTTACTTTATTACAACTTTATCCCCAAGAACAAAGTAAAAGGCAACGTTTGGGAGAGCAGATATGAAGTTGCTTCAAGTGGCTGCAGACAGAAAGTCAAGAAGGGGCGACTACGAGGTCTGCCCATAAAGTATCGTACCTTTTTTTTTTTTTTTAAACTATATGGATTTGATTCATATGTTTTCACGTCAGACAAGCTTGAACCCTTGTGCGCATGCGTGAGTTTTTCCGCACCTATCGGCGACGTCATTCGCCTGTGAGCACGCCTTGTGGAAGGAGTGGTCCCACCCCGTCGTCGGATTTTCATTGTCTGGAAATGGTGGAATGATTTGGGGGTTTTTTTCCCATCAGACGTTTTTCAGAAGCTGTTAGAGACTGGCACCTGGAAACTATTCGAAAAATGTATCTGGCTTTCGGTGAAAATTTTACGGGCTTCACAGAGAATAATGTCTGGTAGTACAGCTTTAAGGACCCCTTTAAGGACGCTCAGCGCACCGCGCTCTGAGCTGCGACGACACGGCACAAACTCAGAGCGCGGCGCGCTGAGCGTCCTTAAAGGGGTCCTTAAAGCTGTACTACCAGACCTTATTCTCTGTGAAGCTAGTTTCCAGGTGCCAGTCTCTAACAGCTTCTGAAAAAATTCTGATGGGAAAAAAACCCCAAATCATTCCGCCATTTCCAGACAATGAAAATCCGACGACGGGGCAGGACCACTCCTTCCACAAGGCATGCTCACAGGCGAATGACGTCACCAACAGGCATGGAAAAACTCACGCATGCGCACAAGGGTTCAAGCTTGTCTGACATGAAAACATATGAATCAAATCCATATAGTTTAAAAAAAATAAAAAGGTACGATACTTTATGGACAGACCTCGTACTGTGACTTTAGCTGTTCTGATGTCCCAACTTGAGATCTAGATAAGGCTGCCAAGCGAGGTCGGGTAAGAGGGGAGTTGTTTCGACAGGGACGGTTAATGCAAAAGTTGTGTAGTGTGTGCAGTGCATCTTTAATTCTGCCTCACTTATTTCTAAATCTAAGGCTGCACTAACAGTGAATTTAAATTCTTCACAGGAAAAGCACCAAACATGACAACACAGTATATTTGTGACGAGGTGTAGCAGATGTGCAGACGGTGACGTTGTGTGTTTTGTGGTGAACTGACGTACAGTTGTTGAGGAACAGGAGCACAGCAAAGCCCAGCGTCGACATGGCCAACAAGATCAGGCAGATGTTGCAGGGTATCATGAAGTATCGCACCACGAGGGACACCTTGTGTTGGTACCTGCGATCCCGCTCCGGCGGTGGCGGCGAGGGATAGTGGCAACCGCTCATGCTCCACTCTAATGACCCCCTCCCCTCCAGGGCGGAGGAGACGGCGGGATGAAGAGAGCGGCAAGCGGTGCCCAAGGAACCGCTGGAAAAAATGATGGCGGTGGGGTGAGAGCAGAGGATGAGGACAAAACTAAAACGAAAGGTGAGTAATGGTCTGTGTCTCAGCTCCGGTTCCAGCTGTGCACCGCGGCCAGAACCCGGTGAATGTTTCTGTCAGAGGATCGCAGCAGCAAGCTTTCACTGGTTTCCAAGCAACACATTTTTAGAGAAAATAACATCCATTTGGGGGAACGGAGGCAGGCATGGGGAAATGGAAGCGAGACTTCTACTGCCCTCTACCCATCCACATAACCTCCATTCTGCCACCCACTGGGAAAAATAGACAAACTGATGGACTTTAAATGAGTTCACGCAAGGTGTTTTAAACGTGCAGTGGGAATGTGTGTGTGTTTGGAAATGTATGCTCCTGCCGGTTGGGTATGGATGCGTGTGAAACACACTGAAGACCAGGAATTTGTATTTAAAGATCTGATTGTCAGGTATCCATGAAGGAAACTTCCAAAGCAGTAAATCCACAACAGGATCAGAGTATCCCCCGAGAGGTAATTAGTCAGAGGTGACAGGTGTCAGAGGTTGACCCCCCTCCTTTCTTTGTCATAAGCCTTTATGAGCCAAAAATAGACCTGGATCTGGTGTTTGCTACCAACACGTATTTCCCCAAGAGGTGAGAGCAGAGCATCGTTTTTAGCCTCCCTGATGCGTTGCCTGTTGGGACTACGAGGGTAAGGTGCGCTCATGTGGCTTCACCAGTGCATTCATTTGCCTGCCGCTCCTCGAACGCAACTCAGCTGCTTGTTTGTATATGCTCAGCCGCTCAGCCGGCCCCTTCAGCTTCTGTTCTGGCAGCTTCAGTCACGGTACAGAGATATAAGACAGCGGCATGCAAGATCCATCCAAACCTGACACTGTCACAGGAGCAACTTGTGCGTGACCAGCAGCGTGGCTGGAAAACAGCTGGCCGCTTCCACCCTAAACCATTTTCGCCCTGGGATCACAGAGACCTCCTGCTGTTTTACCTTCTCTTCTTGCCGGCATGCCTGCCGATCATCCTCGGTTCAATAACCTTTATCAAGTCCCACGGTACGGCGAGGCGTCAGCCCCTTCTCTGCCAGCGTCCTGAGGCGAAAAGCAGGTCAGAACAAGTGGAGAATTCGGGGGATGTAGTCAGAGAGGGGAACGCTCACAATCCCCCATGACCTGTCAACTCAGTCGGCTTCTGCCACAAGCGGTTACAGATGACAGAGACGCTCGGAGTGCATAAAGTCTTGGAAAGAAAGGGAGAAAAGCCTGTGTGTGATCATAAATCAACGACGAAGCTCGAGGCGGAGATTTGTTGGGCTTTCTTCCCTCATGTCAGCAACCAGAAAGAGAATCCCAACCTAATGAGAGAAAAAGATTTTATTTCTTTGTGGTCCTTGGACGCCTTGTTGATTTAACCTCGTCTACAGAACTTGTCTTTCCCTTTTTTTTTCCTGCTTTCTTAAGTCTTATTCTTCTTCAAGTATCTGGTCTCTTCTTTGGTGCGATTTCTTTGTGCAGACCGCTCCCAACATCTTCACCGTTCAGATTTACAGTCCGGCATTTCTTGCGAGAGTATCCTGCATTCACCAAGAGCCAAAACAACAAATTACGCTCTGGATATTCATAGCGAGCTTAATCCCCAGGCAGCAGGTACTGGTCCCAGTGTCAGTCAGCGCTCTCAGTCAGCCAGCTGGAGCAGGGAGGAGGGAGTCAATGAGGGGAGAGCGATAAGTCTGAGAACAGAGCCGGCAGAGAAGTAAATGAGAGGGAGGAGTAGTGTTGGCGAAAGGAAAATCCTCTCCTGACACTTTGGTCCACCTTGTCGGCTTTTTTATGCAGAAAACAACAGCAGCGTGTCACTGGGTTCCCAAACACTCTCCTGGTGAGCGCTTCTGTCTCAGCTCTCAGCCAGTGGAACAGATGAGTGCATAATGAGAGAGGGAGCGCGACAGACTGAGAGAGGTGTGGAGAGTAGTAGAAGAGGGGCTGTCTTTAACAAAAGACGGGGAGGAGGGATCGGAGTCGGGTGAGAGAACGGAAAAAGAAGCAGAGAAGAAAGGCTTTTCGGAATAGTGCTTCAGTCCTGTCGGAGCGTGCGGGGGGGGGGGGGGGGGGGGCAGTGGCAAAACAAAAGAGGGCCACGGTCTTAGAAGATGTCAATCAGCCCCTTCATTTGTTTACAGCCTAATCAAAAGAAAGTCTTTTAGTTGGCTGAAACAAAAGATTTAATGTGGCAAACTGAGTGCAACACGCAAATACATTAAAGTCAATCACGCATTGAGTCTTTTCGACTTCTTTTTATCCAAACTCCACGATCAGTGCTGAAATGAGCCTGAGAACCTCTGCGTGCTTTCCCAACATCCAATATTCAATTATTTCACAATCACATTACTGCAGCTTCTTCAAATGGATGACACAGGAATAGGTTTCTTTTTCCTCCCCTCTCACTTGTGCAAAATTATGGGGAAAATGAATATTTAGCAGATCTGGCAAATGATCTGAGACAGAAATCCTTGCATCCATTTCATCACGTGTAATTTCTTTTGGCCTTTTAAAAGCGACGCATTATTGCTCTTCTAATGTGATAATGACTCGAGAGCAGCGGGGTGGTTTCACTGGGTTTGAGCAAGACCCTGAATCGATATCTTTTGAGATCAAACTCGGCGGCAGATGCAAGATGGTATATATCATCAATTATTTATGTTTTATCACTCTGTGGTTCCATCTCCATGGCTGATGGTTTCCTCCAGAGTTATAAATCTTCAGACAGCATGTTCAGTTTCTCTGTGTGGGAAACTCTCTGATATGAGGGGGGCAGTGTTTTTCAGACTGCCTGCTGAGGGTCACGAGTTCAGATCCCCATCTTCTGCAGCACCACCCATCCAGATGTGCCTCCTCTCACTGCCCTTCCCACAAATAATACCCCAGATGCTTCGCATCACCTCTCCCGTTGCATAACAAAACTTGATTGATGGAGAAACTGAAAAGAAAAAGAAACATCTGCTGTCCCTTTTTTGCTGCCTCACTTACGTCTCCTGTTGTCTTTATTCTACTTTAAACTGTCTTTATTATCATGGTTATGCTTTAAAATGAAAGTTTGCTCGCCAAAAAGGGTGGAAAAAACAATAAAAGCCACCCAGACAAACAACACTGTCACAACTTGCAGCCCTGGAAGACGTGCCAAATCATCTCAGCAGGGGGTGTCAGGGAGCCAGTCGGGCACTCTACGCTGCTGTACAACCCAAATCAGGTCTTCTGTCGACATCAAAGCTTGGTTGCTTTGATCCATTTTTAATGCTACAAGTAACGCGGAAGGTTAACGTCTCTCTCTGGAGGCTTTGAAATGGCAATTTCCCTTAAGAAACCACAGGAGCTGCTCTCGTGTTTAATGGTACAAGTTAACCTGAGAAGTTGATGCACATGCACGTCCCTGTATGTGCACTGTTAGGTATGCACGGGGTGAGGCGTGTCAGGTTCACTGGCTGATGGGCGATAATGCTTTATTCAGGTGTGTGCGTGTATAGTCCAGTGCACATCCCATTCTTACAGCTGGTTGGTGTCGAAGTAATTGAGCAAAGAGAAAACAGTGTTTGGCTTTGTTGCATGACAATTTCTGTTCCAAAAAGGTAAAATTGGTAGTTACGTATTTTGCTAATACACATCTACTTAAAAAAAGAAGAAAGACACATTGGGGGGGGGGGGGGGGGGGGGGGGGTACTGGGGGCACAAAAAAACAAACAAACAAAAAAAAAACCTAACTAATAAATAAACAGCACTCAGAACTGGATGACCAAATTTTCACTTAGGATTGGGCAATGATTAATTAAATGGCATATCAATATGTCTACATTAAAACATCACAATGAGCGATGAAATCAGCACACAGTTTTTGTATATTTGAAAAAAATCTACTCATATAAAATAAGTAAATTCTTATGTGTTTACTTACAGTACTATAACTATTGCTATTGACTATAATGGGCAGAGTAACAGTGCACATCAGCTAATTTTTCCCAAGAAGGTTGTGCAACCAGTTCCTAAGCACATCAATGAGTTGCAGTTGCTTGGACCACCACGTCTGCCCAAACTACGTTCAGCTAATGAGTGCCAAGCACAACCCAAGCGCCACCCCCACATAACTCCAGGCAGGTGAACTCTTCTTGATATCTTGGATTAACTTATCTGTGCGCTACATAAAAACTGATTGCTGAGTTGTGTATCACCACTGAGCCTGCACTGGTCTGCTCTTTGCCGAGAAATGTAGAACCTCCCCCAGTGTTGAACTCTCTGCTTTGGCCCAACCCATAGTTGCTTCATGGCCAAATAGCATAGCCACGGAGCACATTGAAGTAAAAACTAGAGCCCGACAGATATATCGGCCGGCCGTTATTATCGGCCAATATAAGCCCTTTTCAAAGTACTCACTATTGGCCGAAATTTTGCCGACAGAACGCCGATAATTTCTCTTAAACAGAACAGTTACTGAAATAATGTTTGTGTCGGCAATGTAAAATGTCCTTGCACTGTTTGTCCACTAGATGGAGCTCTGACTCCATTCAACAGAGCTGCTTACACCCCTGTTTAAATGTGTTCATCACTGGCCCCCGTAGTTCACCGTCACACTGCACTGATCGGCTGACAAAAGCATACAAGTAAATTTATGAGGATGTTGTTTGTAATAACTTTGGGATTACATTCACCCCACATTTCTCCTGTTTCAGTTCAACTCAGTTTGATTAACTCGGTTTATGTAGTAATGTGTCAAATGTGCTTCATTGCGTCTGTCACACTTTTTATTAAGCCCACATTGTGTAGAACTTATTTCTAGCATGAAAAACTTTCGTTTACTGCTAAGAGGTTGAAACATTTAGATTCAATGGTCGTCCTGAAGGGCTCTGGCAATTATTGCCATTCACCATTAACCCTTTGGGGCCGACGCCGTTGTATACGACGGCTGGGACCAAGCTTTACTAAATTGTAAATAACTTTTTAATGATATGCGATAGAAACTTACTTTTTTTTTGCTGAAAAGTTAACTGCGGACGTTCGATCCACCATCGGCCATCTTGGTACTCCTCAGAGGAGATGTGTGATGACGTGCGCAATGTGAGTGTCCAATCAGAACTGGTTATCCGTCACATGGTTTTCCAAAATCCAATCGTTACCTCATGTGATATGGCAAAGATTGCTTTCAGAAGTGATATCTTACTAGTTGGCCCGTTTGAATAGCCCCCTAACTGCTCCAATTGCATTTTTGCATTTTTTGAACTTGAAAATTCTTCTCTGTTATAAAGTTAATCAATATGAGGACAAAGCTTCAGCTTTTAGCTCATACCTTTTTCGTTAAGGGTCCAAAAAAGAACATTTTATTCATTAAAAAAATTGAGAGTAAGAGTAAGGATCTGGTTAGACACCATGTTTCTAAGATTTGTGGGGCCAAGTACAATAACTTCAGTTTTATCTGAGTTTAAAAGCAGGAAATTAGAGGTCATCCATGTCTTTATGTCTGTAAGACAATCCTGCAGTTTAGCTAATTGGTGTGTGTCCTCTGGCTTCATGGATAGATAAAGCTGGGTATCATCTGCGTAACAATGACAAAAAAAAAAAAAAAAACACTTTTCAAAGCTCACTAACTTTCTGTCTGAGTTGTATTCATGAAATAAGCCTTGGGAAAGACAGCAGCTAAATGCAGGATAAGAGCTTTGTACATTAGCAGATGTGGCAGAAAAATATATCTGCTGATGAATTAACCAACACACCATTAGAGATGGATGCTGTCCATTTTTCAAAACAGGAGCTATCAAAAGTGAAGCTGGTGCTTTCACTAACGGAATTAAATATCATCCTTTCCCGCTGTCCATCGTAAATGAAAGCTTTAATGATACTGATGAAAAGAATAATGTCTGTAAAAATTTATGGCAGCTTTGCCAATTACCTACAATAAAGCCAGACGACTCAGCTACTCATGATCCTCATTTGTAAGATCATTTTATAGACTGTACTGAACAAACCCTCTGTGATGTCACCCACAGGTTTTCTTAAGAGCAGTTTTGAATGGACTGCATTTATATAGCGCTTTTCTATCTGCATCAGATGCTCAACCGCTTTACAATAATGCCTCACATTCACCCCGATGTCAGGGTGCTGCCATACAAGGCGCTACTCACTGGGAGCAATAGGGGATTAAGGACCTTGCCCAAGGGCCCTTAGTGATTTTCCAGTCAGGCGGGGATTTGAACCGAGGATCTTCTTGTCTCAAGCCCAACATCTTAACCACAAGACCATCACCTCCCCCTCAGTTTTAACACTCAAATTGGCCGGGTCCAGATATCACCATTGTAGCAGTGCCAGAGTTCGTCCAACGCCTGGCCTACGCATAAATGGGTAATGAAGTGGTGTGTGGGCAGGGCTGAGGAGCAGTGTGACGAATGACGTCTGAAAAGATCCCCACCCCAAAACCCGCAGTTACCAACCAAGCAAAGTTAATGGCCCATTCACACGCTGACGATAAACCCAGCATTTGTTGACAGAGAGTGAAAAGTTGTTTGTCGTTGACCAGTGCCGATGTCCACCAGGCTCAGCAGGAGATAAGATGGCGTCAGTCGGGCAACATTGATGTTCATTGTGGTCCCGGAAAAATTTTCAACATGTTTAAAATCTTCAACATTTATGCTAAAACACCAGCGAAGACTCGCTCCAGGAGTCCAGATTTCCTGTCATCAGTGCAGGTTGGCACAGCCCAGCAGAGGGCACCACTGTAGTGGTGACGCTTGACATTTGGCAACAGTTTACTAACTCAGAAGGGACATAGTTTACCTTCCACTGTTGGAGGGTGGGCGCATTTTTAGTCCACTCTGTGGAGCAGTAGCACAGCTTGGTGGTGCACTAAGTGAATTCAACGTTAGAGACGCCACATGATGTTGCCTATATGTACTCTCTGTAACTCTGTGATTGCATCGCTTGCTATTGCTGCCTTATTGAGGTTCTACACATGCAGGAAATCTGGACCCCTGGAGCGAGCCTTCATTGGCATTTCACGGAGATTCTTGTGATTCATCAGACACTTCACATTATGGTGTGAATGGACCCTAAGTGTAAAAGGCTAACTTTAGTTTGGGTGTTTAATTAAAGCATATTTTGTGGACTGGGAGGTGGTTATGACAAATGGAGGCTCGAGTGCAGTTATTAAAATGTCTGACGACAAGCATAACGCCTTAGTAACCATTGCACCGCCAGTGGACCTAATGTCACCAAGCTACCTGCTAATTAGTGATGCTAACATATAATATGTAACAGTGGCACAAACCTATATAAATTATACAAAAATTTCACTCAACTGATATACTGGAGCACTGACTTCTTTGATGGTCTGTTAGTACAATTAACCGTACAGCAAGCTAAATTATCACAAATATTAGGAATAAAATGCTCAAAAAGGAGACGTTCACAGCTGTTAGCAGCCACTGCTAGCAGGGCCCTGACACAGCTGTCACTCAGCACTCCTAATTATTCCTAAGTTCATACCTTAAAATACACTCAACAAAAATATAAATGCAACACTTTTGGTTTTGCTCCCATTTTGTATGAGATGAACTCAAAGATCTAAAACTTTTTCCACATACACAATATCACCATTTCTCTCAAATATTGTTCACAAATAGGTCTAAATCTGTGATAGTGAGCACTTCTCCTTTGCTGAGATAATCCATCCCACCTCACAGGTGTGCCATATCAAGATGCTGATTAGACACCATGATTAGTGCACAGGTGTGCCTTAGACTGCCCATAATAAAAGGCCACTCTGAAAGGTGCAGTTTTATCACACAGCACAACGCCACAAATGTCGCAAGATTTGAGGGAGGGTGCAATTGGCATGCTGACAGCAGGAATGTCAACCAGAGCTGTTGCTCGTGTATTGAAAGTTCATTTCTCTACCATAAGCCATCTCCAAAGGCGTTTCAGAGAATATGGCAGTACATCCAACCAGCCTCACAACCGCAGACCACATGTAACCACACCAGCCCAGGACCTCCACATCCAGCATGTTCACCTCCAAGATCATCTGAGACCAGCCACTCGGACAGCTGCTGAAACAATCGGTTTGCATAACCAAAGAATTTCTGCACAAACTGTCAGAAACCGTCTCAGGGAAGCTCATCTGCATGCTCGTCGTCCTCATCGGGGTCTCGACCTGACTCCAGTTTGTCGTCGTAACTGACTTGAGTGGGCAAATGCTCACATTCGCTGGCGTTTGGCACGTTGGAGAGGTGTTCTCTTCATGGATGAATCCCGGTTCACACTGTTCAGGGCAGATGGCAGACAGCGTGTGTGGCATCGTGTGGGTGAGCGGTTTTCTGATGTCAATGTTGTGGATCAAGGGCCCATGGTGGCGGTGGGGTTATGGTATGGGCAGGCATCTGTCATGGACGAAGAACACAGAGGCATTTTATTGATGGCATTTTGAATGCACAGAGATACCGTGACGAGATCCTGAGGCCCATTGTTGTGCCATACATCCAAGAACATCACCTCATGTTGCAGCAGGATAATGCACGGCCCCATGTTGCAAGGATCTGTACACAATGCTTGGAAGCTGAAAATGTCCCAGTTCTTGCATGGTCGGCATACTCACCGGATATGTCACCCATTGAGCATGTTTGGGATGCTCTGGACTGGCGTATACGACAGCGTGTACCAGTTCCTGCCAATATCCAGCAACTTCGCACAGCCATTGAAGAGGAGTGGACCAACATTCCACAGGCCACAATTGACAACCTGATCAACTCTATGCGAAGGAGATGTGTTGCACTGCATGAGACAAATGGTGGTCACACCAGATACTGACTGGTATCCCCCCCCAATAAAACAAAACTGTACCTTTCAGAGTGGCCTTTTATTGTGGGCAGTCTAAGGCACACCTGTGCACTAATCATGGTGTCTAATCAGCATCTTGATATGGCACACCTGTGAGGTGGGATGGATTATCTCAGCAAAGGAGAAGTGCTCACTATCACAGAGTTAGACTGGTTTGTGAACAATATTTGAGGGAAATGGTGATATTGTGTATGTGGAAAAAGTTTTAGATCTTTGAGTTCATCTCATACAAAATGGGAGCAAAACCAAAAGTGTTGCGTTTATATTTTTGTTGAGTGTAGCTTAAACTGAGGGGTTATTTAAAAAATTCACCTGCCATACAGTTGTCACCAAAATCATTTTTGCACCAGGCTGTGAACATGTTTATTTCTACTGTAAAGCTCAGAATTCTAACCAGGGCCTGGTTTCATAAAGCAACCTAATCTTTCAGTCTACTAAACTTTCTTAGTGGATTACAGTTAGTCACCCAACACTGTCCATCTAATCACTGTTTCACATCGATGGCTAAACTTGTAGATTAGTTGTCTTACCTTAGTCGACTGTTTTCACATGCATAACAGCCTCGCGCGTGCCGTTGCCAAGAGACGGCTCCATGCACGATGGTTTTGTTTACTTCCGGGTTGGTCGGTGTCATGAACTATCCAGCCTTTGTTTTGTTAACTGGCTTTATTAACATTTACGGACCCATATGAACTGCAAAATGATGTGCTTAGCACTTAGCCTAGCAGTTTCTTCTTCTACACTTTCATGATCCTTTTTGTACATGCAACATTGCTCAGTGTAACAGCGACACCTGGTGGCTCATGTGAGAACTGTCACAAACACATCATGATACTCGTCTGCTGCAACCACAGCCAAAAGCAGAGGAAGCTCTCCTTTTGAAGGAATACGAGTGATGTAAGGGTGGTTTTGAGTGGCCCTTCATGTGGTGATACATGGTAGCTGGCATTTTTTGAGATAAGACATTGAAGTTTTATCAACAAAAATAAGATTAGCCTCCTCTGTAACCAGGCTAAAAAATTTAGTCGGGTAAAGTGAAACTTCAGCCAACTAAGTGCTTTGTGCAACAACTAATGTCAAAAAACTAGTCAACTAAGTGAGTTTATTCGACTAAACTGGATTAGACTGCTTTATGAAACTGGGCCCAGGGCTTCTATAGGGAGTGATTCACTTTTGCAGCCAACCTCACGTGGCAATTCAAGGAACTGCAGGATTTGCCACTTCTGCGCTGGCTAACTTTTTCTGCAGTGGAGGTTGGGTCTTGGATACCGTACAGTATTTTGGCCGCATTGTTTTGTTTTGGTGCATGTGTGGTTGATGGTAAATCGGTACAATGTGGGTTATTCCATCAAAACGATACTGCAGCATGACTCACTTTGTGTGAGTGCAATGGATTCTGACATGAATTATGAATTCAAGACCACATAATTCAGCTTTCAGGGACATTAGGTTGACATCAGAAGGCCATGCTGGATTCTTCATGTGCATCGAGCCATGCAGCTGCACCTGTGGAGTGAAGCCCAGATTCCTCACCCAGTGGCTACAGTGTGCGATGCTCGCAGGTGGGCCATTTGTCTTGCTCCAGTCAACATAAGTCAGACATTGCTGAAATGTCCAAAATATTTCCAGATATTCCCCATCATCAAGCAATGAAATCACCAGCAGGCTTCCAGTGGAAAAAAAAGGCCAGCGCCAATCACAGCTGTTCATGGCTAACAGCATTAACCTCCGATGAACTTGGATTCCACAAGACAAAGTAGGAGGTGCAAAAGAAGGGAATGATGAAGGACAAATACAAGCTGCTTCTCTGAGTAATGTTATTATGACAACCAAAACATCCACACAACAGATGACATATCCAGAATTTTCCTCAAAACCAGAGCTACAAAATGAAGTTCACCTTCAGACAGAAACAAAATTTAGATTATGTACCGAAGTTAGCAGGAGAATATGTTCATTAATCAAGTATCAACAGTGATTGTTTGCCGCCTATGTTGATTTTCATGAAGTGTGTAATTCAGTTGACCAAGTTCTCTGTTCTGACGGACATCCTGAAAATTTCTGAGAGCACTAACAAGTTGTTGTATATCATGACCAGTTTGTACACAGGTACAGACAATCTGACTTCTTCCCAGTGAATCTTGGCGTTCCTCAGGGACATGGTCTGGGTCCTACATTGTTCAATGACTGCATGGACTGGGCACTGGGTAGGGTTGTAGAGTCCCGCATCTTAGGCACCTTGGTCGAGGAGGAAAGCTTTACCAACCTCGACACTGTGGATGATGCTATGATAAAAGGTAAATGGACCACATTTCTACAGGGCTTTTCAGTCTGATGCAGACGCTGAGAGCATTTTACAGTGGTCTCACATGAACACACACTGATGTCAGCATGCTGCTATTAAAAAAGCCAGAAAAAGAGAAGATTTGAGGAGTAGTGACAGGTCTGAAGGGTGGAATAGGCTGGACGCAAATGCAGGACTCTGACAACAAGCTCTGTAAGACACAGCAGTTTACTGAAACAGTAAACGTGGTTTGGTACACGGAAAGGCAGTCCAACAAGAGTGATACAAACAGAAACATCAGGCAGTAGGCGTGGTCGAGGATACAGGCAGGTAGGCGTAACACACGTGAAGCAGGAAGGACAAGAATACAATACAGAGCTGGGCAGTAGGCACAAGGCACAACAATCTGGCAAAGAAATGAGGCAAACAAAGGAGCTTATGTACACCCAGGTGATGAGGTACAGATTGAGAGCAGGTGTGTGTGGAACGCCCCAGAAAGAAGGAGTGGCCAGGGAGAAGGACACACCCACCACCAGAAAACACAGACAGACAACAGAGAAAGCGACAGACAGATCCAGACAGGAAAAACCCCCCAGCAAGAGACAAAACAATATAAGCAAACCAAAACCAGGAAAGCAGCAAACAGGACCCAAAGCCTGACAAGTAGGAATTCAATGGTACCCCATCCTGAACAGTTCAGGACAGCTGTGGTCCATTTCAAATCATGGTACATTAATGCCATGTTTCCAAGACTGAATAATAGCATGAGAAAAGTTCATGTTTGGTACATGTAAAATATTGGGGGTTTTCGATTTCACATTTTGTTTTTTTGTTTTTTGTTTGTTTGTTTTTTTTTGCACCCCTATTAAGGACTTGCTGCTATTAAAGACCTTGATGAGCTGCCTGTGTTGTGGGGAACAAAACCGAGGATCCTCTCATCACAGGCCCACCTCTCTAACCTCTTGGGATCAATTCACTGACTGCAACACTCGAGAAGCTAAGTGAGGGGGTGGAGTGCCTACGTCTGTACTTGTCCTGGATTAAGGCAGGATACAGAATTTTAACGACTTCCTGGACTTGTTGTTATCTCGGTAGTGACATTCATGTCTAGTAAAAGATGATGGAGTCCTGAGGACTCTGGACAAAGGAGTCGGGTGATGCTGATACATTTGCAGGAGAATGCAGGTCCATGTTTTTAAGATCGTGGCACTTCCTGTCTTACAAATTGTGAGGCTTGGATCCTAACCAGTGACTGAAAATGACTTTGTGTCTTGGGAGGATCTCTGGGTACCGCTGCAATGACTTTCTGTGAAAAGAATCAGAATCAGAATCAGAAGAAGTTTATTGCCATTGCCAGTGAACAGGATTCAGAGACTAGGAATTTGCTTCGGTACAATGGTGCAACATTAACAAGAGATAAAATGCTAGGATAAAATATAACATATGTGTCAAAATAAGATAAAATATAAGATAAAAAAAAAAAGAAATATGAAATATGAAAGGCTGTGTGCAACAGAAAAACAGAGAAACAGAAAAAACAGTGCAGTGGGAGGAGTGCAATTAAAAACCAAAGTACACTGTCTAAAGTGACCCGTGATAAAATGATAAAGTGACAGAGTTAAGCTTAAGGTGACTGAGTTATGAGGAGTTCATGAGTCTAACGGCAGAGGTTCTGGTCCGGATGGACCGTAGCCTCCTGCCCGAGGGGAGTGGTTTGAATAGACCGTGTGCAGGGTGAGAAGGGTCAGCTGTGATCCGACCTACTCGGCCCAGAGTCCTAGAGACGTGCAGGTCGTGGAGAGGTGGAAGGCTACAGCCAATCACCTTCTCAGCAGAGGCCACAATGCTCTGCAGTCTGTGTCTGTCCCTGGCTGTGGCCCCGGTGTACCACACTGTGATGGAGGAGCAGAGGATGGACTCGATGATGGCCGTGTAGAACTGCACCATCAGCTGGACAGGCAGCTTGGCCTTCTTCAGCTGCCGCAGGAAGTACATCCTCTGCTGGGCCTTCTTGATGAGGGAGCTGATAGTTGACTCCCACTTGAGGTCCTGGGTGATGGTGGTGCCGAGGAAGCGGTGACAGACCACAGTGGTGATGGGGCTGTTGGTGAGGGCGAGGGAGGGCGGGGGGGCTGTGGCTTTCCTGAAGTCCACGATCATCTCCACTGTTTTCTGGGCGTTGAGCTCCAAGTTGTTGCTGCTGCACCAGGTCACCAGCCGGTCCACCTCCCTCCTGTAGGCAGAATCATCCCCATCCGAAATGAGTCCGATGAGGGTGGTGTCATCCGCAAACTTGATGAGCTTTACAGAGTCGTGACTGGAGGTGCAGCAGTTAGTGTAGAGGGAGAAGAGCAGAGGGGAAAGGACACAGCCCTGTGGAGATCCTGTGCTGAGAGCCAGAGTGTTCGAAACATTCTTTCCCAGCCTCACACACTGACTCCGGTCCATCAGGAAGTCTGTGATCCACCTGCAGGTGGAGTTGGGCACGTGGAGCAGAGAAAGCTTGTCCTGGAGCAAAGCTGGAAGGATGGTGTTGAATGCAGAGCTGAAGTCCACAAACAGGATCCTAGCGTAGGTTCCTGGGGAGTCCATGTTGAATTGGCACAGGTTTTACGCCGGATGCCCTTCCTGACACAACTCCACATTACGTGGAGAAATGTGGCAGGGGTGGGATTTGAACCCGGAACATTCTGCACTAAAACCAATCGCATTAACCACTTGGCCACCACCCCTGCTTACATATAATATTATTATTAAAATACAATTATAATAATTATTGATATAGTGTTTCCCCAGGAATCAAAACACTAAACAAAATACTGTAAACACCAATCACAAAAGAATAAATAGCAATTAAAAAGTATGTCACAATTAGGGCTGGGTGATATGACTTAAATTCATATCACGATATAAACTGAATCCTTTCACGGTAACGGTATATATCACAATATAAACTTAAGTGTAAAAGTTATAATGGAAGTGTTTCTGAATGGGTTATATAGTCCCTTTGCAAAGCTAAATTGATTATAATAAACAAATAAAAACCAACAACAAAAAACAAAAACAGATAATATAATTAATTTTGAGCACCTGATTCTCTGACTTGTTAGACGTGTTTTTGTGCATTGGAATAATCTCCTTTTGCCATTCCTGCTTCTGTACAGCAGGAGGCAGTGTTAGTTTGTCTGCTTTTGGTGGCGTTTTGTCCTGAATGACCTCAGAGACACCACCATGTGGGTTGATGATCCTGATTGGCTCATGTTGTGGGGGAAAAGGAAAAACACCTCCGTGTTGATAACCATTTGTAAAATCCAGGCGGCTTTTGATGGCTTTCAGTGGAGTGAGTATATGAGAAATTGTTTAACAGCTGGACATGTTCCAACTTGTCCTTAAGGCTTCCAACAGAGGTGTTTTTCCTGTGGCGGAGCGTCGCGGCGGCTGCGAGCCGACGATGCAATCCGCCCGCACGTCTTTCATTAAAAAAATCTCCTTTAACAGTGGAATATCCGGATAAAATGCTGAAACCGACTTCTTCTGAAACTTCTCGGTTCTCTCACGACGTCCTGGATCAATAGAGCCTGAAATGTGGAGGTTTTCAGCTTGAAACAGGCTGACGTCGGCGCCTGAGAGCGCTGCGCGACGTCTCGCTCCGTGGGAAGTCCTTAAAGCGACAGTATCACCTCAAAATCTCTCATCAGCCGTTAAAATTTTCACGGAAAACCAGCTTAATTTTTCGAACCGTGTCCACTTCGATGTGCCTCATGGGTTTAGAAAAAATTTTGATCAAACAAAGCGCCAGTCTCTCAGCAACTTCTGAGACAAAGGAATTCCGACGAGGGGCTGGCTGAGTACTCCCACAAGGAGTGCTCACAGGAGAATGACATCACCGACAGGCGTGGAAAAACTCACGCATTCGCACGAGGGTTCAAGCATGTCTGACGTAAAAACATATGAATGAAATCCATATAGTTTTTGAAAAAAATAAAAAAAGACCTATACTTTATTGACAGACCTCGTAAGTGCGTCTTAAGTCTGGACTTGAAAGTCTCCACAGAATCTGACTGTTTTATTGACACAGGGAGATCATTCCACAGAACAGGGGCACGATAAGAGAAAGCTCTGTGACCTGCAGACTTCTTATTCACCCTAGGGACACAAAGTAGTCCTACACCCTGAGAACGCAAAGCCCGGGGCGGTACGTAAGGTTTAATTAGGTCAGCTAGCTCGGGAGGTGTCAGTCTGAGAACAATTTTATAGACTAGCAGCAGAACCTTAAAATCTGATCTCACTGGGACAGGAAGCCAGTGAAGAGATGCCAAAATGGGTGTAATGTGGTCGAACTTTCTGCTTCATGTCAAACGTCTGGCAGCAGTATTTTGAAGCAATTGGAGAGCCCTAATGCTGGACTGCAGTAAACCAGAAAATACAATATTGCAGTAGTCCAATCTAGAAGAGAAAAATGCATGGATCAGGGTCTCAGCATCGGCCATAGACAGGATGGGACGAACCTTTGCTATATTTCGCAGGTGGAAGAAAGCAGTCCTAGTAATATTTCTAATGTGGAGGTCAAAGGACAATGAAGGATCAAAAATTAACCCAAGATTCCTGACTTTGTCAGTGTGATGTATGACACACGAGCCGAGGCTGAGTGTTAACTCGTCAAATTGATACGACTTTGTGTGACTTTTACATGATGAATTCAGTCAGGCGACTCCAGAGGGTTAAAATAATTTATATAATTTTACACTCTTACAAGAAGTTTTAATCTGTCGAGGTGGAGATGGAGCCTGTGTCCAAAGCACTGAGTGCAGCCTTTTCCAGTCGTTCAGAGTCACTGAGGAAAATACAATGACGTCATCAACAAGCATTACTGCAAGTGGAGCCTAAACCTCTACCATCAGCAAAAATCTATACCATGAACCGAATATATTGTTTATATCTCCCACCTCGAGTCACAACGATGTATAAAAATCCAAAATTTAAGAGCTGACAAAACAGAAAAAATTGTATTGAGTGAAATAATATTCACAGATCTATATGTGATTACTGATCGTCTCCATGCACTGAGCTGGCCATAAATTAAGAGTCAGAGATACACGAAACTGTGATTTCAAAAGTGAATAATGGTTAAATCCTTGGGGACACGATGCCAAGACATGAAACGTGAAGGAACGTTCATATGTCTTGCACATAAAGTGCTTCCGTTATTTAATGAGCTGCATGAACGCCATCAGAACAGCGTGATTGTGCATGCTGATGTGAACAAGAAACACTCTACATTGGTGTTTCCAGTTCCATCAAAGAGCTTACACGCCACGTAACGGCGAATCCTTTTGTGTTCCATTATACCGCTTTCACTGAACATGTAATTACTCCTTCCTTTACCGCTGTTTAGCAAAAGCGTGAGAGTTGAGCGTGTGTGGCTGTGACATACCCAAACTGCACGCAGGCAGAAACTACCTGATCTGCTTCGAGCATCAAAGCTGACAGTGATAAGCTACACGCCGAGACCGTTTAATTTGCATTTACAGAAATGAACTTTCTCCTCCTTTCCAATTCACTCTCTCTCTCCGCACGCCGAGCTTGATCATCTTAGCTCGAGCGCACAGAGGGAATATTAATCGGTAAGAAACTACCCCTTGTTGAGATGCAGACTGTAAATGAAACAACATTAAATTATTTATATGCCTAATAAGACAGCGTGCCCTGATGTTATTCCCTCAAACAAGACAGCTTCTGTGCTCTCCTCTTTCTATCTCCAAGTAAATAATTCCAGCTCCTTTTGATAAGAACACAGTGAGACGAGGCTTTGTGCTGGAAGTAGAAGCCTAATGAAAATAAGGGGCCACAATGACGAAATATCTGTTTTCTGGCTGCAATCACAGTCAGGAAAATGAATGACCTGCTTAGCGCCAGGTGTTTAAAATGCATCCCGTGTCTGCTGGACTCGATTCTGACCAAGCGACGATAAAATCCAGGTGTAAATGCACACAAGGTGCACAGAATATTAGCAAGTCAGTTTGAGTGAAACGAGACTCTGTTCTACGTGTGCAGCGGAAGAAACACCAGCTCCATCAGCAAAGTGTAGACTGGACAATTAACCAGCTGAAGCCTTTTCATGTGTTGTTGTTGTCCATTCGGCTGCTCCCGTATTGATCGGGGTCACCACAGCGGATATAGCCAGATCAGCATCAGTATTTGGCACAAGTTTTACACCGGATGCCCTTCCTGACAACTCCAGTGTAACCTGGAGAAACACACACAGCCACTGGTGTTCCAAAGAGGTCTCCCATCCAAGTACCAACCAGGCCCCGCACTGCTTAGCTTCTGCGATCTGACTGGATCAGACTGACACAGAGCAGATCGGCTACCTGAAGCCTTTTCGTATGTGACGTATGTAAACACACTGCGGCTGGAATCAGGATGGGTGACAGTGTGCCTTGAAGGGCCACGATGGCGCACGTTTTCCTTGCTACTGAGTGCCTCCGTCTGCGATTTTAAATGTTAGGAGTTCCTCCCAGGTAAAAACCACCTGGTGTGGTGATTGGTTTCAAAGAAAACCTGCATCATCCAAGTGGGAGGGGCTATGAGCTGCACTTTTTCAACTTGGGTTGAAGTCCGACTTAACGGATTCGATTTTTTGTTTCCATTTTGGAGTTGGAGTTTTGGTAGAAAGTTTCATGACCGACACAGTTTCTGAAAAGTACGTTTATACATTGCTCACCAGCTTTAAGCAAAATTTAGGTATGGAACTGCTTATTTAGGCTTCTGCGACATTTGTGGCTAAAGTCCATATTGGAATCTCTGATTGCTCTATGAGACACGCCCACTGAGTCGGACTCGACTCTATCCAACACACTCATGTGATTGGAACCAGATTATAAGACACATCGCTTCAGAGTCTGTAGGCTGTTTACCAAAGGTTGAATTACCATACTCATAAGTTGCTTTTTTTTTCTTTTTACTAGTTTGAGAGATCCTGCGACTCATACTGTACGTGCCACTTAAATACCAAAAAAAAAAAAAAAAAATCGTGCATTCATTTTTAATGATTATAATAAATATTCATGTCGGACTTTCCCAGGAATCAAAGCACTCAACAACATAAATTACAAACATAAAAGAATAAATGCCAGATATACAAAGCACACCACAATACACAAAAATCCCAAATTAAACGGGTCATGATACAGAAAATGGTGCAACTTATACTAAAATATGGTATACAGTCACAACCAGGGGTGTCGTTATCTATCCATCTATCCATCCATTTTCTAATTCAGGGTCAAAAGGGGCTGGAGCCTATCGCAGCAGTCATAGGGCATGAGGCGGGGTACACCTTGGACAGGACGTCAGTATGTCGCAAGGCCGCATATAGATAAACAAACAAACAAACACACACCTACAAACAATTTAAAGTTTCCAATTCATCAAATCTGCATGTCTTTGGATGTGGGAGGAAGCTGGAGCACCCGGAGGGAACCCACACAAACTCCACACAGAAAGGCCACAGTTGGGAATCAATCCCATGACCTTCTTGCTGTCTTAGTTATCTATCGGAGACCCTAATTTAATATTAGTTAGCAAATGCTAGGGAAGCCAAATGTTAGCTTTTGCTCATCAAACCATAACTTAAGGCAAAATTAGGAACTAGCTAATGTTCGCATTCACCCGTACACACAATACAATCGAATTCAGAAAAACTGAAGGGAAGAATATAAAATTATTCCATAAGTTAGATATCTACTTGCTTATATTAACCAATGCAACGATGAACTATGAATAAAAAAAAAAAAATGGTTGTCAAAGTTCTTCTCAGCATGAATATGGGAAATATATTGTAAGATTTACAAATGAAGAAGTATATTAGGGCTGCAGCTATCGATTACTTATTATTATTTATTTATTTATTTTAAGGTTGGTGAACTGGGTCCCAGCGTGATTTTTTTTTTAATCCCTCTTTCTCTGTGATTCAACAGAAGCATTTCAGCTGGAGGTTGAACATGCAAGCGTCGCAGTCAGTTTTTTTATTATTATTATTTTATTTGTTACCTTGTTTGTGAAGCATTGTGTGTTGCCCAAAAAAGCGAAAATTAAAAAGTGAAACACTCAGTGCGAGTCTGAGCAAAACACAGAAGGAAGAGTGGACTTCTTCAGTGTGTCCGGGGATGGAGCTGTGAGGGCAGAGCTGAGCCGCTCACAGCGGGCACAGAGAGGCAGCCACCGGCCGCCGCACGAATAGCCACTTCCCACATACAGCAGAGAGCAGGTAGCAGACAAAACGGTTTGTGATTTAAAAAACAAACAAACACACTGCTTCGCTTTAAATGCGCAGTAAGCTATTTCAGAAGATCACCGTGGACCGTTTTTCTCCTAAAAGGCTTTATTTCACTTTGTGTGTCGTGTTGGAAAGCTGTAGCTATTGTGCTAATTTGATTAGCGCTTACACGGCTTATGCGTGCTCTAGTCTTCGTTTGTTTATCTGGGGATGTTACAGCGCCACACACAGGCCCGGCATATGTACTATGACATTAAACAAAGCTTTGATGCACATAATTTGCCTCGAACATTTTTTGTAATTGAATTATTCAAGTTACTTGACTAACTGTTTCAGCCATAAAGTATATATAAATATTTTAAACTTCCTAAAGGCCCTGTCCCACAGGCATTTAGGAGGATTTGCGTATGGATTGTGCACAAAATTGGCTGATATTCGCTTAACATCCGCAATATGCGTGAAACATGCTTGTATGAGTTGGCTGACACCCGCACACGTCCGCAATTATCTGCAGAGGCACGTTTTTCCGTTTCCAGGATTTTTGAGCTGCACAAAATTTTGGCTGCGGATGACATCCGCCTTACATCCTCCATACATACACAATACATACACAAACATACTCAATCTATGCGCTGTATATTCGCCGTCATCTGCTGATATCCGCAACTGACAGGGATTTGTGGCTTGGCAGCAGGCTGGGACAGTGTGTAAAACAGATATTTTGCATTCCCATCATGTCCACATCACAAACTAAAATAAGTTGTAGTGACTGCTTACAGACTGGCCACGAATAAAGCGTTTTTATTACGTCTGCTTTGCATCTGATTTGCAGTGGATGCAAATTAGATGCGCTGTGTTCACAGCTGGACGCCGTTCTATGTTCTACCAGCTGCCACGTGCTCTGCGCTGGATGCTGCCTATATAAAGTAATTATTTCATGGTGGATTAATCATTTTATTCTGCAAATTGCCTGTTGAAAACGGCTCTAATCACCTCCTGAATCACAGAGAAAGCTGCAGCTGGGCCGTTCACGCACGCGTGCACGACTAACAAGCTGCAGAAAGCATTTTGATCCATCTTAAAAGGTAATTATATGACTTACATTGTCATGGCTTGATAAAACAGTTGCGTGTTTTTTCCTTATGTCTGCAGCTGTTACAGTATTTGTTCCTGTGTTTATAACAGATTTAACTTATTGTTATAATTGTTCAGACGAGCTGCGCTCTGAAGCGATCCACTGACTTCTCCACTCGCCCTGTTCAAATCAAATCAATTTTATTTATATAGCGCCAAATCACAACAAACAGTTGCCCCAAGGTGCCTTATATTGTAAGGCAAGGCCATACAATAATTACGGAAAAACCCCAACGGTCAAAACGACCCCCTGTGAGCAAGCACTTGGCAACAGTGGGAAGGAAAAACTCCCTTTTAACAGGAAGAAACCTCCAGCAGAACCAGGCTCAGGGAGGGGCAGACTTCTGCTGGGACTGGTTGGGGCTGAGGGAGAGAACCAGGAAAAAGACATGCTGTGGAGGGGAGCAGAGATCAATCACTAATGATTAAATGCAGAGTGGTGCATACAGAGCAAAAAGAGAAAGAAACAGTGCATCATGGGAGTAGAGAGGGTGTCTGTCTCCCTGATCTGAATTGGGAGCTGGTTCCACAGGAGAGGAGCCTGAAAGCTGAAGGCTCTGCCTCCCATTCTACTCTTACAAACCCTAGGAACTACAAGTAAGCCTGCAGTCTGAGAGCGACGCGCTCTATTGAGATGATATGGTACTATGAGGTCCCTAAGATAAGATGGGACCTGATTATTCAAAACCTTATAAGTAAGAAGAAGAATTTTAAATTCTATTCTAGAATTAACAGGAAGCCAATGAAGAGAGGCCATTATGGGTGAGATATGCTCTCTCCTTCTAGTCCCTGTTAGCACTCTAGCTGCAGCATTTTGAATTAACTGAAGGCTTTTCAGGGAACTTTTAGGAGAACCTGATAATAATGAATTACAATAGTCCAGCCTAGAGGAAATAAATGCATGAATTAGTTTTTCAGCATCACTCTGAGACAAGACCTTTCTAATTTTAGAGATATTGCGCAAATGCAAAAAAGCAGTCCTACATATTTGTTTAATATGCACATTGAATGACATATCCTGATCAAAAATGACTCCAAGATTTCTCACAGTGTTACTAGAGGTCAGGGTAATGCCATCCAGAGTAACGATCTGGTTAGACACCATGTTTCTAAGATTTGTGGGGCCAAGTACAATAACTTCAGTTTTATCTGAGTTTAAAAGCAGGAAATTAGAGGTCATCCATGTCCTTATGTCTGTAAGACAATCCTGCAGTTTAGCTAATTGGTGTGTGTCCTCTGGCTTCATGGCTAGATAAAGCTGGGTATCATCTGCGTAACAATGAAAATTTAAGCAATGCCGTCTAATAATACTGCCTAAGGGAAGCATGTATAAAGTGAATAAAATTGGTCCTAGCACAGAACCTTGTGGAACTCCATAATTAACCTTAGTCTGTGAAGAAGATTCCCCATTTACATGAACAAATTGTAATCTATTAGATAAATATGATTCAAACCACCGCAGCGCAGTGCCTTTAATACCTATGGCATGCTCTAATCTCTGTAATAAAATTTTATGGTCAACAGTATCAAAAGCAGCACTGAGGTCTAACAGAACAAGCACAGAGATGAGTCCACTGTCTGAGGCCATAAGAAGATCATTTGTAACCTTCACTAATGCTGTTTCTGTACTATGATGAATTCTAAAACCTGACTGAAACTCTTCAAATAGACCATTCCTCTGCAGATGATCAGTTAGCTGTTTTACAACTATCCTTTCAAGAATTTTTGAGAGAAAAGGAAGGTTGGAGATTGGCCTATAATTAGCTAAGATAGCTGGGTCAAGTGATGGCTTTTTAAGGTATGGTTTAATTACTGCCACCTTCAAAGCCTGTGGTACATAGCCAACTAGTAAAGTTAGATTGATCATATTTAAGATCGAAGCATTAATTAATGGTAGGGCTTCCTTGAGCAGCCTGGTAGGAATGGGGTCTAATAGACATGTTGATGGTTTGGAGGAAGTAACTAATGAAAATAACTCAGACAGAACAATCGGAGAGAAAGAGTCTAACCAAATACCGGCATCACTGAAAGCAGCCAAAGATAACGATACGTCTTTGGGATGGACTCATTTACATTTTGAGCAAAGCCAATTGAGTCTAATAATAGATTAAATGCAGTGTTGAGGCTGTCATTCTCAGCATCTGTGTGGATGTTCAAATCGTCCACTATAATTATCTTATCTGAGCTAAGCACTAAGTCAGACAAAAGGTCTGAAAATTCACAGAGAAACTCACAGTAACGACCAGGTGGACGATAGATAATAACAAATAAAACTGGTTTTTGGGACTTCCAATTTGGATGGACAAGACTAAGAGTCAAGCTTTCAAATGAATTAAAGCTCTGTCTGGGTTTTTGATTAATTAATAAGCTGGAATGGAAGATTGCTGCTAATCCTCCGCCTCGGCCTGTGCTATGAGCGTTCTGGCAGTTAGTGTGACTCGGGGGTGTTGACTCATTTAAACTAACATATTCATCCTGCTGTAACCAGGTTTCTGTAAGGCAGAATAAATCAATATGTTGATCAATTATTATATCATTTACTAACAGGGACTTCGAAGAGAGAGATCTAATGTTTAATAGACCACATTTAACTGTTTTAGTCTGTGGTGCAGTTGAAGGTCCTATATTATTTTTTCTTTTTGAATTTTTATGCTTAAATAGATTTTTACTGGTTGTTGGTAGTCTGGGAGCAGGCACCGTCTCTACGGGGATGGGGTAATGAGGGGATGGCAGGGGGAGAGAAGCTGCAGAGAGGTGTGTAAGACTACAACTCTGCTTCCTGGTCCCAACCCTGGATAGTCACGGTTTGGAGGATTTAAGAAAATTGGCCAGATTTCTAGAAATGAGAGCTGCTCCATCCAAAGTGGGATGGATGCCGTCTCTCCTAACAAGACCAGGTTTTCCCCAGAAGCTTTGCCAATTATCTATGAAGCCCACCTCATTTTTTGGACACCACTCAGACAGCCAGCAATTCAGGGAGAACATGCGGCTAAACATGTCACTCCCGGTCCGATTGGGGAGGGGCCCAGAGAAAACTACAGAGTCCGACATTGTTTTTGCAAAGTTACACACCGATTCAATGTTAATTTTAGTGACCTCCGATTGGCGTAACCGGGTGTCATTACTGCCGATGTGAATTACAATCTTACCAAATTTATGCTTAGCCTTAGCCATTCAAATTTCCTTCAATGTCGCCTGCTCTGGCCCCCGGAAGACAATTGACTATGGTTGCTGGTGTCACTAACTTCACATTTCTCAAAACAGAGTCGCCAATAACCAGAGTTTGATCCTCGGCGGGTGTGTCGTCGAGTCGGCAAAAACGGTTACAAATGTGAAAGGGTTGGCGGTATACACGGGGCTTCTGTTTAGGGCTACGCTTCCAACTCACAGTCACCCAGTTGGCCTGCTTTCCCGGCTGCTCGGGATCTGCTGGAAGGGAACTAACGGCGGCTAAGCTACCTTGGTCCGCACCGACTACAGGGGCCTGGCTAGCTGTAGAATTTTCCACGGTGCGGAGCCGAGTCTCCAATTCACCCAGCCTGGCCTCCAAAGCTACGAATAAGCTACACTTATTACAAGTACCATTACTGCTAAAGGAGGCCGAGGAATAACTAAACATTTCACACCCAGAGCAGAAAAGTGCGGGAGAGACAGGAGAAGCCGCCATGCTAAATCGGCTAAGAGCTAGTACCTGCGCTAAGCTAGTAGATTCCTAAAAACACACAAAGTGAATAATGTGTAAGTAATTTAGAGGTGATTCAGCAGAGGGAGTGCTTTAGTTAAGGCACGTGAAGATTACACTGTGAAACAAATCGTTATCTAGTTAACTAGATCAATCTAACTGCGCAGATTAAACAGCTAACAGGTACAGCAAAACACCGCTGTGCTCCGGAACAGGAAGTGATACAATACCGCAGTGAGAGCCAACCACCAGTAGAGGCAAGCAAGAGGCCTGTTCACTGCCCTGTTCACTGCTTCTTTACTCCAATCAACTTGTCCAAGTCCAGCAAATGCTCCAGAGGCTGTATTGTTGGTGTGAATAGTGATGACAACGGCCAGAGTGCGCTTCTTTTATGACCGCAATGCAGATGCCGTGCACGCGCAACACGTGCGCGATGCATTCATAATACACCCGTAATACTGCCATGATAATCGCAATGCATCTGATCTGTTTCCTCACTACATGCATTATACAACCGTGATTGTTCATCATATATTCGCTATATATTATTAATATATCTAATTCATAATGGGACATTTGTCAGTTTTGGCCATTTGTGTTGCGGACGACAACGAACGCCTGTAATTTGTATACTCAATTCACGTGCAATTAATCCTCTCCCCAGTGGGACAGGGCCCTAAAATGGTGTTTTACCTTTTGGGGGGGGGGTGGGGGAAGGGGGGTGATGTAAGTGTTTATACGGGGGTGGTCAGACCCTCCGAGTACCGCCTGTAAGTTGAACCGTGATATTTACAGCTATAAGCTTTTCCTCTGTTTTTAGAACACCTGGTGACGTTTGCTGTCCCACTGAAATAATACAATAAGACCACGTTTAAATGACAAAAATGAGAAAGCACTATTTCAAACTGAACTAAAACTCGATTTTAGACTCCAACAGGCTGCACAGCTTGATCAAATGTGTGAGAAATGTGATTAAATCTGTGATAGTTATTTTTCAAAAATAGTGCTTGTAGATCACACAGAGACACGTTCACGCACAGCCAATTTGGCTGCTTGTGATGAAACAAAATTCTGGCAGTGTCAGAAATTCAGCCTGAATAATGTCACAGTCTGCCTGCTGTCATTATCTACGTCAACCCAATGAAATGAAACATGAAACGGTCAAAGTGACATTGTCGGAGAGAATGAAAAATAGCAATTACAACAAAGAGAAAAGATGTAGATCCATTTATGTGACTGTAAAATTAAAAACCTCCTCCCACAGCTGTATGGTGTGTCATTGTAAATGGTAGTTCCAATATGGAACATCAATAATCCAAAATGAGCTCTTTATGCACAAATCTTCCTTATTGGAGACCAACATAGGTAGATCTAAACTAATGTGGTACAATAAAAATCCCATTAAAGAAAGAAAATACCCCAACAAATCATATTAATTGAATTGGATTAAAAAAAAAAAACTGACAAATTTCATACTGAGTTGGAATTTGCTTGCAAACACATCACATTAAGATAAATTCACAGCCACGTGATCCTTTTGGAATTTTCTTTGATAAAGTGAGAGTCGTCACTCGGACACAATTCAACCACCAGAAGACAATCAAGGCTACACCACAGTATGGAGAAATATTGTGGAATTTTCTTCCAAGGAGATCCGACTACACTTTTGGTAACAGCAGGAAATAACACCTCAGGCATGATTATATAATTTCCAACACAGAGTTAATATTTTCTGTCCTGTTTCTTTTCCTGCAAGCACAATATGTCAGATTTTATTGAAATTTGCTGGGGATGTAGGTTTTGGCTCAAAGAGTGTGGCTCCATGACCTTTTTGATTAATATCCTAGAAAGCACCTTATACCCCCATTCTACAGAGCTCTGTTCCCTTCCAGTTCATCTCGAATAGCAAATCAGGGTGTGTTTTTAAGGGTCATAGTAACATGTTGATCCATCTTTTGTCATTCTTGAACAAACTTGGTATATGCAGTAGTTATGGCCATTATTGGCACCAGTTTTGATATTGGGGTAAAAATTTTCAAGCTGTTCATAAAATTTCATCTCAGTTCACCAAATCGGCATCATTATGTGGTCACCTGCGAGCGTTCATGTCTTAACAGCTTCAATCATGTTCAAAGGTCTTTAAACAGGGTATTCCTAGTGAGGACAGCTTGAATCTTATGGGATTGTGCCCCATCGGGGTAAAAATTTGAAGCAGAAGTGTTTGTTGTGGTTCTGGCTGAGAACTCAGTTTTACTTTTGTTTTCAAGCGGATTGCCAGGTATGCACTTTAGAAGACAGCCAGTTGTGAGGTCTGCATTTTAGAAGCCTGCCTGATAGGAGGCATGCTGGAGTAAGCCGTTTCATCCCATTTTTGTACTTTTTCTGGATTGTGGGGGATAGTAATCGAACGGTGCTCTGTGGAATAAGGGTGTTGTTACATGTGTAGCTCTGTATGCCCATTAGTAGGGGAGCTACAACCACTACCTTTGCACCCCCCCACCCCCAAGACTAAACCAAACCAACTTTTTTAGGTTCCTTAGATGACCCCAAAACACAATCAGGATGTTCCCAAAAATAAAAACTGGCCTCAAGCCAGTTCAATCAATCAATCAATCAATTTTTTTATATAGCGCCAAATCACAACAAACAGTTACCCCAAGGCGCTTTATATTGTAAGGCAAGGCCATACAATAATTATGTAAAACCCCAACGGTCAAAACGACCCCCTGTGAGCAAGCACTTGGCTACAGTGGGAAGGAAAAACTCCCTTTTAACAGGAAGAAACCTCCAGCAGAACCAGGCTCAGGGAGGGGCAGTCTTCTGCTGGGACTGGTTGGGGCTGAGGGAGAGAACCAAGAAAAAGACATGCTGTGGAGGGGAGCAGAGATCAATCACTAATGATTAAATGCAGAGTGGTGCATACAGAGCAAAAAGAGAAAGAAACAGTGCATCATGGGAACCCCCCAGCAGTCTACGTCTATAGCAGCATAACTAAGGGATGGTTCAGGGTCACCTGATCCAGCCCTAACTATAAGCTTTAGCAAAAAGGAAAGTTTTAAGCCTAATCTTAAAAGTAGAGAGGGTGTCTGTCTCCCTGATCTGAATTGGGAGCTGGTTCCACAGGAGAGGAGCCTGAAAGCTGAAGGCTCTGCCTCCCATTCTACTCTTACAAACCCTAGGAACTACAAGTAAGCCTGCAGTCTGAGAGCGAAGCGCTCTATTGGGGTGATATGGTACTACGAGGTCCCTAAGATAAGACGGGACCTGATTATTCAAAACCTTATAAGTAAGAAGAAGAATTTTAAATTCTATTCTAGAATTAACAGGAAGCCAATGAAGAGAGGCCAATATGGGTGAGATATGCTCTCTCCTTCTAGTCCCCGTCAGTACTCTAGCTGCAGCATTTTGAATTAACTGAAGGCTTTTTAGGGAACTTTTAGGACAACCTGATAATAATGAATTACAATAGTCCAGCCTAGAGGAAATAAATGCATGAATTAGTTTTTCAGCATCACTCTGAGACAAGACCTTTCTGATTTTAGAGATATTGCGTAAATGCAAAAAAGCAGTCCTACATATTTGTTTAATATGCGCTTTGAATGACATATCCTGATCAAAAATGACTCCAAGATTTCTCACAGTATTACTAGAGGTCAGGGTAATGCCATCCAGAGTAAGGATCTGGTTAGACACCATGTTTCTAAGATTTGTGGGGCCAAGTACAATAACTTCAGTTTTATCTGAGTTTAAAAGCAGGAAATTAGAGGTCATCCATGTCTTTATGTCTGTAAGACAATCCTGCAGTTTAGCTAATTGGTGTGTGTCCTCTGGCTTCATGGATAGATAAAGCTGGGTATCATCTGCGTAACAATGAAAATTTAAGCAATACCGTCTAATAATACTGCCTAAGGGAAGCATGTATAAAGTAAATAAAATTGGTCCTAGCACAGAACCTTGTGGAACTCCATAATTAACTTTAGTCTGTGAAGAAGATTCCCCATTTACATGAACAAATTGTAATCTATTAGACAAATATGATTCAAACCACCGCAGCGCAGTGCCTTTAATACCTATGGCATGCTCTAATCTCTGTAATAAAATTTTATGGTCAACAGTATCAAAAGCAGCACTGAGGTCTAACAGAACAAGCACAGAGATGAGTCCACTGTCCGAGGCCATAAGAAGATCATTTGTAACCTTCACTAATGCTGTTTCTGTACTATGATGAATTCTAAAACCTGACTGAAACTCTTCAAATAGACCATTCCTCTGCAGATGATCAGTTAGCTGTTTTACAACTACCCTTTCAAGAATTTTTGAGAGAAAAGGAAGGTTGGAGATTGGCCTATAATTAGCTAAGATAGCTGGGTCAAGTGATGGCTTTTTAAGTAATGGTTTAATTACTGCCACCTTAAAAGCCTGTGGTACATAGCCAACTAACAAAGATAGATTGATCATATTTAAGATCGAAGCATTAAATAATGGTAGGGCTTCCTTGAGCAGCCTGGTAGGAATGGGGTCTAATAAACATGTTGATGGTTTGGATGAAGTAACTAATGAGAATAACTCAGACAGAACAATCGGAGAGAAAGAGTCTAACCAAATACCGGCATCACTGAAAGCAGCCAAAGATAACGATACGTCTTTGGGATGGTTATGAGTAATTTTTTCTCTAATAGTTAAAATTTTGTTAGCAAAGAAAGTCATGAAGTCATTACTAGTTAAAGTTAATGGAATACTCAGCTCAATAGAGCTCTGACTCTTTGTCAGCCTGGCTACAGTGCTGAAAAGAAACCTGGGGTTGTTCTTATTTTCTTCAATTAGTGATGAGTAGAAAGATGTCCTAGCTTTACGGAGGGCTTTTTTATAGAGCAACAGACTCTTTTTCCAGGCTAAGTGAAGATCTTCTAAATTAGTGAGACGCCATTTCCTCTCCAACTTACGGGTTATCTGCTTTAAGCTACGAGTTTGTGAGTTATACCACGGAGTCAGACACTTCTGATTTAAAGCTCTCTTTTTCAGAGGAGCTACAGCATCCAAAGTTGTCTTCAATGAGGATGTAAAACTATTGACGAGATACTCTATCTCCCTTACAGAGTTTAGGTAGCTACTCTGCACTGTGTTGGTATATGGCATTAGAGAACATAAAGAAGGAATCATATCCTTAAACCTAGTTACAGCGCTTTCTGAAAGACTTCTAGTGTAATGAAACTTATTCCCCACTGCTGGGTAGTCCATCAGAGTAAATGTAAATGTTATTAAGAAATGATCAGACAGAAGGGAGTTTTCAGGGAATACTGTTAAGTCTTCTATTTCCATACCATAAGTCAGAACAAGATCTAAGATATGATTAAAGTGGTGGGTGGACTCATTTACTTTTTGAGCAAAGCCAATAGAGTCTAATAATAGATTAAATGCAGTGTTGAGGCTGTCATTCTCAGCATCTGTGTGGATGTTAAAATCGCCCACTATAATTATCTTATCTGAGCTAAGCACTAAGTCAGACAAAAGGTCTGAAAATTCACAGAGAAACTCACAGTAACGACCAGGTGGACGATAGATAATAACAAATAAAACTGGTTTTTGGGACTTCCAATTTGGATGGACAAGACTAAGAGACAAGCTTTCAAATGAATTAAAGCTCTGTCTGGGTTTTGGATTAATTAATAAGCTGGAATGGAAGATTGCTGCTAATCCTCCACCCCGGCCCGTGCTACGAGCATTCTGACAGTTAGTGTGACTCGGGGGTGTTGACTCATTTAAACTAACATATTCATCCTGCTGTAACCAGGTTTCTGTTAGGCAGAATAAATCAATATGTTGATCAATTATTATATCATTTACCAACAGGGACTTAGAAGAGAGAGACCTAATGTTTAATAGACCACATTTAACTGTTTTAGTCTGTGGTGCAGTTGAAGGTGCTATATTATTTTTTCTTTTTGAATTTTTATGCTTAAATAGATTTTTGCTGGTTATTGGTGGTCTGGGAGCAGGCACCGTCTCTACGGTGCCAGTTATCCAAGATGGTGTCCAAGATGACCGCCAAAATAGGGCTTTTCACTAAAACACCTTTAAACAACATATAAACAACTTAAATATTCAATGGGAAGACCATTGAAGGTCACAGCAAACTCATTTGTGCCTAAACTAAATTCATTCATGGGTTTAAGATTCAAAATGGCGTCCAAAATGGCCGCCAATAGACGCTTATCATGTGTAGTACCTTGACTGGCGGCTTGAGGCTGGCTTCAAAACAGCGCTCTTTCCCATAGGAGTCCATGTTAAAATGTCCAACTTTAGAGCAGAAATAAACATGTTTACAGTTTTGATCTCTTTCCACAGTTTCTGTCTCTGTGACAACTGTACGGAGGGTGAATTTTTTTTTTCCTGGTATCTTAGCTTAAGTTGTTTAAGCCATAAAGTTCTGTATAATTGGGGGGGGGGGGGTATTTTAAGTGATAGCTATTAGCTGCTAACCGTCTCCGTGTCTCATCTTTAGCTCAGAGTCCACTTGATACGGCTGGTCGGGGAGAAGGCGTCTGCTTGGTTGGAGTATTTTATGACAAACACCTGGACTAACACATTTGTTGCAGTGAAACATCCTCAAGGATCAGACGTTCCTGTTGCAGAAGACCCACTGAGTGAAGCTCTCATCTGATTTAATGTTATATGCTAATGATTATCACTTTTAGGAGGTGTTGGAAGTTTCACCCGTTAGATCCACTTAATATATGATTACTCAGAAAATATACAGCTCATTACTTTTAATGTAACAACAAAGTAAACCGTTAGGAAAACCACCATGCAGTCCCCCAAAAATTGATTTAATAAACACTCAAACCCATGTTAGGTGGTTCGGACTTAAAAAACGGTGTGTTGAGGTGCCTTTCATCACACGTAGAACCATGCACACTCCACCCCTTTATGTATTAATGAATTCAGCGTTTAGCTTCAGTGCACATGGCACCGCACAGAACACAGCCTAGTTCTTTTTGGCTCTTCTGGGTCTCTATAGAAAACCAGTGGGTGACGTCACGCAGGCTCCGCCCATTATACTATATACAGTCTATGGCTGGTTTTAGCACGATGTAAATTACCCGTTCTGTGCTGGTGTGACACTGCCAGTGTTGCCACAGTTACTTTTATAGTTTTTCTTTATACTGTTACTTTATATAGTTACTTCATTAGCAGTTTTAAGCAGTTAATTTATTAGAAGCTGCCAACAACTTCTAACAAATAAGTAATGTAACTTGTAATCTAACTTGGTTAGTCTTAAAACTGAGTAACTAATAGTTACTTTTCTGAGTACTCAATATTAAAAATAACCAAGTTTGAGTACTAGTTACTTTATTACTTACATTCAGCAGCTGCCGACAAGTTGTCCGCAGCTGCTAATGAAGCAGTTGTTTCAAGTAACTGTAAAAAGTAACTAATAAAGTAAATTTTTACTGTGGCAACACTGGACAGTACTTAAAGTTCAAAGAGGTACATTTCTCTCTTATACCTCTGCCACAAAGTTAACGTTCCTGTGACTGGTCTGGCAAGAACCTTGTGTCAAACTTTGAACTTTTAGAAGCATTTTAAGATGCAGAAGGAGCAGAGAAACAGGCTTAACACAACATCATATCAATGCAGTTGTATGTATTACTTCAATAAAAAAAAAAAAATCATACCAGTTACCTCCTGTTAATGTTCATGTAATTGGCACTTTATGTATTTATTTATTTTGAAAAAGCACGCTAACCTGTACTTTGACAAAATGGTACCCTTAACTCCACCCAAACTCTGTGAAGAACAAGTAAAGAACTGTTGGTCCTTAAAAGCCCAAAAATCCTCTAATTGGATATGCAAATGAGCTAATGGAGACTGAGCCTTTTTTATATGTCTACTCAGTTTTAGAAGTAAAATTCATTGGGATAATCAGCAGAAATAATTTGTTTTCCCACTGAGAACAGGGGAATGTCAAGGACTGAAGGACCGATGGGCCACATTTGGTTTAATAGCGGCTCTTTATCACCAAACATCAGCCCTGCTCAAATTATGGCAGAGCAACAAAATAAAAATGGCTTTTTAAACTGTTTTTGTTGGATTCTATTCATTAAGCAGTTTGGTGCTTTAATATGGTTTCCGCTTACAAGGAAACCAAGGTTAAGAAAAATGGCACTTTCCCAGGTAAGAGCCATCATCCGAACCCTTTTCAGCCAACTGGTTGTGCATATTATCAACTTGACGCCCTCCCATAGCTTCTCGTGTTTCCCTTCTTAGACTCTGAGACGCTCAAACATGCACATTCTAACAAGATAAGCACAATAATTTGAAATTCTGTACATGACAGAGAAAAATAACGCAACAGACCTTCTTCAAATGCCAGAAGGTGTTCCAGGGTTAAAATAAATGGGCTGCAAGAAAAAAAAAAGAAGAAAAAAATGTATTCCTCAAAGTTTAAGATTGGATAAAAGCCCTGCTGCTTTTGTGTATGAAGATTTCTCTAAAAGCCCTTTTATGGAATTTAGTGACATTTGCTGCAATAGTGTCCCCAGCAGGAGGTTGAATGTCTCGATGGTAGTTCCTGGGTACTCTCCTGCAGGTGAGCTGGACCTCTGGCCTTCATCATTTGGGGGAATGGAAAAAAAAAGACCATTTCAACACAGGGATCAATAAAGTATTACATCTTCTGAAGCTAGGTCACAACAGAAAAACCTCAATCTTCCCCGATGACTGGTCTCAATTTTGGCTTCTAACTGCTGTTGACAAAGTTGGCAGTAAAGTGTATCTTTCCAGAGCAGCTCTCATTTCGTCGTATTTCACTATATGAACTATGCGTGGCCTGTTTTTGTCTTCTCCTGTCAGTATTCTGGTGCATGAAGATATGCAACATTTGGAATCAAAAGCTGAGAGCTTTGTTTGCCATCTTGTCAATTAAATAACAAGGGAGTAACACACCTTTATGTGAAACAGCCAAGTGACTTGTCCAATTACTTTTGGTCCCTTAGAAATTGGGGGGGGGGGCACACACAAATACAGTAGTGTTCAGAATAATAGTAGTGCTATGTCACTAAAAAGATTAATCCAGGTTTTGAGTATATTTCTTATTGTTACATGGGAAAAAAGGTACCAGTAGATTCAATAGATTCTCACAAATCCAACAAGACCAAGCATTCATGATATGCACACTCTTAAGGCTATGAAATTGGGCTATTAGTAAAAAAAAAGTAGAAAAGGGAGTGTTCACAATAATAGTAGTGTGATATTCAATCAGTGAGTTCGTCAATTTTGTGGAACAAACAGGTGTGAATCAGGTGTCCCCTATTTAAGGATGAAGCCAGCACCTGTTGAACATGCTTTTCTCTTTGAAAGCCTGAGGAAAATGGGACGTTCAAGACATTGTTCAGAAGAACAGCGTAGTTTGATTAAAAAGTTGATTGGAGAGGGGAAAACTTATACGCAGGTGCAAAAATTATAGGCTGTTCATCTACAATGATCTCCAATGCTTTAAAATGGACAAAAAAAACAACAACAGAGACACGTGGAAGAAAACGGAAAACAACCATCAAAATGGATAGAAGAATAACCAGAATGGCAAAGGCTCACCCATTGATCAGCTCCAGGATGATCAAAGACAGTCTGGAGTTACCTGTAAGTGCTGTGACAGTTAGAAGACGCCTGTGTGAAGCTAATTTATTTGCAAGAATCCCCCGCAAAGTCCCTCTGTTAAATAAAAGACATCAATCAATCAATCAATCAGTTTTTTTATATAGCGCCAAATCACAACAAACAGTTGCCCCAAGGTGCTTCACATTGCAAGGCAAGGCCATACAATAATTATGTAAAACCCCAACGGTCAAAACGACCCCCTGTGAGCAAGCACTTGGCTACAGTGGGAAGGAAAACCCCCCCCTTAACAGGAAGAAACCTCCAGCAGAACCAGGCTCAGGGAGGGGCAGTCCTCTGCTGGGACTGGTTGGGGCTGAGGGAGAGAACCAGGAAAAAGACATGCTGTGGAGGGGAGCAGAGATCAATCACTAATGATTAAATGCAGAGTGGTGCATACAGAGCAAAAAGAGAAAGAAACACTCAGTGCATCATGGGAACCCCCCAGCAGTCTACGTCTATAGCAGCATAACTAAGGGATGGTTCAGGGTCACCTGATCCAGCCCTAACTATAAGCTTTAGCAAAAAGGAAAGTTTTAAGCCTAATCTTAAAAGTAGAGAGGGTGTCTGTCTCCCTGATCTGAATTGGGAGCTGGTTCCACAGGAGAGGAGCCTGAAAGCTGAAGGCTCTGCCTCCCATTCTACTCTTACAAACCCTAGGAACTACAAGTAAGCCTGCAGTCCGAGAGCGAAGCGCTCTATTGGGGTGATATGGTACTATGAGGTCCCTAAGATAAGATGGGACCTGATTATTCAAAACCTTATAAGTAAGAAGAAGAATTTTAAATTTTAAATTTTAATTACTGCCACCTTAAAAGCCTGTGGTACATAGCCAACTAACAAAGATAGATTGATCATATTTAAGATCGAAGCATTAAATAATGGTAGGGCTTCCTTGAGCAGCCTGGTAGGAATGGGGTCTAATAAACATGTTGATGGTTTGGATGAAGTAACTAATGAAAATAACTCAGACAGAACAATCGGAGAGAAAGAGTCTAACCAAATACCGGCATCACTGAAAGCAGCCAAAGATAACGATACGTCTTTGGGATGGTTATGAGTAATTTTTTCTCTAATAGTTAAAATTTTGTTAGCAAAGAAAGTCATGAAGTCATTACTAGTTAAAGTTAATGGAATACTCAGCTCAATAGAGCTCTGACTCTTTGTCAGCCTGGCTACAGTGCTGAAAAGAAACCTGGGGTTGTTCTTATTTTCTTCAATTAGTGATGAGTAGAAAGATGTCCTAGCTTTACGGAGGGCTTTTTTATAGAGCAACAGACTCTTTTTCCAGGCTAAGTGAAGATCTTCTAAATTAGTGAGACGCCATTTCCTCTCCAACTTACGGGTTATCTGCTTTAAGCTACGAGTTTGTGAGTTATACCACGGAGTCAGGCACTTCTGATTTAAAGCTCTCTTTTTTAGAGGAGCTATAGCATCCAAAGTTGTCTTTAATGAGGATGTAAAACTATTGACGAGATACTCTATCTCACTTACAGAGTTTAGGTAGCTACTCTGCACTGTGTTGGTATATGGCATTAGAGAACATAAAGAAGGAATCATATCCTTAAACCTAGTTACAGCGCTTTCTGAAAGACTTCTAGTGTAATGAAACTTATTCCCCACTGCAGGGTAGTCCATCAGAGTAAATGTAAATGTTATTAAGAAATGATCAGACAGAAGGGAGTTTTCAGGGAATACTGTTAAGTCTTCTATTTCCATACCATAAGTCAGAACAAGATCTAAGATATGATTAAAGTGGTGGGTGGACTCATTTACGTTTTGAGCAAAGCCAATAGAGTCTAATAATAGATTAAATGCAGTGTTGAGGCTGTCATTCTTAGCATCTGTGTGGATGTTAAAATCGCCCACTATAATTATCTTATAATTATAAAATAATTAATAATTTTATAAAAAATAAAATATAATTATCATGTGCAGAAGAGGTTATAATTTGCCAAAGAACACATCAACTGGCCTAAAGAGAAATGGAGCAATATTTTGTGGACTGATGAGAGTAAAATTGATCTTTTTGGGTCCAAGGGCCGCAGACAGTTTGTGAGATGACCCCCAAACTCTGAATTCAAGCCACAGTTCACAGTGAAGACAGTGAAGCATGGTGGTGCAAGCATCATGATATGGGCATGTTCCTCCTACTATGGTGTTGGGCCTATATATCGCATACCAGGTATCATGGATCAGTTTGGATATGTCAAAATACTTGTAGAGGTCATGTTGCCTTATGCTGAAGAGGACATGCCCTTGAAATGGGTGTTTCAACAAGACAATCACCCCAAGCACACTAGTAAATCAGCAAAATCTTGGTTCCAAACCAACAAAATTAATGCCTCGTAGATGTGAAGAAACCATGAAAAACTGTGGTTATACAACTAAATACTAGTTTAGTGATTCACAGGATTGCTAAAAAAGCAGTCTGAACATAATAGTTTTGAGTTTGTAGCATCAACAGCAGATGCTACTATTATTGTGAACACCCCGTTTTCTACTTTTTTTTACTAATAGCCCAATTTCATAGCCTTAAGAGTGTGCATATCATGAATGCTTGGTCTTGTTGGATTTGTGAGAATCTACTGAATCTACTGGTACCTTGTTTCCCATGTAACAATAAGAAATATACTCAAAACCTGGATTTATCTTTTTAGTCGCATAGCACTACTATTATTCTGAACACTACTGTATGTGATACATCCTACACCGTTTACTGATCAGTGGGTAGACAGATTACACTTTGCAAGTTCAGTGACAAATAAGTGTCTGGATTTGTGACTATACTCAAGTCAAGACTAAGACCCAAGTTATCAATGACTTCCTGGAGCCGGACATCAGAACTGTTTCTGTATGTGGTCAAACTTGTAGAGACATTCATTTATTTCAGCAGTGACATTCAAGTCCTAGGCCACTGAGTTTAAGAGACACGTGAAGAGCTCAGGCAGTCATAAGGGTCCTGGACAGAGGTGTGTGGCAATGCCAGTATCTTTACAGGAGAGCGAAGGTCAAGGTTTTTAGGGTAGTGGTGTGTCTTGTCTTATTGTATGGTGGTGAGATTTTGATGCTAACCAGTAACATAAAGCAACAACTATAGATAGATGCCTTTGGTACAAACTCTCTTCTAAAGATTCTTGGGTACAGTTGGAATTATACTTTGTGTCAAAGCAACAGTTGTTTAAGGAGAGTAAGATGAGGAGTTCCACTTGCATTGTGAGGGAATATCAGGTGCAACATTTTTGCCATGCAGTGCTTTTCTTGGAGTATGATCCAAGACACAGATGCATCAGTGTTGATGACTCCAGGGGCTGGAGAAGGTCAAGGGGACACCCACATTTCACCTGGCTGCAGCAAACAGATGGTTGCATTTGAGAGATGGGATGGACCATTTGTCTGCCTGGATGGTTGGCATCTAATACTTCCAGGATCCAAAGAGGTTCCATAGTGTTATGGGCATGACCATGCGTGGCATGAGCACATGCTCCTAGACCGCACCTGATCTGATCCACCTGATTGAGGTTTAGCAAAGTGGGATTCTGGAAAGTCAACTCAATACTGAAATCATTTCAATGCCAAATACCTTTAGGGTTCTGATCTGATCTCGATGAAATTGAAGGATGCACTAGCCTAGACCTCAGAGGAACACAACGCCAAATATGGGTCATATCTGTTGAGGAATACTCAAGATTAAGTCCAGAAAATAGACATTAAGAACAACAATAAAGCATAGATGGAAGCAACTGCAGAGAATCTGCTATCAACCAATAGATCAAACAAATTTGCACTCATTCCATCTTTTGACAATAAGTGTGTGACTACTTCTCCACATCTAAACTTGTGGATCCACTCATGCCTCAATTTGTCCTCATCCTCTCTTGTCCATGCCTTTTTATCTACACCAGCTTTTGAATAACAGCCAAGACTCACTCACAGCAGAAGCCGATGTGTCAACTCGCCTGTCATCCAGAAGTGGCGGGGGTGGAATCAGAGAGAGGATGGAGGGCAACAGACCTGGTTTTGCAAGCAAACACATGACAATGATGAGCTTGGCATGTCGCCGAGGCAACAAGCAGCCTCATCCATTATTCATCTGAGTAATAAACTGATAAACAAGGTAAATGAAGAGGAACAACGGCCGCGAAAATCATGCAGACAGACCGAAAGAAATATTTAGAAGGCAGCGGCGCCGCCAGCAGCATCCTGAGGCGCATATTAATCTGTGAGGTAAACAACGAGGTCTGGACAGAGGGTCAGAGCGAAACCGAACTCATCCTCGGCCAAGTCCTCGGGAGGGTTTCTGCAAACGACCAAAGGTGTTGGGTTTCCCCATCATCACCCAGAAGCCCCGAGACCAGATCTCCCTACTTCACGTCATCAAAAAATATAAATCTGTACATTCTCACGTCAAGGCAAATTTAAGCCACACAATCTACACAAGACGGCAGGGGGAGACATTCCTGCCCTGTTGCTACGGTAACGCCACATATGCAGAAAACACCCATGCCGTGGTATGAAAAACACAAATATGCGAGATTTCTTTTTGAAAGCCATTTCGCTGATGAGTGGGGGAGAGGAGAAAAGAGTGACAGTACAAAATGAAAGAAGAAGGAGTAGATGCAGTGAGAAGGAGAGCGCGGGGAGTGGAGACGCCGTACTCGCCGCACGCTTTAGACAATTTGGGTCACTTTTGTAACCATATTTCTTCCAGACGAACAGAAACACCTCATCTGCCATTCATGTCGTTTTCATTCTTACACCTGCGAGCCATTTGCATTCTGTCAGTTTTACCACCTCCTTTCATTCCTCCACATGCCACTACATTTCCTGAATGATAACATACTGGCAATTGCTGCACGGGCCAGAACACAACACCTCCTGCATCTCGAGTAGGGGGGGAAATCGGGAGATTTTGTATCCCTGTTTTTCTTTCTCGTTCTCCTTTTACCCGCTGCACCACAAATCCCACTGCTCCTATCAGGTTTCTGCAGAAAATACCTGCTATACGCCCCCTTGATCAAATCCAGATCTTAGCCATCTGACCCTGTGAGCCCTTGCTGGACCCAATGTGTCCTGAGGGAGCCATGGACGGATAGTGTATCTCGTCTCGCCACAGTAACACATGAACCAGGCATTCAATAGCTTGCCTGACTGGCTGTCATGAACTCCATGACACCGCACCTAACAGCAGCACCCCAACGGGGATGTAGCACTTTCGCCTACAGGTACTTTTATATTATTACACCAGGGTAAGCATGCATCTGTGCACATATTGGCATGTTTTAATCAAGCTCAAAAGCAAAACTAAAGGTCAAATTTTAACAGCAGTGAAAATTAAATAAAGTGCTGTATAAACAGCTCTGCTATAAAAAGTATTTTTTAGATACAGAAGATCATTTTGGAGTTTTAAGGCTTAAAGCTACAGTGTGCAGGATTTAAGAGTGTTTACTAAAAGAAATGGAATACAGCATCCATAGCAGTGGTGGGTACAGCTAACCAAAAAGTTAACAGTTAATCCACTAACTGAAAAGTTAACTTTTATAAAGCTAAAGCGATGAACCCCTAAAAAATTTAGCGGGCATTACAGCTAAAAGCTAAGCCGATAACTTTTAGTACTGACTCCAGTACACTGGCAGCTATTGACACTTCTGAGTAAATTCAAAAGCAATCCCAAACAACAACAAGCCAGAGTTTCTGTCTAAGATTAGCCTTCTCTCAGCAAAAGAAACCTAGTTACCAGAAAGAGGAGCGGGTGGAAGATAATTTATTTTCGCAGCCATACAGGCTTTTAGACATGTCACAGGAGACATCCACAGCAAGGCAGTTTTGACTTATGGTTAAAATTTTAAACAAACTAATTCTGGACAAGTTATCAAAATTAATGTCACCTCTGTCATTTTTACAAAGTGAAAATATCAGCTATAGGTTTTAGTTTTAAAGTAATGCACTAATTCTGAAGGTTTAAGCTTTAAACAGACACATAAGCTGAAAGGCATTATGGGAAAATTCAAATAAGCTGCTCTCATCACCTCCTCCTCCCCCCTCTGTCAAAATGCTTCTGTCAAAAGAACACTGCCATCTACTGAATGGGAGTGTAAATAGAGCAACTGTAATTTGTGTGTGGTACTGATGTTTCAAATGTCACAAAATGTCACAAAATTTCAGAGTTTGCATTGAGACTGTCTGATCAGCCTGCAATTTAACCATTGCACTGCACACGAACATATGTGAATATATGATCTGTGTTTATAGACGTTATTGTGTTTTGTTTTATGTAAACCTGCGAGAAGCACTGTTATTTACAGTGGGTGGGGAATCGCTGTGAGCCGCGATCGCTTCATGTTCATGTCATGCTATCTGGAGGAAACTGAAGTTTGCTCTTTAAGATCCTGCTTATTGTCCTTTACAGCACTGTTTGTTCCAGAGTAATATAGATAAAATGTTTGAAATTTGGTTTATTTTATGAAGTTCCATGCAGGTTAAACGCAGCAGACACAGAATATTTGGAGTATTTATTTTAGCAAGTTTTCAGGGTCTCATGAAGCAGTTTCTTAAAATATTATGAAAGGCATAAAAGTTACATTTTGGTCGTATAATATTCATTTTCAATTGTCATGTAATTTCTCAGTATTATTTTGACTGCAGCAACTCTGGTGTGCAAGGGATTATGGGATATGTCAATGGGGCAAATCGTGGTAATTTAAAATGATATACTGCTGTGAAACTGAAAAAAACAAACAAACAAAAAAAGCATGCCAATTTTGAACCCTCTGTAAAGTTACTGTAACTTATGTGTTGGTCTTCATGATACGTGTCATCGATGAACTGTTAATATATATTGAGACATTCTGAATATGTTGGTCTATTTACACTCCCATCCAGTAGATGCATTTTGACAGGGGCAGGAAGTGAAGAGAGCAGCTTATTTGAATTTTCCCATAATGCCTTTTGGCAAATGTGTCTGTTTAACACTCAAACCTTCAGGAATTAGTGCATTACTTTAAAAAATATGAGCAATATTATATTTTCACTTTGCAAAAAACAGAGTTGCCCTTAATTTTGCTAAACTGTCCGGAATTAGTTGGTTTTAAATGAAACCATGAGTGAAAGGTGTTTTGCACTTTATGTCTCTTGCCCACTGTCTATTAGGATGTCAAAAGTGAATGACATGGAAATGACAGGCATTAACACGTAGGATTTTTAGGTTTTACAGATGTTTCTGACCATTCAGCTTTATCTCTATGCCAACAAAAAAAAAAATCTTAGTTATAGGAACAAGTGGAAGCTAATTGGTCTGCTGATGGTTTTGAAAATTAGTTGAAAAGCTAATCTGCTATCAAAAATGTTAGTTTCGCTAGTTAGCAGTTAGCAGATTAGCGGAACTGTACCCACCACTGATTCATAATCATCTGTTCATTTGTGTGTCGTTACCTGCAATAATATACTGATGTGTTCCAAAAGCTTAGCATTGAGTGCTTCATGTCAACATGGAACAGGGCCATATTGATACAGTATGCCCAAAGATGACAAAGTTACTCTGTCTCGTATTTTTGTAGTGTGGCCAGAAGACTAAAGAAAAAGTGTAATCAGTGGTCACTCCCTAGTACACTGTCTACTGCTTGCTAATTCAGGCTAACATGTTTGGGAACCCACATTTTTGAGAAATGGAGAATGATACATATTAGAAGGGTGTATGAATCCCCGTCACCAAAATACTGAAAATGTGAAGGGACATCGTGACTGGTGACGTCATAAAGCAATATGCAACCTCACCACTACAAGACACTAAATCTGACACAAGCTTTAAAGTAGTGACCTTAGCTATACATATTCATGGGTGTCAAAATACACTGTGACACCTGGGTAACGGATGAAGTAGGGGATTGCATGTTGGGGTTAAATACGGTGGGGAGCCTGTGTCCCCTGTGGCCCTGACGGTAACCATGGTGGCTGAAGAGGGACCCTAAACACGAGACGGGGAACGGGGCTCTGGTGAAACAAGACGTGCTCAACGGCAGATCAGGTGGAGGAGGTGATGGCTTGAAATCCAACGGCTGTGAAGGCAGATGAAGGCTGCAGCAGTTCATCAAACCCTGATTTGTCATGAGTCGTGTTTGTTGGTGTGCAACAGCATTCTCGTGCTATACAAACCCACACACAGGTGTCTCTACCCCGGGGTGTATATTTTCTATGCATCCACCAATCCATTTGGTAATCAAACAAGAGCTGATCATCCTCACCACGCAGGCATTGCCATGACGACGTATTAATGGTATTATAATGGTATTATATCTATGGAACACAATGTTATTATTTCACACTACCAAATATAAAACAGCCAAGAGATGAAACGGATTTGAAATTCTGAGGATTAAAAACCTGTAGGCATCCCTTTGTATTTACCAGCAGTCTGATGCTTTATACCAAAAGGATGAGAAAGAAAATAAAGATGTAAACCCTCGTGAGCTTGTGCTTTAGTTTGATGAAGCACTCATGCGAATCCTTGAATTTTGAGTGTTTTATTTTTGAATTGCAGTAATTGCTGCTGTGTTGTGGCACAGCAAATACTCAGGTCCTTTTTCTCGGTGACAAAAGCTCCAAACACCAAGTAGCAGCCACCAGGTCTGTCGAAGCATCACATATGAAATTCATCATGGACCTTCCAGGGTGGGACTTTTGTTTTAATAAAACCAACCCTGATCAATCAATTAAAAAAGAAAAAAGTCTTGGACAGACCCAATACTGCCCATTGATACTGAATATCAGACCTCCCTATTTGTTACCTCCGTCAACAAAGTTGGAGGATGTTGTGTTATCACCCGTTTGTTTGTTTATCTGTTTTTTAACAGCATGGAACCTACAATTTTTCATATATTATTATGAAATTTTCAATGAAGATTCATATCAATCAATCAATTTCAATCAATTTTTTTTTATATAGCGCCAAATCACAACAAACAGTTGCCCCAAGGCGCTTTATATTGTAAGGCAAGGCCACACAATAATTATGTAAAACCCCAACGGTCAAAACGACCCCCTGTGAGCAAGCACTTGGCTACACTGGGAAGGAAAAACTCCCTTTTAACAGGAAGAAACCTCCAGCAGAACCAGGCTCAGGGAGGGGCAGTCTTCTGCTGGGACTGGTTGGGGCTGAGGGAGAGAACCAGGAAAAAGACATGCTGTGGAGGGGAGCAGAGATCGATCACTAATGATTAAATGCAGAGTGGTGCATACAGAGCAAAAAGAGAAAGAAAAAGTGCATCATGGGAACCCCCCAGCAGTCTATGTCTATAGCAGCATAACTAAGGGATGGTTCAGGGTCACCTGATCCAGCCCTAACTATAAGCTTTAGCAAAAAGGAAAGTTTTAAGCCTAATCTTAAAAGTAGAGAGGGTGTCTGTCTCCCTGATCTGAATTGGGAGCTGGTTCCACAGGAGAGGAGCCTGAAAGCTGAAGGCTCTGCCTCCCATTCTACTCTTACAAACCCTAAGAACTACAAGTAAGCCTGCAGTCTGAGAGCGAAGCGCTCTATTGGGGTGATATGGTACTACGAGGTCCCTAAGATAAGATGGGACCTGATTATTCAAAACCTTATAAGTAAGAAGAAGAATTTTAAATTCTATTCTAGAATTAACAGGAAGCCAATGAAGAGAGGCCATTATGAGATATGCTCTCTCCTTCTAGTCCCCGTTAGTACTCTAGCTGCAGCATTTTGAATTAACTGAAGGCTTTTTAGGGAACTTTTAGGACAACCTGATAATAATGAATTACAATAGTCCAGCCTAGAGGAAATAAATGCATGAATTAGTTTTTCAGCATCACTCTGAGACAAGACCTTTCTAATTTTAGAGATATTGCGTAAAAGCAAAAAAGCAGTCCTACATATTTGTTTAATATGCGCTTTGAATGACATATCCTGATCAAAAATGACTCCAAGATTTCTCACAGTATTACTAGAGGTCAGGGTAATGCCATCCAGAGTAAGGATCTGGTTAGACACCATGTTTCTAAGATTTGTGGGGCCAAGTACAATAACTTCAGTTTTATCTGAGTTTAAAAGCAGGAAATTAGAGGTCATCCATGTCTTTATGTCTGTAAGACAATCCTGCAGTTTAGCTAATTGGTGTGTGTCCTCTGGCTTCATGGATAGATAAAGCTGGGTATCATCTGCGTAACAATGAAAATTTAAGCAATGCTGTCTAATAATACTGCCTAAGGGAAGCATGTATAAAGTGAATAAAATTGGTCCTAGCACAGAACCTTGTGGAACTCCATAATTAACTTTAGTCTGTGAAGAAGATTCCCCATTTACATGAACAAATTGTAATCTATTAGACAAATATGATTCAAACCACCGCAGCACAGTGCCTTTAATACCTATGGCATGCTCTAATCTCTGTAATAAAATTTTATGGTCAACAGTATCAAAAGCAGCACTGAGGTCTAACAGAACAAGCACAGAGATGAGTCCACTGTCCGAGGCCATAAGAAGATCATTTGTAACCTTCACTAATGCTGTTTCTGTACTATGATGAATTCTAAAACCTGACTGAAACTCTTCAAATAGACTATTCCTCTGCAGATGATCAGTTAGCTGTTTTACAACTACCCTTTCAAGAATTTTTGAGAGAAAAGGAAGGTTGGAGATTGGCCTATAATTAGCTAAGATAGCTGGGTCAAGTGATGGCTTTTTAAGTAATGGTTTAATTACTTCCACCTTAAAAGCCTGTGGTACATAGCCAACTAACAAAGATAGATTGATCATATTTAAGATCGAAGCATTAAATAATGGTAGGGCTTCCTTGAGCAGCCTGGTAGGAATGGGGTCTAATAGACATGTTGATGGTTTGGATGAAGTAACTAATGAAAATAACTCAGACAGAACAATCGGAGAGAAAGAGTCTAACCAAATACCGGCATCACTGAAAGCAGCCAAAGATAACGATACGTCTTTGGGATGGTTATGAGTAATTTTTTCTCTAATAGTTAAAATTTTGTTAGCAAAGAAAGTCATGAAGTCATTACTAGTTAAAGTTAATGGAATACTCAGCTCAATAGAGCTCTGACTCTTTGTCAGCCTGGCTACAGTGCTGAAAAGAAACCTGGGGTTGTTCTTATTTTCTTCAATTAGTGATGAGTAGAAAGATGTCCTAGCTTTACGGAGGGCTTTTTTATAGAGCAACAGACTCTTTTTCCAGGCTAAGTGAAGATCTTCTAAATTAGTGAGACGCCATTTCCTCTCCAACTTACGGGTTATCTGCTTTAAGCTATGAGTTTGTGAGTTATACTACGGAGTCAGGCACTTCTGATTTAAGGCTCTCTTTTTCAGAGGAGCTACAGCATCCAAAGTTGTCTTCAATGAGGATGTAAAACTATTGACGAGATACTCTATCTCACTTACAGAGTTTAGGTAGCTACTCTGCACTGTGTTGGTATATGGCATTAGAGAACATAAAGAAGGAATCATATCCTTAAACCTAGTTACAGCACTTTCTGAAAGACTTCTAGTGTAATGAAACGTATTCCCCACTGCTGGGTAGTCCATCAGAGTAAATGTAAATGTTATTAAGAAATGATCAGATAGAAGGGAGTTTTCAGGGAATACTGTTAAGTCTTCTATTTCCATACCATAAGTCAGAACAAGATCTAAGATATGATTAAAGTGGTGGGTGGACTCATTTACATTTTGAGCAAAGCCAATAGAGTCTAATAATAGATTAAATGCAGTGTTGAGGCTGTCATTCTCAGCATCTGTGTGGATGTTAAAATCGCCCACTATAATTATCTTATCTGAGCTAAGCACTAAGTCAGACAAAAGGTCTGAAAATTCACAGAGAAACTCATAGTAACGACCAGGTGGACGATAGATAATAACAAATAAAACTGGTTTTTGGGACTTCCAATTTGGATGGACAAGACTAAGAGTCAAGCTTTCAAATGAATTAAAGCTCTGTCTGGGTTTCTGGGTGTAGTTGAAGGTGCTATATTATTTTTTCTTTTTGAATTTTTATGCTTAAATAGATTTTTGCTGGTTATTGGTGGTCTGGGAGCAGACACCCTCTCTACGGGGATGGGGTAATGAGGGGATGGCAGGGGGAGAGAAGCTGCAGAGAGGTGTGTAAGACTACAACTCTGCTTCCTGGTCCCAACCCTGGATAGTCACGGTTTGGAGGATTTAAGAAAATTGGCCAGATTTCTAGAAATGAGAGCTGCTCCATCCAAAGTGGGATGGATGCCGTCTCTCCTAACAAGACCAGGTTTTCCCCAGAAGCTTTGCCAATTATCTATGAAGCCCACCTCATTTTTTGGACACCACTCAGACAGCCAGCAATTCAAGGAGAACATGCGGCTAAACATGTCACTCCCGGTCTGATTGGGGAGGGGCCCAGAGAAAACTACAGAGTCCGACATTGTTTTTGCAAAGTTACACACCGATTCAATGTTAATTTTAGTGACCTCCGATTGGCGTAACCGGGTGTCATTACTGCTGACGTGAATTACAATCTTACCAAATTTACGCTTAGCCTTAGCCAGCAGTTTCAAATTTCCTTCAATGTCGCCTGCTCTGGCCCCCAGAAGACAATTGACTATGGTTGCTGGTGTCGCTAACTTCACATTTCTCAAAACAGAGTCGCCAATAACCAGAGTTTGATCCTCGGCGGGTGTGTCGTCGAGTGGGGAAAAACGGTTAGAAATGTGAATGGGTTGGCGGTGTACACGGGGCTTCTGTTTAGAACTACGCTTCCTCCTCACAGTCACCCAGTCGGCCTGCTTTCCCGGCTGCTCGGGATCTGCCAGAGGGGAACTAATGGCGGCTAAGCTACCTTGGTCTGCACCGACTACAGGGGCCTGGCTAGCTGTAGAATTTTCCAAGGTGCGGAGCCGAGTCTCCAATTTGCCCAGCCTGGCCTCCAAAGCTACGAATAAGCTACACTTATTACAAGTACCGTTACTGCTAAAGGAGGCCGAGGAATAACTAAACATTTCACACCCAGAGCAGAAAAGTGCGGGAGAGACAGGAGAAGCCGCCATGCTAAATCGGCTAAGAGCTAGTAGCTGCGCTAAGCTAGTGGATTCCTAAAAACACGCAAAGTGAATAATGTGTAAATAATTTAGAGGTGATTCAGCAGAAGGAGTGCTTTAGTTAAGGCATGTGAAGATTACACTGTGAAACAAATCGTTATCTAGTTAACTAGATCAATCTAACTGCGCAGATTAAACAGCTAACAGATACAGCAAAACACCGCTGTGCTCCGGAACAGGAAGTGATACAATACCGCAGTGAGAGCCAACCACCAGTAGTTATCAGTAATATCCTGATAGGCAAGAACTGATTCAATTTTCAAGGTCATAGGTCAAAACTCTACCATGTGAAGCGAAAGCCAAACATCAACAAAATCCAGAAATGCCGCCGCCTTCTCTGGGCCCGAGCTCATTTGAAATGGACAGACGCAAAGTGGAAAAGTGTGCTGTGGTCTGATGAGTCCACATTTCAAATTGTTTTTGGAAATCATGGACGTCGTGTCCTCTGGACAAAAGAGGAAAAAGACCATCCAGATTGTTACCAGTGCAAAGTTAAAAAGCCAGCATCTGTGAGGGTATGGGGGAGTGTTAGTGCCCATGTCATGGACAACTTACACATCTGTGATGGTATGGGGGTGTGTTAGTGCTCATGGCACGGACAACGTACACATCTGTGATGGTATGGGGGTGTGTTAGTGCTCATGGCACGGACAACGTACACATCTGTGATGGTATGGGGGTGTGTTAGTGCTCATGGCACGGACAACGTACACATCTGTGATGGTATGGGGGTGTGTTAGTGCTCATGGCACGGACAACGTACACATCTGTGATGGTATGGGGGTGTGTTAGTGCTCATGGCACGGACAACGTACACATCTGTGATGGTATGGGGGTGTGTTAGTGCTCATGGCACGGACAACGTACACATCTGTGATGGTATGGGGGTGTGTTAGTGCTCATGGCACGGACAACTTACACATCTGTGATGGTATGGGGGTGTGTTAGTGCTCATGGCACGGACAACTTACACATCTGTGATGGTATGGGGGTGTGTTAGTGCTCATGGCACGGACAACGTACACATCTGTGATGGTATGGGGGTGTGTTAGTGCTCATGGCACGGACAACTTACACATCTGTGATGGTATGGGGGTGTGTTAGTGCTCATGGCACGGACAACTTACACATCTGTGATGGTATGGGGGTGTGTTAGTGCTCATGGCACGGACAACTTACACATCTGTGATGGTATGGGGGTGTGTTAGTGCCCATGGCACGGACAACTTACACATCTGTGATGGTATGGGGGTGTGTTAGTGCCCATGGCATGGACAACTTACACATCTGTGATGGCACCATCAATGCTGAAAGGTACATCCAGGTTTTGGAGCAACACATGCGGCCATTCAAGCAATGTCTTTTTCAGGGACTTTCCTGCTTATTTCAGCAACACAATGCCAAGCCACATTCTGCACGTGTTACAACAGCGTGGCTTCATAGTAAGAGTGCGGGTACTAGACTGGCCTGCCTGCAGTCCAGACCTGTCGCCCATTGAAAATGTGTGGCGCATTATGAAGCACAAAATACGACAACGGAGACCCCGGACTGCTGAACAACTGAAGTCGTACATCAAGCAAGAATGGGAAAGAATTCCACCTACAAAGCTTCAACAATTAGTGTCCTCAGTTCCCAAACACTTATTGAGTGTTGTTAGAAGGAAAGGTGATGTAACACAGTGGGAAACATACCACTGTCCCAGCTTTTTAGAAACATGTTGCAGGCATCCATTTCAAAATGAGCAAATATTTACATAAAAACAATAAAGTTTATCAGTTTGAACATTAAATATCTTGTCTTTGTGGTGTATTCAATTGAATATAGGTTGAAGAGGATTTGAAAATCATTGTATTCTGTTTTTATTTACATTTTACACAACGTCCCAACTTCACTGGAATCAGGGTTGTAATAAAGTCATCAATATTTATTTATTTGTGTGTCTACTGCATGGATTTTGACAAAATTTTCACCACAGATAGATATGAGGCCATGGAAGACTCCGTTAAAATTTGGAGGTGATCTGGATCTGGATTCAGTCAAAGTCCTGTTTACATGTTATATAGAGTCTGATTAATATCATGTCCCCGATGTCACATGCCCTGATTATGTGTTGCAAAACACTTATGAAACATCAGTAAAGCTTTTCGCGTGAAGCTAGTCACAGCTTCGACTCTAAAAAGCACTTAAATGAGACACAATCTAACATATCTAATACCAATACTAATACCTAACCTAATATCTAATCCCCCCCTGCCTTTGGTCAACTTTCACTTTAGAGTATCCCAGAATCCTTTGCGCGCTGGGGAGGGAGGCTTGATAATGGCTCAGCTTAATGCTAACTTTAACACTGAAAATGCCACAGATAGGTTAACGCATTAGCATACGTTCCATTTTAAAGATATAAAATATATCTAGCAACTGTTTCAGAAGACCATAACAGGTTGGTTTAACATAAAAAAAAGGTAAATATTACTCACAGACATATGCTCTTTAGGGTTTTAGCGGGGAAAAATTAAGATAAAGCAAAATAAAACAAAGAACCAACGAAGCAGCAGATTGAAGATCAAAGCACTGCTTCATTGATTCAAGGTTCAAAGCAAAGCCTCGCTGCAGAAATGGCTGATTATACAGACCCGCTGTAGAGTCTGTAATCAATGTAGAGAAATGATCATTTCCCTGACAAATGCCCCCCAAAACAACGGCCACTCTGAAGAACTGATAAGGGAATCGTTAAGCAAAAAGGCTATTGATGTTGATGGAGCGAATAATTTCTTAATGATACCTGAAAAGAACCGGTTCCCAACCATAACAACAACTTTTTTTTGTTGTTTTGTTTTGTTTTTATTATAAAACTCACATTAAAGACTCACAATTATCTTACTTAAACACCTAAATACATATTTTGGTTGAACTCACCTCCATAATGATACAATGTTGCAAAAAGTTGCCACAAACGCTTGTTTACACTGACAATGAAATCTCGGCCTCCCCAGTGAGAACGTGATTACACGTGAAATTTGACACATAAAGCCGTCTATAGAGCACCGCAGTCTTGTTTGAACCCTCCATGATATTGTGGGATTTGACCACTTACGGGGACCTCCATTTAATATATATACAACATAACTTCACACGGATAAATGGTGTATGGTTTTGTTTTCAGCTGCAATCACCGAAGCAGTCACGAAAAGTTTTTTTTTTTTTTTTTTTGGTTCCCGGTAGAGGAGAAAAGGCGAGGAGGTAGGAGACGTCGTGTCGGTAAGTGTTAGCCTACACAGCTAACCAAAGAAGCTCCGTTCTCTCGCCTGCAAAACCGCCTCGACACGTTTGTACTCTGGATCATAAACAAACATGTCCACTTTCTCACCGCATCGTCACGTTTTCTTTACATTTTTCACTTTGTTTGTGTGTAATTTGCTCAAAATCCCATTGAAAATGCCGTAGTTTGTACCCCGGAAGTAAAGAAATGACATCATATGCATCATATTTTACCCCTTTAGCACCCGCCCTCAGACGAGACTGCGCTGTCCAGTTACTGACAATGTCAGTAATGTCACTGTGTCACTGATATCTGTTCATGCCTCAGTCCTGCGAAACGCTGGTTCATGATACAGTTGGGCAGCTGCTAGATTTGTTCAAGTTTGATGTGCCACTGGAGGCTGGATATTTACTTAAAACACAAGTATTCTAATTTGATGACAGGACACAGAATGGACAGGATGGTACTACAAGTTATGGAAGAACATATGAAGAACTGAAGCTCAGTCAACTCCAAAGAGATCTGGATCACAACGTTCAAGTGCAGGCTTGTTTTGACCTGAAATGCATGATATCACCTTTACAAACAGCCTTTGCAAAATCTCGTCATCTGTTGGACTGGGGCCATACTGAAATAATAAATGGAGCAAAATGGGGCGAAATGGGTACTGATCATCACAAAATGGGGATAAAATGTAACGAAATGGAGCCAGGCGAACCAGACTGGCTCCAAATAATTACTTTTATTTCATTGTTTAGCTTTTTTTTGTGAGATGCGCTCAGTACATGTGGTAGGGGCAGGTGTGCCATCTGGTGTTCAAGAGATGAAACTCCAGTCAATGGGTCAGTCTACTCCATTTTATTATTATCAGTCCCATTTCGCTTAAAAATAATTAAATAAAAGTAATTAATTGAATCATATTTGAAGTCAGTCTGCTCCATTTAGTTAAGTTTTATCCCCGTTTCCTTATTATCACTCCCCATTTCGCTCCATTGCCCTTAAAAATAATTAAATAAAAGTAATTAAATGAATTATATTCAAACATATTTGGGGTCAATCTGGGTCAGTCTGCTCCATTTCGTTACTTTTTACCCCATTTCGTGATTATTAGGCTCCATTTCGCTCTATTTCGTCCATTTCGTATTTTAGTATAGCCAGTTGGACTGTTGATGTTTTCATTATTTTGAAGTGTGATGATGCTGCAACTTCTTCTGTGGACTTTATTGGTGGTTGGCCACCAACCTTTGAACAGGACCGCCACCAACGATTTGGGGTATGGGGCGTATGATTCAACTGGGGTGTCAAAATCAATTAAATAGGCAAAGTTTTGTGGATGGCGGTAGCGGTCGAGGATTTTATTGTCTCAATATTTATAAATATTAGATATTTAGTACCTGTTTCAGGCAAAATGAACACACGTGAACAGGTGATTAGAAACAGTTGTGTTTTTGCTGGCGGCGTTTCAATCTTTTGATTGAAAATCCAGGGCAAAGCCTGTAAGTGGAAAGATTGGGAGAGGGAGAGAAAGACCATCAGAGCCATTACTGTGTGATAAATGATTTGGGAGCTGGTGAGTTTGCTCGGGGGAGACGGTGTGTATGTGTACTGGAGGTTTAAACCTGTGGCTCACACTGTTAAGATCTCATGGCACCTACATCCCGCTAATGTAATCTGCTTCACTGCAGGGCAAAAAGGGTGGAAGGTCCAACCACACACACACACACATACACACACATAAACACTGTATGGAGTCACTTACACACACGAATCTGCACAAACAAGCTGAAGTCTGCACACTTTGCACTCACAGCCATGCACAAGCACAATCAAGCTTCTGCACGCTGGCGCTGCGAGCAATCACACCTCAGGGGAAAAGGAGATGGAGCTCAGAGGAGGAGGCAAGTTAGTGCAGAGTTGAAAGAGTAGAACACTGCAGGGAGGCAGAGAGCGAGAGAGAAAGAGAGCGAGAGAGAGAGCGAGGGTTTAAATGAGAGGGTGGACCGGCCAGGCCGGACGCACAAACCGATTGAGCAGCAGAAGAGGGAGTTGTGAAGATCGAACCACAGCGAGAGAGCGGGAGCACTGTGAGGGGAGGAGGATTCATTTGGACTGAGTTAAAAGAAAAGAAGTGCATGTTAAGAGACTGATAAGGGTGCAAGCAGCCGCTGCACAGACAAAGAACAGGAGAAGGAACGAAGGTAGAGAAATTGAGCCGGGTGCCCTCAAGACCCTGCTGTCGACAGGGTGTATGTGCGTCAAGCACTTGTGAGTCTACAGTGTGCACGCTACGCCGGCAGGTCTGAGAGGTGATGTCAGCCTCCTCTGCCTCTCCGTGGTTGGGACTTGGGCGGGAGGGAATTCTGGCATAACACAGCCAGTCTGCCCGCCCTGTTCCAACACAGTCCAGCTGGATCAGGTTACAAGTAGCACATAAACAGCCAACACGCATCCCCAGGAAACGCACAGATGAACAAAAGTGCACACAGAGCTCAACGTGTGCAGTTGGAGAAAAAATAAAGAGCTTAATTTGTGGTGGAAAGCAGCACTTTTTCCTCAACATATGAAATTGCTGGAATCAAAATAAAAATTTAACAAGAAGCAGAAGGAGATGACATATCACCCGGTCCCCACAAATACAAAGTGTCGGGGGGATCACTCAAGTACACGATTATGCCAAATATGAATAAAGTTGGTCAGTTAGTTCTTCAGATATCACACTAACAAGCGAAAATGGACATGCTGATCACTATACCCCCCTAACACTATTTCATACCAGGGGAGGTCATAAGGGAGGTCCTTCTGCAGGGCTGTTTGGGCAAGGTCCTTAATCCCCTAGTTGCTCCCATTGTGGAGTGAGCGCCTTGTATGGCGGCACCCTGACATGGGGGTGAATGTGAGGCATTATTGTAAAGCACTTTGAGCATCTGATGCAGATGAAAAAGCACTATATAAATGCAGTCCATTTACCATACCACATTATGTTGTTGGTTCCCCAATGCCTCGCAGGTCCTTGGTCCAATTTCCACCAATTTACTATGTGGATGAATATCGAGCCTAGAATTGCTCTGAAACTTTGATTTGATTAACGTGAAGATCTCTTGGTTCAAAAATTTAGAGTTTGGCTTTCATTTTTTAATCTGATGTCCACCAAACATGGCACACTTATATAGACAGATCCATGGAACTACCCAGGTGACAGCAAAATGACCAAAGGCCAGTCATCAAGATCAAGGTCATTGAGATAAAAAGTCAAAAGTTAAGTTGTTCAGTCTAATTTGCACCAAACCTGTACACATATGTTGATGTGTCTGTAATTTCCCAGGCAAGATGAAATTTGCCAAGGTCTATCACTGGAGTCAAGGTCGTTTAGGTCATGACCATATCCTCCCCTGTTTTTTTATTGATTTCTTCCAATCTTGGTATGCCACTGAAGGTTGACCTCAGAACTGGCCTTAAAGAATTCATTTTGGCAAAGGTCAGGGTCAATGAATTAGATTTTCAACCCAATCTGGAACAAATGTATGGTGCATCCGGAAAGTATTCAGGGCACTTCACTTTTTCCACATTTTGCTATGTTACACCCTTATTCCAAAATGGAATAAATTGACTTTTTCCCTCAAAATTCTACCCGCAACACCCCATAACGACCATGTGAAAAGTTTTTTTTTTTGAAAATGTATTAATTTTCAATTAATGCTCAATTTTCAATTTTACAGGTGCATCTTGTTTCCACTGATCATCCTTGAGGTGTTTCTACAGCTTAGTTGGAGTCCACCTGGGATAAATTCAGTTGATTGGACATGATTTGGAAAAGCACACACCTGTCTACATATAAGGTCCCACAGTTGACAGAGCACAAAGCAAGCATGAAGTCCAGACAGAATTGTCTGGAGGCACAAATCTGGAGAAGGGTACAGAAACATTTCTACTGCTTTGTAGGTCCTGGTGAGCACAGTGGCCTCCATCATCCATAAATGGACGAAGCTTGGATCCACCAGGACTCGGGGGGGCTGGAGCCTATCCTAGCAGTCATAGGGCGCAAGGCGGGGTACACCCAGGACAGGATGCCAGTGTATCGCAGGGCCACAAACAGACAATGTTTGGGCCTGAAAACAGGTTTTGATCTTTGGTTTCATTCTATAATACTGGTCTTATTTTTCTACTAAGGTTTGAATTTTGAGAGTGTTTACACAGGAGAGAAAAGTGTATAAAGTGTGTAGTGAGGGGTTTTACAGCCTTAAAACATCTATAATAATTGTAAAAAATAACGCTGACTACTTTGCGGATTTCACCTATCGCGGGCTATTTTTAGAACGTAACTCCGCGATAAATGAGGGACCACTGTATTGTACATGTGATTTCTTCATTTTTTATTTTTAATACATTTGCAAAAATAAATAAATAAATAATTAATGTTGTAAGTAGGGATGTCCCGATCCAATCACGTGATTGGAAATCGGGCCCGATCTCGTGGTTTCAGACTTGATCGAAATCGGACGTTGCATCCCGATCAGGAATCCGATATAGACTTTATCCTCATTTTGATCAGCGCTATTTCAGGCTCATTATTGCAGATTAGTGGGCCTTTCACGTGTCGGAAGCATCAGAGGTGTGAAACGCGTTGCTTTTTAGAGGTGTCAGACGTGTCTGATGGGAGTGCGCATTGCAGCTTGTTGGCAGGCTGACGCGGTCAAAGTTCAACCCAATCTTTTGTTTTTTTGTTTTTTAATTGAACAAAAGAAAAAAACACAAGTTCAACTGGACATTCTCGCACACGCGTGAGAGAATGCTGTTGGTGTGTTTACGCACTCAGCCTGACGCCTCGATGGAATGACAAGAGGATGATGGACACTTTCCCACTGAAACTCTTGCTTAGTCATCCTTCCATGCGCAGCAGGACCCGGTGCTGACCAAGTCCTCAGGACGACGATCTGTCATCTGATTAACAAAAAGAAAAAAACAAATTGTCCTGTGATCGTTTGTCTGCAAAATGGAGCGAGAGATGGTGTGCCCACGAACGACGTGCACACTCATCACATTTAGGAGCGCATCTTAAAGAGCTCCCGTCTTCATTCACGTTGACTGCGCTGCTCTGAACTTGTTGAACACTGATAAAGCATCAGAGGGACACTGAGGACTGTCAGGACGCAAATGTAAGTTGTTTTTTTTTTTTCCTTTTACTTTTCAAGTTGACTTTGAACTTTCGACGCTCTGAGCTGTGACGTAGCTTCGCGCTGTCCAACAGGAACGATGCGTCAGGCCAAAACACGGAAGACTCATGGCAGAAACCACTGATCTGTACAAATGGTAAATGGACTGCATTTATATAGCACTTTTCCATCTGCATCAGATGCTCAAAGCGCTTTACAGGTATGCCTCACATTCACCCCGATGTCAGGGTGCTGCCATACAAGGCGCTCACTACACACCGGGAGCAATAGGGGATTAAAGACCTTGCCCAAGGGCCCTTAGTGATTTTCCAGTCAGGCGGGGATTTGAACCACAGATCAGTGCAGAAACCACGTGTCTGAAGAAAAATCCTTGGAAATGTTTTTTGTTGTTGTTGTTTGTTACCTCAAAATTTCTGACTACTGTTTAAAAGTGTTTAAAACACTTGTAATTAAAATAGCTAAATCAATAAATGGTTCTTTAAAAACATTTCATCTATAAATTACAACCACCTGTTATTTCAGATTAGATAATTTCTTGTTTAACGTAAGGAACCTTGGACATTTATTTTTAGACAAATAAAATAACATGGAAATTTGTACATTTTTTAAGTCTGGTAGATTATTACTTGATTGTTCAAGCTACCTCAAGGAGAAGTGCACTGTTTAAGTGATTAACAATAAAATAAGGTGATTAAAATAAAATTATTATATATTTAGCATTTGTTCATTGTTCATTCAGTTTTTTAATGTATCGGCTCGGGACTCGGTATCGGCAGATACTCAAAATCAAATGACTCAGAATCGGATCGGGCCAAAAAAACCTGATCGGGACATCCCTAGTTGTAAGGCTGTAACATAAAATGTGGAAAACATTAAGCAATGTGAATACTTTGCACTGTATACATTAGTATTCCTTTTGCTTAATACTGAAGAACACAGGTGGATTCCAGAACTGATTGAAGGTCAGAGTCTCTGGGGTCAAATGTCAGATTGTGGTAACCTTTACTGCCTTCATGGCAATGAGTGATATTACCTTTTCCTCTCAAACAATAGGCTGTCCAAACTGTAAAAATAGCCAAAGTATTAAATTTAGAATGGGAAAAGCAATTTTCCATCCATTAACACCTTCTCTGGACAGACTAATTGACTGTTTCAGGGACCAATGTGGCTAATTATTGCTGTATAAACACACAATTATGACTTTTTTCTCCTATGGAGGAAAAAAATATCACCCAAACCCATCCAGTCACACAACAAAAAGCTCAAACCAGTTGACAAATGTTTTGCAACCTCTTTCCAGGATCATGTCTCTACCACAGCTGTTTCTTGTAAGTGCAGGAACATTATCAATAATCTGTGGTATATGTGCAAAGAAAGTACATGGAACCATGACCACAAACTACAAAATCATTTCCTGTCTTCAGACAGGGATCACCATTCTTGATTTTATGCAAACTTTGTGTCAGAAGTCTGGCAGCAGCATTCTGAACCAGTTGAAGACCCCTGATGCTGGACTGCGGTAAACCAGAAAACAGACCATTACAATAGTCCAATCTGGAAGAAATAAAAGCATGAATCAGAGTCTCAGCATCAGCCATAGATAGGATAGCACGAATCTTCACTATATTTCTTAGATGGAAGAAAGCAGTCCTTGTAAAGTCACTAATGTGGAGGTCAAAGGACAATGTAGGATCAAAAATTACCCCAAGGTTCCTCCCTTTGTCAGTATGATGTATAACACACAAACCTAGGCTAAGTACTAGCTGGTTAAATTGATGCCGGTGTTTTGTTGGACCAAGAACCATAATTTCAGTCTTATCAGAGTACAAACGTAGAAAGTTATTAGACATCCAACTTCTCACTGCTGCAAGGCAATCTTCTAAAGATTTTATGTGGGCAAGATTTCCAGAAGTTATCGGCATGTATAATTGAGTGTCATCAGCATAGCAATAAAAAGCAACCTCAAAATACCGCAATATGTTCCCAAGGGGTGCTATATACAGGGAAAAAAGCAGGGGGCCCAGAACAGATCCTTGCGGAACCCCAAACTTCATGCCCCTAAAATCAGAGGTAGTGTCTTTGCACAAAAAACAAAACACAGTGGGAACTACTAGACAGATAAGATGACAACCACGCAAGGGCAGTTCAAGTAATCCTAAACCTATCAAGTAGAATATGATGATCAATGGTGTCAAACGCAGCACTGAGATCCAACAACACCGAGACTGTAGTGGTATCTGAGTCTAGTGCTCGCAGAAGATCATTCACTACTTTAATAAGTGCTGTCTCTGTGGAGTGATATTTTCTACAAGCAGACTGCAGTGGCTCAAAAAGATCATTCCCAGTAAGGTGACTCACGAGCTGCTGTGAAACCACCTTTTCCAGAATTCTCGAGCAGAATGATAGATTTGATATCGGCCTATAATTTTTCAATACACCAGGATTAAGATTAGATTTCTTGAGTAATGGTTTAACCACTGCAGATTTAAAACAATTTGGAACAGATCCAGAATTTAGTGAAAGGTTAACAATTTACAGCACAGTCAGCGCAAGAGTGGGCCACAGGTCCTTAAACAATTTTGTTGGTATGGGATCAAATGAACAGGTGTATATATATGTCAAAGAAGATGCCGAACTACACGTGTCAATCATGTTACAGAGCAGAGTATTCCATGCTTTGTAATTCAGCCTGAAAATCCCTGATGTCTGACCTGGACTCAACGCAGGATTTGGCCTCAAAGCCCAAAATATCTGAGGATGTAAGATACAACTGAAAGTGAGCTTGATCACCCCTTCAGCACGGTTTCTGTTCTCAGTCCCATATCCCCCAGTCAATAATGTTGACTCATTGGCCACCCCTTCCCCTGCTGTTGATGAAGTACACCACAGTGTTTCCATTCTGCCTCAGGCTGTGGAGAAGAAACAAAGAAAATGACCCACAAGGACCGATCGACACTCAGAAAACCAGGGACTGCTGCCGACAATAAAGCCTCATTCAGAAAGCTCAAACTGTTTCCTTCTGGCAGTTTACTGAAAAGAAAAACAGGGAAAAAATCAGTTGCACTGGCATTTAGCCAGCGAGATAAGATAAAGACATGATTTGTACGACAGGAGAAGCACGGCTGCTCTGAAACCAAGAAAAAAAATGATTGGAGCTCTCTTGTCCTTTAAATATATTCTTTGTCCAGTGAATCCAGCTTTGCTCTCTCGCCACATCGTTATCCATTCAATCGATCGGCCTGTTTGAAAGAATAGGCACAGGAAGCTTTGGGGTGAAAGAGTCACAAAAAACACAATATTGAAATGGACAATTAAAGCAAGCAGGAAAGCAAGAGCACAAACAGGCAGCCTGGGATTCACACGAGACTCCGGGGAGAAGCTGGAGGATCACAGTCTCCTGGACACACAAAATAATTCACCTGAAAATCAATTTCCATCACTTCTATTACGGCCCACTGATGGATCAAGAAAGGAAGCGAATGAGAGATACAGCGAAAACTCTCATTTCCCCTTTTTATTCAGCTCCATTCTTCTTCCCTCTTTCAGCAGCTAAACCATTTCCACAGCAGAGCGTGCTGACCAGAAGATATCTGCAGCCCATCGTGATAAACAGCCCGCATCAGTCTCATTTGTTTCCCTAAAAAACAAACAGCTGCACGAGTAAAAACTGCAGCAGGATGATTTCTGCATTAAACCACTGAATTACGAGTAAAGTACTGACAATTATTGAGTGCATATACACACACACCTAAAATGTGGAATTGGAACCACCAAAGACAAGTGTAAGACATCAGGTTGCTCAGTGATTGATATTTCTATGCATTTGATTTTCAAAGAAAGCATCAAAAAGCTCCCAAACATAAGCTTAAACCCAAAACTAGATTTCTTGTGCCTGCATCTTGATAGCTTACCTTTTCCCCAAAAAATGTTAGCCTAAAAGTGTATACGCTCATTATACCGATCCACATTTGTATTATACCGCTGTCCACATATGATCAGTCCGCCTGTGTGTGATATGTACATGAGAGTTTACTGCCACTAGCAGCAGTGGACAACATTTACGTGACCAAGCTAATTAAAATAGGTGACCTTTAACATGAATTATTTCACTCATGGGATGCTCACCGAATAGCAATGCTGCCCACAATGATTTTAAATCTGGAACAAGTGTCATTTGCGCAAAATCAAACAATGTTGACAAAATATTGAATGTGGTCCAACATGATGTTGAAAGAAGAGTGCACCTATTGCTGCACACACATATCACAGGTATTCCATGCATACTTCTCTTCTAGTTTCCAAATTAAAATTTAAGAAGGAAATGATAGTGCACAGATATAATAGTGTGTGGAATCTCAGTGAATCATAAGCATATTCTTCCACCGCAGTCAAGAAGACCTGACCAGCATGTAACACTCACGCTCCTGAAACATATACAAAACCATTACAAGTCAATTTTAATTTGTTCCTCTTTGCATAAGCCCATTGATGTCTAAGAAGGGCCCAGCACAGCAAAATAAATTAAATGAACTCAAAATCAGATATTGAAAATGGCCCATTACTTCAGGCACTTAGGCCAAGCCATCCTTTTGAAATATCAACATGCCAAGATGTAGATCTGGGTTCAAATCCCATTCTTGCTACCTTTCTGTGTCCTTGCACAAGACACTTAGTCTGTATTGTCCCAGTCCACCCAGCTGTACCAGGGGAAAGTGGGAAAGTAACCTGAGTTGGACTGTTATCCCAACCAGGGGTTGTCGTAAACTCTCTTCTAAGCCTGCGCGGTATAGCTGGTTTAACTGTGATACAGTATCATTTTGGCCCACAGTAGAGATTTGGACTCCACTAACTAATCGCGGTAATGCCCACAGAGTTTTTTTGGTCCAGAAAAACTCCTCTGTGAAGCGGTTGTGTGTGTGTGAATCAATTTGCTGCGGGGGGTGGGTGTTCTGAGATGAGATGACTCTCACCGCTGCTCATGTAGGTTTGTGAGATGCCTGTTCTGTCGCTGATATTTGCAAATTATTTCAGCCGACGCACTGAGGGAAGGTGGAGGGTCCGTCACGACCTGAATCAAACATTTGAGAAAGTGCCACATTTAATAAGGCAACAGTTTTTTTAAAAAAAATGGATAAGAAAGACAAAATCAGCCAGGTAACGTCAATTTACCCAGACTGACTTCAAACATGAGTAAATTGTTTTTTATGAAATGTTTAGGCTGTTTCGTGTTGAGTTTTGTAAATGAGGAAGAGACCGTCCTGAAAGTGACTTATGTATTCAGAGCGGGTGTGCCATCTAGTGTTCAAGAGATTAAACTTCAGCCACTTACCATAAATGTATTTAATTTTTTTCACCAAAAACGTCAAATCTCGGCTTGCATCTTAGATGTACCTTCCGGCAAACTGTACCTATAGTTTTGAGATCTGCACAATAAATGTTTTCAAAATTACATTATATCTGTTTTTGTTTTGTTGTTGTTGTTTTTATTGATTTATTTTGATCAATTTATCTTTGCTAAGGGACCCATTCAGAAACATATTATAATTTTTACACTTAGCTTTATATCGTGATTTATACCGTTACCGTGAAGGGATTCAATTTATACCGCGATATGAATTTTAGGTCACACTGTGCAGCCCTACTCTCTTCCACTTCATATTGCAGAATCCAGGGATAAGCACGGGCATCAACAGGCCTCGGGGCCTATATAGGACTTCTTTCTTCTACTAGAGTTGATCCAGGGAAAGATGGAATGAATCCCTTATGGAGCTTGTAGTAAAACTCATCAACCTACCAGGTAAACAAGATTTTCAACTGGTTTATGTGTGATCCATTTGGAAAATCTAAAATCCTCTGCTCTTTCCTGCTAAATGGAGCTAGCCGAGGTGACTTATTTGGATGCTCCCTGCAACTGCTCCAGGTGCGCCCAATTGGGATGTGACCACACAATAGACCCAGAACATGCTGGATCTGCCATCTGGCCTGAGAACGTCTTGAGATTCCCGCGCAGGAAGTAGCTTTGGAGGACGTCTGGGCTTCTCTGGGTGGTGTACCTGTCCACGATTTAAAAAGAAAGTAATTTAAACGTAGCGGCTGCATTGTACACTCCATATTTAACAGGAATTCTCCTGCGACACTGAGCTGTCAGTGCCATCACAGGAAAAGAAACGTGTATGACAGTGATGTGCAGTCAGCCACCAGACTAAACATTATTTTGATTTACTCTGTGGTTCCATGTAACATCGATGATGTAAAGTGACAGTCAGAAAAAAACTTTCACAAATGCATCAGTTCAGGTGACTTCATGCTTCGTTTTCTCTTTGCCCAAGAACAAATGAACTGAACTACAGGTTTGAAAACAAGCTGTTTCAAACCAGAGGGGGTTCTCATTATCACCAAAGGACAACAGAGCTGATAGAATGTGTGTGTGGAGCAGAGAATACATAGGAAAGGGAAGAGCAGTGATGGGCGTGACTGAACTGTCAGCATTTGTAGGTCAGTGTAAATGTTTAATGCCTTGTCCTGATGAGAGCTCTCTCAGTTCTCTGTAAGATGCCGCCTGAGCTCCAGAAACATCCAACGTTCAAACAAATACAGTTTCCATACATTTAGAGGCTCATGCCCAATGTGAAACCACTGTCTACAATCTCCCTGACCTCAGGTTAAAGCAGGTCTGGGAGCGCACGCAGGCGCCACGCGTCACCGTATCCACCACACTATGGAACAGCGTTGTCTCCTGGATGGCGATCACACCCCAGATGACAGCAGATTAGTTCCCACCTCTTGAAAGTTACAACCTCTCTGTCACAGCCAGATGAAACGCGAGCATCCCCTTGGCCTTCTCCAGCCACTGGGGGCCTCAACACTGAGGAACCTGCATGTTGAACAATGCCCAAAGAAATGCACCCTGTGACCAAAATGTCATAGCTGGCATTCCATCACAATGCAAGTGATACTCCCAATCTGAATTTCCTGATGTAAACATATCTAATCATCACTTTAGCTGACTGGTTACTGTGCAAGTCTCACGACCATACACTAAGACCCCTGACCCCTCACAACATCAATTAGGCAAGAATGGGGGTAAGAAAACATAAACTTCCACGTGTCCTCTTATCATTCTTTGTCCAGCAGCAGCTTCCACTTTACTAGTCTTTCACCTATCTCACCAGCAGGGAGCTGTGTGGTATAGGAGCTGAGCTACCAACATACAGATCAGGGTTCAATTTCATGTGTGGACTTCAGGCTACCTGCCTGTGTCCTTGGATACACCCCATCTACAATGTCCCAGTCAACCCCATTTTAAATGGGTCCCAGTCATGTCTGGGGAAGTATCCTATGATGAACCTCCTATCCAGGAGATGTCAGACACTCTTGTATTCTTCATACTACAGCATCCGGTGTACTGCACCTCAGCACCTTGAAAGATTCGTTACTTTTGAAGTTACATAAATGGACTGCATTTAAATGTAAATGGACTGCATTTACATAACGCTTTTCCATCTGCAACAGACGCTGAAAACGCATTACAAATAATACCTCACATTCACCCTGATGTGAGAGCTTCATGGCAAAGGCTGTGAATATTTACGTACATGTGATTTCTAACTTCTTATTTTTAATACATTTGTAAAATTAAAAAAAAAAACATTTTTCTACATTGTCATTATGGGGTATTGTGTGTAGAGTTTTGAAGAAAAAAATTATTTCATCCATTTTGGAATATAAATTAAATTTAATGGACTGCCTTTATATAGCACCTTTCCATCTGCATCAGATGCTCAAAGCGCTTTACACATCAATACCTCAGATTCACCCCAATGTTAGGGTGCTGCCATACAAGGTACTCACTACACACCAGGAGCATCTAGGGGATTAAAGACTTTGCCCAAGGGCCCTTAGTGATTTTCCGGTCAGTCTGAGATTTGAACTGAGGTCCTCTGGTCTCAAGCCCAACGCTTAACCACTAGACCATCACCTCCCTGTACATCTTATTATTACAATCATCTTCCCATCTACATATGTGATACTAAATCCCTGGTGGGATATAAGACAGCTTTGTTCAATTATTTTTATTAGTCATTTAAGGTTGAAATCTACGTATTCCTATTTGTTTTTATGTACATTTGTCTTGTGCTTTCATTAATTTCTTTGTCCAGATGTATATTTCTAATTATTACTATACTCGGCCATCACTTCATGAAGGGTTTGTTGGAATTTTTATAATTTATGCCATGACATATGATGTTATGGAGTTGCAATCAAATTTAAACAAACAAAACATTATTTATTAATTTCACCTTCATTGTACCTATTTTCACATGAGGTACAGTGCAGGTAGGACGGTTTGGAGAAAAAAGTCAGAGAGGCGAGACTGAGATTGTTTGGACATACAGACGAGGGATGCAGGATATACAGGGAGAAGGATGCTGAGGATGGAGCCACCAGGTACAATGGATGTGGTGAGGAAGGACATTTAGGTGTTTGGTTTGGCAGAAGAAGATTGAGAGGAGAAGATGAGATGATTGTGACCCCTAAAGGGAGCAGCCAAAAGAATACAAAGAAGAAGAAGAAGATGATATTATTATCAGCCCAAATAATGGAACTTTTATAGAACCAAGTCAACAGTCAGCACAAAAGCAGAGCTAGATGTTTGCTGTTTGAGCACACAAAATTATTTATTCTTGCAGCACACATTAGAATTGAAAGGGTCTGACAATGCTGTCGCTTCTTACATGCATTACATTAAGGAACAGGGAGACAGATTAGAGTTACACAACAGGGAGGGAAAATAACCCCTAACTCAATTCAGTTTACAGGGTTTAGCAAGAAACCCAGTAATGGCCTGTTTATCTTATCAATTAGACCACTGTTATCTTTTTTTTTCTCGAAATGAGAAATAAGGCTCCCCCATGGAGCACAATCACCTCATAAACAAAGCACAGAGCTAAATAAATCCTTAAACCAATTTATTCAAATTCACCATACAATGATTCAGTGATAATGGCAGCAGACAATTTAAAGAAATTACAATTGAGTACTTTCATGAATCATTTCCAGATGTTCCTGGAGGGCAGCAGATGATCAGGCGGAGAAATGACTGCAGACAAAATGTCACATATCTACTGCTTCGTTTGCGGCAGCAGCCAAAGGGGGTTTTTGTGCCTTTATTTCCCAGTTTGATCAACAATCAGTTGAAATTCTGACATCGCTTTGGAAGCATTATTTTGTACATGTAGTCATTAAGCATTCAGTGGAAGCCTGGATTTTAATGGCTTTTAGATGCTGCCTCCTACACACTACTTGATGGGGCTTGAGTTCCATTAAAGCAAAACTATTTGGGATGCTTACAGTTTGATCATAAAGCACCATATATTGTGTTTTTATTTCCCCGGCTCTGTCACAAACAAGTCTCCTCGCCGTGACACAACGGGGGTGACAATGCCGCGTGAAAAGCCAACGTGTCAGAATCTACATTCATCATAAATGATCACATCTGCCTTCAAAATAAAGGAAAGTACAGAAAAGAAAGCTTTGGTGATTAAAAGAATCAAAGTTCCACACACCTTGTTACTCATGGCAGGTTTCTTGATCAAAAATCATCATGTGAATATAGCATTCGGAACCATCTACTCAATTGTGTCTAAATACCTGCAACAATGAAACGATGTGTTTCATAAGTTTGGAATGAGGCCTCCTTCGTATCTACATGGGAGCACCCCCCAAGCCCAGTCTCACGTTTTTGTTTTCGTGATACGTCACAAAATGTATGACATTTTGGTGATGTGGTCACCCTTAGCTCACTCATTTTAACACCTACCCTAATCTTAATCCTATCTCTAACTGCAACCATAACCCCAATGCACTGAACCACCCACCGCGGCCTCTGTGCCACCCCAAATTTTGTGATACCACTGCAAATTTTCTTTCATGACATCACAAAAATCTACTTCATTTCATGATGGTATCACAAACTAATAGACTAAATCACTTGCTATACACCAACCAGGGGTGGGCAACTTGTTCCAGAAAGGGCCAAGAGGGCGCAGGTTTTCTTTGCAGGCACTGACTCCACCAGGTGATTTCACTGATTAACTGATTCCATCTGCTCAAAGTGATATTAAACGTGAAGGGCAACAATTGTGACAGTGATGGCATAACACAATCTGGAACTTCACCACTAGGAGACACTAAATCCAACACACTGTAGCTTTAAAGTAGATATGACATCTAAAAAAAAAAACTGATATAAATATCAAAATATACATACAGTATAGTAAGCTGAAAGTGCTTTTAATCATTATCACTGAGAAATAAAGTTTGTACAGCTTCTCAAAAGTGTGTTTCTTGGAAAGCACGCTGGCAGCGTTCCATCAGCGGTCACGTGATGCCGTGATGTCACAGCGTGTAGAGTCCCGTCTTTGTCTGTTCGACTGACAACAGGAACAGATAGACCTCAGCATGGACAGTGACAAGAACGAGAACTTTTTTGACTCCTCTTCATGTGTGGATTATTTCTGTGAGGAAATAGAGACTGACTCAGATCCTGAGGATGTCACAGCAGTGACTAGACCCTACAGATTGGAGCCGTATCTTTTGGACGAACATTCAAACCAGGAGCATTCTGACAGCAAAAATAATGCCAACGGTCCTTATGGCGGAGCCAAAGCAGAGGCAAGAGACGTGTCAATTCCGATGGATTTTGAAAGGCTGCAGAATATGGAATGGTAAGAGAGGCTTTGATTTTTGTTGCTGCTGTTTATAACACTATAATTATAGCATTTTCATTTCTAGCGTCTGTTTACTGCCTTTGTTATTGTTCCGGAGCCGCGATAGTGTAGCTATTACCTTCGGGTTTTTGCTGTTTTCCAGTGCCTGGCATTGCATTCATTCCTGTTTAGTTACGTTATTTCCACAAAAGAATAGGAAATAAATGCCGAAAGTTTCAAAAAAGATCGCCGAAAACAGTGAACATGCCGCCGCCATGTTTACTACGTATTGCACTGATATTTTTACAAGTTCCTTGACCATTTCAAGATTATTGTGAACATATTATTTTGGATTGATATTTTAGGTGTTCATGTGAATGATGCGAGAACATGGAGACGGTAAAGTGTCTGCTGTCAGGAGCAAATGCGGGTGTGCGAGCGGCAGCCTGACATTTCGTGCATCACACAACACCGCGGCTTTCGATCAATCTGCCTGGACTTGAAAAGGCTAAAACCTTTCGCCCTTGTGTTTGTGCAATATGTTGCGACACACTGGTCAGGCATATCGACAAACAAGTCCCTGAGAGTTGTGTTTAATCAAAGTTTCTGCTGCTAAAAAAGTGTAAACAACAGCCGCCAAGCGTGCAAGCAGATACGGTCTACAGGCAGTGACGTATTTCAGGTTTGGTGCTTAGCGGGAAGCTGGTCACGGGGTGTGCAGATTTTTCAGTGGCGGGACGTTCAAATGTTGAATATAATGGGAGAACTGCGTCCATCTTCCCAAAACGCTTAGGTTGACGGAATTATATAAATCAAATCAAATCAAATCAATTTTATTTATATAGCGCCAAATCACAACAAACAGTTGCCCCAAGGCGATCAGTCACTAATGATTAAATGCAGAGTGGTGCATACAGAGCAAAAAGAGAAAGAAACACTCAGTGCATCATGGGAACCCCCCAGCAGTCTAAGTCTATAGCAGCATAACTAAGGGATGGTTCAGGGTCACCTGATCCAGCCCTAACTATAAGCTTTAGCAAAAAGGAAAGTTTTAAGCCTAATCTTAAAAGCAGAGAGGGTGTCTGTCTCCCTGATCTGAATTGGGAGCTGGTTCCAGGGGAGAGGAGCCTGAAAGCTGAAGGCTCTGCCTCCCATTCTACTCTTACAAACCCTAGGAACTACAAGTAAGCCTGCAGTCTGAGAGCGAAGCACTCTATTGGGGTGATATGGTACTATGAGGTCCCTAAGATAAGATGGGACCTGATTATTCAAAACCTTATAAGTAAGAAGAAGAATTTTAAATTCTATTCTAGAATTAACAGGAAGCCAATGGAGAGAAGCCAATATGGGTGAGATATGCTCTCTCCTTCTAGTCCCCGTCAGTACTCTAGCTGCAGCATTTTGAATTAACTGAAGGCTTTTCAGGGAACTTTTAGGACAACATGATAATAATGAATTACAATAGTCCAGCCTAGAGGAAATAAATGCATGAATTAGTTTTTCAGCATCACTCTGAGACAAGACCTTTCTAATTTTAGAGATATTGCGCAAATGCAAAAAAGCAGTCCTACATATTTGTTTAATATGCGCATTGAATGACATATCCTGATCAAAAATGACTCCAAGATTTCTCACAGTATTACTAGAGGTCAGGGTAATGCCATCCAGAGTAAGGATCTGGTTAGACACCATGTTTCTAAGATTTGTGGGGCCAAGTACAATAACTTCAGTTTTATCTGAGTTTAAAAGCAGGAAATTAGAGGTCATCCATGTCTTTATATCTGTAAGACAATCCTGCAGTTTAGCTAATTGGTGTGTGTCCTCTGGCTTCATGGATAGATAAAGCTGGGTATCATCTGCGTAACAATGAAAATTTAAGCAATGCCGTCTAATAATACTGCCTAAGGGAAACATGTATAAAGTGAATAAAATTGGTCCTAGCACAGAACCTTGTGGAACTCCATAATTAACCTTAGTCTGTGACGAAGATTCCCCATTTACATGAACAACTTGTAATCTATTAGATAAATATGATTCAAACCACCGCAGCGCAGTGCCTTTAATACCTATGGCATGCTCTAATCTCTGTAATAAAATTTTATGGTCAACAGTATCAAAAGCAGCACTGAGGTCTAACAGAACAAGCACAGAGATGAGTCCACTGTCCGAGGCCATAAGATCATTTGTAACCTTCACTAATGCTGTTTCTGTACTATGATGAATTCTAAAACCTGACTGAAACTCTTCAAATAGACCATTCCTCTGCAGATGATCAGTTAGCTGTTTTACAACTACCCTTTCAAGAATTTTTGAGAGAAAAGGAAGGTTGGGGATTGGCCTATAATTAGCTAAGATAGCTGGGTCAAGTGATGGCTTTTTAAGTAATGGTTTAATTACTGCCTCCTTAAAAGCCTGTGGTACATAGCCAACTAATAAAGATAGATTAATCAAATTTAAGATCTAAGCATTATTTAATGGTAGGGCTTCCTTGAGCAGCCTGGTAGGAATGGGGTCTAATAGACATGTTGATGGTTTGGAGGAAGTAACTAATGAAAATAACTCAGACAGAACAATCAGAGAGAAAGAGTCTAACCAAATGTTGGCATCACTGAAAGCAGCCAAAGATAACGATGCGTCTTTGGGATGGTTATGAGTAATTTTTTCTCTAATAGTTAAAATTTTATTAGCAAAGAAAGTCATGAAGTCGTTACTAGTTAAAGTTAAAGGAAGCCTGGCTACAGTGCTAAAAAGAAACCTGGGGTTGTTCTTATTTTCTTCAATTAGTGATGAGTAGTAAGATGTCCTAGCTTTACAGAGGGCTTTTTTATAGAGCAACAGACTCTTTTTCCAGGCTAAGTGAAGATCTTCTAAATTAGTGAGACGGCATTTCCTCTCCAACTTATGAGTTATCTGCTTTAAGCTACGAGTTTGTGAGTTATACCACGGCACTTCTGATTTAAAGCTCTTCAATGAGGATGTAAAACTATTGACAAGATACTCTATCTCACTTACAGAGTTTAGGTAGCTAGTCTGCACTGTGTTGGTATATGGCATTAGAGAACATAAAGAAGGAATCATATCCTTAAACCTAGTTACAGCGCTTTCTGAAAGACTTCTAGTGTAATGCAACTTATTCCCCACTGCTGGGGTAGTACATCAGAGTAAATGTAAATGTTATTAAGAAATGATCAGACAGAAGGGAGTTTTCAGGGAATACTGTTAAGTCTTCAATTTCCATACCATAAGTCAGAACAAGATCTAAGATATGATTAAAGTGGTGGGTGGACTCATTTACATTTTGAGCAAAGCCAATTGAGTCTAATAATAGATTAAATGCAGTGTTGAGGCTGTCATTCTCAGCATCTGTGTGGATGTTAAAATCACTCACTATATCTTATCTGAGCAGAGAAACTCACAGTAACGACCAGGTGGACGGTAGATAATAACAAATAAAACTGGTTTTTGGGACTTCCAATTTGGATGGACAAGACTAAAAGTCAAGCTTTCAAATGAATTAAAGCTCTGTCTGGGTTTTTGATTAATTAATAAGCTGGAATGGAAGATTGCTGCTAATCCTCTGCCTCGGCCCGTGCTACGAGCATTCTGACAGTTAGTGTGACTCTGGGGTGTTGACTCATTTAAACTAACATATTCATCCTGCTGTAACCAGGTTTCTGTAAGGCAGAATAAATCAATATGTTGATCAATTATTATTATTATTATTATAACTTTTGTTACATGTAATAAGACTATGTTGTCTTTAAGTGTCATATCCACTTTAACGCTATGTGCATTAAGGATGGTAAATCGTGTTTGCCGATGTTCAGGGTCACAGTTTGTCCTACAGCATTTGTCTGCAACCTCTCCCCCACCCACAAAAAAAACAAAACAAAACAAAAAAAAACCTGTGGGTGTGGCCCACATCCTCATAAAGTTTCTTTTCCCAGGCAGTGGGTCAGTGCCTGAGGAGAGTCTGTGCACAGATGAATGGGTGCAATGACTGGATCCAGGTCGAGGTGGTGCCAGGGATGGGGAGCAGGAGGAGCACAGCAGATGGATATATAGAGCAGGGGGTGGAGGGGGCATGGAGAAAAAAATAATACTCTTGCAGATAAAAATGTGTTTTTATCTCACTCATTCACCAGTTCCGTTACACTGATGATTTCTCCTCCTAATCATAGGAAATAACATTAATTTGTTCACATCCGGATATTTACAGTATTGGAAAATAAAACTGAAGACTTTTTAACCCCTCCCCACTTTTCCAATCACAACAAATGTTTAAAACCTGGCAATAACAGCAGAAGCCCCACTTTCAGGCAATTTTATTGTTTGTTTGGGTTTTTTTTTTTTTTTTTTTTGGCCTGGCCACACAAATGTGGTGACAATTTCTCAACTGTCCCAAAAGTGCTCAAAGAGCACAGAGATGATGCACCCATATTTCAAAAGGAAATATTACACAGGCTTTTAAACAATCACTACTAATCAAATATCAGACGTCCTGTCCGTGAAATTAGTCATTTTCATATATGCTGGCATGGGGGCGTAAATTTGGACTTCACGTTAAACCTCATCAATTGCATTGATACCAAGGTGATCACAACCCCGGTTGATGCAGTTGCCTGCAGCCACCACCAGATGGCTGTGCACAGCCAAAGAGTGGTGCATTCCATGGTGCAATTTTCTCCAGGACTCCAGCTGGCAGTAGTGAGCAAGTTTAATGAGAGCAGCTGGTAGCAGTCAGTAAACAGCCAAGCAAAAGAAGCCAGGAGGGCGTCCAAAAAACAAACTAACTAAAGCTGCTGGTAAAAGTTGTGCTGAACACCAGTGAAACATTACTTGCAACTGAAAACAAATGTTGTTGCCACTTTGAATGTATGCATTGGCACGAGTACATCACTTCTGGTGAAGTGACGAATCCGAAGGCGAGAATTTGTAATTCCACAACTGGATGCCCGATGAAAACACGCTCGGGCTGATTACTTGTTTATTGAAATCAGCTGGTTTAGTTTTGTCTCTAACTTGCGTCTATCAGCCAGCTGACAGGTCTCATTGCTGGGAACAGTGAGATTTATACACCAGGCTGACCTGAAATGAACCATTGAACATTAAATTTACTTTAATGATCAATCTCACCCCTTTTAAAAGTGACACAAATTACATGTATTTGTCCTGCGTTCGGCAATATTTCATCAGACAAAAATGGCCACCAGAGGGTACTGGGGTAAAGTCCGCGGCAACCCATCCTCTGTGAAATGTGGAAGGTCAGTGCATAACTTTTATTATGTAACACCTAAATAGATACTTCTCATTTAATTAGTGGTTTGTGTATCACGTGATATTGATCATTCGTCCCATTTGCAATTTTGGTTCCATTTACAGGTGCAATTTTGGTTCCATACATTTTGCACCATTGCATGCCGCCACCACCTCAATGTAAAAACATAGCGAAGGAGCTTAGTTTAAAAACAAACATGGTGGCGTTTGTTTTGGTGATAGAGAACAATTTGAACAAGCTTATTGATGGTGCTCATTCTTCTAACACACACACACACACACACACACAAATCCAGTACGCCGTAAGAGATCTGGAGGCATGTACAGTATTCACTGGCGCGTCTCTAGCTGAAGTAGAATTACTGACGGATGAAGAGCTGGACAAATTTCTGTTGCGATTTTTCACTGGACTAAGGAAAGCAGATGGCAGTCTGTATACGAACAATTGTTTGGATCGTTTTTGAACTATCTGACTGTTTTTGCAAGTTCACTGAGAACAATTTTGGATTGTATTGGATTGCTATATAAAGTTTGTGTAGGAGTGTTTGGAACCTCTTGATCTCAAAGGACCTGTGACACACACCAAAATGTAAGTCCCTTTTCTCTTGTTTATAAGTTAATAAAATATCCAATGACAAGGTTATATTTTAGGCATTATATAAAACAAATAATGAATGTTTTTTCATTCGTGCAATGGAAAGAATATTTAATGAGGTGAAAGATGAAATGTTCCATTCAACGCGGCTGTGCCTCTTTTAATGGCTTTGTTTAATTCCGGGTTTACTTTCTTATTCCATTGTTTATGTCATCACATACATACAGCAGTGTTCAGAATAATAGTAGTGCTATGTGACTAAAAAGATTAATCCAGGTTTTGAGTATATTTCTTATTGTTACATGGGAAACAAGGTACTGTTGTGTGGGCCGCTGAAGAGGAGGTACTGCTGGCCCACCACCACCAGAGGGCGCCCTGCCTGGAGTGCGGGCTCCAGGCACCAGAGGGCGCTGCCGCATCATGGGAGTAGCCTGGGTGACAGCTGTCACCCATCACCAGACACAGCTGTTCTACTCAGCACCGAGGTATATCAGGAGGACGGCGTCTCCACCTCAGTGCCGAGATATCGCCTAAGACCAAGGTAGTATTCTCTGCAGTTATACATTGCATCATCAGCTAAGACTGTTAAAACCTTTTTCAGGACTGGTGACTACTGAAAACCTCATTCTTTGGATAAGTACTCACCTTCCTGCTATACTTTGCCAAGAGGTGGAGGCGGCTTCTCCCCTCTCTGTTACTGGGTGCGTTCATCCACTCCTGTGTGTTGTTGCTCTCTCCTGCCAGCAGTACCGGATCCGACGAGCGGAGGCAGTGGCCACCTGGGAATTCGGGACTTGGCGGTTCCAGTATTTCCAGGGTTCGGTGGCAGAGGAGATCTGGGTGGTTCCGGTTCGACTGAGACAGACGTCTCCTACCTTCGAGCCTGCCCACACGACACCAGCGGATTCGACCCCAAATTGTGTTTGTTGTATTACTCGTGCTTGTTTCAGTAGTAAATCTTGTTATTTACTCTCTCCATTGTCCGTTCATTGCGCCCCCTGTTGTGGGTCCGTGTTCCTACACTTTCACAACAGGATATCTCGGCCAGCGTCATGGATCCCGAGGGGCGTCAACCGGCTGTTGAACGGCCAATGGAAGACCAAGGCGCGGCGGAGGCTTCGGGAGGGGTAATCGGTGAGTTGCAGCGGATCCTCACCGCTTTCACCTCTCGGATCGACTTAATGACCGAGCAGCACGTTCTCCTAAACCGCAGGGTGGAGGCTCTCGCCGCACAAGTGGAGGTGCGCCCTTCGGGCGCCGCTGCGGCTCTCCCTCCCGAGGACCCTGCGTGCGAAAGTAACGTTCCACTGGTCGTTCAACGGTCCCTCCCTCCGTCCCCAGAAGCATACATAAGCCCTCCAGAACCGTACGGAGGCTGTGTGGAGACGTGCGCGGACTTTCTTATGCAGTGTTCGCTCGTCTTCGCTCAGCGTCCCGTGATGTACGCGACTGATGCTAGCAAAGTAGCTTATGTGATAAATCTGCTTCGCGGGGAGGCACGCGCTTGGGCTACAGCGCTCTGGGAGCAGAACTCACGGCTCCTTCATACATACGATGGGTTTGTACGGGAGCTCAGAACGGTGTTCGATCATCCCAACAGAGGAGAGTCCGCTTCAACCGCACTACTGTCCATACGACAGGGACGTCGGAGCGCAGCTGCCTATGCAGTCGCCTTCCGCATCGCGGCGGCGAGATCCGGCTGGAATAGCACTGCCCTCCGCGCTGCCTTTGTAAACGGACTGTCTCTGGTCCTAAAAGAGCACCTGGTGGCTAAGGACGAACCGCGGGATTTAGATGGGCTCATCGATCTAGTCATACGACTCGACAACCGGTTAGAAGAACGCCGTCGGGAACGAGGCGAAGGGCGTGGCCAGGCACGCGTCGTCCCTCTCCCTTCCGGGTCCGATCGAGCTCCGCCCTCCCCACGCTCCTCTGTTCCTGCGCTCCGTGCGCCTATGGCTCCCCCTGCTGACGAAGCTATGGACACGAGCAGGGCAACATTTAGGGCACCTGGAGCACAAAGGAGGCGGGCCCACGGAGCTTGTTATGTTTGTGGCCCGAGTGAGCATATGGCAAACGACTGCCCCGAGCGGTTAAACTCCAACGCCCGCCCCTAGAGACTGGGCCAGGGGTGGGCCAAACATTCACGTGGGACACACCCACATTGCCACACGACTCCCAGTCACAATCCTGTATGAGGATTCAACCCTGAAGGCCCCAGCACTGGTGGACACGGGCTCTGAAGGGAATCTGCTAGACAGCAGATGGGCCAGGGAGATAGGGCTCCCTCTGGTGGCTCTTACCTCGCCTGTGCAGGTTCGGGCGCTAGATGGCTCCCTACTCCCACCAATCACACATAAGACACCTCCAGTAACTCTGGTGGTGTCAGGTAACCACCGGGAGGTGATCGAGTTCTTCGTGACTCAGGCCACCTCCCGTGTGGTTTTAGGGTTTCCATGGATGCTAAAGCACAATCCCCGGATTGATTGGCCGTCCGGGGTAGTGGTTCAGTGGAGCGAAACCTGCCATCGGGAGTGTCTAGGTTCCTCGGTTCCTCCCGGCTCCCAAGCTAAGGAGGAGGTCCGAGTTCCGCCCAATCTGAAGGCGGTGCCAGCGGAGTACCATGACCTTGCTGATGTGTTCAGCAAGGATCTGGCTCTCGCGCTTCCTCCTCACCGCCCGTACGATTGTGCCATTGATTTGGTTCCAGGCAGTGAGTTTCCGTCCAGTAGGCTGTACAACCTCTCACGGCCGGAGCGTGAATCAATGGAGACCTACATCCGGGACTCATTAGCTGCCGGGTTGATCCGGAATTCCACCTCTCCGATGGGTGCTGGTTTCTTTTTTGTGGGTAAAAAGGATGGCGGGCTTCGTCCATGCATTGACTATAGGGGGTTGAACGAAATCACGGTTCGCAATCGATACCCGTTGCCCCTGTTGGATTCGGTGTTCACCCCCTTGCATGGAGCCAATATCTTCACCAAACTTGATCTTAGGAATGCCTATCATTTGGTTCGGATCCGGAAGGGAGACGAATGGAAGACGGCATTTAACACCCCGTTGGGCCATTTTGAGTACCTGGTCATGCCATTCGGTCTCACTAACGCTCCCGCGACCTTCCAAGCGTTGGTAAACGATGTCCTGCGGGACTTCCTGCACCGGTTCGTCTTCGTGTATCTGGACGATATACTCATCTTTTCCCCGGATCCTGAGACTCATGTCCGGCATGTCCGTCAGGTCCTGCAGCGGTTGTTGGAGAACCGCCTGTTTGTGAAGGGCGAGAAGTGTGAGTTCCACCGCACTTCTTTGTCCTTCCTGGGGTTTATCATCTCCTCTAACTCCGTCGCCCCGGACCCGGCCAAGGTTGCGGCGGTGAGAGATTGGCCCCAACCCACAAGCCGTAGGAAGCTGCAACAGTTCCTCGGTTTTGCTAATTTTTATAGGAGGTTCATTAAGGGCTACAGTCAGGTAGTTAGCCCCCTGACAGCCCTGACCTCTCCAAAAGTTCCCTTCACCTGGTCGGACCGGTGCGAGGCCGCGTTCAAGGAGTTGAAACGGCGCTTCTCGTCTGCACCAGTTCTGGTGCAGCCCGATCCTAGCCGCCAGTTAGTGGTTGAAGTGGATGCCTCGGACTCAGGGATAGGAGCGGTGCTCTCCCAGAGCGGGAAGACCGATAAGGTCCTTCACCCGTGTGCCTATTTTTCTCGCAGGTTGACCCCCGCTGAACGGAATTATGACGTCGGCAATCGGGAACTCCTTGCTGTGAAAGAGGCCCTCGAAGAGTGGAGACATCTGTTGGAGGGAACAGCCGTGCCATTCACGGTTTTCACTGACCATCGGAACCTGGAGTACATCAGAACCGCCAAGCGTCTGAACCCCAGGCAAGCCCGCTGGTCACTGTTCTTTGGCCGTTTTGACTTCCGGATTACCTACCGTCCCGGGACCAAGAATCAGAGATCGGATGCATTGTCCCGGGTGCACGAAGATGAGGTCAAAACGGAACCGTCGGATCCCCCGGATCCCATCATCCCGGAGTCCGCTATCGTGGCCGCCCTCACCTGGGACGTGGAGAAGACCGTCCGGGAGGCCCTGACCCGTGTCCCGGACCCCGGAAACGGACCAAAAACAGACTATACGTCCACCAGAGGCTAGAGCTGCAGTCCTGGACTTCTGTCACGGTTCTAAGCTCTCCTGTCACCCAGGGGTGCGAAGGACCGTGGCAGTCGTCCGGCAACGCTTCTGGTGGGCATCCCTGGAGACCGACGTCCGGGACTACGTCCAGGCCTGTACCACCTGCGCCAGGGGCAAGGCCGACCATAGGAAGACCTCAGGGCAGCTACAGCCACTGCCCGTGCCTCATCGCCCCTGGTCCCACATCGGCCTGGACTTCGTCACGGGTCTCCCGCCGTCCCAGGGAAACACCGTCGTCTTCACGATAGTGGACCGTTTCTCCAAGGCGGCCCACTTCGTGGCCCTCCCGAAGCTCCCTACGGCCCAGGAGACAGCGGACCTCCTGGTCCACCACGTCGTCCGTCTGCATGGCATACCATCAGACATCGTCTCCGATCGTGGTCCCCAGTTCACCTCACATGTCTGGAGGAGCTTCTGCCGGGAACTGGGGGCCACGGTCAGCCTCTCGTCTGGGTACCACCCCCAGACCAACGGGCAGGCAGAGCGGGCGAATCAAGAACTGGAGCAGACACTTCGCTGTGTGACAGCCGCGCACCCGACGGCCTGGAGTACCCACCTGGCCTGGATCGCGTACGCCCACAACAGCCAAGTGTCATCAGCCACCGGCCTCTCCCCGTTTGAGGTGTGCTTGGGGTATCAGCCCCCCTTGTTTCCGGTGGTTGAGGGAGAGGTCGGTGTGCCCTCGGTCCAGGCCCACCTACGGAAGTGCCGTCGGGTGTGGCGGGCCGCCCGCTCTGCCTTGTTGCAGGCCCGGACGAGGGCGAAGACACATGCAGACCGGCGGCGAGCCCCGGCCCCCAAGTATCGTCCTGGGCAGGAGGTCTGGTTGTCCACGAAGGACATTCCCCTACAGGTTGATTCTCCAAAACTGCAAGAACGGTACATCGGACCTTATAAGATCCTCAAGGTCATCAACCCCGCCGCAGTGAGGCTCCAGCTTCCGGCCTCACTGCGGATCCATCCAGTCTTCCATGTTTCCCGGATCAAGCCTCTTCACACCTCACCCCTCTGCACCCCGGGTCCGGCGCCGCCTCCTGCCCGGATCATCGACGGAGCACCGGCTTGGACTGTCCGCTGGCTCCTTGACGTCCGTCGGATGGGCCGGGGTTTTCAGTATCTGGTGGACTGGGAGGGGTACGGCCCCGAGGAGCGCTCCTGGGTGAAGAAGGGCTTCATCCTGGACCCGGCCCTCCTGGCCGACTTCTACCAACGCCATCCGGACAAGCCCGGTCGTGCGCCAGGAGGCGCCCGTTGAGGGGGGGGGTCCTGTTGTGTGGGCCGCTGAAGAGGAGGTACTGCTGGCCCACCACCACCAGAGGGCACCCTGCCTGGAGTGCGGGCTCCAGGCACCAGAGGGCGCTGCCGCATCATGGGAGTAGCCTGGGTGACAGCTGTCACCCATCACCAGACACAGCTGTTCTACTCAGCACCGAGGTATATCAGGAGGACGGCGTCTCCACCTCAGTGCCGAGATATCGCCTAAGACCAAGGTAGTATTCTCTGCAGTTATACATTGCATCATCAGCTAAGACTGTTAAAACCTTTTCAGGACTGGTGACTACTGAAAACCTCATTCTTTGGATAAGTACTCACCTTCCTGCTATACTTTGCCAAGAGGTGGAGGCGGCTTCTCCCCTCTCTGTTACTGGGTGCGTTCATCCACTCCTGTGTGTTGTTGCTCTCTCCTGCCAGCAGTACCGGATCCGACGAGCGGAGGCAGTGGCCACCTGGGAATTCGGGACTTGGCGGTTCCAGTATTTCCAGGGTTCGGTGGCAGAGGAGATCTGGGTGGTTCCGGTTCGACTGAGACAGACGTCTCCTACCTTCGAGCCTGCCCACACGACACCAGCGGATTCGACCCCAAATTGTGTTTGTTGTATTACTCGTGCTTGTTTCAGTAGTAAATCTTGTTATTTACTCTCTCCATTGTCCGTTCATTGCGCCCCCTGTTGTGGGTCCGTGTTCCTACACTTTCACAACAGGTACACTGTAAAAAACATCTTGTCAAATTTACAGTGAAAATCTGGCAGCTGTGGTTGCCATTTTTTCACCATAAAAATACAGTGATATTGTATATGGCTTCACGGTAAGGTATATTAACACTTGTAAAAACAACAGTTTGAAAATGTTGCAATAAAGATGAGTTACTGTTAAAATAACGGTGAAATTGTATATAGGCTCATGGTATAGCTGTACAATTCACAATGTAACCCTGTTGCTTTTTAAGTGAAACACTATCCATTCCACAGCATTTATTGTCCTATTTTATGGTCAGTTTCTGTTAAAACAACAGCACAATTATTTATGCCTTGACGGTATGACTGTTCAATTCACAGTATAAACCCTTTGCTTTTAAGGTGAATTTCTATCCATTCCACATAATTTATTACCCTATTTTATGGTTTATTCCTGCTAAAAAGAACAGCACAAATGTATCGGAAGTTACAGATAATCGATAAATTCCAGTGTTTTTTCTGGTACATTTGCAATTACTAAGAAGCTGAAATTGACTTGTAACATGATCGCTTTCGAAAGCATCAAAAGCGACAAAAGACCCAAAGAATGAGCCAGTATTTCCATGTTTGACCATACTGCTCCCTGTAGGAAGCTGCAGAGACAAATCCTGAAAGCACCCACAAAATCAGCTCTCTACTAATCATAATGCTCCGGTCAGGCGGAGGTCTTGAAAAATAAAGTCATACTAACTTATGGTTTTGTGAAAATACTGATAGAATAACTCCATTAATGTCAATTCTGTCATTTGTACAAAGTTAAAATATAACATATATATCTTTTAATGTTGAATAATGCACTAATTCTGAGGTTTTGTAACAAACAGAGACCGCATTCTGGGTAAAAGTGTCTCTGCTAAACACTGATTGGTTCTTAAAAATTAGCACATTACTTTAAGACGAAAACAGATATCTGATATTTTCACTTTATAAAACTTCAGACATGACAGTAATTTTAAATAACTTGTCCAAAATGAGTGGATTAAAATTTGAACCATAAGTTAAAAATGTATGCCTCTGGATGACTTTGGTGATATTCCGTGAATAATACAGTAATGTGCTATTTTTAATATGACTGTCCAATGCTGCCACCATTTCAGCTTTTCACCATATATTTCACGTTAAAACAATTAAAAATAACATTTTTGACAGTTTTTAAATTTATGGTAATTCAGTGTTTATTCTACAACAATAAGCTTATTCTTGCTTTAGGGTTTATTTCTGTTGCCGTTTCAGTTTTTCACTGTAATTTTCACGGACATTTTTTACAGTGTACCAGTAGATTCAGTAGATTCTCACAAATCCAACAAGACCAAGCATTCATGATATGCACACTCTTAAGGCTATGAAATTGGGCTATTAGTAAAAAAAACAAAAGTAGAAAAGGGGGTGTTCACAATAATAGTAGTTTGACATTCAGTCAGTGAGTTGGTCAATTTTGTGGAACAAACAGGTGTGAATCAGGTGTCCCCTATTTAAGGATGAAGCCAGCACCTGTTGAACATGCTTTTCTCTTTGAAAGCCTGAGGAAAATGGGACGTTCAAGACATTGTTCAGAAGAACAGCGTAGTTTGATTAAAAAGTTGACTGGAGAGGGGAAAACTTATACGCAGGTGCAAAAAAATTATAGGCTGTTCATCTACAATGATCTCCAATGCTTTAAAATGGACAAAAAAAAAAAACAGAGACGCGTGGAATAAAACGGAAAACAACCATCAAAATGGATAGAAGAATAACCAGAATGGCAAAGGCTCACCCATTGATCAGCTCCAGGATGATCAAAGACAGTCTGGAGTTACCTTCTTTTTGGGTCCAAGGGCCACAGACAGTTTGTGAGACGACCCCCAAACTCTGAATTCAAGCCACAGTTCACAATGAAGACAGCGAAGCATGGTGGTGCAAGCATCATGATATGGGCATGTTTCTCCTACTATGGTGTTGGGCCTATATATCGCATACCAGCTATCATGGATCAGTTTGGATATGTCACAATACTTGAAGAGGTCATGTTGCCTTATGCTGAAGAGGACATCCCGTTGAAATGGGTGTTTCAACAAGACAATGACCCCAAGCACACTAGTAAACGTGCAAAATCTTGGTTCCAAACCAACAAAATTAATGCCTCGCAGATGTGAAGAAATCATGAAAACTGTGGTTATACAACTAAATACTAGTTTAGTGATTCACAGGATTGCTAAAAAAGCAGTTTGTACATAATAGTTTTGAGTTTGTAGCGTCAACAGCAGATGCTACTATTATTGTGAACACCCCCTTTTCTACTTTTTTTTTTACTAATAGCCCAATTTCATAGCCTTAAGAGTGTGCATATCATGAATGCTTGGTCTTGTTGGATTTGCGAGATGAAGTTGTTAGCTCACATGAAGGCGTCCACCTGCATCCAGCAAGATGGCAAATATGCCTACGCAGTATGACATAGGCTAAACACACTTGCTTTTTTGATAGATTTGGTGCATCAAAATTAATCATATTTTCATTGGCTTGTTGTCATTATATGAACTTTAAATTTGGATAAATACAGAAAGACACAATTGGCTGTTCTTGAGTGATTGCCTACACAAGTTGGCTGGGATAGACACAGAGAATCGGCAGTTTAGTCTTGGACCTAGCTTAGACATGTATGCACATCATTTAGGAGAGGATAACTGTTCAGCCCATGACCACGCCCATTTTCATCCAGAGTGTTACTTCAAATACAGCTGTATTTTCTAAACTGTAGCAGCTATAGATTTTCCAAGGTACTCAATATGTTCAGAATGACCAGTACATGTTTGGGACGGTCACAGAAGAGTGTAAAATTTCTCATTTTGATATTTTAAGAGAAAACTGTGAGAAAACATGAGGTCAAACGACCTACATACAGTCTGGAATCACCACATATTTAGTAGCTTAAACTTTTTGGGCTAAAGGCTGTTGGAAATTTTCCTGATAATCTTTAAAACATTTAAGATTTCTAGATTCTACTGTCTGCTAAAGAAACATGTTTGGTTTTGTATTTTTCACTTTAAATCAATATTCCATTGATAAAAATATCAGAATCAAATCAATTTATTTATATAGCGCCAAATCACAACAAACAGTTGCCCCAAGGTGCTTTATATTGTAAGGCAAGGCCATACAATAATTACAGAAAAACCCCAACGGTCAAAACGACCCCCTGTGAGCAAGCACTTGGCGACAGTGGGAAGGAAAAACTCCCTTTTAACAGGAAGAAACCTCCAACAGAACCAGGCTCAGGGAGGGGCAGTCTTCTGCTGGGACTGGTTGGGGCTGAGTGAGAGAACCAGGAAAAAGACATGCTGTGGAGGGGAGCAGAGATCAATCACTAATGATTAAATGCAGAGTGGTGCATACAGAGCAAAAAGAGAAAGAAACACTCAGTGCATCATGGGAACCCCCCAGCAGTCTAAGTCTATAGCAGCATAACTAAGGGATGGTTCAGGGTCACCTGATCCAGCCCTAACTATAAGCTTTAGCAAAAAGGAAAGTTTTAAGCCTAATCTTAAAAGTAGAGAGGGTGTCTGTCTCCCTGATCCGAATTGGGAGCTGGTTCCACAGGAGAGGAGCCTGAAAGCTGAAGGCTCTGCCTCCCATTCTACTCTTACAAACCCTAGGAACTACAAGTAAGCCTGCAGTCTAAGAGAGAAGCGCTCTATTGGGGTGATATGGTACTATGAGGTCCCTAAGATAAGATGGGACCTGATTATTCAAAACCTTATAAGTAAGAAGAAGAATTTTAAATTCTATTCTAGAATTAACAGGAAGCCAATGAAGAGAAGCCAATATGGGTGAGATATGCTCTCTCCTTCTAGTCCCCGTCAGTACTCTAGCTGCAGCATTTTGAATTAACTGAAGGCTTTTCAGGGAACTTTTAGGACAACCTGATAATAATGAATTACAATAGTCCAGCCTAGAAGAAATAAATGCATGAATTAGTTTTTCAGCATCACTCTGAGACAAGACCTTTCTAATTTTAGAGATATTGCGCAAATGCAAAAAGCAGTCCTACATATTTGTTTAATATGCGCTTTGAATGACATATCCTGATCAAAAATGACTCCAAGATTTCTCACAGTATTACTAGAGGTCAGGGTAATGCCATCCAGAGTAAGGATCTGGTTAGACACCATGTTTCTAAGATTTGTGGGGCCAAGTACAATAACTTCAGTTTTATCTGAATTTAAAAGCAGGAAATTAGAGGTCATCCATGTCCTTATGCCTGTAAGACATTCCTGCAGTTTAACTAATTGTTGTGTGTCCTCTGGCGTCATGGATAGATAAAGCTGGGTATCATCTGCATAACAATGAAAATTTAAGCAATGCCGTCTAATAATACTGCCTAAGGGAAGCATGTATAAAGTGAATAAAATTAGTCCTAGCACAGAACCTTGTGGAACTCCATAATTAACCTTAGTCTGTGAAGAAGATTCCCCATTTACATGAACAAATTGTAATCTATTAGATAAATATGATTCAAACCACCGCAGCACAGTGCCTTTAATACCTATGGCATGCTCTAATCTCTGTAATAAAATTTTATGGTCAACAGTATCAGAAGCAGCACTGAGGTGATGATCAGTTCTGAAACCTGACTGAAACTCTTCAAATAGACCATTCCTCTGCAGATGATCAGTTAGCTGTTTTACAACTACCCTTCAAGAATTTTTGAGAGAAAAGGAAGGTTGGGGATTGGCCTATAATTAGCTAAGATAGCTGGGTCAAGTGATGGCTTTTTAAGTAATGGTTTAATTACTGCCACCTTAAAAGCCTGAGGTACATATCCAACTAATAAAGATAGATTGATCATATTTAAGATCGAAGCATTAATTAATGGTAGGGCTTCCTTGAGCAGCCTGGTAGGAATGGGGTCTAATAGACATGTTGATGGTTTGGATGAAGTAACTAATGAAAATAACTCAGACAGAACAATCGGAGAGAAAGAGTCTAACCAAATACCGGCATCACTGAAAGCAGCCAAACATAACGATACGTCTTTGGGATGGTTATGAGTAATTTTTTCTCTAATAGTTAAAATTTTATTAGCAAAGAAAGTCATGAAGACATTACTAGTTAAAGTTAAAGGAATACTCGGCTCAATAAAGCTCTGACTCTTTGACTGAAAATACAATTTAATTATATATTTGGCAAATATTCCTTTTCTTTTGATCTGCAACACATTTATTTTAGCCATTTTCTCTTTAAATTTTAAACCTTTCCAAGACCCTGCCAAACATGTACTGGTCATTCTGAACATATTGAGTACTTTGGAACATCTGTAGCTGCTGCCGTTTAGAAAATACAGCTGTATTTGAAGGAACACTCTGTGCAAAAATAGGGTGTGGTCATGTTGGGGCTGTTGGTTCTGGATAGAGATTTTGGCACAAATCCCAAGTTGTTCATTTTGGTCATGGTAACCTAGAACAGCTGAGTTCTCCTCTCCTAAATGATGATCAAGCTCCTGACATGAGACACTGCACGTTCTGATGACACCTGATGTCCAAAGTGTGACGGAATGCAAACATTTTCAAGAGATTAGAAGCATTTTAATGCTATTTGAAGCCTGGTTTTGAAATCGACCATTTGGCTGTTTTAAGGATGTGCCGATGCTGTACCACAGGTGACAAACACGTACATGTTTGGCTCACAGACGTTTCCAGGTGAAATTATATTTATATATTTATAACCATCATATACCAAAGGTTACACCCCCCCCCCACTGCTCCTGCAGCTCATAACACTTCAGCTGCTTTCCGTCTGTACAAATCCACCAGCTGACACGGCCGCTTTTAACTCCCATTTCTCTTCAGTACAGGACCCCAGATGCAACGCTGCAGCCTTCCATCAACCTCAAGGCTACTAATGGAGACCTCACTCCGTGTCTCTCCCATGAGGCCGTCTGTCCTGAGAAGGAAATGGGTAGGAGGGGAGCATTTAGCATGGGGGGGAGGAGGTCGTGGACGTGCTCCATGACGGGGGTAAGAATTCTGGGTCATCTAGCCTCTTAATGTGCACTGAGTGGAGATGGTGGACTTTGGGGCGTGGTGAGGCCGCACCCATGAGACAGCACTTGCTGTCCCCCCCCCCCCCCAGCCCCCATTTACCTACTTGGCATGCATATGGGCACATGCACGTGCATGCATGCACACGCATTCATTGGCTCCAGCCTCTTGTACACACAGTGGGTGTGATCACGGCTGAAAGAGAGTATATTGCCACAGCCTAGATATTACCCCCCCCCATGACCTCCTCTGTCACAATGGAGGCGCCGCCCCTGGCGAAAGAATGACTCCAGCAGCAGCACTGTGCAGGACGACACTTCTTACTATTGAGCCACCAGAATGAGAGGAGCCACAGTCGCTCAAATGATAAATTAAATATGAATGTGCGTAACGCCCCTCCCCATTTCCGCTGTCTGGGAGAGCTGGGTGGAGGACGAGTTTATGTCTGTTTCAAGTCCATCTCACTGTGTCTGTTCTCTTTTGTCACTGTTTTCACTCTCTGCTCTTTTTCTTTTTTGAAGACCAGATGCACAATAAAATACAAAGAAAAAAGAAAAAAGTGGTGACGGTACATTTGGGATGAACTGCACGTGAGACGTGCGTGCATCAGAACAACAACAGCCTCTGTGTGGCCTCCAGCTCAGATCAGGTTCAGAGTCCTCCGATGGAAGAAGGATGGAGGAGGAGGTGACCAGCTGGATGAGCCTCCTCCGACTCCAATCACTGTTTGATCATTTGCGCCCCCTAGTGGAGTTGTATGTCCTAGCAGCTGTGGAGACAGCAAGTGATTCTGTCTGCAGCCCAACAAAATCCAGATTCATCAAAGAATAAAAGTGAAAGCAATTATTTCCACTGTGGTCCTTGAGAGTGGAGATAAATTAAAACATGAGCACAATATGGAATAAAGTGACAAACTAACATAGACACAGTAAAACAACAACAACAAAAATACAATTTAAAACTATTTAAATGTTTAGGTTAATACTGAATAAAAGGAAAAGACTCCTGAGAGCTATAACCAGTGTATAAAAATGGTTTATCCAGTGAGTTTAAATGTGTTTTGCACTTGAGATTCTGCACACAGGCTGTTCCATATCAACATACTGATAAAATCAACGGAAGAAATCTGTACGGAAAAAAATGTAGATGAGTGGGTGAGTAAGTAAGTCCCTTCGGCTGCTCCCTTGTTTGCACTTGGGGTTGCCACAGCCAAATCCAAGGTGGATCTGCATGTTGAATTGGCACAGGTTTTCGCCAGATGCCCTTCCTGACGCAACTCCACATTACATGGAGAAATGTGGCAGGGGTGGGATTTGAACCCGGAACCTTCTGAACTGAAACCAAGCGCATTAACCACTTGGCCACCACCCCTGCAGATGAGTGGGTGAGTGAGGGAATGAATTCATCTGCTTATGTAGACAATAATTCTAAACCAATGAGGGCTGTCATTTTGTATGTCAGTGATGTGGATAAAGCGTTAGCCTGCCAATATACAGACCAGCTTGCCTCTACTGGTGGTTGGCTCTCACTGCGGTATGTATCACTTCCTGTTCCGGAGCACAGCGGTGTTTTTTCTGTATCTGTTGCTGTTTATCTACGCAGTTAGATTGATCTAGTTATCTAGATAACGATTTGTTCCCAGTGTAATCTTTACGTGCCTTAACTAAAGCAATCCTTCTGCTGATCACCTCTAAATTATTACACACTTATTCACTTTGCGTGTTTTTAGGAATCCGCTAGGTTAGCATAGCTACTAGCTCTTCGCCGATTTAGCATGGCGGCTTCTCCTGTCTCTCCCGCACTTTTCTGCTCTGGGTGTGAAATGTTTAGTTATTCCTTGGCCTCCTTTAGCAGTAACGGTACTTGTAATAAGTGTAGCTTATTCCGTAGCTTTGGAGGCCAGGCTGGGCGAATTGGAGACTCAGCTCGCACCGTGGAAAATTCTACAGCTAGCCAGGCCCCTGTAGTCGGTGCGGACCAAGGTAGCTTAGCCGCCGTTAGTTCCCCCTTGGCAGATCCCGAGCAGCCGGGAAAGCAGGCCGACTGGGTGACTATGAGGAGGAAGCGTAGCCCTAAACAGAAGCCCCGTGTACACCGCCAACCCGTTCACATTTCTAACCGTTTTTCCCCACTCGACGACACACCCGCCGAGGATCAAACTCTGGTTATTGGCGACTCTGTTTTGAGAAATGTGAAGTTAGCGACACCAGCAACCATAGTCAATTGTCTTCCGGGGGCCAGAGCAGGCGACATTGAAGGAAATTTGAAACTGTTGGCTAAGGCTAAGCGTAAATTTGGTAAGATTGTAATTCACGTCGGCAGTAATGACACCCGGTTACGCCAATCGGAGGTCACTAAAATTAACATTAAATCGGTGTGTAACTTTGCAAAAACAATGTCGGACTCTGTTGTTTTCTCTGGGCCCCTCCCCAATCGGACCGGGAGTGACATGTTTAGCCGCATGTTCTCCTTGAATTGCTGGCTGTCTGAGTGGTGTCCAAAAAATGAGGTGGGCTTCATAGATAATTGGCAAAGCTTCTGGGGAAAACCTGTCTTGTTAGGAGAGACGGCATCCATCCCACTTTGGATGGAGCAGCTCTCATTTCTAGAAATCTGGCCAATTTTCTTAAATCCTCCAACCGTGACTATCCAGGGTTGGGACCAGGAAGCAGAGTTTAGTCTTACAGACACTCTCTGCAGCTTCTCTCCCCCTGCCATCCCCTCATTACCCCATCCCCGTAGAGACGGTGCCTGCTCCCAGACCACCAATAACCAGCAAAAATCTATTTAAGCATAAAATTCAAAAAGAAAAAATAATATAGCACCTTCAACTGCACCACAGACTAAAACAGTTAAATGTGGTCTATTAAACATTAGGTCTCTCTCTTCTAAGTCCCTGTTGGTAAATGATATAATATTGATCAACATATTGATTTATTCTGCCTAACAGAAACCTGGTTACAGCAGGATGAATATGTTAGTTTAAATGAGTCAACACCCCCGAGTCACACTAACTGTCAGAATGCTCGTAGCACGGGCCGAGGCGGAGGATTAGCAGCAATCTTCCATTCCAGCTTATTAATTAATCAAAACCCAGACAGAGCTTTAATTCATTTGAAAGCTTGTCTCTTAGTCTTGTTCCATCCAAATTGGAAGTCCCAAAAACCAGTTTTATTTGTTATTATCTATCGTCCACCTGGTCGTTACTGTGAGTTTCTCTGTGAATTTTCAGACCTTTTGTCTGACTTAGTGCTTAGCTCAGATAAGATAATTATAGTGGGCGATTTTAACATCCACACAGATGCTGAGAATGACAGCCTCAACACTGCATTTAATCTATTATTAGACTCTATTGGATTTGCTCAAAAAGTAAATGAGTCCACCCACCACTTTAATCATATCTTAGATCTTGTTCTGACTTATGGTATGGAAATAGAAGACTTAACAGTATTCCCTGAAAACTCCCTTCTGTCTGATCATTTCTTAATAATATTTACATTTACTCTGATGGACTACCCAGCAGTGGGGAATAAGTTTCATTACACTAGAAGTCTTTCAGAAAGCGCTGTAACTAGGTTTAAGGATATGATTCCTTCTTTATGTTCTCTAATGCCATATACCAACACAGTGCAGAGTAGCTACCTAAACTCTGTAAGGGAGATAGAGTATCTCGTCAATAGTTTTACATCCTCATTGAAGACAACTTTGGATGCTGTAGCTCCTCTGAAAAAGAGAGTTTTAAATCAGAAGTGTCTGACTCCGTGGTATAACTCACAAACTCGTAGCTTAAAGCAGATAACCCGTAAGTTGGAGGGGAAATGGCGTCTCACTAATTTAGAAGATCTTCACTTAGCCTGGAAAAAGAGTCTGTTGCTCTATAAAAAAGCCCTCCGTAAAGCTAGGACATCTTTCTACTCATCACTAATTGAAGAAAATAAGAACAACCCCAGGTTTCTTTTCAGCACTGTAGCCAGGCTGACAAAGAGTCAGAGCTCTATTGAGCTGAGTATTCCATTAACTTTAACTAGTAATGACTTCATGACTTTCTTTGCTAACAAAATTTTAACTATTAGAGAAAAAATTACTCATAACCATCCCAAAGACATATCGTTATCTTTGGCTGCTTTCAGTGATGCCGGTATTTGGTTAGACTCTTTCTCTCCGATTGTTCTGTCTGAGTTATTTTCATTAGTTACTTCATCCAAACCATCAACATGTTTATTAGACCCCATTCCTACCAGGCTGCTCAAGGAAGCCCTACCATTATTTAATGCTTCGATCTTAAATATGATCAATCTATCTTTGTTAGTTGGCTATGTACCACAGGCTTTTAAGGTGGCAGTAATTAAACCATTACTTAAAAAGCCATCACTTGACCCAGCTATCTTAGCTAATTATAGGCCAATCTCCAACCTTCCTTTTCTCTCAAAAATTCTTGAAAGGGTAGTTGTAAAACAGCTAACTGATCATCTGCAGAGGAATGGTCTATTTGAAGAGTTTCAGTCAGGTTTTAGAATTCATCATAGTACAGAAACAGCATTAGTGAAGGTTACAAATGATCTTCTTATGGCCTCGGACAGTGGACTCATCTCTGTGCTTGTTCTGTTAGACCTCAGTGCTGCTTTTGATACTGTTGACCATAAAATTTTATTACAGAGATTAGAGCATGCCATAGGTATTAAAGGCACTGCGCTGCGGTGGTTTGAATCATATTTGTCTAATAGATTACAATTTGTTCATGTAAATGGGGAATCTTCTTCACAGACTAAAGTTAATTATGGAGTTCCACAAGGTTCTGTGCTAGGACCAATTTTATTCACTTTATACATGCTTCCCTTAGGCAGTATTATTAGACGGTATTGCTTAAATTTTCATTGTTACGCAGATGATACCCAGCTTTATCTATCCATGAAGCCAGCGGACACACACCAATTAGCTAAACTGCAGGATTGTCTTATAGACATAAAGACATGGATGACCTCTAATTTCCTGCTTTTAAACTCAGATAAAACTGAAGTTATTGTACTTGGCCCCACAAATCTTAGAAACATGGTGTCTAACCAGATCCTTACTCTGGATGGCATTACCCTGACCTCTAGTAATACTGTGAGAAATCTTGGAGTCATTTTTGATCAGGATATGTCATTCAAAGCGCATATTAAACAAATATGTAGGACTGCTTTTTTGCATTTACGCAATATCTCTAAAATCAGAAAGGTCTTGTCTCAGAGTGATGCTGAAAAACTAATTCATGCATTTATTTCCTCTAGGCTGGACTATTGTAATTCATTATTATCAGGTTGTCCTAAAAGTTCCCTAAAAAGCCTTCAGTTAATTCAAATGCTGCAGCTAGAGTACTGACGGGGACTAGAAGGAGAGAGCATATCTCACCCATATTGGCCTCTCTTCATTGGCTTCCTGTTAATTCTAGAATAGAATTTAAAATTCTTCTTCTTACTTATAAGGTTTTGAATAATCAGGTCCCATCTTATCTTAGGGACCTCGTAGTACCATATCACCCCAATAGAGCGCTTCGCTCTCAGACTGCAGGCTTACTTGTAGTTCCTAGGGTTTGTAAGAGTAGAATGGGAGGCAGAGCCTTCAGCTTTCAGGCTCCTCTCCTGTGGAATCAGCTCCCAATTCAGATCAGGGAGACAGACACCCTCTCTACTTTTAAGATTAGGCTTAAAACTTTCCTTTTTGCTAAAGCTTATAGTTAGGGCTGGATCAGGTGACCCTGAACCATCCCTTAGTTATGCTGCTATAGACATAGACTGCTGGGGGGTTCCCATGATGCACTGTTTCTTTCTCTTTTTGCTCTGTATGCACCACTCTGCATTTAATCATTAGTGATTGATCTCTGCTCCCCTCCACAGCATGTCTTTTTCCTGGTTCTCTCCCTCAGCCCCAACCAGTCCCAGCAGAAGACTGCCCTTCCCTGAGCCTGGTTCTGCTGGAGGTTTCTTCCTGTTAAAAGGGAGTTTTTCCTTCCCACTGTAGCCAAGTGCTTGCTCACAGGGGGTCGTTTTGACCGTTGGGGTTTTACATAATTATTGTATGGCCTTGCCTTACAATATAAAGCGCCTTGGGGCAACTGTTTGTTGTGATTTGGCGCTATATAAAAAAATTGATTGATTGATTGACCAGTGTTCGAATCCCACACATGCTATCTGTGTGTGTCCTTGACCAAGACACTTCATCTTTATTGCCCACCCAGGTGTAAATGTGTTCCGGCCACAGCTGGGGAAATGTTGGACTGGTGTCTCATCCAGGGGAAGTCAGACTCTCATCTGCGTATCCTTATGGAATCCATAGAAAAGCACCACTGGGCCTTGGACCTATATCAGACTTACTTCTACTTCACACCTAGAGTTCTTTCACGGGGGCTGTGACTTGTCCCCTGTCCTGTCTTTTAGTTGTTGTTGTGTTTCCTGAACTTCACACTGGCCTTTCTTGAGTTCCACTTTAGTTTTCAGCCATTATCTCTTGTTTTTTCCACTCAGTTTTTGGTTCCCATTTAGTTTGCTGTTATTTATGGAATGTTTTAGGTGCAACTCCCGCCAAGGTTCTCTTCGGTTTGTTGGTTCACTCTGTCTTTGTGTGTGTTTGTAGGTGTGATCCTGTCACCTGGTGTTTCTTCACAGCTGTGCCACATCGCACTCACCCTCTCCGTCTCACCTTCTGGTTACATGTCAGTGTTTAGTTTGTCCTTCCGGTTTGTTCAGCCCCTGTTGGCAGTGGTTACTGCAGTTCTGTGTTTGCTCCTCTCCCCTCGTCCTGGTGCTGCTGCCGACTCTCCTCCTTTGTTCCTGTGCATTTGTACTGTTCCTCAGTTTTGGAGGTTCAGAGTTTCCAGCAGCAGCACTATGACATGAGTGTCAGGAATGGGCCATCCGTGTAAAAATTCAACATTCGATCTAAACCGGTGTAACAGTATATCTTACTCCCCTGGATATCTCCCCCCAGGAGAAGATATTCAGTAGGGAAGATAAACTGTTACAAAGAGTGTGTGCACACGTGGCTCCTGTTAAGTGTGATTTTAAAAAGTGGACAACAACAACAAAAATAAACCTATTCACGATCAGACAAACCTGTGAAGGCTGTGTGACTTTCCTCAAAGCCCACAGCTCAGAGCAGGAACAGTGATTTCAGAGCGTTATCGGTTTCCATTTTCCTGCTGGTGCATCGTGTTTTATTTATCATCAGCCTCCAGACAAAAAGCAGCATTTCTAACCCTCAGGACAACAAACAAATCCAGAGTAACGAGCGAGAACTTGGCAATTTACATTCAACGACACAGACAAGTTTTCTGATTGTGTGATGTCACAGAGTCTGACAGGCGTTGCTGTAAATCCCAACTGTACTTCGCCTGACTGAGACAGTCTTTGGATTGTACAGCCAGTCGCCATTAGATGGCAGCAGAGGCACAAAGTAGCCTGGTTCTGTCCATAAACCCTCCACAGGTGGACAGAGTCTCTTACTGTGTCACACTACAAAGGATGGATGACGTAATAATGAAAATGAATGCTGGAGATATTTTACCTTCAAGCAAACATCAACAGCATCCAGATTCATGTCATGAGGGGACATAAAATGTAAATATTCCAGAAATAAAAACATGAATTCAATCATTTTGGCTCTGATTACCTCTGCCAGTGGAATTTATACCTCATCTCTGTTTATTAACAGCGTTTCTCAAAAACAAAATTGGGCAATAAAGAAGGCAATACAGTTTCCACCAGAAAATTGACACCTGCTTCTCAAAATCTTGTATTAAGCATCAGATATTTTTTATGTGTGGTGAGTTCCCACAACTCACATAATACAATATGTCCAATTGAAGTCATAAAAATGAAGAACTCACATTTCCCTATATGAAAATTCAGTAAGTTATGTCTTCTATAATATATTCAAATTCTAAAGAAGAACTCTGTTAGTGTATATATACTAAGGTATATATATATATATATATATATATATATATATATATATATATATATATATATATATACACACACACACACACACACACACACATACATACAGCAGGTAAAATAAATATTGAACATGTCACCATTTTTCTCAGTAAATATATTTCTAAAGGTGCTATTGGCATGAATTTTTCACCAGATATCTGTACCAACCCAAGTAATCCACACACACAAAGAAATCAAACCATAGATGTCCATAAATGAATAATAAAGTAATAATGTGAAATGATACAGGAAAAAAGTATTGAGCACCTGAAGAAAGGGAGGTGGACAGCCGAGACACCAGCTGAAATCTATCAGTAATTAGAAAGTGATCCTGCCCCTTGTCAGTGCAAATTAATATCAGCTAGTTCAGTCCCAACTGATGGCCTATAAAAAGGTGTATCATTACCAAGGTGTCACACAAGAAACATCTCATGATAGGTAAAAGCAAAGAGCTCTCTCAAGATCCTTGCAACCTCATTGTTGCAAAACATACTGGATTGCTTTGGCCCCAGAAGGATTTCTAAAATTCTGAATGTTCCAGTGAGCACTGTTGGGGCCATAATCCAGAAGTGAAAAGAACATCAATTGAATGAATGAATGAATGAATGAATGAATGAATGAATGAAAACTGTTTATTTCGAACATTTGATACAACAACAACAAAAAAAGTTCCTACTGTGTTCCCAACATGTCCAATTCACCATAAACTGCCCATGACCAAGTGCTCATTTCAAGATTTCTGACAGAGGACTGAAAAGAATTATCAGAAGAGCTGTCCAAGAGCTAAGGATCACTTGTAGAGAGCACTGGAACAATTGTTTCAAAGAAAACCATAATTAATGCACTCGACCATCATGGCCTGTATGTATGCTCACCGTAGAAGACTCCATTACTGAAGAAAAATCATGTTGAAGCTCGTTTAAATTTTTCTGTACAACATTTTGACGAGCCTGAGAAATACTAGGAGAATATTCTGTTCAGATGAGAACAAACTGAACTCCTTTAGATGCCATAATAGACACCATATATGGTAGTGAACATCACCCCAAAAACACCATACCAACAATGAAGTTTGGAGGTGGGAACATCATGGTGTGGGGCTGTTTTTCAGCAGACAACACTGGCAAACTTCATATCATTCATTCTTGACATTCTTGAGGGCCCCTTCACACTGAAACCCCGTCACACATAGTAAGAATGTGCAGGGCCCAGGCCGACATGGCAAAAATGGCCATAATCCAGACGCAGTCGGGAAGGAAAGAGGCGTGTAGACTGTGGGCAGATCCCGTCCAGACTACCTTGTCCACACCAACACGACTGCACCCAAAACGGATTTAGAGAATAGTTAGACGACACACATTGCTGTCAGATGGCCATAAAAGGCACTGAAGATTGTGCGGTGTCCAAACGCCTGGATGGCAAACACGGAACCAGAGTGGGAGGCAGTGCTGTGTCCTCCCTTGCACAGGCCCTGCCAGTACTGGACATCGGAGTGGAACCAGCATGTGGACCGGACACCCATCTGATGGCGGTCTATGTGCAGCCAAGAGTGTTTTGAACTGTGCAACACACTCGAGACAGCCGAGTGAATGGGACCAACTATGTAGACTGCTCTGAGACTGCTGTCCGTCCATTTTCAGACCACACCTCAATACTTCCTGACTGTGGCTGAATATGTCATTCTGACACCATTTGTCCTCAATCGGCCTATGTGTGGGTGTTAGCAAGAATGAGCAGGAATCAAGCAGAATCAGGCCAAACAGATAAAAAAGCCACAATTTGAGCCATAGTCGGGGGGGGGGGGGGCAGATATTCCAACAGCTATGTAAGAAGGCCATTCACCTACTTAGAATGTGGGCGGATCTCGCCTCGATTGATTCGTGCACATTCCATGTGTATCATCTTTCGAATGCAGTCCAAATGTACTTGGAACACAGTACAAATACCTAGATTGCAGTAGGAATGCTATGAATGCACCTCGAATGCTGTACGACTGCGATTTGAATGCCACCCGAAGTCTGGGTGGAAGGCAATTAAGGGTAGGAGCGTGGCAGAGTGAGCGCTGTGATCCGTTATCTTTTGAAGGCCTGCCATGTCTCTCTGCTGGATGTCGAATGACATCCAACCTATGAAGTGAGGACATGTAAACCAGGGTCTACTGACTATCACATCACTGTAGTACATGTACATGCGTGTGATCAGACTACTACGGCCATCAGATCACTGACATACACACACATTATTACTAGTACGGCAGTGATAGCCTCCAGCCCGTGATACGTTACAGTACACTCATAATCAGGAGAACCTGGGTTACATGTATCAGGCCATATATTGGACATACATAATATGAGAAGTGCCAAGGCAGGTGTTGATATGAAAGCATTACACAGCGGCCAGCCAGCTCCTCCGTCAGTCACACACTCTCTCTCTCTCCCTCACTCTGCCTCTCACACCCTTCCCCTCTCCAGATGTAGCTCTATGAACAGATCACACTGGTCCCTGCATGTGTGTCCTGCCAATCAGTCAATTCTGCACATAACGGACTCTCTGAACCATGCGATTGGGTGTTACATGCTTTGATGCGCAGAGGACCATGCTGTTGTCCGGCTACTGCACGCAGCAATGAGGGCGGACGGGTGTGTGTGGATGTTCCCCAAGCTAAGTTTTTGGATACGACTCTTTAGATCCTCACTGCCGGTTCAGATCAGGTCGGAATTTATACACACGCCTCCCACACATGCAACCATGCAACACACGCCTGCAACATATGTGGTGTGTGCGTGTGTGGCGGTCCGCCCTGCTGTCTGCTAAAGGTCTGATTTTTTGGAGAGAGTAAGAGAGAGAGACAGACAAACAGAGACACAGAGACAGACAGACTGAGAGAGAGAGGGCAGGTGAGCGAGCAGCAAGCTGTCTTTTGTCCAGATGGACAGAGGGGCATCCCGCTGTCTGGCTGGATGCCACACATTGCACCGCTGGGCGTGGCATCATATGGAATACTTATTTTGTAGTGGACAGTGCATTTGTACTCAGATCATGGCAGATGTCATCTTCTCACGTCACTCCCAGGTTCACACTGATTACATCACAGCCTGCAGTGTGGCTACTGAGCGCCGTGCGGTCAGAGGTGCATCTGGAGCCATTCCAAAGGTCATAATTTACATTATTTACATTGTAATGCCTTGGTACACCTGTTATTAACAGGTGTAGACTGAATATGAGGGAGTGCTGGCGCGTGCAACTGCGCAAAGAGAATTTTGAAATGTTCAAAAAATCTTTCATGCATAAATGTCGTGCAACAAATGTGAAGTGGTAGTGAACATTGCACAATCTACTCGCCAACACTACGTGCAGCTCGTCAAGTCAAGTAAAGAAGTGAACAGTGTAAGTGGTTGCACGTCAGAGCGCAGTTCATCTGAACGATTATAACGAAATGTTAAATCTATCATAAACATACATTTATAGCTGCACACAAGAAGGAAAAAGCATGCAACTGTTTTACCATGCCATTACAATATAAACATGACAAATAATTACATTTTTAGATGGCTCCAAATGCTCCACCTCATTCAGCGTGTGCGTGAGAAAAGCAGCAGCTGGAGCCCTCCTGTGATTCTGGAAGCGATTAGAGGTATTTTCAACAGCTAACTCGGACAGAAAATGATTAATCCGCTACAAAATAATTATTTTATATAGGCAGCGTCCATCGCACAACTCGTAGCAGCCAGTGGAACAAAGTGCGGCGTCCAGCTGAGAACACAGCAGGTGGGATCGTCAAAATGATGTGCGTGCAAGTGTGTGCACCAAAGTCATGCAAGTGTCAGGACACCTTTAGATGGTGTACCTGTCATATGTTTATTACAGCTGTGACACCACAGTCAGATGCGCTGTGCTGCGCCACGCCTTCGAAATGCATTGACTCGCTGTGGCACAGTTGTATGCGGTGTTACAGCTATGATGAATGTAACATCACAAATACTTTATCTAACCCATAAGAGGGAATGACAGTGTACCTGTAATATTATGGTTATTATGGATGTGAATGAAAATAAAGCTGCTAGAATGCTCCAGCCAATCAGCTGACTTAAATGCAATAACAATCTATGGAAAAAATGAATATATATATATATATATATATATATATATATATATATATATATATATATATATATATATATATATATATATACAGTAGAGTTCAGAATAATAGTAGTGCTATGTGACTAAAAAGATTAATCCAGGTTTTGAGTATATTCCTTATTGTTACATGGGAAACAAGGTACCAGTAGATTCAGTAGATTCTCACAAATCCAACAAGACCAAGTATTCATGATATGCACACTCTTAAGGCTATGAAATTGGGCTATTAGAAAAAAAAGTAGAAAAGGGGGTGTTCACAATAATACAACCCCTGGCAAAAATTATGGAATCACCGGCCACGGAGGATGTTCATTCAGTTGTTTAATTTTGTAGAAAAAAAGCATATCACAGACATGACACAAAACTAAAGTAATTTCAAATGGCAACTTTCTGGCTTTAAGAAACGCTTTAAGAGACAGACACCCTCTCTACTTTTAAGATTAGGCTTAAAACTTTCCTTTTTGCTAAAGCTTATAGTTAGGGCTGGATCAGGTGACCCTGAACCATCCCTTAGTTATGCTGCTATAGACGTAGACTGCTGGGGGGTTCCCATGATGCACTGTTTCTTTCTCTTTTTGCTCTGTATGCACCACTCTGCATTTAATCATTAGTGATTGATCTCTGCTCCCCTCCACAGCATGTCTTTTTCCTGGTTCTCTCCCTCAGCCCCAACCAGTCCCAGCAGAAGACTGCCCCTCCCTGAGCCTGGTTCTGCTGGAGGTTTCTTCCTGTTAAAAGGGAGTTTTTCCTTCCCACTGTAGCCAAGTGCTTGCTCACAGGGGGTCATTTTGACCGTTGGGGTTTTACATAATTATTCTATGGCCTTGCCTTACAATATAAAGCGCCTTGGGGCAACTGTTTGTTGTGATTTGGCGCTATACAAAAAAATTGATTGATTGATTGATTGACTATAAGAAATCAAGAAAAAAAATTGTGGCAGTCAGTAACGGTTACTTTTCAGACCAAGCAGAGGGAAACAAAAAATATGGAATCACTCAATTCTGAGGAAAAAATTATGGAATCACCTTGTAAATTTTCATCCCCAAAATTAACACCTGCATCAAATCAGATCTGCTCATTAGTCTGCATCTAAAAAGGAGTGATCACACCTTGGAGAGCTGTTGCACCAAGTGGACTGACATGAATCATGACTCCAACACGAGAGATGTCAATTGAAACAAAGGAGAGGATTATCAAACTCTTAAAAGAGGGTAAATCATCACGCAATGTTGCAAAAGATGTTGGTTGTTCACAGTCAGCTGTGTCTAAACTCTGGACCAAATACAAACAACATGGGAAGGTTGTTAAAGGCAAACATACTGGTAGACCAAGGAAGACATCAAAGCGTCAAGACAGAAAACTTAAAGCAATATGTCTCAAAAATTGAAAATGCACAACAAAACAAATGAGGAACGAATGGGAGGAAACTGGAGTCAACGTCTGTGACCGAACTGTAAGAAACTGCCTAAAGGAAATGGGATTTACATACAGAAAAGCTAAACGAAAGGCATCATTAACACCTAAACAGAAAAAACAAGGTTACAGTGGGCTAAGGAAAAGCAATTGTGGACTGTGGATGACTGGATGAAAGTCATATTCAGTGATGAATCTCGAATCTGCATTGGGCAAGGTGATGATGCTGGAACTTTTGTTTGGTGCCGTTCCAATGAGATTTATAAAGATGACTGCCTGAAGAGAACATGTAAATTTCCACAGTCATTGATGATATGGGGCTGCATGTCAGGTAAAGGCACTGGGGAGAAGGCTGTCATTACATCATCAATAAATGCACAAGTTTATGTTGATATTTTGGACACTTTTCTTATCCCATCAATTGAAAGGATGTTTGGGGATGATGAAATCATTTTTCAAGATGATAATGCATCTTGCCATAGAGCAAAAACTGTGAAAACATTCCTTGCAAAAAGACACATAGGGTCAATGTCATGGCCTGCAAATAGTCTCGATCTTAATCCAATTGAAAATCTTTGGTGGAAGTTGAAGAAAATGGTCCATGACAAGGCTCCAACCTGCAAAGCTGATCTGGCAACAGCAATCAGAGAAAGTTGGAGCCAGATTGATGAAGAGTACTGTTTGTCACTCATTAAGTCCATGCCTCAGAGACTGCAAGCTGTTATAAAAGCCAGAGGTGGTGCAACAAAATACTAGTGATGTGTTGGAGCGTTCTTTTGTTTTTCATGATTCCATAATTTTTTCCTCAGAATTGAGTGATTCCATATTTTTTTCCCTCTGTTTGGTATAAAAAAGTAACCGTCACTGACTGCCACAATTTTTTTTCCTGATTTCTTATCGTGTTTCTTAAAGCCAGAAAGTTGCCATTTGAAATGACTTTAGTTTTGTGTCATGTCTGTGATCTGCTTTTTTTCTACAAAATAAAACAACTGAATGAACATCCTCCGAGGCCGGTGATTCCATAATTTTTGCCAGGGGTTGTAGTAGTGTGGCATTCAGTCAGTGAGTTCATCAGTTTTGTGGAACAAACAGGTGTGAATCAGGTGTCCCCTATTTAAGGATGAAGCCAGCACCTGTTGAACATGTTTTTCTCTTTGAAAGCCTGAGGAACATGGGACGTTCAAGACGACAACTCGCACACTGCATTTGTTTCTGTGGGCTAAATAAGGTCGGATACATTTTGAATGCACCATACCTGCGTGTGTATCAGCCAAAAATAATCTTGCATTATAATTTTTTCTCTAATATTGTGTAGCCCTCCTCCATGTTATCAAACAGTATGAATTTTCAGTCGGTTAGAAAGTTGACTTTATTCTCTATAAATTTGTAGAAGAAATAATCGCTACAAAAATTACCTTTAGGGAATCAAAAGTTGACCAACACCAGATGTAGGTAGAAGAGAGAGTCTTGAAGCCTGCAGGGTTAAAGAGCATCGTGCATCACTACTCAGTGCCCTCAACATGTTCCAACCAATGTGTTTAGACAGAAATGTGTGAGTCAAAGGAAGAGCGCCAAAAAGCATCTTGTCCCAATAACGAAACGAAGACAACGACCCTGACTAAGAGCCAGCAGACGGCCGACACTGTGAGGAGCTGCCAAAAATGAGAAACTCAATAAACATTCCTCACAGCAACAATAATCTCACAGTCTGTCAAACTGGAGAGCTGCACTTGAAACACATTAGCGCCTTTATACTGAAGAGAGAAGCACTTTGAGACTGATTAAAACATCCAGATTTGTGCAAAAGGGGTCAAGATTCATGCACCTTTAGATTTTCCATTCCAAAAAAACGATTCAGCTTTCCATTTTATCACATTAAAAAGGTACAGACCAGCACTGCCGGCTAATATTCATGTTATTATCAGACAAGGAAATGTGATCAAATAAAAAAAATCCTTTTGAAGAGTTGGTTGTTTAAAAAATAAACAGCATTCATATATTTTTTAAAAAGCTGTATAGTTTGTCACTTTAATTCTTTTTTTTTTGGGGGGGGGGGGGGGGGGGGGGGGTATATGTCCAGCAAGCAGTTATCACGAGCAATCGCATATTTTGAGATTATGGCAGCAAAAATGGACAAAACACAGAAAGTACCAATTTTTCAAAATTATTCTGTACCTATTTTTGACAAACCTTTATAATAGCAGCCGTAGCCAGACACTCCTGGAAAGTGTAATCCATTTTCTGCTAAGCTCTTAAATTCATAAACATTAACATATGACATCGAGAAAAGCTTGTGAGAAATAAGAATGTGGATACTTTTTCTCAACAAACCTGCAAACAGTCCAAACAGGCACTGCCTGATTAATTTCTTAATTTTCATTCTTTACAGCACTGCAGTTTTTGGAGGTATACCACTTTCTCTTCAAGCAGACGGAAATAAACAACTACAGGTTAATGTTTCTGTGTAGGCTCTCAGTTGGTCCAGTGTGGTTTCCATAGTAGAGAAGCTTGAATCTTCGACTGGACTGGTTGCTTGACGCGAGGACGTTTCGCCTTCAAATCGCAGACGTTTTCCTCAGCTAAAATTCTTGCTCTGGTGGTCTGACTTCTGTCTTGACTCTTGTAGAGAAGAATAAAGAGTCAAGACAAGAGTAAGGACAGAAGTCAGACCACCAGAGCAAGAATTTAGCTGAGGAAGCTTCTGCGATTTGAAGCGAAACGTCCTCGCGTCAAGCAACCCAGTCCAGTCGAAGATTCAAGCTCTCTAAACTACGAGTAGAGTGAATAAGTCTTCAAATGTACATTTGCACATCATACACTACTTTATACACATTTTTTTCCAAGTTTCATCCCTTATTTCAAGACAACTGGGTAAAAAACACCTAAATATGCACATTCATGTAGAGTTTGCAAAAGCGGGGGAAATCTTGAAATGTAAATGTTATTGGAAATTATAAATTGGATGTACAAATACAGTTAAATATACTGGGGTAAATATAAGATGTCAAGGAAAATAAGTTGTTAGGTGTGATTATTGATGATAAAATTAACTGGAAAGCTCATATTCATCATTTCAAAAGAAAGTTTCTAAAAGTATTGCAATATTGAATAAGGCAAAGTATATTCAGATGGGAAATCACTACATACTTTGTATTGTGCATTGATTGCACCTTATTTGACATACTGTGCGGACGTTTGGGGTAAAAACTATAAAAATACATTACAATCATTATTCATCCTTCAAAAAAGAGCATTAAGAATAATTCATAATTCAGGGTTTTGGGATCATACCAATCTGTTGTATATTAAAATTTTATGATTTGATTTCATTTAAGACTGTTCAGTTGATGCATAAAGCAAGAAATAAACAATTACCTCTCAGAATTCAAGAATATTTTAAGGTGAGAGAAGGAATGTACGTATAATTTAAGGGGTATGATTTATTTTTAAAATTGCAGGCGCTAGGACGACTAGGAGGTGCTTCTGTGTTTCCATTTGTGGCCCAAAAAATGGAATAATTTACCAGAGAAACTTAAGCAATGTCCAGATATTAACCGGTTCAAACATTTATACAAACAAATGGTATTTTCTAGATATGTATTAGATTAATAGGGTTGAGTTGTGTTATATGTAGAGGCTGCTGTACTGGAACCTTTGTTTTTTTTTGTGAGTTGTCTGGAGAAACATTTGACTTCTTTTATCTGTAATTGCTGTGTTCAGATTGTGTTGGATCTAAATGTCTATGAACAGGCATATATGCCCGATTGATTTTATACAGGAGGGTAGGTGTGGATAAGCGTTGCTTCTGCTTACGCCTTTAGGCACCATGTATTTGGTTTATTTTCTTATATTTCTTTCCGCCTTTGACTTTTCTGTTATGAGTTTGGTCATATGAGTGAATTTCTGTTATGCATGGGTGTCTAATAAATTATTATTATTATTAGTAGTAGTAGTAGTAGTATTATAAAGTAATGTGAAAATGTAATTTAATGTTCAGCCTCTGCTGTGTTTCATTAAAGTTGACCCATAAGAGTTCAGCAACACTGCCAGAAACTACATAAAAACAAACAAGAGAAACTTGTCCACCTTGATAGAGGAAAGATGTGAATTTTGTGGAGATTTGCAAAATTATACATTTTTGAAATAGTGCGTGGAACAGCCAGTCAGAAAATGGGTGATTCCATTTTCCTGGAAGTCACCATGGCAGCCATCTTGGATTTGTAAAAATGGCGGCTTAAAATGGGAGTTTTTCAATAGCCTGACTTCTCAGTGACCTAGGATCTTGATTTCAGTGGCTAAATACACATTTTCAGGGTCATGGGATTGTTTTCTGTTGCCAGATGATAGTAATGCACCAACACTACACTTGACGACATTTCCTTCTTCTTTGTGTATTCAATGTATTCACAAAAAGTTCACCCACATCAAACCAGTTTGCATTCTGTTTTTCACAACCTCCAAAATGCTCTCTGAGAGCAAACTCAAAAATGTCAAATATCCGTAAATGAATTACTATGGGCAAGTTTCCTATCCAAACACTGTAATTCTATTGCACCAATGTTAACAGAAATCACAAGACAAATAAACCAAGCTCAGTTGGCTGATTGACTATCATAACTGAGTCACTGCAAGTTTATTTTCACAGCACACTTGCATAAACTGAGAACAGAGCCTGCCTGGTCAGTGGGGAGTTTGGGTCCGCTGAGAGGAAACCAAGAAGGAGAGAAAGACTGGAAAACCATCAGTGTGGTCTCTTGTGAACATGTCACCTCATTAGACTCTTATCTGAAGAAAGTTTGACACAGAAGGTCAGGGTGGCCCTGACTACAGGGAGGTCATCTGTTAGATGGATAGATGAGGAAGTCTCCGATCCAAAATCAAGCTTCCTCCCAAGCCTGACCTCCTCCCAGGAGCTTCACTATGATCTCAGAGAAAGAGGTGGAAAATAAACCAAACAAAAAGAGTTATGGGAACATGACAAGGGAGGTGCCAGTGATGGAGAGTCTGAAAATAACATGGGACTACTGTCTGGTCGAAATCTGCCCTGGGTTTTTATGGGAAATAATAAAAGTATGCAAGAGCGCTGAATGTTAAAACAGGTACATGAAAGAATTTATGGATTGTCCAGATAACCGTCCAGAGCAGGTAGCTCAATTACATAGGAGTTGGCTGACCCATATGCAGACCTGGGTTCAATTCCTGGTAAGTCAACCTGTTTTTGTTCTTGGACAAGATACTTCAACTGCATAATCCCTGTTCACTCAGCTGTAAACAGGTACAAGCCTTGGCTGGGGAAGGAATACTCAATTGGTTGGCACACTGGTTACCATTCTTGCTAAACACATCAAGAGGTCCTGGTGTTCAATTCCACCAATGTGAAGTTCTTTTCTGTATGAAGTTTGCATGCTGTCCCAGTGTCTGCTTGTTTTGTCTAAGCTCTCTGGTTACCTCCAACCATCATGCACATTGGGTTCACAGCCATTGACTAAAGCACCGTTACTCAACCTACAATTGTTTCTTGTTGGCTGGACTGTGACTATCTTTTTAATTTACCCTTTATTTAACCGGTTTAGTCCCACTGAGATCAAGATCTTCTTTTACAAGGGAGACCTGGACAATTATAAAGATTCCAGTTCACCTAACCTGCATATCTTTAAATGTGGGAGGAAACCGGAGCACCCGGAGGAAACCCACGCAAACACAGGGAGAACATGCAAACTCCACACAGAAAGACCACAGGTGGAAATCGCTCCCATGACCTTCTTGCTGTAAGGCCACTAATCCAACGTGCTACTGGTGCTCCTTCTGCTCCTAGTGGTTGGAGTTGGTCAAACTATAAGTAGGATAGATTGAAATGAATACTATCAAGTCAAATTCATATTGGGCAGGAATTGTCCAGGATTAACTTTACTGGTTTTGTATATGATCTAAGAAAAACCCATCTAACAACCTTAAAAGTGGCGGATAGCCAGATAAGACTAGAAATCAGATTACAAATAAATAAACAGGTAACTAATTAGTTATGCTCATTGTCAGCTGCACATCAGAAGAACTTGTAAGGGTGCCCCCTAGATGCATCCGTTTGGAGGTTTTCCAGATATATCCAAGTGGAAGGAGACTCTGCATTAAACCCACAATATGCTGGAAAAGGACTACTGCATACGAGGTCTGTCCATAAAGTAACGGTCCTTTTTATTTTTTTCAAAAATTATATGGATTTCATTCATATGTTTTTACGTCAGACATGCTTGAACCCTCGTGCGCATGCGTGAGTTTTTCCACACCTGTCGGTGACGTCATTCGCCTGTGAGCACGCCTTGGGAAGGAGTGGTCCCGCCCCCTCGTCGGATTTTCATTGTCTGGAAATGGCAGAATGAAAAGGACTTTTTTCCATCAGAAGTTTTTCAGAAGCTGTTAGAGACTGGCACCTAGAAACCATTCGAAAAATGTATGTGGCTTTCAGTGAAAATTTTATGGGCTTCACAGAAAATAAGGACTTTAACTACAGCTTTCAGGACCCCTTTAAGGACGGTCGGTGTGCCGCACTGCGAGCTGCGACGATGCGGCACAAACCACTGGATCATTTCTAAGCTGATGGCTCTGTGGATACGAGACCGTCATGTGCTCTTTCTCTGGTTATCACAAGACCTGGACATCAGCCATTTTCCTGCAGATTTCACTTTTAACAAGAGATTTTGTCATGGAAAGCCGCGCGGAGGCTTCGCGCATCACGATCGATTCGCTGATGAAGCGAGACAAAGGAACACCTCCGTTTCGGAGTGTTAGAGGACACGTTGGGACATGTCTAGCTCTCCACAAGTTCTTTTATACTCACTCGACTGGTAAGCGCTGAAAGCCGAGATAGACATGTCCCAACTTGTCACTGAAAGCCACATAAATTTTTCGAACGGTTTCCAGGTGCCAGTCTCTAACAGCTTCTGAAAAAATTCTGATGGAAAAAAGTCCTTTTCATTCCGCCATTTCCAGACAATGAAAATCCGACGAGGGGGCGGGACCACTCCTTCCCAAGGCGTGCTCACAGGCGAATGACGTCACCGACAGGCGTGGAAAAACTCACGCATGCGCACGAGGGTTCAAGCATGTCTGACGTAAAAACATATGAATGAAATCCATATAGTTTTTTAAAAAAATAAAAAGGACCGTTAATTTATGGACAGACCTCGTATATCCAGTCTGCCCTAGATGAAGTAGAAGGAAATATAGGATGTCATTTAGGAAAGGGACATCTGGGTTTCCCTGCTTGCTCTGCTGCCACTATGAACCAGCTGAAGATAAGCAGTAGAAAATGGATAGATATATAAATAAACAGACTGGCTCGGCTGAAACAAAGCCATTCTGGACAAGAAACAGCTGCAATTCATAAACAAATCTGTTGCCTTTTTTTTTTAAGGTCAACTCTGAAGACAGCCCATCATCCACAAGGTGTGGTAATGGCACCTAACCGCTCAGGAACTGAACGTTATAGAACTGGAAGTGGTACACTGTAACCTTTTGATGTGCTGAACCTCAGGCAGTACACAGTTGCATTCTATTACTACGTATAAAATTCACATTACAGGGCTGCCAACAGAGTGCCGGTGCAGTCAAAAGGAACAGCAGAGCCATGTTTGAGCTGGGCAGGAAATTGGTGTCTGCTTGATTGATAGTTCAGCATACAAAAGATTTCATCTCTCCAGGTGTGTGTTGTTCATGGTGGATTGCTTCTGAAAGGAGTCAAACTACCTGTGTCAGGTTGAATACGGCTGCTTGAGTAAAACCCTGGTGAGCACACAAGAGTGTCTCATGGTCACAATACCCACGCATAGAAGGTTACCTGATTTGTGTGCAATCAAGCCCTACGGAGGGAATAAATAAATAAATCCTATATCAATCTTGTGGCACATTGGTGGCCAGATTCTGGTAGTCAGGAGAATGCGAGAGGCTACAAATCCCCTGGACGAGACACCAGCCCATCACAGCTTACTTCCCTAGCAAAGGCTGGTACCTATTTGGAGCTGGTCACAATGGGGCAATGCAGATGAAGTGTCTTTTCCAAGGACATATAACCAGGACCAGGAATCAAATCCATGGCTCCATACTGGTAGCCCAGCCCCTATCTTACTGAGCTGCATGTTATCTGGTGGAGAGTTGAGGAAAATGGTCAAGTCAGCTTGCAAACCATTGGTGGTCATTATGACTTGAGACTTGACTTGAGACTTGCAGATTCATGACTTGAGAGTGACTTGCTTGTGACTTTGTCCCACCTCTGGTATAAAGGATCGTCACACTCACACGAAGGCCACACACCATCCTGAAAATTTTGATGAATGCAGTGAGGCAGTGGTCAAGATAAAAAACGTTGCCATTTCAAGTCCATACTTCATTCTGATTACCTCCTTGCCATGTTTTCAGTGTCTACCATGGTAGACATTTGCCATGGCTGATTAGTTTTTACAGCATCCTTACTATAAACCAGGGGTGCCCAAGTTCGGTCCTCAAGATCTACCTTCCTGACACTCTTAGTTGTCTCTCTGTTCCAACACACCTGAATCCCATGAAAGACTCGTTAGCAGGCTTTTAATGAGCCCTCCACCCCTGCTATAAACAATCACATTGCACTAAGCACATACCACATTCTCACTTTGTGCGTCCTGTCCTTATCAACACTGTGCCATACTGTGCTCTTTTTCAATCATTCTGCAAGTTTTCTTGTGTCCACATATTGGTTCAACAAAAAACTACAGTCAGAAAAACAGCTCTATCAATTTAAACACACTCAGATGTGCTCTGTGCGTGCATGCAGGCACATGGTTTGAAACAAACCTTGATTTGTGAGGAGGTGGGGGAGGGATGCTGCACTCTACTACATCAGTGAAGCCCTGCTAGGTTTTAGCTACATCATTACTATGTCATTTACTTTTATACTGCCTCCAAAGTGCAACCACATCCTCCACATTTTTGGAGACACATCACATCCTTATTGGTTTCTACAGTGTACCTACTGTGTTATACAAGATCTTAGTGCATCCATCCAATTTTTTTCAGACATACTGGAAGAGTGGCTGAGTGTTGCAACGCACTGCATTCTGCTCTAGAAGCCGTTTGGTTATGTTGCTTGAATGTGACGGACACTGTGTGTAAATGCCGGTTAACGAGATCCCCAAGGAAAGCTGCTGCTGCAGGTACAGGAACCTTCATAACCCCTCCATGAGTGACCTTTGACCTCAGCTCCTATGCTTGCTTGCTCCATAATAATGTGATAACACACAGAAAACAGCATGTGCTTACCTGCAATGATATATTTGTGAGCTTCAGTAGGCAAAAGGGAAAAAGACGAGAAAAAAACAAGAGTTAATTGAAGAGAAATGACCAAAACTGTATTCACATAAAGCAGAGTGCATTTAAATACAATGAAGGAATAAAGCAGAAAAAGATGGATGAGATAAATGAGTGACAAGGAGAGAGATGTTGAAGGACTTTCCCAGGTCATAATCAGAGTCCTGACAAAAGGACACTATAATAAGGGTTGAAAGGACAAGTTGAATAATCAGTTAGATAATCAACAGACAAATAATCACTGTATTGATAACAGATTCATCGTTTATGTAGCAAACAAAGTCTCAGCAGGTTTTTGTTATCAATGCAAATTCTTTCTAATAGTGCAGCAGATAAGTGAAACAATCCTTCATGTGGTGATACAAGCACCAAATATGGCACAAAATTACTCTTTTGAAAAAAATTGACTGGCCCCTTGAATTTTCAATAGGCAGCCAGGTAGGGGTCAATTAAAGAATTACACAGGGGTCAAAATTTAAAAATGCTCCAATCAAATTCAAAACTACACCACATTATTTGTCTGATCATAAATATTCCAAAAAGGTATAGTTTGGACAATCTGTGACTGAATGTTATGGAGTTATGGGTAACAACAGCAAGAATGGTGACAAAGGTCAATTTCAGCTTGTACGGGGATCAAAAGTTAAAGTTACTCCAATTTTCATAAAAAAAGTGATGCAAATTATAGGTTGAGCTAATAGGATTAATAAATGGAACAGTTTTGTCAGTGGTGAGTGTTTGGCCTACAAAGTAAAGGTCAAACAAGTTCAACATCCATTGGATTCTCTGACATGTGATGTTGTGTGGGCCGCTGAAGAGGAGGTACTGCTGGCCCACCACCACCAGAGGGCGCCCTGCCTGGAGTGCGGGCTCCAGGCACCAGAGGGCGCTGCCACCTTATGGGAGCAGCCTGGGTGACAGCTGTCACCCATCACTGGACACAGCTGTTCCACTCAGCACGGAGGTATATCAGTAGGACGGCGTCTCCACCTCAGTGCCGAGATATCGCCTTAAGATAAAGGTAACGTTCTCTGCTGTACTTCGTACATTATTATATTGTCTTTCTTGTTGAGCATTGCAGGACAGCTGTTTACAAGAAGCCGTAGCTTCAGATAAGTACTCACCTTCCTGCAGCATTGTGACGTGAGGTGGAGGCGACTTCTCCCCTCCTCTGTGTTACTGGGTGCAGCCGCACCCACACCTGTGTGTCTACTGTTTTCTTGCCAGCAGTACCGGATCCGACGAGCGGAGGCAGTGGCCACCTGGGAATTCGGGACTTGGCGGTTCCAGTACTTCCAGGGTTCGGCGGCAGAGGAAACCCGGGTGGTTCCGGTTCGACTTGGACGGACGTCTCCTACCTTCGAGCCTGCCCACACGACACCAGTGGAATTCGGCTTACCTCCACATTGTCAATTGTTGTATTAGTTGTCCACGTTTCACAACAGTAAAACCTTGTTAGTCACCTTCTCCATTGTCCGTTCATTTGCGCCCCCTGTTGTGGGTCCGTGTTCCTACACTTTCACAACAGGATATCTCGGCCAGCGTCATGGATCCCGAGGGGCGTCAACCAGCTGTTGAACGGCCAATGGAAGAACAGGGCGCGTCGGCGTCTTCGGGAGGGGTAATCGGTGAGTTGCAGCGGATCCTCACCGCTTTCACCACTCGGATCGATTTAATGACCGAGCAGCACGTTCTCCTAAACCGCAGGGTGGAGGCTCTCGCAGCACAAGTGGAAGCGCGCCCTCCGGGCGCCGCTGCGGCTCTCCCTCCCGAGGACCCTGCGCGTGATAGTGACGTTCCACTGGTCGTTCAACGGTCCCTTCCTCCGTCCCCAGAAGCTTACATAAGCCCTCCAGAACCGTACGGAGGCTGTGTGGAGACGTGCGCGGATTTTCTGATGCAGTGTTCGCTCGTCTTCGCACAGCGTCCCGTGATGTACGCGACTGACGCTAGCAAAGTAGCTTATGTAATAAACCTGCTTCGCGGGGAGGCACGCGCTTGGGCTACAGCGCTCTGGGAGCAGAACTCACGGCTCCTTCATACATACGATGGGTTTGTGCGGGAGCTCAGAACAGTGTTCGACCACCCCAATAGAGGAGAGACCGCTTCAACCGCGCTACTGTCAATGAGACAGGGGCGTCGGAGCGCAGCTGCCTATGCAGTCGCCTTCCGCATCGCGGCGGCGAGATCCGGCTGGAATAGCACTGCCCTCCGCGCCGCCTTTGTAAACGGACTGTCACTGGTCCTAAAAGAGCATCTGGTGGCGAAGGACGAACCGCGGGACTTAGATGGGCTCATCGATCTGGTCATACGACTCGACAACCGGTTAGAAGAACGCCGTCGGGAACGAGGCGAAGGGCGTGGCCAGGCACGCGTCGTCCCTCTCCCTTCCGGTTCCGACCGAGCTCCGCCCTCCCCACGCTCCTCTGTTCCTGCGCTCCGTGCGCCTACGGCTCCCCCTGCTGACGAAGCTATGGACACGAGCAGGGCAACATTTAGGGCACCTGGAGCACAAAGGAGGCGGGCCTATGGAGCTTGTTTTGTTTGTGGCTCGAGTGAGCATCTTGCAAACGACTGCCCCGAGCGGTTAAACTCCAACGCCCGCCCCTAGAGACTGGGCCAGGGGTGGGCCAAAACATTCACGTGGGACACACCCACATTGCCACACGACTCCCAGTCACAATCCTGTATGAGGATTCAACCCTGAAGGCCCCAGCACTGGTGGACACGGGCTCTGAAGGGAATCTGCTAGACAGCAGATGGGCCAGGGAGATAGGGCTCCCTCTGGTGGCTCTTACCTCGCCTGTACAGGTTCGGGCACTAGATGGCTCCCTACTCCCACCGATCACACATAAGACACCTCCAGTAACTCTGGTGGTGTCAGGTAACCACCGGGAGGTGATCGAGTTCTTTGTGACTCAGGCCACCTCCCGTGTGGTTCTGGGTTTTCCCTGGATGCTAAAGCACAATCCCCGGATCGATTGGCCGTCCGGGGTAGTGGTACAGTGGAGCGAGACCTGCCATCGGGAGTGTCTAGGTTCCTCGGTTCCTCCCGGCTCCCACGCTAAGGAGGAGGTCCGAGTCCCGCCCAATCTGAAGGCGGTGCCGGCGGAGTACCATGACCTCGCTGACGTGTTCAGCAAGGATCTGGCTCTCACGCTTCCTCCCCACCGCCCGTATGATTGTGCCATTGATTTGGTTCCAGGCAGTGAGTTCCCGTCCAGTAGGCTGTACAACCTCTCACGGCCGGAACGCGAATCAATGGAGACCTACATCCGGGACTCATTAGCTGCCGGGTTGATCCAGAATTCCACCTCCCCGATGGGTGCTGGTTTCTTTTTTGTGGGTAAAAAAGATGGCGGGCTTCGTCCATGCATTGATTACAGGGGGTTGAACGAAATCACGGTTCGCAACCGATACCCGTTGCCCTTGTTGGATTCAGTGTTCACCCCCTTGCATGGAGCCAAAATCTTCACCAAGCTTGATCTTAGGAATGCGTATCATTTGTTTCGGATCCGGAAGGGAGACGAATGGAAGACGGCATTTAACACCCCGTTAGGTCATTTCGAGTACCTGGTCATGCCGTTCGGTCTCACTAATGCTCCCGCGACTTTCCAAGCATTGGTAAACGATGTCTTGCGGGACTTCCTGCACCAGTTCGTCTTTGTGTATCTAGACGATATACTCATCTTTTCCCCGGATCCTGAGACTCATGTTCGGCATGTCCATCAGGTCCTACAGCGGTTGTTGGAGAACCGCCTGTTTGTGAAGGGCGAGAAGTGTGAGTTCCACCGCACTTCTTTGTCCTTCTTGGGGTTTATCATCTCCTCTAACTCCGTCGCCCCTGATCCGGCCAAGGTTGCGGCGGTGAGAGATTGGCCCCAACCCACAAGCCGTAGGAAGCTGCAACAGTTCCTCGGCTTTGCTAATTTCTACAGGAGGTTCATTAAGGGCTACAGTCAGGTAGTTAGCCCCCTGACAGCCCTGACCTCACCAAAAGTCCCCTTCACCTGGTCGGATCGGTGCGAAGCCGCGTTCAAGGAGTTGAAACGGCGCTTTTCGTCTGCACCAGTTCTGGTGCAGCCCGATCCTAGTCGCCAGTTAGTGGTTGAAGTGGATGCCTCGGACTCAGGGATAGGAGCGGTGCTCTCCCAGAGCGGGAAGACCGATAAGGTCCTTCACCCGTGTGCCTATTTTTCCCGCAGGTTGACCCCCGCTGAACGGAACTATGACGTCGGCAATCGGGAACTCCTTGCTGTGAAAGAGGCCCTCGAAGAGTGGAGACATCTGTTGGAGGGAACAGCCATGCCATTCACGGTTTTCACTGACCATCGGAACCTGGAGTACATCAGGACCGCCAAGCGGCTGAACCCCAGGCAAGCCCGCTGGTCACTGTTCTTTGGCCGTTTTGACTTCCGGATTACCTACCGTCCCGGGACCAAGAATCAAAGATCGGATGCATTGTCCCGGGTACACGAAGACGAAGTCAAAACGGAACCGTCGGATCCCCCGGATCCCATCATCCCGGAGTCCGCTATCGTGGCCGCCCTCACCTGGGACGTGGAGAAGACCGTCCGGGAGGCCCTGACCCGTGACCCGGACCCCGGAACCGGACCAAAGAACAGACTCTACGTCCCACCGGAAGCCAGAGCTGCAGTACTGGACTTCTGTCACGGTTCTAAGCTCTCCTGTCACCCTGGGGTGCAAAGGACCGTGGCAGTCGTCCGGCAGCGCTTCTGGTGGGCGCCCTTGGAGGCCGACGTCCGGGACTACGTCCAGGCCTGTACCACCTGCACCAGGGGCAAGGCCAACCACCAAAAGACCTCAGGGTTGCTACAGCCGCTGCCCGTCCCACATCGCCCCTGGTCCCACATCGGCCTGGACTTTGTCACGGGCCTCCCGCCGTCCCAGGGAAACACCGTCGTCTTCACGGTAGTGGACCGTTTCTCCAAGGCGGCCCACTTCGTGGCCCTCCCGAAGCTACCAACGGCCCAGGAGACCGCGGACCTCTTGGTCCACCACTTCGTCCGTCTGCATGGGATACCATCAGACATCGTCTCCGATCGCGGTCCCCAGTTCACCTCGCACGTCTGGAGGAGCTTCTGCCGGGAACTGGGGGCCACGGTCAGCCTCTCATCCGGGTACCACCCCCAGACCAACGGGCAGGCAGAGCGGGCAAATCAGGAACTGGAGCAGACACTACGCTGTGTGACAGCCGCGCACCCGACGGCCTGGAGTACCCACCTGGCCTGGATCAAGTACGCCCACAACAGTCAAGTGTCGTCAGCCACCGGCCTCTCCCCTTTTGAGGTGTGCTTGGGGTATCAGCCCCCCCTGTTTCCGGTGGTTGAGGGAGAGGTCGGTGTGCCCTCGGTCCAGGCCCACCTACGGAAGTGCCGTCGGGTGTGGCGTGCCGCCCGCTCTGCTTTATTGAAGGCCCGGACGAGGGCGAAGAAACATGCAGACCGGCGGCGGGCCCCGGCCCCCAAGTATCGTCCTGGGCAGGAGGTATGGTTGTCCACCAAGGACATTCCTCTGCAGGTGGACTCCCCAAAACTCCAGGAACGATACATCGGACCTTTCAAAATCCTCAAAGTCATCAACCCCGCCGCAGTGAGGCTCCAGCTTCCGGCCTCGCTGCGGATCCATCCAGTATTTCATGTTTCCCGGATAAAACCCCATCACACCTCACCCCTCTGCACCCCGGGTCTGGCACCACCTCCTGCCCGGATCATCGACGGGGAACCGGCTTGGACTGTGCGCCAGCTCCTCGACGTCCGTCGGATGGGCCGGGGTTTTCAGTACCTTCATCCTGGACCCGGCCCTCCTGGCCGACTTCTATCGTCGCCATCCGGACAAGCCCGGTCGTGCGCCAGGAGGCGCCCGTTGAGGGGGGGGTCCTGTTGTGTGGGCCGCTGAAGAGGAGGTACTGCTGGCCCACCACCACCAGAGGGCGCCCTGCCTGGAGTGCGGGCTCCAGGCACCAGAGGGCGCTGCCACCTTATGGGAGCAGCCTGGGTGACAGCTGTCACCCATCACTGGACACAGCTGTTCCACTCAGCACGGAGGTATATCAGTAGGATGGCGTCTCCACCTCAGTGCCGAGATATCGCCTTAAGATAAAGGTAACTTTCTCTGCTGTACTTCGTACATTATTATATTGTCTTTCTTGTTGAGCATTGCAGGACAGCTGTTTACAAGAAGCCGTAGCTTCAGATAAGTACTCACCTTCCTGCAGCATTGTGACATTGCGACTTCTCCCCTCCTCTGTGTTACTGGGTGCAGCCGCACCCACACCTGTGTGTCTACTGTTTTCTTGCCAGCAGTACCGGATCCGACGAGCGGAGGCAGTGGCCACCTGGGAATTCGGGACTTGGCGGTTCCAGTACTTCCAGGGTTCGGTGGCAGAGGAAACCCGGGTGGTTCCGGTTCGACTTGGACGGACGTCTCCTACCTTCGAGCCTGCCCACACGACACCAGTGGAATTCGGCTTACCTCCACATTGTCAATTGTTGTATTAGTTGTGCACGTTTCACAACAGTAAAACCTTGTTAGTCACCTTCTCCATTGTCCGTTCATTTGCGCCCCCTGTTGTGGGTCCGTGTTCCTACACTTTCACAACATGTGACATATGTTACCCCGTAATGTGACAACTAACCATGACACATGATGCAAAGTATTCCTTTTAAAAACCCTATTAACGCGACTAATAATCTGCATAACATTTTTACCAAAATTGGAGCAGCTTTAACTTCTGACCCCTGTACAAACTGAAACTGACCTTTGTCACCATTCTTGCTGTTTTTACCTCATAAATTCATAACATTCAGTCACAGATAGTCCAAACTACACCTTTTTGGAATCTTTGTGATCAGGCAAATAATGTGGTGTAGTTTTCAGTATGATTGGAGAATCTTTTAATTTTGACCCCTGTGTAATTCTTCAATTGACCCCTATCAAGTGGCCAATTGTTTTTTTGTTTTTTTTCGAAAGAGGAAAGTCTAAGGAGTATTTGTGCTGAATTTGATGCTTGTATCACCATTTGCAGGATTCTGCTCTAAATATTCTATTATCTGCTGCACTATTTGCCCCAGATACATTCAGGTCGTCCATTAGTATTTTCCCCAACACGCCCACAGGAGTGCACGTAGGCATAACAAGTGTATAGTCTGCACTCGCCCATGGCACCATGGCCAAATGCTTACCATTGACAGGTGATGCTTTCTACAGAAGGTTTTTACACATACTATAGTTTGGTGATTTTGTCTTTTCACCCCAAAATTACTATGCATACACACATACCACATTTTGTGACAACTGAGCAGTCAAAAAAAGAAGTTACTATGCTTATAAGATTTGTACAAAGTATGCTTCAGGGAGCTTTACCTTTGACCTTTTGACCCCAAAATCAATAGGCTTCTTGGGGTCATTATGCATAAGGCATATCCCATGTTTGGTGACAATCATTCCAGTACAACTGAAGTAATCTCGCTCATAACTGAAATGTCGCTTGTCAAGCCCGCTGGCTGCTCTGTGATAAGAATGAAAACTGCACTGAGTGGAAGCCATCAATACACCTGACTGACTATGTCCTGTTTGCCCAGCAGATGCAGACTGAGGAGGAGTGGTGTTGACAAGGCATATGAGAGCGTCATCCATAAAACATGTGCTGGGCCGGGCTAGAGATGGAGAAATATTTATTGAGGAATAACAGTGTTCCCTTCATCCATTATTAATTTGGCGCACAAGGACAAATTCTCTTCTTCCCTGTCTGGGTATCCAGCATACAGACCCCAGGTCTGATTATGTCCTTGTAAATTAAACTCTATCAAGTTGCCACTTGTTATAATGTAGCAGCAGAAAGTGAGCAAATATTGTAAACCATGTTTGAGATGTAACTTCATACAAAAAAAAAAATCTTCAATTGACTGACCAGGACATGTACAGGGTCAGATTAAATGGGTTTTACAATTTTCCTCAACCTTGTGATCAATGTTTCATTGATACATTAAAGTTCAACACAGGCCTGGAAGATAAAAATTCAACTGGCCTCCTGACACAACTCAACACTTAAGAACTCAAGAACTTAAGAATTCAGAAGCAATTATTATTTTAGTCTCACCAAAATGAGAGCTGCCATCTTCTGTGGATAACTGCTTGAAGTTTTCCACCTTTAGAGCCCGAGAGAGTTGGTGCTACAAGAAGACATAATCTGTGTGTGCTTTACAAAGACAGAAGGAAGAAACGATCAAACTGTCAGATGACTTCTGACTTCAATGGAATTCTACCATCGACTGTATATACACCAGACAAACCCTGTATGATGTCACCAACAGCTTTTCCGAAGCTTCAAATGTCACCATCTTGGCAGTGGTTGATTCCTCTCGACTCCCTGCCAAATCATAATTGAGTAGTAAACAGGTGGAGTGTTGGCAGGACAACGTGACCTGGACTGGAATGAGGTCTGAGCATCTGAACACCCCCCCACCGACAAAAAAAAGAACAAACAAACAAAAAAAAAACCCATATCACACTTATTAAATACAGACGGTTGCCCAGTTACGGATCACCTTTTTTCAAGTCCCGCTATACGGAGCCATAATGCAACTGAATGTCCTTTATTGTGTTTTGTTGTATTGGGTATTTGGATGTTATTTAGCTGAAGAAGTCTGGATGGTGTAGCCCTTCTACTTAAAGTGTGAAGCCACATTATGTGTGGTGCAAATATTTGCTGGAAATGGATCACTTTGCCCGGTTCTGGATCACGACACTCTGTGTCACTTTGGGGGCATTCCTGGCATCTGGCTGGAGCCCTTCTAATGCAGAATGATACACACTGTAGCAACCAGTGTGGAGTGAACATCGCTATGCTACCTCCTAATTCATGCTAACCTGGTGCTAACGGTAAGTACAATGTAGGCCCCTGGGGACCACTGGTGCCAGTGCTTTGTCTGGGTTCCACAACATGAAGCGGATGTGAGGCCACCTACCAAAAGGCAGAATTATCCTTACAATCCAAGAAACAGCCATTTGTAATACAGTGGTCCCTCGTTTATCGCGGGAGTTACGTTCTAAAAATAACCCACGATAGGCGAAATCCGCAAAGTAGTCAGTGTTATTTTTTACAATTATTATAGACATTTTAAAGCTGTAAAACCCCTCACTACACACTTTATACACTTTTCTCAAACAGGCATTAACATTTTCTCACTTTTCTCTCGTGTGTAAACACTCTTAAAGTTCAAACCTTAGTAGAAAAATAAGACCAACCTGTTTTCAGGCCCAAACATTTGTTTGAGAAATAAAAATAGAACGTTTTCCTATAAATAATTATGAATTTAATTTTAACCCCTTAACGCCCATCGTCGCATATATGCTACAATCTCTGACTCAAATATGCAACTTACCAAATTGACCTGTATGCCCGTTGTCGCAAATTTGCAACATACCATCATTATTATTATAACATTATAACATAAAGTCATTACCAGAATACCCAATATTACTATCTAGTTTTTGTGCAAAAGTGAAATTAATAATCTCAACATTATTTACCATCTACTTAAAGGCAAAAACACACACAAAACATTTTTTTATATACAGCTATATAAATTCGGGCGTTAAGGGGTTAACGATCAACCTACGAGGTTGGACACATAAGAAATGATTAATAGTGACTGACCAGTATTTCACAGTTCCTCTGATCGCGCCTCTTCGTCGTGGCACTGCTGCGCTGTCGCGTCTTTTTCCACTGAGTCACACCTCAGTGCAGGTGTCTTTTTCCGAGTGAAGAACACAGTTATGGGTAGTTGTTGGCGCTCTTTTTTCTTCTGGGCGAGAAGATTCTTATAAACAGACACGCAGAACACAATGCGCGTACTCTGCCTTTGCGGTGCCGCGACCGGCCTGCTTGATGAGGACACAGAACACAATGCGCTGTAAAAAAAAAAAAAAAAAGAAAAAGCATGCAACATTGGACTAAAAAAAAATCAGCAAAACTGCGAGGCCACAAAAGGTGAACCATGTTATAGCGAGGGACCACTGTAATTACAAAAAAAACAAAAAAAAAAACAAATCCCGTAACTGTTCAGCACAATAACTCTGACAAAACAAGACATATTGATGAGTTGTGTCCCGTGGTGGGTATTAGTCAAATGTCAGTTCTCCCCCTTTGCTCCTCCCTGTTATCCTGCTTCCTCCTGCTCCCATCTTCATCCTCATTATTCCACGTTGGGATTCTTTGAGGGAGCAAATGACATTTACGTATTTTCCAAAAATAGAGCTTAAGACAATTTAAAGCTCCAGAGGAGTGGCTATTTATTTGGGCTGAAAGACAGAAAGAGAAGGAGGGAGTGTGTGTGTGTGTGTGTGTGTGTGTGTGTGTGTGTGTGTGTGTGTGTGTGTGTGTGTGTGTGTGTGTGTGTGTGTGTGTGTGTGTGTGTGTGTGTGTGTGTGTGTGTGTGTGTGTGTGTGTGTGCGCGCGCCCCAGCATTCCCATATCACTTAAGCTAATGTGATTAAGGGTGGGTGAGAGGGGGCGGTTCATTTAGCTCCAAGTGTGTTGGTTCTAAGTGATTCATGTCAGGCCGGGGGTGGGGGGGATGTTGTGTAGCGGGGTCGCAGAACTTCCCTTTCAAATGAGAACACGAGCACTGCATAGCAAGGTTTGGATTTAGTGGCTGGTAGTGAAATTAGCACACATGAATGTGTGCACAAAGTCAGTGGTACCACCCAAGGTCAGAAATGAACAGAGTTCCTTTGATTGAATCCACCAGTGCTTGAATTTGTTTTCATTTAGCTGTCAAACATTCACGCACGAACGCACGCCAACTTAATCCTCACGTCAAGAAGTTCACGACAGTTTTTTCTTACCATGAGAGTGATTCTTACCCGTTTGATGTGCGTGAGCAGAAGGCTTAAGGAGTAACAGAAGACGTGGAATAGGCCACTAAGAACTCAAAGAAACAAAACTATTCTGCTACAGGAATAAAATACGGCATCGGATTACAGAAACACTGCTTGTTTGTTTTTTTTTCTTTTAATCTCCAGGATTACACTTTCAAAGTAAAATTTTAGATCCATGTTTTTTGTACTGACGACATGAAACTGACTGGAGCATAAACTGCAGAAACCCCTGAATTAGTAAAAAATAAATAAATAAATACATACATACATAAAAGAAACATCATTTCTAATACAGAAAATATGATAAATGGAACCAGTAGCAACCATGAAAAAAGATAACTGATGCTGCACAATGGAAAAAGCATTAAACTATTATTAGATTGTTCTTTGCCAATTGTTTTAATCTGGGGAAACAGAAAAATGCAAAGACATGTCGCCACACTACAGAGAAGCTCCAAGTCCTGGATAGCAACCACCCAGGCAGACAACCAAGCCATCGCCACATGCTGTATGTAAAGCAACTATTTCTTGCGTTGCGGCCAAGTGAAATGTGGGTGTCACCCTGGCTATTACCATTTGTTGAGCTCCTCAACAATGAGGCAACGGCGTGTTGGACCATGCTGAAACAAACACACCACATGGCCATTCTGTCACAGCACAAATACTCCTCATCTGGGTCTCCTGAACAGTTTGTTTGATACAAAGACATTCCAGCAGCACCCAAGGATCCTCCAAAGAGATCTTGTTCCAAAGACTTCCAATCTTCATATTAGGTCACATGTTAGTGCCCAAAGCATGAAGCATTTATCCTCATAAGTTGAATTTTACCCACAATTTAATTTTACCTTTATTTAACCAGGTTAGTCCCATTGAGTGCAAGATCTTCTTTTACAAGGGAGACCTGGAAAATTATAAAGTTTCCAATTCACCTAACCTGCATGTCTTTAAATGTGGGAGGAAACCGGAGCACCCAGAAGGAACTCACACAAACACAGGGAGAACATGCAAACTCCACACACAAAGGCTATAGTTGGTAATCGATCCCATGATCACCTTGTTGCGAGGCAACAGTGCTAATCTCACTAAGCCACCGTGCTGCTGATAACCTGCAATAATCTAGAAGGATCAAGTAGAATTTGATTGTAACATTGTGGTAGTTGGATTAGGTTACAGATAACATTTTTGAAGGTAATAAGTACAAATACTGTATAATGGTATCTTTTGAATATTACCCTCCCAGACATATTGAGAAATGGTATTCTGTCAGATTAGCAGGATTCATGGAGTCCATCAGTCAGAATGTAAAATCTCCATAAATACAACAACTCTGTAAAAACTACTGCAAATTCAGCTCCAACCTCTTGGGTTCAGATAGATACAGGTGAGGATGAGTGAACGTCCTTGGCCACATGCAACAAAAAATAAAGAAAAACTAGCCAATCAAATAAATGCTAATGGTTGGTGTTTTGGTTTTTCAGTTTCAAAAATCAGAAAAAACAACAACAAAAAGATGCAATGTTTTTTTTCTTCCCCATTTTCTTTGTTTCTATTTCCTGAATTGATTTTGAAAATGGAAAAACCAAAGAACAAACAATACACTGATTCAATCAAGTTTCTCGTGAGGCTCTGACAACAGTTTCCAACAATGTGAAATTAAACACATTTGAGAAAATGGTCTAGTAAATCCCTTCTGTTTTCCTTTTTTTTTTTTCTCGGTCTCCATAGCAGATTCAAAATGGATCTGGATGTTAATTTGGCTGACACAACTCAAAATCACATGGAGTATGACCAGGGGTGGCCTTGAACCAAGAACCTTCTACTTTGGAAACAATCACACAAACTGCTCTGCCACCACACCTGACTGAGAAGGGCTTCTAATATATCAATTTAAATTTAGAATTATATGAATCAAAATTTCTGCTATATTATTTTGTGAAACGTTTATGGCTTTTTGTTGTAATTATACAGTCATTGCGTATTCAGGGTTGGAGTTAAAGCTGTATGGCTGCTGGGGGGTTTTTAAGTTTTAAATCATAAAAGAAATTTTCTTTGCCACGACTGTAATTTTATTCCTTAGCCTTTAAATAAGGGATTCATAATACAGTATTGCCAATATGATAAAAATCTACACTGTCTGGAAACAATTTAGAATTTCAACCCCTAAAGGGAAGAAATTCAAGCAATCAGATGCCATGAATTACATTTGGTTACAATGTTATACATCACATGGGGGCTTCCCCCAGTCTGTGTGAGGATGCTGGGAAGGACACAGCGACTGCCACTCAAAGTAAAGTAAGGCAGTGTAATGTCAGCTAGCTGCTCACTCAAACAAAATAATCCAAGATGGTGGAAAACATAAAAAAGCTTATTTCTGCACAAATCTAACATGTTTCTCATATATTTTGTAAAGGTTAGTGTGAAATAAACACTTCTAAATCTAAAAAAGTTATTTTTGTAACTAGGTAACACCTCTGAAATAATAACATTTTACGGATGTTAGCGTGCACGCCCCGGAAATTCGCATCAAGCAAGTGGGTCAGGTTACAGGTAAACTTGAAACCTCACGCATGTGCACACACGCTTGCTCCTACAGTTCATCTGCACAATGCCATTAGAAGGAAAAGAAAATATTCGACGTGGAATCCCCCCCCCCCCCACCCCCCAGGCAAATATGGTCTCTTCATTAAAATCAGCTGTAATTTTGCAACATGTTCCAAAAATAAACTGACACTATAATGCTTAGATTTGGGTAGAAAGTAAATGTTGTTAATTTTATGATATTTTAAAGGCTGTACAGCTTTAATAGAGTATTTGTCCTCATTGTTGCAACATTTGTCGAAATGGAATTTGTCTATCTGGAATGTGTCTGTCTGTAATGAAACCAAAATATGTTGTCAGAAAGCAAAGGGCAGTTTTTTCTCTGAGGCACATTCAGCAGCATAATGTGCAAAAGCACACAGAGCAGGCCTTAATCCTCAGCATGTGCTTGCAAGTGGTGGTGATGCTGGCGGGCAGGTTGGAGTTGGAGGGGGGGGCTTTTGTTGAAACACAACTGTTGACACCCTCACTTTCCACCCCCCCCCCCCCCCCAAAAAAAAAAGGCAGGATTCTGCAGACAGGAAGAAAAATGTGTCATCCGCCCTCCCCCTCTCCAGCTCTATTGTACACTCTGAAAGACCCCCCTCTGTTTTCACACCGGTCACAGATTTAAGGGGGAAACTCAAATATCTGCAGAACAGTGCCGAATTCATTGGCAGCAAAAATCAACCTGCCTCGAGTGTTTAATGAGCAAGTCATAATTTGGATTGTGAACAAGGCACTACTGTCTGAGGAAAAAAAAAAGAATAAAAATAAAAAACTGAATTTTGTAATAAAATGTAGAATGTTAGATCCATGATCCAAAAGGGAAGCTGCAAGGTTGAGACTTCTGATAGGAGTTTGGACTTACAAGCCTTTGAGGTCAAGCAAAAACTGGGAAAGAGGCAGATTTCTCAGGGACTTGGACAATCTATGAAATGTTCTCACACATGGGACACTGCGGGTCGTTAAAAGTCCGTTCAGTTTCCAGCTGTGAGGTGTATACAACCCTTTCACCGTCCCCTCCTTTTCTTCAGGCTTGAATAAATAGAGGCTGAGAAATGGGCCAGAGCGTGAGAGAAGAAAAAAGGAGGAAAGAATCCCTTTGGCACTTGTTTACCTCATACAACACATCCTTCACATCTCCCCAGTTTACACGGCCTTGATGGACTTTGCCGAACAACTGCTCACCAGAAGAACATGCAAAATTTGCTCTGTCGGTCTGGTTTCGCCTGAGCTGATAGGAAATGAAGACTGGGCTGCTCCAACTCTTGGAGAATTCGATGTAAGGTCAATTCTGGAGATCTCCAGCTCTTGAAGTAGCCTGGCTGCCAGCACAGCTAACCTGGCAATGCCAAAATGTATAGTGTTTACCCAACAACCCCACATTTTAGTGATCAACATCCAAATGGACAAAGGGGAAGTAGTGCATAATTTATGGATGCACAAATAGGGACACAGACAAATAAACATACCTGAAGTTTCACAGAACTCCAAAGGAGAAAGCAGTAGTAAAGAGTGTAACTTCCCAGTTCGTCTACTCTCAGAATTGTAGAGTAGTGCCATTTCATCTACTCTCGCATTTTCCTGATTTTTTGAATTAATTGAATTATAAGAGGTTGTAATTGTTATGTGTTGGGGGGTGTGGCTGGATGTTTTGGTGGTGTTTTCTTTTCTTTTCTTTGCTCTTCAGGTGGCATGGAAACTGATTCTTCTGTGGAGAAGGTGCTGGCTGAAGAGTCCTCACCCTCATCAACATCATGTGAAGCACCTGTGACTGGTGCTCACATGCAACCTTAAAGACTTTCAGCTGAAGCAGATAATTGGATGGCGTTCTGCATTTAAGGCATGTGTGATTCAAGCAGAACTGCCGGGAACTCGACCTTGTGATGTTCGTTTGTGAGACGCTGAGGACCGCGCCTGGGTTTGACACATCGAGCCCGTGAAGCAGGGAAGGGTGAGGACACATGCTGTCAGCACACATCAAAGGTGATTAAGTGTTTGACTAATTGTTGATAGTAACTTGGTGTTTTGTTACACAGTATACTTGAATTGTGATGAGAATTGTGCAGCTCGCTTCTCACTGCTGTGGCGTGCGGATAAGTGATCCTCCACCTGTTGTGAGAAGCTGCTCATTTGCATAAAGTTAAAAAGATACAGACCTGAATGTGTTGCTGATAGCGTGTCTTTTGAAAGTTATTGTTGTAACTGCTGACTTACCTCACCTCTTCTTTGCTTCACAGAGAGTCAGTTTGTCGTGTCCACCTGGGGAGTGTTTGGCGGTGGTAGTGGGTCCAGGAACGCCGGGCTTTGATCCTTGTGGGCGCTGGAGAGCGTACCAACAGTCACTCCACCAGAAGGACGCTATTTTTGTTTTTACACCTTTTAAGCACAGCGGGTGAAATAAATATATTGTTTTTGGAACCGCTTTTCTGGTTATTTTTAGCGCTGGGTTCCGTCTGACGCAGGTCCGCTCCTCAACCCCCGTCAACAAATAACAGTAGTTCCTGGCCATTCCATAATGGACCCAGCGGCAGAGGCGGTTCCTTTTGCCGAAAAAGTTCAAGAACACTTGGAGAAAATATGGGAGCAATTACAGCATCTCGCAAACCAAATTAAACAAACAGACGCCCGTGTTACGGAGCTTGCAGCGCAAGCCGTTCTGCTTCCTGCTGCTCCAGCTGCGGCATCATCGATACTAGTGCAGATAACTCCGTCACCCAGAGATTCGGCGTCCGAACCGATTGTTTGTCGTCCGGAGCCTTGTGCGGTGATGCAATGTTCTCTGGTTTCTGCTCAGTCAGGTTGGAGTGCCGCAGCGTTACGAGGAATGTTTGTAGATGGGATAAATGAGTCATTAAAAGACGAGCCGGCAGTCCGTGACGAGCCAAACGATTTAGATGAGCTAATATCGTTGGTGATTCGTCTAGATGATCGGATGAAGGAGCGTGGACGCGAGAGAGGACGCCCATCAGAGCGGGTTTTTTCGTCTCGGGGCTTTCCCCGACACAAATCTGGGCCGCCTCTTCTTCGCCCCACTGAGGCTCCTCCGACGGGACCTCTGGCTCCTCCTGTTGACGAGCCCATGCAGCTCGGACGAGCAGAGATTCCTGTATTTCCCCGACACGTAAGCGTCAAGAGAAATAATGGTGACGTATCTCCAGGTGTTCTGGGACAGGCAAAATAACACACATAAAAAAAAATAAAAAATCTAGCACGAGTAAATGTTTTGTTTTCTTTAAATAGGGGTTATAATTGTATGGGGAGTCAGAGGCGTATCTGGTGGAGTGATTGTTATGCGGTTAGAAGTCCGCCTGGGCTCACTTAATCGTTAATTTTTTATGTGTTTTTAGGTATTTTCTGTTTGGGTTGTTGGGTCGTTTTATTTTGTTTTTTATTTCTCTACATCCCTAACCCCAACCTCACTTGCCCCAAGACCGTTTGTCTTGTGGGTTGTGGGGTGGTGCAGGTTGGTCACGCTGAGCATTCGCAGAAGACCTCTGCACCTGGGGGGGAGGGGGGGTGTTAGAGGTGTTTTTTTTGGTTTGGTTAGGGCCCGGTTCCACTCCAGCCTCGGTGAGCCTTTGTACCGTTCGTCATTGGTGTTGCCGGGGTGTGGTGCAGCGGAGACTTACCTCGGTCGGAGGGGTGGGCCGATCTGTTGCCGTTCGCCATTTCGGTAGTTCCACCCCTCCCGAGAGGCTGGGGTATGGTCGAGTTGGGGCACCGGATGCATTTCCGGTTCTCTGCTGCGCCTTGGGGTTGGAGCTGGGTTAGTTTTTTCCTGTTCCCTTCTCCGGCTTACTATTTTGAGCCGTTCGCCAAAATTGAGCCGCCGAAGGGCTCTGGGAGGGACCTGGGGTCTTTCGGGGTGCCGGGGAGAGTAACAGGGTTTATGGTCATTTTATATCCCCCTGGGGTTGTTTTTGGTAGTCCTCCGGGGGTTGATTTTTGATTTTGTTCTGTTTCCTTCCGGGTTCCACCTCCAGGGTTGATGGGACGGTCCTCTGGGGGGGAATTGGCTTGGGGCTGACTAGCCAAGTGTGACCGGGTCTGGGGTTCCGGGGTTGTGAGGAGGGTACCTCCTGGGGTTGATGGTACGGTCCTCTGGGGGGGTGCCGTTTGCTCCATGTACACCTGGGGACCTTTGTGGGATTATGGTTCTGGCTGTTCCTCCTGGAACTGGTGATGAAGGCCTTCTGGGGGGGGGGGGGGGGGGGGGGGGGGTTGGGCTCTGCAGGTCATTCTGGGGGGGTTGTTTGTTGTTTTTCTTTTATGCATTTACGTTTGTATTGTGTTTGTGGGGCTGTGTTGGGTTTTTGCATTTGGGAGTTTTTCTTTTCTTCCCGGGGTTTGATGGGACGGTCCCCTGGGGAGGTTTTGGGTGGGTTTTATGTTTTTTCTGTGTGTTGAATTGTACTGGGGAATGTTTTGGGGCTTTTGTTGATGCCAGCCGGCCTTCCAGCTGCGGTGCCTGTCCTGCTGTCTGTGGTGGACCTTAGGAGCGTGGTGCTGTCTGCTTCCTGACGTGGACCCTGGAGGGAGGTGCTGTTCTCGGGCCTGGTCTGTTCGGTCGCCGGGAGGCTTCCCGTTGATGGGGGGGTACTGTTATGTGTTGGGGGGTGTGGCTGGATGTTTTGGTGGTGTTTTCTTTTCTTTGCTTTGCTCTTCAGGTGGCATGGAAACTGATTCTTCTGTGGAGAAGGTGCTGGCTGAAGAGTCCTCACCCTCATCAACATCATGTGAAGCACCTGTGACTGGTGCTCACATGCAACCTTAAAGACTTTCAGCTGAAGCAGATAATTGGATGGCGTTCTGCATTTAAGGCATGTGTGATTCAAGCAGAACTGCTGGGAACTCGACCTTGTGATGTTCGTTTGTGAGACGCTGAGGACCGCGCCTGGGTTTGACACATCGAGCCCGTGAAGCAGGGAAGGGTGAGGACACATGCTGTCAGCACACATCAAAGGTGATTAAGTGTTTGACTAATTGTTGATAGTAACTTGGTGTTTTGTTACACAGTATACTTGAATTGTGATGAGAATTGTGCAGCTCGCTTCTCACTGCTGTGGCGTGCGGATAAGTGATCCTCCACCTGTTGTGAGAAGCTGCTCATTTGCATAAAGTTAAAAAGATACAGACCTGAATGTGTTGCTGATAGCGTGTCTTTTGAAAGTTATTGTAACTGCTGACTTACCTCACCTCTTCTTTGCTTCACAGAGAGTCAGTTTGTCGTGTCCACCTGGGGAGTGTTTGGCGGTGGTAGTGGGTCCAGGAACGCCGGGCTTTGATCCTTGCGGGCGCTGGAGAGCGTACCAACAGTCACTCCACCAGAAGGACGCTATTTTTGTTTTTACACCTTTTAAGCACAGCGGGTGAAATAAATATATTGTTTTTGGAACCGCTTTTCTGGTTATTTTTAGCGCTGGGTTCCGTCTGACGCAGGTCCGCTCCTCAACCCGCGTCGACACATAACAGTAATGATTAGATAAACCAAAAATACCCCCAATTTTCAAAATATTTTTTCAGCATTTTTATTTAGGGTTAGTTTTAGCCTGGAGTTTCTTTTGTATTTATATCAGTTGCTATGTTTAAAGACAAAAATAAGTCATTAATATTACACTTTTAGTTTATTTAGAAAGCTAGGTTTTAGGATATTGTGGAAGTTAATTTCCTTAATTTCATGCAAAAAATAAAACTATCAACTAAAAGTTGAATTTTAAGTTTCATTTGCATAAAAATCCAAAACAAAATGGGAGTAGATGAAATGGGATTTATGTACTTTCCTAAGAGTAGACAAAATGGGAGTAGACCAACTGGGAATAAACCGTAAAGGGAGATCAATAGGGGAGACCCACAGGAACCACTGAAAACCAGCCCGTGGAAAAGGAGCACATCTTTATTGTGACCACTTCATCAAAGGTATGATTTTATATCACAAATATCATTGGATTCATTTGTTATGAATAACGTGGGCCCTTCATTAAAATGTCCATGCAATACAGAATACAGCTGAAGCCAAAGACATGCTCTGGTTGGGCTGAAAGAAGCAGGACAATCAAATACGTGTAGATTTGTCCCAATTCCAAATGCAATTAGTTTGTCAGGTCATGGCTCCATTTCTGTACTGTGTTCTATATGGATTAGGAAGGGTTTCCAGTCCCTTACCACACCTAATAATCTCATCCATTACAAGAATTGTTGACGGCGACGACAACAATGGCGTGCTCACCCATTCTGTGGGCTGCCAGTGTTATACCCATGTGTGATAATAACATCACATTTATGATCCCTGAATACTCTGGACAGAGCAGATAGCTCAATGCGATCAGAGTTGGACTACCAACACATGGGCCTAGGTTTGATGCCCGGTCACACTACCTCTCTGTGCCTCACAGTCCACCCAGCTGTAAATAGGTACCAATGATTCCTTGTGGCGTGGTCCAGAATGAGTGATCATTTCAGCCACGGATGTCCCAGCCAAAAAATATTCCATAATGTGGGTGTTTTGTCCAGAAATGACATCTTTCAAACCACTGAGCTCTAACTTTTGTCTTAACCCTAACTCTTTGCTTTAACAGAATTTAAAACATATTTTCATCTAAGCATTGAAAAGTAAAGTTAAAATAAAGATTACTTGGGGTTCTTATGTATTTGAATGTCTAACACTAATATTACTGTTACACAGACAAATAAACTGGACCCCAAAATGCAGAGACTTAGAAAAATAAGTGATTTTATTTTCCAAAATACCAGAGTCAGAGTCCAATAACTAGTGATCTGTCCAAAAAGTCCAAAGTGTACCGCAGGTGTGGGTGGAAGAGGTGGCAATGATGGGCGTGGCCAGTAGAGGAAGTGGGTTAAGGAACTAGCGAGGACTGGATGAATGAGCTGGTCTTTTAAACTGCACTGGAGTAGAGGCAAGCAGAAAAAGGTGAAATACTCACAAGACAAACACAAAAAGGTGAAATCCTCATAATTACACTAATCAGCATGTAGGCTATGAGCACAAGGCCAAAATGTTTGAGGCTGGAATGTCTGCCTACCAATCTGGACCAAAATTGATATGCTAAGAAACTGTGACATATGCAAGAAAAGACAAATCTGAAATTCTTCCTGACCCCACAGTCTGGACTCCAACATGACCACGTAAATGTAGCACTGCACAGTATGCAGCACTGTTCTCAAACTCAGTGAATGGCTAAACAGCTAAAACTCTAGCATCTGTCACTATAACATCTTCACATATCAGGGACTGAGATTTACTCACAGAACAGCACCTCCTGTTGGCTGCCAGTTAATAAACATATTTGTGCATATTGTTCTTCAAGGACACACACAATATTGTTATTAGTTTCTGTACAGTTTCATCATCACAATGCAATGTGACTGGAAACATTTGTCCTGATTGTGATATGGGGAGAAGATCCTGTGCAAGAACGGCAGTTTCACATTTCATCATACTGCTGTGAGCGGTGAGGTTTGTCCTGACCCTAATGTTGACCCTAAACATAACCCTGACTATGATCTATCAGCAGTATAGAGTCAGCCTTCTATACTGCTGCTTCTGTCATAAAATGTTCTGAGGGTATATGTCTCGGAAGCCTCCCAAAGCACATCACGAAGAGCATAATTTACATCGTGTGTTATGCTCCGTCTTGCCACAGCCGGCAGTTTGTCCAATGTGTATATTAACTGCACTTATCCCACTTGAATTTGAAGAGGGCTCGTCCCGGGTAGAGCTTGTCCCACTTAAACGGAACAAGTTTAAATAAGGCTTTTGCAGGATGAGAACCACCAACGCTCTCCTCTGGCAACATTTGCTTGTTGTTTTTATCCATTTTATTACATACACTGAATGTCCCGACTTCAATCAGAGGATGTGAGCGTGTTTCTGCATGAGCGAGAGAGATTAGAACATCAGGACTGTGTCAATGAGGAAACGATCAGAAGGGCACAGACGCCACTTTGATTTGGTAATTGGGTATTTGGATATGCAGTGCTGTGCAATCCTGATTACATATAAGACAAAATAGAAATGCAAGAAGCAGAAGAAAAAAAGAAGATTACATTTGCTCCAATAGAATACTTCAAAAGCATCTAATTTCATGGCACGCACACCTGCAGCAGAATGCAGAAAGACAGACAGACAGATAGACAGACACAGGGACAGGCTAAAAAAGTCACAGCTGCTACATGAGCTGGATTTACGTCTTCATTCTTGCTCGTGTCCATGTGTGATACTTATCTAGTATCTCTAAATTCATCTTTCAGTCTGATTTTAAAGCCAAGATTCCTGAGAGAAAAGTCCTTGATAACTGATAATGTCACATTTGAGTGCTGTCTGCTTTTGCGGTGATAGTGCCAGTTCATCTCCTCAGAAGGAGGTGAGTGTTATCTGTATTTTGACAGGGCAGTGTGGACCCCCATCCAACCCCCACTCTGAAGACGTATGACTTTTTGATTGTTGACCGCCCAGGAGTCAGCTTCATCTGTGCTCAGAAGTCAAAAGTGTGAGCTGATATGTGGGGACGCCGCTGTTCCACCAAACTGTGGAACCGTGGACATCACGTGGCACGTAAGTCTGACAGGCCCCATGTTTCTCTAAGTGTGGAGCTTTCCTTTGGGTCTCCAAGCTAAGGCACCTCAAAATGAAAATGCATCATTGCCTCCTGTTCTGAACATTTTGTAAAGCTTTTAAAAAAGGGTAACCACTCTATGATGAGGCATGTGTTTTTTGCAGCCAGTTATTCTTTGCATGACTGCTGGTTTGGATCCCTGAGTCCAAACGTTTAGTCACTGATCTCTAGTTACAGCTGCGTTGTCATACATAAGTATAAGTCAAGCACAAAAATAAATGATCTCAGATTAAATAAGAGGTAGCATGATTTGTGACAAACTCGCTTACCCTCTGGTAACTAGTAATTATACTGCTTAAATTGCTTAAATTTTCATTGTTACGCAGATGATACCCAGCTTTATCTATCCATGAAGCCAGAGGACACACACCAATTAGCTAAACTGCAGGATTGTCTTACAGACATAAAGACATGGATGACCTCTAATTTCCTACTTTAAACTCAGATAAAACTGAAGTTATTGTACTTGGCCCCACAAATCTTAGAAGCATGGTGTCTAACCAGATCGTTACTCTGGATGGCATTTCCCTGATCTCTAGTAATACTGTGAGAAATCTTGGAGTTATTTTTGATCAGGATATGTCATTCAAAGCGCATATTAAACAAATATGTAGGACTGCCTTTTTGCATTTGCGCAATATCTCTAAAATCAGAAAGGTCTTGTCTCAGAGTGATGCTGAAAAACGAATTCATGCATTTATTTCCTCTAGGCTGGACTATTGTAATTCATTATTATCAGGTTGTCCTAAAAGTTCCCTAAAAAGCCTTCAGTTAATTCAAAATGCTGCAGCTAGAGTACTGACGGGGACTAGCAGGAGAGAGCATATCTCACCCGTGTTGGCCTCTCTTCATTGGCTTCCTGTTAATGCTAGAATAGAATTTAAAATTCTTCTTCTTACTTATAAGGTTTTGAATAATCAGGTCCCATCTTATCTTAGGGACCTCGTAGTACCATATTACCCCATTAGAGCGCTTCGCTCTCAGACTGCAGGCTTACTTGTAGTTCCTAGGGTTTGTAAGAGTAGAATGGGAGGCAGAGCCTTCAGCTTTCAGGCTCCTCTCCTGTGGAACCAGCTCCCAATTCAGATCAGGGAGACAGATACCCTCTCTACTTTTAAGATTAGGCTTAAAACTTTCCTTTTCGCTAAGGCTTATAGTTAGGGCTGGATCGGGTGACCCTGGACCATCCCTTGGTTATGTTGCTTTAGACGTAGACTGTGGGGGGGGTTCCCATGATGCACTGTTTCTTCTCTTTTTGCTCCGTATGCATCACTCTGCATTTAATCATTAGTGATCGATCTCTTTTTCCTGGTTCTTTCCCTCAGCCCCAACCAGTCTCAGCAGAAGACTGCCCCTCCCTGAGTCTGGTTCTGCTGGAGGTTTCTTCCTGTTAAAAGGGAGTTTTTCCTTCCCACTGTGGCCAAGTGCTTGCTCATAGGGGGTCGTTTTGACCGTTGGGGTTTTTCATAATTATTGTATGGCCTTGCCTTGCAATGTGGAGCGCCTTGGGGCAACTGTTTGTTGTGATTTGGCGCTATATAAGAAAAAAGTTGATTGATTGATTGATTGATACTGTATCATTCGCCAATTAAGTGATTAGTCTGATAATATGGAAAATGGACATTAAACTGGCAATAGATGCATCATTCACAGCAATCAATCTATCTACAAAAAGGTAAACATTTCAAAAAAATGGGGGGGGGGCTACATGGGTTCAGATGGATTTAAACCTTTTGATTTTTGGTGTTTTCAACAGTTTTAAAGCTGAGCCAGTGGTTAAACTGTTTAAAGGCACATGCTTCAAATGGTGTTTAATACGTTTAAACTCAACCTAACTGTTTATAATAACTCCAACCTCGAGGTTATTTGATTTAAACTATAATTTTAAACTGGATTTTGCTGGTTACCAAACAGCAATAAGGAATCTCTGGATTTTGGATGGAGAAAGCAAAGCTGTGTCCTTGGGCTCGTTGACACTATGACATTTTTACCTCCACCATTGAACTTTTGGGCAATTCAAACACTATTCAAATTCAGTCACTCCATTAGACTACTGAATGTTCATAAATGGACAGAATTTACTCCCTTCTGTTTTCTCTGACCATCATCCAGGTACAGTAGGTGAAAACTTTAAATGAAACCCAAATTGGTTTGATGGCCAACTGGTTGTTCTCAGCATGACTCATGTTCCACAGAAGTATCACACACCTTTTTACATACAAATTAGCCCATAAGTATTTGGATGATGATTATGGATCATAAAGGCAGCACGGTGGCTTATTAGTGATTCGAACAGTTGCCTCACAGCAAGAAGGTCATGGGATCGATTCCCACTTGTGGCTTTTATGAGTGGAGTTTGCATGTTCTCCCAATGTTTGTGTGGGTTCCCTTTGGGTGCTCCAGCTTCCTCCTACATTCAAAGACATGCAGACTAGAACAACTGGAATCTTCAAATTGTCCATAGGTGTGCGTGCGGGTGTGACTGTGCGTGTTTGTCTATATGTGGCCCTGCAACAGAAGGGTGTCCTGTCCAGGGTGTACCGCGCCTCATGCTGTAAGACTTCTGGGATAGGCTCCAGCTCCCCCCAGTGACCCTTAATCAGAGTAAGCGGGTATATAAAATAGGTGGATAAGATCATATTTGGACTTTTGTCTATTCTATTGATCATCACACTGGTGTTTAAATGAAACACTCCACATGTGTCTGTATTTTAAACTTTCAGCTTTAATCCAAAGGATTGAACAAAATTACTGCATTCACCTTTCAGTTATTTGAGCTGTTTATATACATAGTCCCTACATTTTCTGGGGTCATAAATAATTGGACAAAATATAATAAATTTTGTTCTTACAAATCATCACTTTTGCAGCCAGTATTATTTAGACAAGTGAGTGCAGAGGTGGTGGACAAGTGGTTAATGCGCTTGGTTTTAGTTCAGAAGGTTCCGGGTTCAAATCCCACCCCTGCCACATTTCTCCATGTAATGTGGAGTTGCGTCAGGAAGGACATCCGGCGTAAAACTTGTGCCAATTCAACATGCAGATCCACCTTGGATTTGCTGTGGCGACCCCGAGTGCAAACAAGGGAGCAGCCGAAGGGACTTACTATTCTTTAGACAAGTGAGGTGGATACATGAAAACTTCAACAAACTAGTCAACAAATGTTTCTTTGACACATTGTACAGTGTTGCATGGTAAATCTTTTTAGTGTTGGCAGTTTTTACAAACAGAGTGCCCGTGCAAGAAGAAGACGAGTGAAGGAAGCCACCTAGATGTGAATGGAGAAACTGTACTTCATGTAAATTCAGTAAGGTACTGTATATCTTATATATTATATTCCAATTCTAAGGTGGAACTATGCCAGTATATAAAGGTATATCTAAATATCTAAAAAGGAAGAGTAAAATAGGAGAGCAGAAAAGAGTAGAATAGAGCCACTTAGGTGCCTGGTCTTGAGAACCAATACATAAAGAAAAGCTTGCAGATCTTTGTCAAAGGCTGAACCAACCTTTTGCTAACTTAACACACATGAAGAAAGTCAACACAAACGGAGAAGATGATCATTTAGTGTCATCTCATATCGTTGGCCTGATAAATGCTTCCGGTGGCAGTTATGTGGTGTATGCTTTATTAATAAAATGCATCACGATCATCGCTCTACGGCTTAATGCGGGCGTGGCTCTGCTGAGCCTGCGAATGGGCCGTACTGTATATTTCAGGCGAGCAGCTAATGTTGGCCTGGTCAAAGTCAAAAAGACACAGGAAAATGAAAAGAACCGTTAATCTCCAAAGAGCAATGAGTCCACTCTCGCTTCCCGGAGCCGATGGTGACGGCAATGAATCCTCAGACTCCCTCTTTAGTACACGGCGCCCCATCCTTCACTGCCAATTCTGTTTAATCGATTTCCCCTCTGATCAGAGAAACACCTCACGCACCCATTTAGTAAAACAGGCCGAATCATTAATGGTTATTAAATCTCACGCTGTTGGAGGAAATCGCTTTTAATTTCCTCAAATAAGCCTGTTAACTCATCAGCAGAGCAACAAATTCACAGAATGAAACAAAAACACACATCAAAGCATCAGACTGCAATATTCAGTCAGAATCACGCAAAGACTCAAACATGACAAATAAAAGATGTGAAGCAATGGTGAAGTGATTAGCCAGCAGGAAGAGGACGTGGAGAGGGTGGCAATACAGCAGTGCAACGTCCTTGACTGCTGATGGGTGGAGCCACTTGGCAGATGAGGGATATTAGAATTTGATTCATGTCCGGCCACTAGAAGAGAGAACTTTCAAATCAAGAGTAGTGGTTAATGAAGGAGCAGCCTTGTACATTTAAAAATCAAATGTCCATTCAAGGTCCAGGCATTCTTCTTACTGAGGCAAAACGAGCAGAAATTATGGTCACATACGCGAGACAGATTGTTGTGAGGGAGCTGGAGGCTTTCAGCTGATAAGATGGTGAAGGTCATGATATGAGGAGTGTGCTGCATTTGTTGCACTCATCCCAAACAGTTTTCTGCAAAAGCCATTATCTTAAATAACCCTTTAATCTGTTTACCACGTTGTCCTGAAGGTCTACACGTACCACCACCAAGAACTGACTCAGGAGAGGCATCTGTGCCCCCCACAATTCCTCTGCTCCTGCCTGGAATGCAGAAGTGGAACCTCCTGGTCCTGGTGGCTGCTTGTTGTCTACGCTACATGCAACAATGGAGAACATGTGTCTGTTACATATCAGTGCCTGTCGGTGGTTCATCTGAGGGAACCATCCAAGATCCATTCAGAACTGGGACATGTTGGGTCTACATGAGAGCCATTTGAATCGAGGGGACCATCATGTGCACAGAAAGGTGTGCTGGGGTGAAAATTCTCAGGATGTCTTATTTATAGACTGGTCTGGCATCAATACAAACATTGACTGGTCAATTTTACTGGGATGCTGCTCTTCACCTCTTGGTGGACTTTGTAGCCATTGGGTGTTGTGACATTTCTATCTGCATGTTTGACATTTCCTTGGAGTGCTTTTGTTTTATTTCATCATTTTATTTTTGTGTACTAAAGCAGATGGTCACCCCACTGGGTCTGTTCTGCTGGAGGGTTCGTCCTATAATAAAAAAAAAAACACCTAAAGAGTTTTTCCTTAACACTGTTGAAAATGTGCTTGATCTGGGTGTGGGTAAAGTTTAAACTTTACTTGTGTGGCACGCTTTCGAGCAAATTATGTTGTGCTTTAGCGCCGTATGATTAAACTGAATCGCCTCTTATAACTAAAGAAGCACCTGAGATGTAAAATGCCTGAAAAGTTATTGTGGATTTGAAAAGTAGTTTAAACTCTTCACAGACCTTCTCCAGTTAATGTATGTGCCCAGTGGACCCAACTCTGGCAGCTGTTCAGAAGACACAAGAGCCTGATGTTGTGGACAGTTGTGCCGTTTTCTGCTGTAGATAGTAAAGCTAAATATGTAAAGTTACGGCTGATAACTCCTTTCTCTGAATGTGTTTCAGAATAAAACTATTTTAATATACACAAAGCATTTGTAAAGTACCAAAGCTTATTGAATGTTCACCTAAGGTTATTTAAATAAAAAACAATATTTATTAGAATTGTTGCATGTCTAACAGAATCTGTTACATGTGACAAAACACAATGAAGTTGAGCAACTGACAACAACAGTAGGTTACAACAATAAGTGACTTTTGAGAGTTTCCCCAAACCCATACAGGCTCAAAATGTCATTATTAATGGCCAAATTTGCCATTTAAATGCTAAAATTCAAAAGGTTGATTGGTTGGTGGGTCAGCTGGTGTTTGGACTTGACCTTTGGGGCCAACAAGGCAATCCTGAGGGAATCCCTGCTTCCAGTTCTTAACAGCAAGAAGTCTGAGAGTGGAGTAGATTGTTCGACCATAATCCACACCGTGCTTAAAACAGTGTCTTAAAATCTTGAGTAATTTACATCATTTCAAAGTGAGTTTTTACTCCTGATATCAGTGAAGCAACTGAGGATTAAGAGGATTTATTGAGCTGAGTAGTTTTTGAACTGTAGTCACATTTAACAGGTATTGTCCCTATTTTCAAATACCGTAAACCTTTCTGCAGCCCAACGGACATGTCGTTAATATCCATAAACATCAAGGACTTTAGTCGTGAGACACCGTCTCTGTATTGTCCAATGGGAAAACCAAGTGAGACGTGGATGAGGCTGCCGTTTTTGTCTTGTGAGGGCCAAGATAAAGCACTCAGTGAAAAGGTTGCCATCCATCTTCATCCACTTGGCATGTGCTTTAGTTACTTCCACCCTCAACGTACACTCAGTCTTTCTCGGCTTGTCTTGTGCAAATGTGTGTGTGCCGACACCAAGGTTAATGAAGTGCATCCACCTCTCTTCTTTCTCTAAATCAAGGAGACTTCATTAAGGAGTTTACTGACTTGCTGCCATTCCATATTGATTAAGGATATAACACCTTCAGAGATATTTAGGTCCATTCTGTGCACTCAGGATGCCTACACGTCCGCTCAGTCGTTCAGTGTTGCTCCAGGAATTCTAGTTTTGCTTTAATTTGCTGTTCAGCTGTGATGAATGCCAAGTTGATTTTCCGCTTGGTTTCCATTCCAGGTGAGCTGAAACTTCCAGTTAATAAAAGAGAATCATGGATCCATTAATCGGACCTAATGTACGATAGGGGCTGATAAAGAAAATATGAAAGTCTTATTTAATTATTGTTAGCTCAATGCCAAAATCTTTAGAACATCTAAAACTTGCGTTTGTATCAAAACATGGATTAGAAATGTCAGCCCCCTGACATAACAGAAACGAAGAAAAATCACAAAAATGAGTATTTACGTTTAAATACACATTTACATACACGCATCGTGAACATGTCATGTCATGGTAATATTGGGCGTTCATTAGATTCTTTGAAGTGTGCTTTTTCTGGAGCAGACCAGTTGTACAATAGTGATGAGAATCTCTCCCTTATAAAATGATATGATATGTATGTAGATACATGGTATAAGGTACAATTCAGGGATGGTAATATTTATGTTGGAACAATTCAATTCAGTGCAATACAATGTTTAATGTTTAATGTCAATTCTTTGTTTAATGTATACCTTCATTTTTCATGATAAATTAAAATAAGCCAAAACTGGAATTGCAAATCTTCAAATACACATTTTATGAAAGATTAAGGACCCTCATCAGATTTTTACTGCTGTGCTGCAGCGCGTTGGCACTGCCTTGGCTCACCTTTTGATCACCACTGGGAGCAGCACTACATAAAGTAGCAGACAGTGCAGTGCAGTAAAAGTTCAGAATAACAAAAAGCTCGTTGTTTTTAGCCTGTTAGCATCAAGTCCTGCTCTAAACCAGTATGACAGTATTAACAAATTCTGGAACTAACTGGTATTCATATTGTGTACTTATTTATTATTTTTATTTTTTTTTACTTTCACTTTTGATACACAGTAATTTTTGCAGAGTAAAATCTTCTTCTTTGTCTTTCGGCTGTTCCCGTTAGGGGTCGCCACAGCAGATCAATCGTTTCCATCTCACCCTGTCCTCTGTATCTTCCTCTATCACACCAACCACCTGCATGTCCTCTCTCAGCACATCCATGAACCTCCTGTTTGGTCTCCCTCTTCTCCTCCTGCCTGGTGGCTCCATCCTCAGCATCCTTCTCCCTATATACCCTGGGTCCCTCCTCTGCACAGGTTCAAAACGTCTCAATCTCGCCTCTCTGACTTTGTCTCCAAACCGTCCCACCTGAGCTGTCCCTCTGATATGTTCATTCCTAATCTTGTCCATTCTTGTCACTCCCAAAGAGAATCTCAACATCTTCAGCTCTGCCACCTCCAGCTCTGCCTCCTGTCTTTTTGTTAGTGCCACTGTCTCTAAACCATACAACATAGCATACTTTCCCCTTCACTCTTGCTGATATTCTTCGGTCACAAATCACTCCTGCCACCTTTCTCCACCCACTCCACCCTGCCTGCACTCTCTTCTTCACCTCTCTACCACACTCTCCATTACTTTGAACAGTTGACCCCAAATATTTAAACTCATCTACTTTCACCACTTCTACTCCTTGTAACTGCACTATTCCACTGGGCTCCCTCTCATTCACACACATGTACTCAGTCTTGCTTCTACTGACTTTCATTCCCCTTCTCTCCAAAGCATATCTCCACTTCTCCAGACTAGACTCAACTTGCTCTCTACTCTCACTACAGATCACAATGTCATCTGCAAACATCATGGTCCATGGGGACTCCTGTCTGATCTCATCTGTCAACCTGTCCATCACCACTGCAAACAAGAAAGGACTCAGAGCTGATCCTTGGTGTAATCCCACCTCCACCTTGAATGAGTCTGTCATTCCGACTGCGCATCTCACCGCTGTCACACTATTCTTGTACATGTCCTGCACTACCCTAACATACTTCTCTGCCACTCCAGACTTCCTCATACAATGCCACAACTCTTCTCTTGGCACCCTATCATAAGCTTTTTCTAAGTCCACAAACACACAATGTAACTCTTTCTGTCCTTCTCTGTACTTTTCCAACAGTATTCTTAGAGCAAACATTGCATCTGTAGTGCTCTTTCTCGGCATGAAACCATATTGCTGCTCACAGATCTTCACCTGTTTTCTAAGCCTAGCTTCTACTACTCTTTCCCATAACTTCATACTGTGGCTGATCAGCTTTATGCCTCTGTAGTTACTGCAGCTCTGCACATCACCCTTGTTCTTGAAAATAGGAACCAGCACACTTCATCTCCACTCCTCAGGCATCCTCTCACTTTCCAAGATTTTATTAAACAATCTGGTTAGAAACTCTACTGCCATCTCTCCTAGACAATTCCATGCCTCCATTGGAATGTCATCTGGACCAACTGCCTTTCCACTCTTCATCCTCTTCATAGCAGCCCTCACTTCTTCCTTGCTAATCTCTTTTACTTCCTGATTTACTCTCACCACATCATCCAGCCTTTTCTCTCGCTCATTTTCTTTATTCATCAACTCTTCGAAATATTCCCTCCACCTTCTCAGCACACACTCCTCACTTGTCAGCACATTACCATGTGCATCTTTTACCACCCTAACCTGCTGCACATCCTTTCCAGCTCTGTCCCTTTGTCTGGCCAATCGGTACAAGTCCTTTTCTCCTTCCTTACTATTCAACTTCTTGTACAGCTCGCAATATGCCTTTTCCTTTGCTTTTGCCACTTCTCTTCTCGCCTTACGCCGCATCTCGTTGTACTCCTGTCTACTTTCTTTATCTCTCCGACTATCCCAAAACGTTTTCACCAACCTCTTTCTCCTTATGCTTTCCTGGACCTCTTCATTCCACCACCAAGTCTCCTTGTCTTCCTTCCACTGTCCAGATGTCATACCCAGTACTGCCCTAGCTGTCTCCCTCACCACATCTGTAGTACTCTTCCAGTTGTCCAAAACTGCTTCCCTCCAACTAGTGCTTCTCTCACCTGCTCGCTAAATTTCACACAACAGTCTTCCTCCTTCAGCTTCCACCATCTGATCCTTTGTTGAGCTCTCACTCTCTTCTTCTTCTTTACCTCTAAAGTCATCCTACAAACAACCATCCTATGCTGTCTAGTGACACTCTCTCCTGCTACCACCTTACAGTCTGTGATTTCTTTTAGCTTGCATCTCCTATAAAGAATGTAGTCCACCTGTGTGCACCTTCCTCCACTCTTATATGTTACCCTGTGCTCCTCCCTTTTCTTAAAGTAGGTATTCACCACAGCCATTTCCATCCTTTTTGCAAAATAAACTATCTGTCCTTCTCCATTCCTATCCTTGATACCATATCTACCCATTACTTCCTCATCACCTCTGTTCCTTTCACCAACATGCCCATTGAAGTCTGCTCCTATCACCACTCTTTCATGCTTGGGCACACTCTCCACCACCTCATCTAACACATTCCAGAAATCTTCTTTCTCCTTCATCTCACAACCTACCTGTGGGGCATATGCACTGATGATATTCATCATCACCCCTTCAATTTCCAACTTCACACTCATCACCCTGTCAAACACTCGCTTAACCTCCAACATACTCTTCCTTTAAAATGACCCCAACACCATTTCTCTTCCTGTCCTTTAGGAAGGACAGATCCAGCAGATCCCGTGCAGCCGGGAAAGCAGGCTGACTGGGTGACTGTGAGGAGGAAGCGTAGCCCTAAACAGAAGCCCTGTGTACACCACCAACCCGTTCACATTTCTAACCGTTTTTCCCCACTCGGCGACACACCCACCGAGGATCAAACTCTGGTTATTGGCGACTCTGCTTTGAGAAATGTGAAGTTAGCGACACCAGCAACCATAGTCAATTGTCTTCAGGGGGCCAGAGCAGGCGACACTGAAGGAAATTTGAAACTGCTGGCTAAGGCTAAGCATAAATTTGGTAAGATTGTAATTCACATCGGCAGTAATGACACCCGGTTACGCCAATCGGAGGTCACTAAAATTAACATTGAATCGGTGTGTAACTTTGCAAAAACAATGTTGGACTCTGTAGTTTTCTCTGGGCCCCTTCCAAATCGGACCGGGAGTGACATGTTTAGCCGCATGTTCTCCTTGAATTGCTGGCTGTCTGAGTGGTGTCCAAAAAATGAGGTGGGGTTCATAGATAATTGGCAAAGCCTTCTGGGAAAACCTGGTCTTGTTAGGAGAGACGGCATCCATCCAACTTTGGTTGGAGCAGCTCTCATTTCTAGAAATCTGGCCAATTTTCTTAAATCCTCCAAACCGTGACTATCCAGGGTTGGGACCAGGAAGCAGAGTTGTAGTCTTACACACCTCTCTGCAGCTTCTCTCCCCCTGCCATCTCCTCATTACCCCATCCCCGTAGAGACGGCGCCTGCTCCCAGACCACCAATAACCAGTAAAAATCTATTTAAGCATAAAAATTCAAAAAGAAAAAATAATATAGCACCTTCAACTGCACCACAGACTAAAACAGTTAAATGTGGTCTATTAAACATTAGATCTCTCTCTTCTAAGTCCCTGTTAGTAAATGATATAATAATTGATCAACATATTGATTTATTCTGCCTTACAGAAACCTGGTTACAGCAGGATGAATATGTTAGTTTAAATGAGTCAACACCCCCGAGTCACACTAACGGCCAGAATGCTCGAAGCATGGGCCGAGGCGGAGGATTAGCAGCAATCTTCCATTCCAGCTTATTAATTAATCAAAAACCCAGACAGAGCTTTAATTCATTTGAAAGCTTGACTCTTAGTCTTGTCCATCCAAATTGGAAGTCCCAAAAACCAGTTTTATTTGTTATTATCTATCATCCACCTGGTCGTTACTGTGAGTTTCTCTGTGAATTTTCAGACCTTTTGTCTGACTTAGTGCTTAGCTCAGATAAGATAATTATAGTGGGCAATTTTAACATCCACACAGATGCTGAGAATGACAGCCTCAACACTGCATTTAATCTATTATTAGACTCAATTGGCTTTGCTCAAAATGTAAATGAGTCCACCCACCACTTTAATCATACCTTAGATCTTATTCTGACTTACGGTATGGAAATTGAAGACTTATCAGTATTCCCTGAAAACTCCCTTCTGTCTGATCATTTCTTAATAACATTTACATTTACTCTGATGGACTACCCAGCAGTGGGGAATAAGTTTCAATACACTAGAAGTCTTTCAGAAAGCGCTGTAACTAGGTTTAAGGATATGATTCCTTCTTTATGTTCTCTAATGCCATATACCAACACAGTGCAGAGTAGCTACCTAAACTCTGTAAGTGAGATAGAGTATCTCGTCAATAGTTTTACATCCTCATTGAAGACAACTTTGGATGCTGTAGCTCCTCTGAAAAGAGAGCTTTAAATCAGAAGTGCCTGACTCCGTGGTATAACTCACAAACTCGCAGCTTAAAGCAGATAACCCGTAAGTTGGAGAGGAAATGGCGTCTCACTAATTTAGAAGATCTTCACTTAGCCTGGAAAAAGAGTCTGTTGCTCTATAAAAAAGCCCTCCGTAAAGCTAGGACATCTTACTACTCATCACTAATTGAAGAAAATAAGAACAAGCCCAGGTTTCTTTTCAGCACTGTAGCCAGGCTGACAGAGAGCCAGAGCTCTATTGAGCCGAGTATTCCTTTAACTTTAACTAGTAATGACTTCATGACTTTCTTTGCTAATAAAATTTTAACTATTAGAGAAAAAATTACTCATAACCATCCCAAAGACGTATCGTTATCTTTGGCTGTTTTCAGTGATGCCGGTATTTGGTTAGACTCTTTCTCTCTGATTGTTCTGTCTGAGTTATTTTCATTAGTTACTTCCTCCAAACCATCAACATGTCTATTAGACCCCATTCCTACCAGGCTGATCTTCGATCTTAAATTTGATCAATCTATCTTTATTAGTTGGCTATGTACCACAGGCTTTTAAGATGGCAGTAATTAAACCATTACTTAAAAAGCCATCACTTGACCCAGCTATCTTAGCTAATTATAGGCCAATCTCCAACCTTCCTTTTCTCTCAAAATTTCTTGAAAGGCTAGTTGTAAAACAGCTAACTGATCATCTGCAGAGGAATGGTCTATTTGAAGAGTTTCAGTCAGGTTTTAGAATTCATCATAGTACAGAAACAGCATTAGTGAAGGTTACAAATGATCTTCTTATGGCCTCAGACAGTGGACTCATCTCTGTGCTTGTTCTGTTAGACCTCAGTGCTGCTTTTGATACTGTTGACCATAAAATTTTATTACAGAGATTAGAGCATGCCATAGGTATTAAAGGCACTGCGCTGCGGTGGTTTGAATCATATTTATCTAATAGATTATAATTTGTTCATGTAAATGGGGAATCTTCTTCACAGACTAAAGTTAATTATGGAGTTCCACAAGGTTCTGTGCTAGGACCAATTTTATTCACTTTATACATGTTTCCCTTAGGCAGTATTATTAGACGGTATTGCTTAAATTTTCATTGTTACGCAGATGATACCCAGCTTTATCTATCCATGAAGCCAGAGGACACACACCAATTAGCTAAACTGCAGGATTGTCTTACAGACATAAAGACATGGATGACCTGTAATTTCCTGCTTTTAAAACTGAAGTTATTGTACTTGGCCCCACAAATCTTAGAAACATGGTGTCTAATCAGATCCTTACTCTGGATGGCATTACCCTGACCTCTAGTAATACTGTGAGAAATCTTGGAGTCATTTTTGATCAGGATATGTCATTCAATGCGCATATTAAACAAATATGTAGGACTGCTTTTTTGCATTTGTGCAATTTCTCTAAAATTAGAAAGGTCTTGTCTCAGAGTGATGCTGAAAAACTAATTCATGCATTTATTTCCTCTAGGCTGGACTATTGTAATTCATTATTATCAGGTTGTCCTAAAAGTTCCCTGAAAAGCCTTCAGTTAATTCAAAATGCTGTAGCTAGAGTACTGACGGGGACTAGAAGGAGAGAGCATATCTCACCCATATTGGCCTCTCTTCATTGGCTTCCTGTTAATTCTAGAATAGAATTTAAAATTCTTCTTCTTACTTATAAGGTTTTGAATAATCAGGTCCCATCTTATCTTAGGGACCTCATAGTACCATATCACCCCAATAGAGCGCTTTGCTCTCAGACTGCAGGCTTACTTGTAGTTCCTAGGGTTTGTAAGAGTAGAATGGGAGGCAGAGCCTTCATCTTTCAGGCTCCTCTCCTGTGGAACCAGCTCCCAATTCAGATCAGGGAGACAGACACCCTCTCTACTTTTAAGATTAGACTTAAAACTTTCCTTTTTGCTAAAGCTTATAGTTAGGGCTGGATCAGGTGATCCTGAACCATCCCTTAGTTATGCTGCTATAGACTTAGACTGCTGGGGGGTTCCCATGATGCACTGAGTGTTTCTTTCTCTTTTTGCTCTGTATGTACCACTCTGCATTTAATCATTAATGATTGATCTCTGCTCCCCTCCACAGCATGTCTTTTTCCTGGTTCTCTCCCTCAGCCCCAACCAGTCCCAGCAGAAGACTGCCCCTCCCTGAGCCTGGTTCTGCTGGAGGTTTCTTCCTGTTAAAAGGGAGTTTTTCCTTCCCACTGTTGCCAAGTGCTTGCTCACAGGGGGTCGTTTTGACCGTTGGGGTTTTTACGTAATTATCGTATGGCCTTGCCTTACAATATAAGGCGCCTTGGGGCAACTGTTTGTTGTGATTTGGCGCTATATAAATAAAATTAAAAAATTGAAAAGAAAGATCCAGACGGACGTAAAAGACGGACTAAAATTCTAAGTCTCTTGCACACATTTATTTTGTCAATATCCTGAAACCGCTATATAAATAAAATTGATTTGATTTTGATTTGATTTGTCCTCACCATGGTACAACAACTTGTACCCACCACCGATGCTCCTGCTCTTACTTCCCTTCCACTTGGTCTCTTGCACACACAATATGTCTACCTTTCTCCTCTCCATCATATCAGCCAGCTCTCTCCCTTTACCAGTCATACTACCAACATTCAAAGTCCCTACTTTCATTTCCACCCTTCTAGTTTTCTTCTTCTCCCGCTGTTCGTGGCAATGTTTTCCTCCTCTTCTTCGTTGTCTTCGCCCAGCAGTAGCCCAATTTCCACCGGCACCCTGTTGGGCAATAGCACCGGTGGCGGACGTTGTTAACCCGGGCCGCGACCAATCCGGTATGGGAATTCGATTCTGAGTCTGCATAGTTGGGTTGGCTTGTTTTACGCCGGATGCCCTTCCTGACGCAACCCACCTCATTTATCCGGGTAAAATGTACTAACTAATTTTTTCACGTTAAAAAGAATAATAATTGCGCCATCAACTGCTTCACTTTATCATTTCTTTGACTTTAAAATCAATTTCGGTTTGATATAAGTGAATTGTTACATCCCTTTTGTACAACATACATTTTTATAAGAAAAAACACAATGAATTTGGTGCACAAACTTAGGGCCCCTTCACACATAACACGATTGAGGCAGAATGGCGCATGGAGGAGTCAAATGGCACTCTTGGGATATCAGAGCTGCACTGGAACACCTCGTACAGCAGTCGCCACAATCATTCAGGCACAGCACATGCACTCTATGTTTGTGTGCCCCTCGCGCCGGAAACCCATTCCAACGGCGGACAACATGAGATCACACTGCCATCTGATCATGTTCGGAGCATTTGAACGGTATTTCGTATGCAGATTGGACATATTGTGCAGCGGGTGATCAGCTGCACGAAATCACCTGCCATGCTGATGTGGAAAATGCTCCAACAGTGGCCAGAGTGCAGTGGTAATGCTGTACAGCACAATGTGCACATCTGGATGGCCCGTCACATTCATGATGGACATCATGTCTCACATTCCCTCCCATTACACAAAATGGGACATTATGATCATTTCAGCTGCAAGCAGCTGCATGCCCACGCAAGTTGATGCATGAGACAGGCTTGTGCGCACAGCTGACCAGCATGTCGGAGCTGTGAACCGCCCAACATGTCATATTCTGCATGTCCCTCTGGAGGTGGGATCACCACGCAACACATTCCGGCACGGCAGAGTTACAAATAATAATAAAAAAAAAGCTCGGTCTGTGGCCAGTGTGGACAATGAGCAGACAGCCACGTGACATGTGGTCACATGACATGGGCATGTCCCTCAGATCATGTCAGCGAAGGCTCACTGACACTGTCAGATGACATGCACGTTGTCAGGTGGGAGTGCGAGTGACAGTGAGGTGTTCAAATAAAAGAAATAGCAGTAAAATAAAAAATACAAGCAATGTGGACAACAGCCTGAGCTCATTCATGCGTGATGGCTTTGCTTCGCTCTGCAGATACGGGGGCATGTCCAGCTCAGACTCACTCTCGCAGCCGACACTGACAGGGTGACCATGTGTTAAATTACAACAAAGAACAATAAATAATTATAATAAAACAATGATCAGTATGTCATGAGAGCCCGGCCACACATGTGCATTGCTGTGGCACGTTATGAGTTGATGGCAGATATGTGTTCTGCCGCTGAACAGGTGGGTGTGTCCACATCACAGCTGGAGAACATATACCGTGCCATGAAGGACATGACCTGACAACACTCCACCATGAGGCATGTGGGTGGGCATGCTGTCCTCACATGGAAATACATTAAAAAACACATGTCGCCTTTGTAACAGACAGGAGCAACCGCATCAGCGCGCACATCGGCAGGCTGTCCCATGTGAAAAGAACCATCTGATCATGTATACGCTCAGCTGGCGATCTGAAAGTCATGTCCACCACGTCAGCTATGGTTCACATGACACAATGTCGTTCAGCGCGCTGCTCGCTGGACACACGGCTGTGGACATGATAAGAACACATGGCTTCATTCATGTCAGTTCATGACTTTACATCTATGATGGCTCATATACAGAGGAACAGTAGGATCATACTTATATTGTCCACTCAATATGAGCAATTAAATATCAGAAATTGCAGTGTTTTTTCTTAGGTGTATGTGTGTGTTTTTTCCCCACAGCAGTGGAGCGATGTGGTGTCACACTTTCCAGGTGCCTGTGTCCATTCCAACAGCAGGTGGAATGTTTTGTGGTTCCATTTTGTTTTTTGTTTTGTTTTGTTTTTTGCAGTTTTTCAGTCGGTTCCTGCTTCTTTTGTCTAGCTTTGTATTATGTGTGAAGGGGCCCTTACAAATATTTGGAGTTTCTGAAATCAACATGAAGTCAGAATTAGAAATTGGGGTTCAAGTGTATACTGCCATTTAGATTATTCAGTTTAATTCATTGCTCCCTGAAGTCTTCAATGAGAGGACACAGTGTCTGAGTTTTTTTCTACCAAAGTTTGACTGTGACTGACAAGTTTAAAAAAAAACACCTCTGTCACAGAGTTAATATCAGCATCTTGTACCATGTTCCCGCATCTCTTTGCACCATCTTGTCACCGTCTCTTTACCCCATGTCCTTTCCTCTCTCTCTCTCTTTCTCACTTCTTACATTCTGTTGCCTTTTATCTCCACCTCCCACACATTTCGGGTCATCGGGGAAGCAATTGTCTTAAGTGTTCTGGCTGACAGCAAGTGCTAATGAGAGGTCTTCCAGTGAGCGCTGGCTTGCTAGGTGTACCTCATCATCCACACTGTCCTGCATACAAATGCAGGGAACTCATCTCGTATTGGCCTTTTTTCCTCACGTTCCTATTCTGGATGTTTTTATCTCACTATAAATCCCTCTATAAATTCTTCACGGGTACTTTAAAGACTGTCCTGTCTGGCACAGTGGATTAATGGTTAGCACTCTTGCCTCACAGCAAGAAGATATTTGCTTCACTTCCCACCTGGTCTTTTCTGGGTTGGGCTTGCATGTTGTCCCTGTGTCTGTGTGGGTTTCCTCCGGCCCAGACTGTGGCTGCCCACTGCTCCTACTGGTTGCATTGTGTCTAACTGTAATTAGGATGGGCTAAATGCAGAGGACAAATTCCCTGTGTGCATTAATCTACATACAATGACAATAAAGGTCCTCCTTCCTTCCTTCCTTGATAGGGAATTTGAACCTGTGACTTCTCGTTGCAAGCCAACTTCTCTAACCTTTAGGTAAGAAAATGGACCAAAGCATCAGTGCAGCTGGTGGGCAGATTGCCTTTCTGACTTATTTTTGCATCCACAACCTTCATCCCTTCATTGTGCGAGCTCTCTTAATTCCAGAGCACCACGAGCAAGGATCTGTAGCCTCCAAGCCTCCGCTAAACTCCAGCTGTGAACGTGGAAACGTGCACATGAATAACTCTGACAAATGTGGTTGCCGGAGAATGTGACATGAGCACAAATAATGACAAGTATGACAGATTGACGAGTCCCGTCGACTAGAACTTTATGAGGTTGCTGTATAGCTGTTGATGACTCGGGCTTCGGGGAATCAATCTTGAGGCGCTTCGTCTCCCTCCAACACGTGTCATTAAAGAAATGTTAACTGCCAGAGTGAAGACAAGAGCAGCTTGTTCACAATCATGATGGAAGTATTTAAACTTCAACATGCATTTGTTTTTCAGCTTGATATACTGCAACAGTTAAGATTCAGTATCTACAAAAACTGGCAGCTTTCATTGGAACTTGAGGAGAAAATTAGACAATCCATTTGTTGGATGGGAGTGACAGAAGTTGAACCAAGCACTGTTTTTCCACTCGCAGCTGCTGAAGCCTATAACTCCTTCAGACTTGTCATGGGTGTCGACCTCACTTGTCTCCTTGCATTGACATTTTGAGAAATGCCAACACTAGACAGATTGACGATGCAGTACCGCTATGTTTGTTTCTTTGTGACAATGTTTCCTCAACTGACGACACATCCTGGCAGGTCAGAAATGTTTTTAACAACAGGAACCAAAAATGCTGATTAAATTCAGAAAAATATCAAGATATGTCCATTAATTTGGAAGTCCATCATTTCAGTGTGATATGAAAAAAAATGCTGAAATGCATTCAAAAGTTGCCATCACTATTAGTGGTAATAACAATAATGGAAAAACAAAGACGGTCATCCTTACTAAGAGAAAAGAACAGCTAATGGAGACATCAGGTCCCTAGACAGACGTGTTTGACAATGCTGATACTTTTGTAGGAGAATGAAGGTCCAAGGGTCTTGGTGCTTTCATGCCTGGTGCATGGACTCCCAAAATTTCCTGTATATTCATATTGTCAATTATGTCTGTAGCATGGCCCAAGCAGAGGGTCACCCCTTTGAGTCTGGTCTACTTGAGGTTTCTTCCTTAAATCATCAGAGGGTCCTTACTGTTGCCTGTGTTCTTGCTCTAGGGGTTGGTAAGGTTAGTCTTTACTTGTGTGAAGCCCCTTGAGGCAACTTTGTTGTGATCTGACGATACATAAATTAAAATAAATTGAACTGAATGTCTCACTTTGTGGTTATGAGACTTGGACGCTAACCAGTGACCTATGGCAATGACGGTATGGTTGTTTGGTGAAGCCGTGGGTACAGCTGGAATGACTGTGTCAAATGAATGGTTCCTTGGGGCGACTCGGATTGTGAAGGAATGTCAACTACAGCAGTTTGGCCATGTGATACGTTTCTGTGTGCACGATCCAGCATGCCGGTACCTTAGTACTGAGGACTCCAGCCACTTGAAAAAGCCAAGGCGTTGCCCACATTTTATGTTTCATTTGGGGCAGATTGATGGCTTCTTTTGAGAGATGGGATGGACCTGTTGTCCACCCAGCTGGTTGTTATCCAGGACCTGGGGCAGTTCTGTGGTGTGGTGCATACGGCAATGCTCCCAGACCTGCAGTCAGCAATGAGTAACTACCGCACACCACCCATATTTCAACAGGAAAGTACTGCTGCTGGTGTATGCTTCTTCAAACTCACTCTGCTGCTGCATTTCCATTAAATTTGGGGCAGCTCTTCCCAAGTCTGCTCCTTTGAGAGCCCAAACGTGCACACTTTTCATCTCTGCCTGCTCTGCCAACAGCACTGTGCTCACTCAGATGTCTGATATTTCTTGATTGGCTGAGCACACCTTAATGAGCTCATCACCTTTTGGCAGAGCAGAAAGAGATGAATAATGTGCAGGTTCGGGGTCCATGAGGATTGGGATTAGGAACCGCTAAATTACAAGAACTGAGGCAGTAATGCTGAGTTTATAGACATTTCCCAAAACTAATAACAAATATTCTGCAATTACTAAAACCATTAGTGAGCCACTGCAAAGTTCCCAGTAACATACCGACGTGTTACATGAAAAAAAGAACATCAAAAACACTATGTGGATTCCACTGAATAAAGGGGGCACAGAAACAGTTTTTCCGAGCTGAGCACTCAAATAAGGTATAATTCATTGACCCATCTATACTACAGGCACCGGCAGCACAGCACCCGAAGACCAGATCAACATCTACAAACACTGTCTTTTCAAAAAGCAGCTGCAGGAACATGAACCACTGGTGCGTCTTTAGATGGTGGAAGAAAACCACAGTGAGCTGAGGAAACCCGCAGAGACATGGCGAGAACATACCAACTCCACACAGAAAAGAAGTTTTGGGGGGGAATCAAACTATGTCCTTCTTGCTGTGAAATGAGTGCTGCATGACCACCTCACCACTGTCTGGCCCTTTGACACCAAGCTTTGGATTTTGTAAATTATCAACTGGAGAAGTGAAATAATCATATAATCAGCATCAAACACACAACTGGAACCAATTAAAGAAAAAATAAAATGCTCTTTTGTCAAACATTCTTTCCTGGAGGGTCCTTTCACACTGTGACGTGAGGTGGCTGATGCAGCAGATTCTTAAAAATCTCTGTGAAACACCGGAGAAAGCTCGCTCCAGGGGTCCAAATTTCCTGGCTTCAATGCAGGTCAACGTAGCTCAGCAGAGGGCGCTGTTTGGCAACGGTCCACGGACTTACTGTTGGACGTGGTTCAACTTTCGCCATCAGAGGATGGGTGTATTGGTAGCGCTCTCTGCGGAGCAGTAGCATAGTATCGGCTACTGGTTAGTCATCAATACAGGTTCTACATATTCCTTCACATTTCTTCATGCCCAAGCAATCCAGCGGAGGTGGTGCATCCAGTCAAGCCTCCGACGCTGGGCAGCGGTGACATTGCTGAGGTGACAAATCCGTAGTGCAGCTCAACTCTTGCTGGCGGTTTAGCACGAATGTTGAAGATTTTCAGCATATTGAAAATTTTTCTGGGACCACGATCAACATCAGTCTGCTCAACTGATGCTGATGTAGCTCCAGCGGAGTCTGCAGGACACAGGTGCTGGTCAACGGTAGGCAACTTTCCACTTTCCGGCAACAAATACCGGGCTAATCATCAGAGTGTGAACGGGTCATTAAATCTGTGAATAGCTTAATTAATTATTCAGACTCGTTTTGATAAACAAGCACGGCTCTTTGGCATTTAGGACTTCCAGTGGTTCTGTGTTGTGCAAATTTCAGCGACAATTGGCACCATAGCATGCTCCCATGCATGAGACCTGATCTGTGTTTACCAAGGGGGGGATGCACTAATCTATCACTCTATTCAATCATTTTCTCTGGACATGGCTTATATGAGTCCAGGTCATGGTGGCAGCTCCACCCACACTTCCCTATCCTCCCTCTAACTCTTCCTGGGGGGATTCCAAGGAATTCCCAAGATAATGGGTTAATCTAATCTGTCCAGCGTGTCATGGGTCTTCTCTGGGGCCTCGTCCAAGTTGGACATGTCTGGAAGATCTCTCTATAGACATGACCAGGGGGCATCCTCAGCAGGCTTTACTCTGAGTCCTTCACAGAAAATCGAGGTTCTCCCCCGGTCCCTGAGTGTAAGCCGAGACACTTCTATCTGCCACCTTGTTCGTTTGGTCATTACCCAAAGTTCATAACCACAGGTGAGGTTATGCATGTAAATCAACTGGCAAATCGAGGGTCTCTTTCTTCATTACATTGTGGTACAATGTCCACAGGAACACAGATGAAGCCCTAATCAGGCTGCCGATCTCACACTCCATCTTACCCCGCTTGTGAATAAGACCCAGAGATACTTGAAGTCCTCTAGTTGGGGCAGTAATTTTACCGTGAGCTTAATGAGCCAATTCACCCTTTTCCAACAGAAGATGAAGGTCTCAGATTTGGAGAAGCTGATCTTCATCCCAGTTGCCCAGGTCATTGTCTGATGAAGCCAAAAGAACTACATCATCAACAAAAAGAAATTCATTCAATCACTGCATTTTACAGGACACATGCCGAGTCCTTTCCAAATATTGCAGAAGTATAATAAAGTATGATAATACTACGTGGTTGTCGTGCTGACAATAAACTCCATAATTTATCAAGAAATGTAGAATTAACTTCAAATAGACTTGACATGAAAGGAGCAGGGAAATGATGTATTTATTTTACAATTACTCTTCTGTAGCTCAATTTCTTTTTAATGGTTCGGTTTACCACACAACAAAAAAAAAATTAAACTCTAAGTTGTGATGTAATCAGAAAGCTAATTTTATCCAAAAGTCAAATTATAATTGATTTTCTGTCAAAGACGTGATTCAAAATATACATTTCTTCTCAACTGTAAGACTTCAATCCTGACTGCATTGCAAGAAATCATCAGCCTTTTCTATAGCCTATGTAATCATTTTAATAGGCCCTGAGAGGATTTAATAACATCACACAATAGTGGAGTCATGAACCACTAATTAAATGCTGCAATCAACAAGCTGGCTCATATACAAAGCCTCCGACAGCCACGCCTGGGGTTTAGAATGAGGAGGAGGAGGTATGCATTTGTGTGGGCGCGTTCGGACACACACCATCGCATAAAGCTGAAGATCTGCTGATGGCAAAAAAATTTTAAAAAACCTTCAACCAGTTCAAGTGCAGAGCTGCTCTGTCAGTGCATGCTTCTTATTTTTATCCATCAGTGTAATGGTGCAACTTGAAATTGCAATCAGGTATAAACAGCACCCAGTTATACTCCTGCAGACAAACGGTACAAGTTCTGTTCCGCTACAAAGCAATATTCACTGTTTGTAAGACAGCTTGAATGGAGAATTAGCTCTTATACTGTAGAAGCGGTGTGAACACAGAATGCAGATTAAATAACAATGAGTCAAATAAAGACGTACTAGTCGGGTTACTAGTTATTAATTATACATAGCGCAGTGCAATAATGCTGTTTTATCATGTTAAAGGAATAATGGTAAATGGACTGCACTTATATAGCGCTTTTCCATCAGCATCAGACGCTCAAAGCGCTTTACAATAACACCTCACATTCACCCCGATGTGAGGGTGCGGCCATACAAGGCGCTCACTACACACCGGGAGCAACTAGAGGATTAAGGACCTTGCCCAAGGCCCTTAGTGATTTTCTGATCAGACTGGGATTTGAACCAAGGATCCTCTAGTCTCAAGCCCAACACTTTAACCACTAGACCATCACCTCCCAAAGGAGGGAAAAATACAATAAATACAGTAACTCACTGATTTAAAGGGCCTATAGAGTTCTGGCTGTAATTAGTGGCACCCCTTTAAATACAAAGTATAAAATATGTGCAGAAATTAACCCGTTTATGCACAGATTTTTTTTTTAAGTGGAAAAAGTTGCATTAGTACCTTTGAGATTTTTTATTGTGAGTAGAAAATGACAGTGAAACACAAAATTGTTGAGAGTGGGGCAAAACTGGTTAATACAAATAAACAGATTTTGGATAATGCCAGTATTGAACAAAGTATCCAAAGTTATTGCATAGCAGTAGCAATAGCATAGCAAAATTAAAACCAATAACACACACACACACACACACACACTCAGCTTCAACCACTTAGTCTAAATAAAGGTCGCGGGGGGCTGGAGCCTATGCCAGCAGTCACAGAGCGTGAGGTGGGGTACACCCAGGACAGGATGCCAGTCTGTCATAGGGCCACATACAGACAAACACATTTACACCCACACACACACACACACACACGGACAATTTAAAGTTTCCAACCCACCAAACCTACAAGTCTTTGGATGTGGGAGAAAGCCGGAGCACCTGGAGAGAACCCACACAAACACACACAGGGAGAACATGCAAACTCCACACTGAAAGGCCACAGGTGGGAATCGAACCAAATAATAATAATAATAAAATACAGACAGAAAATGTACAATATGCACAAGGATCCGTGCACATGCAGGTCTTGCACTGACTACAGCCTTGAATTAAAAAAAGTGTAATATGTTGTGGCTGCACCTTTTTGAGCCAACCAGCAGGCATCAGTGTTCACCAGGTGACAGCAGAGCATGTCATGTCTTGTTATATGGGCTCTAGGACAATGTTTTGAGTTATCCATCAGTAACTTGCAGTACAGATGAAACATACTGGCAGTAACTCCAGATGGTGTATCGTTCTTTAATTCAGGTTTTGCTTGTCGTAGAGTTTGGTCTGTATTGTGACGTCTTCCTTGTCATTCAGGCTACAGATGTTGTGTGCTGGGGTGTTTGGCTGGCTTGGTTTTTGTTTTCTGTTTCTCCCACCAGGTGGTATGCATTCAGGACTGAGTGGCTGAGCATTAGGACCTCACCCTGAACACCTGAAGCTTGTTTTCTCGTGCAGGTCATCAGGACTCACAGCTGTGGTGTTTTCTGTCTTGATCAGCGATTGCTGCACTTAAACCTTGAATGCACAGTGTGTGATTGCCAGAGACTCGACCTTGTGAGCAGACGTGTGAGATCGACGTCAGGAGAACAATCTCACCATCACGGACGCAGAGACCGCTCCAGGTTTGACGCCACAGTCTGTGAAGGAGGATTGGGTGAGGTCTCGCACACTTCCTGAGGTAATTTGGTTTTTGGTGACTTTTATGAAGTAATGACAGTGGATTTGGTGTCCCTCACACCTTGTGTTATTGAGCTGTCACGTTATGCTAATTGTCTAATCAGCTTCTGCTGCAGTGGAGATTTGAACTGAGTTGTTCCGTGCCTGCAGGGTGAGAAGCTGATATATATTTAAGCCAGGAAGTGTTTGCTGATTGTGTGCACCTTTTGAGCTGTGTCTCTGGGTGGAGAGTGTTGGACTCACCTCATGTTTTCTTTCTTCACAGACTCGGTTTGCTGCGGCCACCTGGGGCGTGTCGGCGGGGTCCCTGGGTCCGAACTGCTGTGGCTCTGGACCGTTTGCGCTGCTGAGAGCGTGCCGTGTTTTCACCTCACCAGACCGCGGACATTTTTGGTTGTTTATCACTGCACTTATTATGATTATTAAATTCTGTTATCTTTTGAACCGTGCTCTGCTTATTTCGTGCTGGGTCCTGTCAAACGCTGGGTCGGTGCTCCGACCGCGTCGGACACATAACAACAGAACAATGTTCAAAACACGGGTTTCATAGAGGTGTTTCATGTCAGCCATCAATAATTTGCAGTAGCAATGAAAAGTTTTGGCACCAACCCCAACCACATGTACTACAAATTCTTTAATTCTAGATTTTGTTGGGGTTACCGGCCGAGAGGCTGCTAACCCTATGTCGTGGCACAGCGTCCGTCGTAGCCGTCGGCGTCATCCGTTTATTGCGATGTCTCAAAAACTGTCATAACTTTTTTCTAATTAGTCAAGGGAGTAATATGGGTCATTGACATTGCTGCTGTCTAAAAATCATATTTGCTGAAAATAGCTATTTTAAGCACTTAAAGGCAATTTTCTCAAAAACTGTCTGATAACTTGTTTTGTAATTAGTCAAGGGCATAATATGGGTCATTGACAGTGTTGCCACAGTTACTTTGGAAAAGTAATCCAATTACTGATTACTGATTACTCCTTGAAAAAGTAACTTAGTTACTTTACTGATTACTCAATTGTAAAAGTAACTAAGTTAGATTACTAGTTACTTTTTTAGTTACTTTCCCCAGCTGCCGACAACAACCCTCTGCCACCTCAACATGACAATGATACCTGTTTTGCCAAAACTTACTTTATAGTCACCCTTTCTTGACTTCAATGAAAATAAATACTTGTTTCATAAAAAGCAAAATAAAGACCTCTTTCTTGACCTCATATTTAACTGTTGACAGCACTGTAACAGTAAAACTTGCAATTTTGAACCTACATTGTTTATAAATGTAAGTATTAAATTCATTCTAGTATTTTTCTAACATTTAAATTCTCTCTAAATATTTTACTTGTCAAAATTAATATTATTTTAAGTAGTATTAGTAGTTGTAGTAAAAAAAGGCTTCAAAACTGGACCTTTAATCTAGGGGTGTTGTGAGGGGGGCACATCCTTGCCCCACGCCCCCATTCCATCTGGATTCGCCCCTGCTTTGGCGTTTGAGCACAAAGAATGGATAACATTTATTTATGCAGAAAACATGACCAGATTTACACGTAAGAAAGTTTTATTGCATTTTCACATCATGTGGTCCTCAGAAAGAGAGTTTAGGTGCATTTGAGTGGAAAATAGTGTTAGTTGTTGACGCGTCGCGGAGGATCAGCTGTTTTTAACGAGACGATACGGAGCGGCTCAGCTCAGAATTATAAATAAAGGAGAAAAATAAAGCATAAAAATGACTTTGTAAAGCTCAGTGCAGGTGTGCTGTTGTCACCGCGCTTTAAGAGGTGAGGACGAGTCAAGCAGCTGCAAAAAACCGTGGATGAAAAGCTCACAGCTCGCTTAAAGTGAGCAGTTCAGTCGAACCCCGACCTCCTGCCCACGGACCAAGTTTAATGCTGCTGTCGACCCACAATGAAAAATAATAGTAACGCACAGTGACATGGAGAAGTAACTTTAATCTGATTACTGATTTGGAAAGATTAACGCGTTAGATTACTCGTTACTAAAAAAAGTGGTCAGATTAGAGTAACGCGTTACTAAGTAACGCGTTACCGGCATCACTGGTCATTGACATATTTCACGTCAAAAAATTATAGGCATAGATTTGTTCATTTGGAAATAGCAGCCATTTTTATGGTGAAAACAGCCAATTTAGGTATTTGGGCCCAATTTTCTCAAAACTCTCCAATAACTTGTCTTTTAATTTAACAAGGACACAATATTGGTGATTGACATTGTTCCTGTCCCAAAAATTATTTGGGGAAATAGTGGCCATCTTTATGCTGAAGATGATCATTTTGCCTTGGGGTTTAATTGAGCCGGTAAACCCACATGACTCATAACATGTGAATTTCTCCACTGTGAGATCAATAAAGTCTTATCTTATCTTATAACACTGTGCCCAGTAACCTTGACAATCTAGTTCTTGTCTACTCTGGTGTATATTTTCTGTTGAATTTGTCCACATATTGAGCATAATATTTCTCCCCACAGTTGTGAAGCAGAAACATGTACAAAAAAACAGAGTATCTTTGGGGGCTTGTTATGTGCTGGTTTTAATTTGGTGAGTTACAAGAAGACAGCGTTTATTGTTTTTGAGTCATTATCTATCCAAGCTGGCTCAGATGGGCCAACACACTCATCCGGCCATCTGCACTTCTGCTGTTCAAACTCTAAGCTGTCGCCAACACAGGGATGTTTTATTTGGACAACTCAATCAATCAATCAATCAATTTTTTTTATATAGCGCCAAATCACAACAAACAGTTGCCCCAAGGCGCTTTATATTGTAAGGCAAGGCCATACAATAATTATGTAAAACCCCAACGGTCAAAACGACCCCCTGTGAGCAAGCACTTGGCTACAGTGGGAAGGAAAAACTCCCTTTTAACAGGAAGAAACCTCCAGCAGAACCAGGCTCAGGGAGGGGCAGTCTTCTGCTGGGACTGGTTGGGGCTGAGGGAGAGAACCGGGAAAAAGACATGCTGTGGAGGGGAGCAGAGATCGATCACTAATGATTAAATGCAGAGTGGTGCATACAGAGCAAAAAGAGAAAGAAACAGTGCATCATGGGAACCCCCCAGCAGTCTACGTCTATAGCAGCATAACTAAGGGATGGTTCAGGGTCACCTGATCCAGCCCTAACTATAAGCTTTAGCAAAAAGGAAAGTTTTAAGCCTAATCTTAAAAGTAGAGAGGGTGTCTGTCTCCCTGATCTGAATTGGGAGCTGGTTCCACAGGAGAGGAGCCTGAAAGCTGAAGGCTCTGCCTCCCATTCTACTCTTACAAACCCTAGGAACTACAAGTAAGCCTGCAGTCTGAGAGCGAAGCGCTCTATTGGGGTGATATGGTACTACGAGGTCCCTAAGATAAGATGGGACCTGATTATTCAAAACCTTATAAGTAAGAAGAAGAATTTTAAATTCTATTCTAGAATTAACAGGAAGCCAATGAAGAGAGGCCAATATGGGTGAGATATGCTCTCTCCTTCTAGTCCCCGTTTTACAACTACCCTTTCAAGAATTTTTGAGAGAAAAGGAAGGTTGGAGATTGGCCTATAATTAGCTAAGATAGCTGGGTCAAGTGATGGCTTTTTAAGTAATGGTTTAATTACTGCTACCTTAAAAGCCTGTGGTACATAGCCAACTAACAAAGATAGATTGATCATATTTAAGATCGAAGCATTAAATAATGGTAGGGCTTCCTTGAGCAGCCTGGTAGGAATGGGGTCTAATAAACATGTTGATGGTTTGGATGAAGTAACTAATGAAAATAACTCAGACAGAACAATCGGAGAGAAAGAGTCCAACCAAATACCGGCATCACTGAAAGCAGCCAAAGATAACGATACGTCTTTGGGATGGTTATGAGTAATTTTTTCTCTAATAGTTAAAATTTTGTTAGCAAAGAAAGTCATGAAGTCATTACTAGTTAAAGTTAATGGAATACTCAGCTCAATAGAGCTCTGACTCTTTGTCAGCCTGGCTACAGTGCTGAAAAGAAACCTGGGTTGTTCTTATTTTCTTCAATTAGTGATGAGTAGAAAGATGTCCTAGCTTTACGGAGGGCTTTTTTATAGAGCAACAGACTCTTTTTCCAGGCTAAGTGAAGATCTTCTAAATTAGTGAGACGCCATTTCCTCTCCAACTTACGGGTTATCTGCTTTAAGCTACGGGTTTGTGAGTTATACCACGGAGTCAGACACTTCTGATTTAAAGCTCTCTTTTTCAGAGGAGCTACAGCATCCAAAGTTGTCTTCAATGAGGATGTAAAACTATTGACGAGATACTCTATCTCCCTTACAGAGTTTAGGTAGCTACTCTGCACTGTGTTGGTATATGGCATTAGAGAACATAAAGAAGGAATCATATCCTTAAACCTAGTTACAGCGCTTTCTGAAAGACTTCTAGTGTAATGAAACTTATTCCCCACTGCTGGGTAGTCCATCAGAGTAAATGTAAATGTTATTAAGAAATGATCAGACAGAAGGGAGTTTTCAGGGAATACTGTTAAGTCTTCTATTTCCATACCATAAGTCAGAACAAGATCTAAGATATGATTAAAGTGGTGGGTGGACTCATTTACTTTTTGAGCAAAGCCAATAGAGTCTAATAATAGATTAAATGCAGTGTTGAGGCTGTCATTCTCAGCATCTGTGTGGATGTTAAAATCGCCCACTATAATTATCTTATCTGAGCTAAGCACTAAGTCAGACAAAAGGTCTGAAAATTCACAGAGAAACTCACAGTAACGACCAGGTGGACGATAGATAATAACAAATAAAACTGGTTTTTGGGACTTCCAATTTGGATGGACAAGACTAAGAGACAAGCTTTCAAATGAATTAAAGCTCTGTCTGGGTTTTTGATTAATTAATAAGCTGGAATGGAAGATTGCTGCTAATCCTCCGCCCCGGCCCGTGCTACGAGCATTCTGACAGTTAGTGTGACTCGGGGGTGGATACATGAACATTTCTGGACAGAAATGATGTCCATGTTGGTTGCATGTGGAATGAGAATATTGAAGCACTGCAAGCACACAGACGCATGCAGACCACGGCCAGCGAAGCCAGTCGCCCCAGTATTTTTTGGGCTGCTTTCCAGCTTTGCATCAGCTGTCTGCCCCCGCTGACCTGAGAATCAAAGCACCCAACAATGGCCACCTATGTTCCGACAGAGACAGCAAACAATACAGCTCGAGCCCTCTTCACGACACAACAAGCAGGCTGGGGAAAAAAAAATAATGCATAGCCGTGACGTACATGTGTAGAGCCAGCAACACACACTCTCAGGACGTCGAGCTCCAAACTCAAAAGCCTGATTTTAAGCAAGTGTGACTTTTGCTTTTAACCAACAAACCTTAAGAAAAATGAAAAAACAATGTTTCACTTGGAGCAGGATGTGTGAGGATTTTATATTCCCTTGTTTTAAAGGGAAGACTCACACTTTGAAAAAAAGAAAAGAATCAAAATTCGCTCCCCTGCGGCCATCTGCTCAAAGAATTTTGTGATTTGAGGGTTTAGGTTACATACCAAGCGCCCACAGGAGAGACCGCAGAGGAATCACAGTCCATCTATCTCCTTAACGAGGAGAAGTGACACTGCTCAGGATCAACTTTTAACATCTAAAGCCTCTGAGACACCCTCACTGACACCAAACAGGCTCTCAGAATCAAATTTGACAGCAGTGGCAGGTGACGAATGACAGTAACAGTTTTGCATCAGGGAGCTGAAACTCCTGCGCAAAAAACGTGTATTAAATAAATGCTGAGGGTTTTCTATTTGCACTTTGCAACATTTTCGAAGCAGGATGGAAAATTCTAATCAGATTTGGCCGCATGATACCGCCCTCTCCAAAACAAACAAACAAAAAAACAACAAAAAAGAAAGAAAAGAAAAATGACTTGAATTAAATGTATGTTGTCAACAAGTCAACAAAATTATATTAGGTTAGCTAAAAGAAAAAAATAATAAAGTTCATTTAACTACATGAACAAAAATTATTATTATTTTTTTTGGCCACTAGATGTTGCCCTAGCTCCATTTTTGAGAGTCAAAACAGTTTCCCTTCTTGACCACTCCTCCCGAACCCGCATCGATCACAAGTAACAACAATTAGAGACTTTTAACAAATCTTACAGTGATCTACAAGGAAAAAGAAACAGACTAAGTCCAACTACTTTCTTGGTCACAGGCATTTGGATACATTTTTGGAAAATAGATGTCGTGCGCCATCTTGAAAAAAAAAAGTAACATACTATAATGCGAGATGTGAGTACTGCTATTCCTTTATAAATGGTTTCATAAGGCAGGACTCATGTGGTAATTGTGCACATGCAGAAATCTCACGCACTAAATGTGCATGCGTGTCCAAGCAGATGACAGATTACAACCTCCACTGGACGTGCCGCCGGTCCATCGCAGGTTCCTCAGCTAAGGCTGTTACCCATTTCCAGCTGGGTGGACTGAGACAACAGACGGGTACCATGACTGAAAATTGAACCCAAGCTTGGTAGTCCAACTCTTTCGCCCACTAAGCAAATTAAAGAAGAGACTGTGGAGGAATGCATGACTCCACATCCATGATTAGCTGTTAAACTTCTACCCATTAAGCAAATAATTATTGAGACACTTGTTCCTAGGCTATTACAACATCATTAAAATAAGATTATGAGGCCGTTTGATGCCAAGTACACTTTGACAAACACTGTAATGATGCATATAAAAAATTCTGACCCACGCATTCACAAGTATGCATGAAATGAATATTTAAAGAAGACAAAAACAGCAGAATATGAGCCCTTCAGCTATTAAAACGTACTATTAAATCTTAATTTTCTATGAATATTTATTCAAGAAGGAAGGGACAGTGTTTAAGGTCATGTAATTAGCTTGTTTTTAAGATACATTTTTAGTCTGTGCTCGACTAGTTTATATTTGACTGCAAAGGAAAAATATATTTGATTCATAAATCTTGTGTCACCCAGTAGACTTTTAGTTCTCGCGATTAGTGAGGAATGTGAAGTATTTGAACCTTTAAGGCTTTTTCAGGTGCTGCTGTTACCTGAGACTTGCCGTGGTCATGGGTCACTCATGACGGACTCAGAGCCTGATGAATAGAGTTCAAAGAAGCCACATGAGACATACTCTGACCTGAACATCTGCGTCGCCTATTCAGAAGATACCAAAGGTGATGCTGTTAATGATCCTGAAAGGTTTAAATGACAGCAGTTCTCCTTAACCACCGGAAATAATGAAGTCTTTTGGATTAGATGTGAAGCATCTTCACTTCCACTAAAAAAAGTACAGTACTGAGGTTGACTGCTGTACATGTTTACCTCTAGATTGCATAGCAAGAAGGGAATGAAAGCCTACAACTCCACTGGGCGGAACACCAGTCAGAAGCAGGTTACTTCCCCAGCCAACGCTGGTAACCCCATCCCAACCACCGACCCATGACCCATAACTGGAATGAGCTGGTGATCCTTAACTGCAATGAGCTGGTTACAAAATGGATGGATGTCCCACCTGTTTGCTGAGCAACTACGGTTCATGTAGAAGGTTGCTGGATTGGAACAAAAGCTTGGTGAATATGTTCCCCAGGGCTCCTGTATGGTAAAGTGCCCTTAAGCAAGACGCAGAGGCTCTGACTTCTACAACTCTCAGCTTGGTAAAAATCAGAGTGGGTTAAATTAGTGCTCTGTAGGTCCTGAGGCCCACTGTGACTTATCCGTCCCTGGATTTAGCACATTCAAGTCGATGAGAGTCTACAGCCCTATTTGGATGGGATTAATTTGACATGGGGGGGGTGTGTGGGGTGGGGTAATGTAATTATTCTGAGTTCATCAGTGATTTTTTTTTTTTTTAGTTTTTTTCTGTCCAGTCGAAAAGCACTGTTTTAGTGCTTTACAGAGTGTGCGCTCCCGTGGCAGTAAAGATTCCTGTAACCTTTACCTTATGTAAAACCATCCATAGAAATTACATCAGGTTATATTTATCCCAGGCAAAGAGACACGTCAGTTAATATTCTCTGGTAAAGGAGTTTTCCGCGGTTTATCTCAAGCATGTAGGTGTTTCATTCACTCTCGAAGTTTATTTATTATCATTTATTTATGGCGAATGTATGTACCACTGAGTTCACACATCACAGGTATGAATTCATATGATCAGGTTCACGGTACTGCCATACCTGTGTCCCTCTTCAGACCCACTGCTCTTGTTATAACACAGGGACAGGGTACACTGCAAACAGGCTGCACGCCTCTGTATGAAGATCAAAAATTAAAGCCAGAAAGACAGTGGGATGGAAAATGCTTTGTATGAGAGATGTTCAGACCACCTGCTTTGGCCCAGAGAGTGTGCTACTGCAAGAAGCATGTGCCTTTGTGCACAGCCCAAACAGACGAGAAACAAAAAAAAAAAATGAACTCAGCAGGTATCTAGACAGAAGCTAGATGACGGAAAGCAAAACACAGAGACAAATCCATTCTATTCATTCTCAAAATTTTCTCCTTTCTTTTGTTCTTCTTGAGCAACGGCAATTGTCAAGCACGTTTATTGAGTAGACACTCCTATCACTGTCATCTATGCAAGCTTTCCTATTGGGTGCAACTCAACCACAAATATCACAGATGTCTTGGTAAAACTGCATTATTCTAATCCCCATTCATTTATTTTCTAGACCTGCTTATTCTAATTAATGGTCACAGGGGGCTGGAGCCTATCCCCGAAGTCATTGGGCACAAGGCAAGAGAAACCCCTTGTAGGGAGGCAATAGTGCTACCACTCATATATATTTATCCGTTCATGTAAACTTGATAAATTAAGTAAGAGCCTAAATTATATGTTGGTTTTTTTTTTGGGGGGGGGGGGGTTGCAGATAAATATTAGGGAGCAAAAAATTAGGAAACTGACATATCTGCAGATATACACATAAAAAATGACAATGATTTCTAATATTTCATTATAAAACTTTTATGATGAAGAAAGGCAGCCGAGGCTTGACGTTTTATGGTTTAAACATAAACTTTATCATAAATCAAGAAAACAGAAATACAAATCAACTCACAGGCATTATCTGGTTACAAAAACAAGTTTTTTTACTGCTGGACAAACTATGTAATGACACCATTTCCAACAGCCAGAGAATTTTTCTACATCGTTAAGTTTCCATATGGACAAAATAAAGCTGATTCTGATGTTTGTGAAAAGCTCAGGATCTAAAATGAAGGAAGCCATTAATATAATAATATTTAATATTTTTTTAAACCGCAGACATGGATACGTTCACGTCACTTTTGCACACATTAATATTTACAGGACTTGCATTTTCACGTGCAGTGTCTCCTACGACCAATCACTGGAACCATCACTGTACAAAGAGGAATGTTGGTGCACGCTGACATCACAGCAGGCTTGAACTTGTTTGTGTGTTTGTGTGCATGTGTGTGTGCGTGCATGTGTGTGAGTGTGTTTAAATAAGTCTGTTCTTTCAGTCTGACATCTCCGTTCGTTGCTTCGGTGTACACTTTCTGCTCAGTTTTTTCCAGTGAGCACAATGATGCACATTGACAGAGCGCTCTGAAGTGTGCACAGTGCATCAGTTTCTAGTTTAGCCGCTAAGAGGGGAGAAGGTTCTGGGAAAGTGCCAGAGAAGTCCCATGTCGGATGTTTCCTACACTGGGAGTGTGTGATTCTCAGGAGGACCTGTAATTACGGGTCAATGGGCAACATGGGACTAGACTCGTCACGTGGAGAGGCTCAAGTTACACACACACACACACACACACACACACACACACACACACACACACACACACACACACACACACACACACACACACACACACACACACACACACACACACACTATTCAGCATTCCGGTGCCTATAACTGTGTGGGATCTCTGTACCATTACTGCTGCTTCGAAATGCAAAATGTCACCAAAACACACAGCTGCATGTGGACAACAACAGAGGACTATAAAGAACTCTTTCCTCAGGACGTCAGCGATACCTGTCATTGAGAATTCTGTCATGTTTTTCGTCTGGGAAAGTGCTCGTTAGAAAGGAAAGGGAGGATGATGGGCTGTAATTTTGCAAGCCATAATTAATATAACGCCCCCCCACCGCCTTCCTGGGTGGATCATCTGCTTCCAAAGTGCTGTTAGGATTCCACAAGAGATGACACATAATCCAACAGGAAGTCATAATGACTGGATTTAGTTTGGTGCAGCGGTCAGAAAAAGTTTTATTGGACACACTGGGACAAAAATGGCACCCACTCATTTACTGAAGTATTGGTTTTCAGTTAATGTGACGACATCGTTATGTGTTTGTGCAGCGTGCACGCCAGTGCACAGTCACGTGCTGTTACAAGGAGAGATGTCACCAGAACTGTAATTTCAATAGACATAGTGAAGGAACAGTAAGTCGTGATAAATATTGCCATGTTGTTGTTGTTGTTTTGGTTTCATTTTTGAACCAATATTGACATAACATCATAGTTTAGATCATTTAACAAGCTTAAAAATAAACTGTCTCAACATGTCCAGAATCTGTTTAAAATGAGAGAAACATTATTATTTGAGAAATTAAATATCCGTACTACTGTAAAAAGTCATTGTGTTTCTGTCAAAGGTATTAATATTCGAAATAATTGTCCTGATAATATTAAATTACTTACTGTAAAAGGCTTTACATAAAGAACATCTTTACCTGTTACAGTTTGAAGAATTACGTTTACCAATTTTGTCATTGTGCTTGGGATTGTGCATTATTGCTTGTTTGGTTGTGTCTTGAAATTTTAGTACATTAATTAAGCTATTTTGTTTGTGCACATTTGTTTTGTATTGTTATGAGTATATATATTTATAGATGTATACATTCTTTATTTTTTTGGTATAAGGGGAGAGTATTTACATGCTTTGCTTCTGCCTTCACCCTTTCAGCCACACTGGTTCGCCGTACATTGTTCTTTTTATGTGTTTTGTTATTGTCTTTGTTGTTGTTCATCAGTGTGCCAAAAAAATAAATTCAATCATTTATTCTCCATCCCTTACTGGGTCCATACCAACCACTTCATGTATTTTAAATTTCAAATTTCAAATTCAAATTGATGAATTTATATAGCACCAATTCACAATGAGATCGCCTCAGGGCGCTTCACACAGCATAATAAAACAGAAAAAACTGAATTAAAAATTTAAAAACACAATAAAAAGACAAAACCATAAAAGAATACAAGAATAAAAACACATCACAACACTAATGAGAAAACAAGGAAAACAAATGTGTCTTTAAACGTGATTTAAAAGTCACCACAGTATCCAACTGCTGTACGTGTGCCGGGAGATCGTTCCACAGAGCTGGGGCACGGTAGGAGAAAGATCTGTGACCGGCAGACTTTTTATTCACCCTGGGAAGGCATAAAAGTCCTGTATTTTATTTTATTTGAAGTATTTTAGAATGCCATGCGACCTTTAACACTGGAAAAAGTCTTTCCATGACCAGAATTTTTTTTTTTAATAAGGCTTTTTTGAATCACCTTAAAAACCACCTCATGTGAGTGTAAAAATGTTTTAGCATCTGAAAGTTTAAAAAAAAAAAACACATTTCCAATCAGTGCATTTGTAATTCATTCCTTCGATTTGTGCAATTTGGAGGGTCGTGGAAACCCGTGGACAGATTAGCAAACTAAGTTGGAGTTAACTCTCGGAAATTTTGTACTTTTGTACAAAAGTGGGCTATTCACGTTTCATTCCTATGTTGCCAAGTTGGTGGCCCAACCAGCAGACTGGTGTCAGGAGTCCAATTCCTGCAGAGTAAGAACCCCAAGACCGAGCAGAGCCATAGTGGAGGTTGTTGAGTTGGTCGGTGGTGAAGATGGGGATGTCTCAGACAGATCTCAAAGATCAGTACTGGGTCTGAGCAAAGCATGTTTGGAATATTCTGGATCGACTGTTGTGTGGGCCGCTGAAGAGGAGGTACTGCTGGCCCACCACCACTAGAGGGCGCCCTGCCTGGAGTGCGGGCTCCAGGCACCAGAGGGCGTCGCCACCTGAGATGAGCAGCCAGGGTGACAGCTGTCACCCATTATTGGACACAGCTGTTTCTACTCGGCACCAAGGTATATCAGGAGGACGGCGTCTCCACCTCAGTGCCGAGATATCGCCTAAGACTGAGGTAGTATCTCTGCATTCTTATTCTGATTAACCAGCTAATCATTTGTTAAACCTTTTCAGGATTGTTGACTGCTAAAAGCTATATTGCTTGGATAAGTACTCACCTTCCTGTTGTGCATTGACAAGAGGTGGAGGCGGCTTCTCCCCTCTTCGTTACTGGGTGCTGTCGCATCACACCTGTGTGTTGTTGCTCTCTCCTGCCAGCAGTACCGGATCCGACGAGCGGAGGCAGTGGCCACCTGGGAATTCGGGACTTGGCGGTTCCAGTATTTCCAGGGTTCGGTGGCAGAGGAGATCGGGGTGGTTCCGGTTCGACTGAGACGGGCGTCTCCTACCTTCGAGCCTGCCCACACGACACCAGCAAATTCGACCCCAAATTGTGATTGTTGTACTTATTGTGCTTGTTTCACAATAGTAAACCTTGTTATTTATCTTCCTCCATTGTCCGTTCATTGCGCCCCCTGTTGTGGGTCCGTGTTCCTACACTTTCACAACATCGACTTTACGAAAGACGAGTCCCACCCAATTCGTTTGCGGTCTGTGTTGGACGTGACAGAAACCGAGCGAATGGTCAGAACCCCATTCAAGAGTTTCTAGTTCACTGGCAGCGAGGTGGCGAGATACAAAAACAAACGCTCTGCTTCAACTACACAAACTATTTGTAAATCTCTTGTGTTTTCATGTAGCTTTGCTTATGCAGTTATCTTCGTCTACTACCTTCTCTTCTTCTTTTGCAGAGTTAATTGGCGCCTGTCAACCTGTTAGCACATTACTGTCAGCAACTGGACAAAAGTGTGGACAACTAGCTTCTCTTCTGAGTATTACCCAAGCTGTAAGACCAAGCTTTAGTAAATTATACATAACTTTTGGATGATATGAGATAGTAACTTACTTTTTTTTTTTTTTTTGCTGAAACGGAGAGCCTCTGATGACAATCTCACATGCTCAAACAAAGAGTGTTAACTATCAGGCTTGCTCCACTAGTTTGCATGTGAATGTTACTGGATAACCCTGTGCTTTCTCTGTGTAAAGCACCGTTTACCATATCAATGGACAACAAAACGCATAGACCATTTTGTATATATTGTTCAAAATGTGCATTTGTGTTTATTGTTTGAACCTTTTTGTTGTACAGTCTTTCACACAAGACCTCAAATTACCTTTATAAAGTGTCAAAACAGTTGTTTGTTATAGTTTGCTGTGTGTTTTGAATAAATGTGTGTGGAAAATTATTTATTTTTTCCTTGCCTATTTTTGACTGTAAACCTTTATTACACTTATAAAACACAAGAAAGCATATATATTCTGAAAGCACAGGTTGTCCTGAAAAAAAGAGACACAAAACTTGTGGGATGCAGGGAGAGCTGTTAACAGCAATAATAAAACATTTATGCCAGGCGAGTGAACTGTCCAAAAAATGCCCTCAGACCCCAGAGGGTTAAGGCACGATTACTGAGAAAATAAGCAGCTTATAACTTTTAATGTCTACACCAAAGCAAATCGTTAGGAGAGCCAACGTGCAGTCCTCAAAAATATTCACCAAAACCAAGGTTAGCCTGTTAGCTTAGCTGGTTCGGACTTGAAGATAGGGCTGTGTACAAGTTTCTTTCATCACACAATGACCCACCCATGTTCCACCCCTTTATGCATTAATGAGTTCATCATAACGTAGCCAGAATTAGTGCTGGCAACATGGCAACTAACAAACACGGGCTTCATATTGTTTGGATGTATAAAACCTATGGGTGGACTTTGTCTATTATATATACAGTCTATGGTATTATCACACATTTAACTGTCATTATTGACACGTAGTGGTCAGAATTATAACTCCATAATCATCGAATCCCCCTTCTTAAGGAAATACTACTACGCTGCTGTACAATTAGAATTGATAATCATGTAATACCTGCTTACTTTGGCATTTTGTTTAAAAAAAATTAAAAAGCACGAAGAAGCCGCTTGGATTTCAGGTCTTTTTTTTAATGCAAATGTGATTGAGTTTAATGCACTTGCCGAGTATCTAGGAAATGCAAGTCTCAGATTGGGACTTGGCATCACCAGTTACACTATTAAAATATTCATTTCAGGACATGTTTTAAATGCTGTACTTAAAATGCAGAGGTTGCAATCATTCTGATCTGGACCCTCTATAAAACAGAATTAGTGATGAGTTTGTCCTCTGTTTATTATCTCCTCATATTATAAGGTTTAAATGACAACATCATAACAGTTATGTCTGTTTTTATTTTTACAAGCTCGGGCTTAAACGAGAAAGCAGCTTGATGAGGAGAACAGAGTTATACCTGTCCAGAGCAGGAGGCCTGTCGCTAGAAGAGGAATAGCTGGAATTCCTCTCTCAGGAGGCACGTTCTTAATCTCATTATCTGGGAGGATACGAAATCTGCATTTCAGCCTCAGTTGGTAATAACAGCAAATAATGTCATTGTGGAAATGGCTGGGTTGTTTCAAACAACACCCATGTGCAAAACTCATGTCTCTCTGAAGCTGATGGTCTCAAACGTGCAGCAGACAGAGCAGTAATGCAACAGAAAAGGGTGAATAATAACAATAAGCAGTTTTCACAACCAGATCTCAGGTGGCCTGTCTTTATTTGTTGTGTGCGTTACTGTCTTTTTGGTTCTATATACTCACATTTTAAGGTCTACCACGCTTCTTCAGCTCCATAAAGCTAATGCTGCATTCTATTAACCTCGGACATCGTAACTGTGAATGATGTCACACCCAAGATAAACGTGTGATTAGTACAAAAAAATATTCAGTCCACCAAAGCGCCCTTACGGACGATAACAGATGGCCCAGAAATTACATTAGCGTTTTAATTTACTGCTCAGTTTGTAGAGTGGTGTAGACACTCAATGTTGTAAGCAATGGCTACTGGATTAGCCAATATTAGCACCACCAGTTGTTAAACAACACATTACATGGTATTTCAGACATAAAAATGTTGCAGTAACAGTACACAGAGCAGTAGGACAGTACTTTGTGAAGGATTTATTAAAGTGGACACAAAAAAGACAGAAGTGCTAAAACAAAACATCAAAATCTACATTATTCACTGCTGTTGCTGCTGGGAGCAGCCATGTTGGATTCTGAACTCGAGTACACGGAGTTCATATGAGCTGACAAGTTGGAATGAAGATTCCCTGCACTGAAAAAAAGAGAATGTTTGAACCAACTTAAAAAAAAGTTACAATTTGTAAAAACTTGAATGAATTAAGTTGTTTGAACTTAAATTTGAAAGGTAAATTAACTCTAACTTACAAACTTAAGTTCAAACAACTTAATTCATTCAGGTTTTTACAAATTGTAACACTTTTTTAAGTTGGTTCAAACATTCTCTTTTTACAGTGTGGAGAGTAACTGGGAAATTACAACCTTCAAGTACAAATAGAACACACCATAACACCAGTATATGCAGTACAGCACTGAGTTTTGACTCTCAGATGGTATCAGAATCAGAATCAGAATACTTTATTAGTCCCTTAAAGGGCAATTCATTGCAGACCCCCTGGCCAACCATAAAAACACAGACATAACATTTATATAGGTATATGCTAAATAACAATTACAGAATCAAGGTTAAAAACAAGGACAAAATCCTCAGCCAGTGTTCAGGAGGCATGCTGGGAAACTGAGTTTTTACCCATGATGTTCAAGATGCTGAATTTGTTCCCAGAAACGATTAATTTTGATTCTGTTGGCAATATAACATTCTGTATCCTAAATTATAGTGGTGTCCAAAAACTTTTTAATAACTTAAATTGTTTAAAAAAAATAAAATAAAGTAAAATAAATAAAAGGTAGTACAAGTTAAAGTAAATTGCAGCTTTCACAAAAAAGTAATTTATTGCCTTTTCAACAGTGCAATGGAGCCAAATTGTGGTTAAATAAAAGTGGAATGAAGTGCATGTGTGAAAGCAGCTCATGGCTTCCATCATTATGGTGATAGTGTGGCAGTAGGCAAATATGTAGAGACACAAATATGCACGTAAACAGAACAGAAACTAGCAATGCACACTAGCCCACTCTATAAAGGCTCAATGGGTTGGGGGGTAGGAAAACTCCTGTTTGATGGTTGAAAAGACCCTTTTAGAGATTCTTCTTCCAAAAGATATGTTCTGAAGGGAAAGGGCGGGCAATAACAGTACCTCCCACTTCCACAGGCATTGTGATGATGCGTGACCACGGCTGACAGGCATTTTGTCTCACTCAGAGCGGCATGACGTGACCATTATAGTGGCCACTTCCACGAAAGGCTTTGAAGAAACCCCATACATGCAGAGTGAAACAACTCAGGCAAACTCACTGCTTTTCGTCTTACAATCTTAAACTCAATCAACATCAACCACAAAGCTCCCCTGATGGTGAAAGAACGCGACCAGCATCACCTGAAGCCACTTCGCTTCTAAATTAGCAAGTTCTCCATTTGTCAGGTGAACAGGTTTTATGACTTCAGGTGTGTTTATCCTTCAAAATGGATTGGATTCACAAAGCCGGCCTGGAATTTAATCAGGAAATCTTCTGAGCCACAAAGAGAGGGTATTAAAATCCTATTACGACACACAATGGATTGACTGTTCCTCGGAAATGCAACTGCACCCTGCAAGCTACTTAAATGCGGTCGCCAACCCAAACCACGGTCTCATTCAGAGAGCCAAAAGCTTTCAAGTCAAAGGTTGTAAATAAGTAGCAAGTGTACATGTTTGCTTAAATTTAAAGGAACATGATTATTGATTACACAATGCTGTGGAACATTTATGCAATTTACAGTGTGCTTAGATTCCTCTCAGCCAATCTGTTCACAATCCTGTGCTTGGTTGGGGCTATGTTAACAGGAAGGGAAGTGCCCAGAGTGGAGAAGACATGAAAGGAGCACTCTGTCATAGCTTTAATGACAGACTGTGCGGCCTTGTTTTGACTGGAGAGCTCTTAATATGCATGACAAAAGACGTCCTCCTGAGACCTTCCCTCGCCAGAGCTCTGGATTCCCTGACAAATGCCCGTTGTTTTCCGCCACTGCTCCTCATGTCATCCAGCGGTGGTCGCACCTTCCATCAAAGCGTGAAAGGCATCTGCCTGAGAAAAACCACCTGCTTTCTTTGATGACTCATCTGGCATTCTGGAGATCAGTGCTCTATGTGCACAATGACAGCAACACAAAAGGGCAGACAGTTCATCTGCAGGCCTGCTAAAAGAGTGATGGAAGCTTTGACTCGCTGTGATCTCAGTGGATGTCCTCGTCTCTTCTCTTAAATGAGATGGAGATCATTTCCCTGCCAAATGCACATAAAATAGTCTTTGCTCAAGAAGGTAAAACATGTATACGCCATCCTACTGTGCTAAAAATGAGGCAACAATTCCTCTGTTTTCCACCAAAAAACAACTAATTTGAACTTATTTTGCATCCAGAACCACGCTGAACTTCTGACAAGTGTCACCTTTGAACTAGACTCTCCTCAATTCACTTTGCTGCACTTTCCGCTGCCCATTGTGGTACCTCTAACTCGCCACAGCATGAAATGGCATGTTCAATGTGACACACTCGGGCTGTGTGACATGATGATCGAAAACATTTATCATTTCATATTATGCTCTGTCATTTATTTTGTGATGTGCATTCCATTTTGCAAACCGCTCTGAGTTTGTTTAGTAGATAAAACACTCTGTGTCACATTTCTAAGCGCTGCATATCAGACAAGGTAAGAAGACAAGAAGCAGGCAGAAAAAAAAGCTTCACCCAAGGTTTGAACAATGCAGAGGTGCCTGTGCACGTAGCTGCTGTAAAACAGTCCAAAATTAACGATTTAATTCAGAGATCAATACATTTTTGTCACCTCATGTGATCTCGCATTCTATCCCTCAAACAAACAGGTAATGTTTACATTAAATGAAATCAGTTGTAACTGTTTAAAAAGTAGTTCACTTGTATTGATATACTTTTACTTCATTATATTTAAAGAAATTCCACTGTTAAAGTAAGTGCAAGTTGCAAAAAAAACTTCAGTAAATAAGGATGTTTCAAAAATTAGAGTAATTTTTTTTTAACTTACTTAAATATTTATCCAATGGTTATTTAATTTAATTTAATTAGCTTATAATGCGCCAAATCACAGCAAAAGCCATCTCAAGGCGCCTTACATAAAACAAGTCAACATAAAATTGAATAAATAATTAAAAATGAATAAAAAAATTCAAAAACATAAATAAAACAGAAGTAAAAGAATAAAACAAATAAAAATAAAAACTATCCATAAGAAAGAGAATAAAAATAGGTTTTGAGTCTTGACTTAAAAATGTCCACGGACTCAGACTGCCTCACGGTCGCAGGAAGACTGTTCCACGGGGTGGGTGAACGAAACGAAAAGGCTCTTTGACCTGCTGACTTCTTTTTCACCCTGGGAACACAAAGAAGTCCCGCATCCTGCGACCGCAAAACCCGGGCCGGCACGTAGAGTTCCACCAGATCAGCCAGATAAGATGGCGCCAGTCCATGAACAACCTTATAAGTCAATAACAAAACCTTAAAATCTGCTCTCACAGAGACAGGGAGCCAGTGCAAAGATGCCAAAATGGGTGTGATATGTTCAGAACTTCTGCTACGTGTCAGAAGTCTGGCGGCAGCGTTCTGAACCAGCTGAAGACCCCTAATGCTGGACTGTGGTAACCCTGAAAATAGAACATTACAATAATCTAGTCTAGAAGAAACAAAAGCATGAATCAGGGTCTCAGCATCAGCCATGGACAGGATGGGTCAGATCCTCGCTATATTTCTCAGATGGAAAAAAGCAGTCGTAGTAACATCCCTGATGTGGAGGTCAAAAGACAACGTGGGATCAAAAATTACCCCAAGGTTCCTCATTTTGTCCATATGATGTATGACACAGGAACCCAGGCTGAGTGCCAACTGATCAAACTGATGCCGATGTCTCGCTGGACCAAGAACCATCATTTCAGTCTTATTAAAGTTTAAAAGTAGGAAGTTACTAGACATCCAACTTCTCACTGATAGAAGACAGTCCTCCAGGGATTCTATTGGAGTGAGATTTCCCACAGTTATCGGCATGTACAACTGAGTATCATCAGCATAAGAATGAAAGGCAATCCCAAAATGCCAAAGGGGTGCCACATACAGGGAGAAAAGCAAGAGGCCTAAAACAGATCCCTGTGGAACCCCAAATCTCATGTCAGCAAGGTCAGAGGTAGTGCCATTATACAAGACACACTGAGAACGACTGGACAGATATGACGTCAACCAGGCAAGGGCACTTCCAGTAATCCCAAAAAAATTCTCCAACCTATTGAGCAAAATATGATGATCCATGGTATCAAACGCAGCACTGAGATCTAACAACACCAAAACCGTAGTGGTGTCTGAGGTTATTGCTCGCAGAAGATCATTCACAACTTTAGTGAGCGCTGTCTCTGTGGAGTGATATTTCCTAAAAGCAGACTGCAGCGGCTCAAAAAATAAAAAGGCAAATCAAATATGACTATATCGCTTTACTTTTGAGGTTGTAATTTAAAATGTAATAGAAAAATAGGTCTTTATAGGTCACTATGCATAAACTATTAATTCATTGAACTTATATATATATATATATATATATATATATATATATATATATATATATATATATATATATATATATATATATATGGATCATAGCAGATATGAAACAAGAATGACATCTGAAAAGGTCAGAAATCAAGTAGAAGATATTCGGGAGTCTCTGCTTGAATTTGCTAATGCAAACCTTGAAAAAAAACAGCCGCGTGATGATTACAAGGAACTTTTTGAATTGGCAATCATCTTCCTTGGTGCTGAATCAGCTCAACGAGTGTCCTTCAAAGCCCCTGGTGCTGCACATCATGCCCGTTGGATGGCAAAAGTCATCTACTGTCTGAAAATCTGGATGTTTCGTGCAAAGTTCACCCTTACAAGAAGAGAAATCTCAAAGCTAGAAGATATCTGTGTGTTCTCCATCCGTGTCTACATAAAGTTTTGGATAATGGCTCCACTGACTGCATGTGCACCAAATAATGACCTGCAACTAATGAAGGATCTTCTGAATTACAGGGCAATCAATACTGGTATTGCTCAGGCAGCATCTCAGAAACTATCAAATCACCTGTGGTATCTGTCACCAGAACGTGTTAGTCTGGCACTGTATGACAAACACGTCAACATGGAAACGAAGAGACTTATGGTGATGGCAATGTCCAAAGTTGACAATGTTTCAGATGATGACCAGAATACAGGTCACAGCAAAAGAATCCAAGCAGACCTTACCTCAATCAACACCAAGAATCTTGAAGATTTTGTTTCTCCAGAATCCAAGGTTATCTTTAACATGCTGAAATTGCCAGAAACATTTCTTGAAGTAGACCCAGCAGAACGGGATGAAAGGGAAGACTACCAACTGGCTCGCAAAACTGTGATGGCCATCAAAGTTGTGAATGATCATGCAGAGCGAGGTGTAGCCCTTGTTCAAGAATACTGTGGTTTTATTACAAAGGATGAATCTCAGCTGCAGTACCTGCTAAAAATGATTGAAAAACACTGCAAAGATTACCCAGACTGCCACAAGAAGGCATTAACTGCAACAGCCACTACTTCCTCAGTTACAGACTCTGCAGTCTAGTCAGTCTACACTCTACATTGTATACGAGGTCTGTTAGAAAAGTATTGGACCTTTTTATTTTTTTTCAAAAACTATATGGATTTGAATCACGTGCGATTACATCAGACAACCTTGAACCCTCGTGCGCATGCGTGAGTTTTTTCACGCCTGTTGGTTACGTCATTCGCCTGTGGGCTGGCTTTGAGTGAGGAGTGGTCTACCCCTCCCGTCGGAATCTCTTTGTCTGACAACTTCCTGAGAGACTGGCGCTTTGCTTGATCAAAATTTTTTCAAAAACTGTGAGGCACATCGAAGTGGACACCATTCAAGAAATTCAGCTGGTTTTCTGTGAAAATTTTAATGGCTGTTGAGAGATTATGGACTGTTGCTGTCGCTTTAAGGACTGCCCACGGAGTGGGACGTCGCGACGCACCCTGAGCCGCCGCTGTCTGCCTGTTTTGAGCTGAAAGCTTCCAAATTTAAGCCTCTGTTGACTCAGGACGTCATGAGAGAACAGAGAACTTTCAGAAGAGGTCGGGATCAGCAGTTTATCCGGACATTCCACTGTTAAAGGAGATTTTATTAATGAAAGACGCGCAGGACGCAGCCGGCGCAGTGCGCCGCCACAGGAAAAACACTTCAATGTTGATAACCATTTGTAAAAACCATGCGGCTTTTGATGGCTTTCAGTTGAGTGAGTATCTGAGAAATTGTTTAACAGCTGGACATGTTCCAACTTGTCCTTAAGGCTTCCAACGGAGGTGTTTTTCCTGTGGCGGCGCGCGGCGCCGGCTGCATCCTGATGCGCCAATCAGTCCGCACGTCTTTCATTACAAAATCTCCTTTAACAGTGGAATGTCCGGATAAACTGCTGATGTCTGAAAGTTCTCTGTTCTGTCACGACGTCCTGGGTCAACAGAGGCTTAAATTTGGAAGCTTTCAGCTCGAAACAGGCAGACAGTGGCGGCCAGCCCACAGGCGAATGACGTAACTGACAGGCGTGAAAAAACTCTTGCATGCCCACGAGGGTTCAAGCTTGTCTGATGTAATCGCACGTGATTCAAATCCATATAGTTTTTGAAAAAAATAAAAAGGTCAGATACTTTTCTAACAGACCTCGTATATAAATCCATAAATTTGATTGAAATTTCATTGCAGTATTTACTGTTGTTGAATGTTTATATTATTAAAGCTTGTATTAAACTATGTGTTATGCTTTGGTAATTTTTCAAAAGTTTCACTTATTTCTACAACAGGGTTTAATATTTTGCATTCAGTTCAATATAATTGTTATGATCAACCTTTGAGTTCTTTGAGCTACCTCTAAATATTATCATAGGACTCAAATTTTACCTATATACTTTTTAACTAACAAAGAAACTTTTTGAAGATAGAAAATCTAAAATAAAACAAATAGTTAATTTTAAGCTCCACCCTAATATACATACACACACACACACACACACACACACACACACATATATATATATATAATTATTTGGATATGAGATTTTGGTCACTTCACACATCCCCTACAACACACACTGATCAGTGAATACTTTAAGCATTACAGTACAGACAGCACTACTTGCTAAATGATCAATTTTAAAAATGGCAGCTTTGTTTGAAACATCTTTTGTCATCCCTCCAGCACAATGACGATGATGCAGTGAGTAACAATTCTCTCTGACCAATCAGTAATCTGCAGTGATTTCACCTCAACTCTTGGTATAATCTCAGATAAATTGGAACCATGACTGAGGTTATACCAAAAACAAGACCAGGTACCAGATACTCGCTACTAGGTTTGGCCAGTGGAACCTGCCCCCCACCCAAAAAAATAAAAAATAAAAATAAGATGGTAGTGCCAAATCAAGTAGATAGTATACAGGGGAAAAGTGCCATATATGGTAAATGGAAGTACACAACTGCAGAGAGATTCTGGGTGTCATTTTGATACACTCTGGGCAGAAAATAGCCGGCAACAAAACCATCCGTGTTCAGTTAAAATCTTGGACATCAAGAAGGAACTGCATCATTCATACATTGTTATATAACCAGAACACAAATCTCATCAACTTCCCAGTTACCACAAACTTTCCAAAGCCAAGCCATTGTCCACACGTCTCTGGAGACGGGCTCGCTCTTTAGAAATCATTCTGCCGTGGGGGATGAGCAGATGTGGTTTGGGAAAAATACCATGACCGTGATGACAAAGAGATTAAAATTAAGGGAGTGGCCTTACCTGGATGGGCGTCGCCAGGACAAAAGATGAGCAGCATATGAAAAAGAGAGAGAGAGAGAGAGAGAGAGACAACATTAGATGCTTTAGGTTAGGTTTTAAGTCAGGTTTACAGACACACAGTCGCTGCACTGATAAAAGAACGTCTAGACGGAAGCATCAAAAGCTTTAATGGAAGACAAAGCCGACATGTTGCCATGACGGGCTTTTTAACTAGAAAGGAACAGACTCCACTGTACAGCAGCTCTGAGGACTCTTGAGGAAACACCCGTCAAAGCAGCACACAAAAGAACCTTATCAGCCTTCATATTTCAAAGAAAGGCTCCATCCCCGGCCTTCACTGTGAGAGCATCTGCCTTTCTGAATCACAACGCAATCACATCAAGCCCCATGACGCTGCGCCTTTTAACAAAATGAGCATTGATCTTCTGTTCCACCGGACTGCTTGTTTTAGCTCCTGGTGCTTAGTGTCTCCTTTCAGGGTATTTATGACAACATCATATCAGAGTCGTACTGAAGAAGCAGAAAGAAATCCACACAATAAAGAGGAACATTTTGAAGACTTTTTTTTTCCTTTCGAATACATTTGAACTTGCTGAGTTTTAACTTTTTGTATTTGAAGGTACTTTGAAATTTTGCTTTTGAACAACTTCATAAAGTTGTTATTTGTTATTGTAATAATACTACAGTGAGACGATTGGCTTTCCGTTGCAGTTCCAGCTCGTTTTCTGTCAAAGATCCCACTGGACCGCACAGTATTAACTGCTGAACAGAGAAACTCCAACATTTTGTGCTCTGGTGACCATTCTTTAACTCTGTGACAAGCCCTGAAATATTTACAGCCTGACTGTCAGTTTGCCATCAGCTTCACTCTGGTCACCTTCCTCTGCCTTCCATTTCTCACAAAGGCATCAGGATGCTGGAGAGGCTTACTGACAGAATACAAATGAGCACCATCAGATGAAAATCATATCCAGGAAACTGATGTGACAAGACTTCAAAACAGGTGACGGGAGGGGGGGAAAAATCCATCCATCCATCCATTTTCTTCCGCTTTATCCGGTCGCGGGGGCAGCAGCTCAAGCAAAGCCGCCCAGACCTCCCGATCCACACACACCTCCCCCAGCTCCTCCGGGGGAACCCCAAGGCGTTCCCAAGCCAGCCGAGAGATGTAGTCCCTCCAGCGTGTCCTGGGTCTTCCCCTGGGCTTCCTCCCAATGAGACGTGCCCGGAACACCTCTCCAGCGAGGCGTCCAGGGGGCATCCAGAAAAGATGCCCAAGCCACCTCAACTGACTCCTTTCGACGTGGAGGAGCAGCGGGGGGAAAAAAACAATTTTAAATCACAAGTTTAAGGAAAAATCCATGTTTGAGGGTAAAAAATGGTTATTAATGCAAATCAATTGACCTTATTTGACAACAAAGTTAAAAAAAAAAAGAAAATACAGTGTTTCACCTATGTGATGTTTGAACTAAAACCAAGACCTTAAAAGGGTCAAGTGTGATTCCAAAACTTTGAGAATTTGGAATGGTTTAGATCAAGTTGAGATTGAGTTTTTGGTGGAGGAGTATTTAAAAGTGAAATATCTGTCGAGGAGACAGCTGCGGTCAACCTCAAGTCTGCATAAAGTAAAAAAGTGAACGTTGTCACGCAGCGTCCACGTTAGCGGGAGAAAAACAGTCATGGGGTTGTTATGAGGCACAATTCAATTTCAATTTATTTTCATTTATATAGCGCCAAATCACAACAGAGTTGCCTCAAGGCACTTCACACAGGTAAGGTCTAACCTTACTAAACCCTAGAGCAACAGTGGTAAGGAAAAACTCCCTCTGAGGAAGAAACCTCAAGCAGACCACACTCAAAGGGGTGACCCTCTGCTTGGGCCATGATACAGACATAAATTACAGAACAATTCACAGAACAATTCACGGACGAATATACAAGAAATGCTATTGGTGCACAGGACAGGAGAGTCGCCAACACGAATACAACTCCCATCTCTGGATGGAGCTGCACCTTAAACAGAGAGAAAAAACAGAATCAGGCATCAGAAAGAAAAAAATACTGTATAATTTGCCAGCATTAATCAACACGAAAAACAGAAGAAATACTAAGGTGATCGCCGGCCACTAGACCTGAGCTTCACTAAAAGACCCTGAATTTAGGTCAAGTTAAGGCCGCGGCACGCTCCAATTACTAATAAAATGAACTAAAAGAGTAAAAAGCGTAAAACAAAACTGTACCACTATGCTAGCCATATGAAAGGGAAAAGAAGCGCATCTTAAGTCTGGACTTGAAAGTCTCTCCAGAGACTGTTTTATTGACGCAGGGAGATCATTCCACAGAACAGGGACATGATAAGAGAAAGCTCTGTGACCCGCAGACTTCTTATTCACCTTAAGGACACAAAGTAGTCCTGCACCCTGAGAACGTAAAGCTCGGGCCGGTACGTAAGGTTTAATTAGGTCAGCTAGGTAGGGAGGTGCCAGTCCATGAATAATTTTATAGGTCAGTAGCAGAACCTTAAGGCACGGAGACTTTTAATGGTAACAACAAGGACAGGAATAAGTCCCTTCAGTTTCTCTCTTTTTTTCATTCGGCATCACTACAGCAGATCTAATAATCTACGTAATTAAAAGCTACAACAAAATTTTAGCATTTTGCAGAGCTTAATATTTAAAACAGGTAGCCCTTGTTCTGATGGCAACTTAAAAACGAAACTTTTTTCCTGAGGTTCTAGACTAATTCCAATCTGTAGTAATTTAACTGATTTTAAATCCAGGTGACTCTCTGAACTTAAATGATCCACCTCTCACTGTTCGTCTTTCCTCCTCGCTGAAGAAAAAAATCCGGTTTGTCCTTTTCACTGTAGTAAGCGGGAAAGGTTGAAAATGTTTAACCTTTGATAGTAAGTACCGTCACGGTGCACAGTTGCTGTGCTCGTAGACAGCAGAGGCAGAATTATTCCATCACCCTCTCACTGAAAACTTTAGAACATCAGGTTTTCCATCTGCCATTTACAGCCAACATGTGAATGCAGCATAAATCTGAGACAGACCCTGAGCTCTTTTGACGGCTCACATTAATTGCAAAGTGTTGTTCACAAAGTGCGACATATTCAGTGACATCATGTCGCTCTCACTGTAAGTCAGCACAGTTACAGTGATTTTCTCTGTGTATAGCGCTGAACAACAGGTAAGACAATAAAAATATAGTGCCAATCAACACAATGTGAATTAATTTATTAATTTAATATTGTAATTTTTTATTCATGTGTATTCTTACTCTAGTACAACACCAAGTCAAGATCAAATATAACTGCTTTCCATTTAGACACAAGACCAAGTAAGTGAAAAGGCGAATTTAAGACCAAACTCGAGACCAAGACTGGACTCGAGTACAACAAGACGAAGTTGCACAGTTGGATTCAGACTGAAATTTTAGAAAATGCACCTTCCCCTTGTCATTCAGATGAAATAACTTGGACACAAGACAAAATGAGGAAGATCTTCTCCTGAGAATGTAAAAAAGAAAATGCTAATAGAAAGACAGAAGACCAAAGGAAACTGCAAGAAAAACTCAGTTCATCATCCAACTAGTACTTTGACTATAACTACAGGTAGTCTGCATGTGATGTCACATTACCCATGAGAATTTGTGCAACATCATGTACAACCTTTGTATACAGTGTGGAGAAATGGCACAGGACAGAGAAATTGCCAAGTCTGACCCTTTAAGTTCAATGGCACCAAAAGTAATCAAGTTCCCAAGCAATCTTCATTATCCAGAGAGCACTCAGCCTTATTGAGATTCTGAAAAGGGAAGGCTGCCAGCACACAAAAATAAATTGATTGATTACACTTAATGCAATGCACATGCAGGATCCAACACAACAATTTCATTAGAACTTTCTCTGCAGCCGTGCTGTGGATGCTTGGCTGGTGACTTTGTCAGGAGAATCTTTAAATAAGGGCAACAGGAGAAGTACATTTGCAGCAAAGACTTTGTTCTGGATGAGACACAAAGTTTTTTTCATGATTGCACAAAATTGCAGCTAAAAAAAAAAAGAAAAATATATTTAGCAACAGATCACTGCATTATCCCTGCCAATCCTACTGTAAGTGTATCCCAATACACTGATCATGCAGTACTGCAGGACAGTAACATCAAGTAATAAGTTTTCTCATGGCTTCACTTGACCCAGCTATCTTAGCTAATTATAGGCCAATCTCCAACCTTCCTTTTCTCTCAAAAATTCTTGAAAAGGTAGTTGTAAAACAGCTAACTGATCATCTGCAGAGGAATGGTCTATTTGAAGAGTTTCAGTCAGGCTTTAGAATTCATCATAGTACAGAAACAGCATTAGTGAAGGTTACAAATGATCTTCTTATGGCCTCGGACAGTGGACTCATCTCTGTGCTTGTTCTGTTAGACCTCAGTGCTGCTTTTGATACTGTTGACCATAAAATTTTATTACAGAGATTAGAGCATGCCATAGGTATTAAAGGCACTGCGCTGCGGTGGTTTGAATCATATTTGTCTAATAGATTACAATTTGTTCATGTAAATGGGGAATCTTCTTCACAGACTAAAGTTAATTATGGAGTTCCACAAGGTTCTGTGCTAGGACCAATTTTATTCACTTTATATATGCTTCCCTTAGGCAGTATTATTAGACGGTATTGCTTAAATTTTCATTGTTACGCAGATGATACCCAGCTTTATCTATCCATGAAGCCAGAGGACACACACCAATTAGCTAAACTGCAGGATTGTCTTACAGACATAAAGACATGGATGACCTCTAATTTCCTGCTTTTAAACTCAGATAAAACTGAAGTTATTGTACTTGGCCCCACAAATCTTAGAAACATGGTGTCTAACCAGATCCTTACTCTGGATGGCATTACCCTGACCTCTAGTAATACTGTGAGAAATCTTGGAGTCATTTTTGATCAGGATATGTCATTCAAAGCGTATATTAAACAAATATGTAGGACTGCTTTTTTGCATTTACGCAATATCTCTAAAATTAGAAAGGTCTTGTCTCAGAGTGATGCTGAAAAACTAATTCATGCATTTATTTCCTCTAGGCTGGACTATTGTAATTCATTATTATCAGGTTGTCCTAAAAGTTCCCTAAAAAGCCTTCAGTTAATTCAAAATGCTGCAGCTAGAGTACTGACGGGGACTGGAAGGAGAGAGCATATCTCACCCATATTGGCCTCTCTTCATTGGCTTCCTGTTAATTCTAGAATAGAATTTAAAATTCTTCTTCTTACTTATAAGGTTTTGAATAATCAGGTCCCATCTTATCTTAGGGACCTCGTAGTACCATATCACCCCAATAGAGCGCTTCGCTCTCAGACTGCAGGCTTACTTGTAGTTCCTAGGGTTTGTAAGAGTAGAATGGGAGGCAGAGCCTTCAGCTTTCAGGCTCCTCTCCTGTGGAACCAGCTCCCAATTCAGATCAGGGAGACAGACACCCTCTCTACTTTTAAGATTAGGCTTAAAACTTTCCTTTTTGCTAAAGCTTATAGTTAGGGCTGGATCAGGTGACCCTGAACCATCCCTTAGTTATGCTGCTATAGACGTAGACTGCTGGGGGGTTCCCATGATGCACTGTTTCTTTCTCTTTTTGCTCTGTATGCACCACTCTGCATTTAATCATTAGTGATCGATCTCTGCTCCCCTCCACAGCATGTCTTTTTCCTGGTTCTCTCCCTCAGCCCCAACCAGTCCCAGCAGAAGACTGCCCCTCCCTGAGCCTGGTTCTGCTGGAGGTTTCTTCCTGTTAAAAGGGAGTTTTTCCTTCCCACTGTAGCCAAGTGCTTGCTCACAGGGGGTCGTTTTGACCGTTGGGGTTTTACATAATTATTGTATGGCCTTGCCTTACAATATAAAGCGCCTTGGGGCAACTGTTTGTTGTGATTTGGCGCTATATAAAAAAAAAAATTGATTGAAATTGAATTGATCCTGCTGGCTGATGTTATTAGTTTGCGCTCGTCTTTCCTCAGATTTGGAGCGCTGCTACCGAAGTCCTGCTAGCCGTGGCTGCTAATTGTTGTGGAGGACCGTGTCTGTCCTTTCTGAGAATTTTATGGCAATATATCGGTAATAATATTGCTTGCTGTGCAGTTAATTGTCCTAGCGTATCATCTAAGAAGTCTGTGATCCAGTATTTCCATCGAGTGAAATTTTTGTGTTATTTAATTTGATATCATTCATGAGATTATCATAGCTTGATGACTTTAGGTCCAGTTAATCTTTGATTACTGAGGAAATAAACTGGTCATAATTTAATACCTACAAACAAGCAAACATGAAAGCTACCACCAAGTCCTCAAAAACATATCTTAATGAAACACCTGAACTAAGAAGTTAGCCCGTTAGCTCTCAGAATGTTATAACTCAGATGGGGTCTGTTTGGGCTTGATTCTTCCTGCCCAGGTCAAGCAGGACATCATCAATGTTCCACCTCTTTATCCATTTATGGGTTCATCAGGACGTGATGGGTATTTCATCAAAGGCAATATTGACCATGCACCCCTTTTTTGGCATATTTACAAGCAGAACACCCAGAGTGAGTGCAGTACCACCATCCAAATATTTGCACTGAACGGTAAACAAACAAACAAACAAACAAACAAAGCAGATAGATTGTATTTTAATAAAACACAAGCATGTTGACTGTGGGGATCCATGGGCTCCAGATAGGGTAGTATTTATAAAAGAGGTAGCTGACATTTTTCAAGGATTGTAATAAATTAAGTAATGAGTTGGAATGGTGTGTGAGTCCAGAATGTTTTTAGAACCTTAGACCTCAACAATTTTTAGAAGAACAAATCAATCCCTTTAATGTTAATTTACTGTCAGAATCTCGTCTCTGCTGTTTGCGGACGATGTGGTTCTGTTGGCTTAGTCAAATCAGGACCTTCAGCGTGCACTGGGGCGGTTTGCAGCCAAGTGTGAAGCGTCCGGGATGAAAATCAGCACCTCCAAATCCGAGGCCATGGTTCTCGACTGGAAAAAGGTGCTTTGCCCTCTTCAGGTCGGTGGAGTGTCCTTGCCTCAAGTGGAGGAGTTTAAGTATCTCGGGGTGTTCACGTGTGAGGGACAGATGGAGTGTGAGATCGACAGACGGATCGGTGCAGCATCTGCAGTGATGCGGTCGCTGTATCGGACCGTCATGGCGAAGAGAGAGCTGAGTAGGGGGGGCAAAGCTCTCGATTTACCGATCAATTTACGTTCCGATCCTCACCTATGGTCATGAGATTTGGCTCATGACCGAAAGAACGAGATCGCGAGTACAAGCGGCCGAGATGAGTTTCCTCCGCAGGGTGGCTGGGCACTCCCATAGAGATAGGGTGAGGAGCTCGGTCACTCGGGAGGAGCCCGGAGTCGAGCCGCTGCTCCTCCACGTAGAAAGGAGTCAGTAGAGGTGGTTCGGGCATCTTTCTCCTTGAATTGCTGGCTGTCTGAGTGGTGTCCAAAAAATGAGGTGGGCTTCATTGATAATTGGCAAAGCTTCTGGGGAAAACCTGGTCTTGTTAGGAGAGACGGCATCCATCCCACTTTAGAGGGAGCAGCTCTCATTTCTAGAAATCTGGCCAATTTTTTTGGGATCCTCCAAACTGTGACTGTCTAGCGTTGGGACCAGGAGGCAGAGCTGTGGTCTTATACACCTCTCTGCAGCTTCTCTCCCCCTGCCATCCCCCTATTACCCCATCCCCGTAGAGACGGTGCCTGCTCCCAGACCACCAATAACTAGCAAAAATCTATTTAAGCATAAAAATTCAAAAAGAAAAAATAATATAGCACCTTCAATTGCACCACAGACTAAAACAGTTAAATGTGGTCTATTAAACATTAGGTCTCTTTCTTCTAAGTCCCTGTTGGTAAATGATATAATAATTGATCAACGTATTGATTTATTCTGCCTAACAGAAACTTGGTTACAGCAGGATGAATATGTTAGTTTAAATGAGTCAACACCCCCGAGTCACACTAACTGTCAGAATGCTCGTAGCACGGGCCGGGGCGGAGGATTAGCAGCAATCTTCCATTCCAGCTTATTAATTAATCAAAAACCTAGACAGAGCTTTAATTCATTTGAAAGCTTGTCTCTTAGTCTTGTCCATCCAAATTGGAAGTCCCAAAAACCAGTTTTATTTGTTATTATCTATCGTCCACCTGGTCGTTACTGTGAGTTTCTCTGTGAATTTTCATACCTTTTGTCTGACTTAGTGCTTAGCTCAGATAAGATAATTATAGTGGGCGATTTTAACATCCACACAGATGCTGAGAATGACAGCCTCAACACTGCATTTAATCTATTATTAGACTCTATCGGCTTTGCTCAAAAAGTAAATGAGTCCACCCACCACTTTAATCATATTTTAGATCTTGTTCTGACTTATGGTATGGAAATAGAAGACTTAACAGTATTCCCTGAAAACTCCCTTTTGTCTGATCATTTTTTAATAACATTTACATTTACCCTGATGGACTACCCTGCAGTGGGGAATAAGTTTCATTACACTAGAAGTCTTTCAGAAAGCGCTGTAACTAGGTTTAAGGATATGATTCCTTCTTTATGTTCTCTAATGTCATATACCAACACAGAGCAGAGTAGCTACCTAAACTCTGTAAGGGAGTTAGAGTATCTTGTCAATAGTTTTACATCCTCATTGAAGACAACTTTGGATGCTGTAGCTCCTCTGAAAAAGAGAGCTTTAAATCAGAAGTGTCTGACTCCGTGGTATAACTCACAAACTCGTAGCTTAAAGCAGATAACCCGTAAGTTGGAGAGGAAATGGCGTCTCACTAATTTAGAAGATCTTCACTTAGCCTGGAAAAAGAGTTTGTTGCTCTATAAGAAAGCCCTTCGTGAAGCTAGGACATCTTTCTACTCATCACTAATTGAAGAAAATAAGAACAACCCCAGGTTTCTTTTCAGCACTGTAGCCAGGCTGACAAAGAGTCAGAGCTCTATTGAGCTGAGTATTCCATTAACTTTAACTAGTAATGACTTCATGACTTTCTTTGCTAACAAAATTTTGACTATTAGAGAAAAAATTACTCATAACCATCCCAAAGATGTATCGTTATCTTTGGCTGCTTTCAGTGATGCCGGTATTTGGTTAGACTCTTTCTCTCCGATTGTTCTGTCTGAGTTATTTTCATTAGTTACTTCATCCAAACCATCAACATGCTTATTAGACCCCATTCCTGCCAGGCTGCTCAAGGAAGTCCTACCATTATTTAATGCTTCAATCTTAAATATGATCAATCTATCTTTGTTAGTTGGTTATGTACCACAGGCCTTTAAGGTGGCAGTAATTAAACCATTACTTAAAAAGCCATCACTTGACCCAGCTATCTTAGCTAATTATAGGCCAATCTCCAACCTTCCTTTTCTCTCAAAGATTCTTGAGAGGGTAGTTGTAAAACAGCTAACTGATCACCTGCAGAGGAATGGTCTATTTGAAGAGTTTCAATCAGGTTTTAGAATTCATCATAGTACAGAAACAGCATTAGTGAAGGTTACAAATGATCTTCTTATGGCTTCGGACAGTGGACTTATCTCTGTGCTTGTTCTGTTGGACCTCAGTGCTGCTTTTGATACTGTTGACCATAAAATTTTATTACAGAGATTAGAGCATGTCATAGGTATTAAAGGCATTGCGCTGCGGTGGTTTGAATCATATTTGTCTAATAGATTACAGTTTGTTCATGTAAATGGGGAATCTTCTTCACAGACTAAAGTTAATTATGGAGTTCCACAAGGTTCTGTGCTAGGACCAATTTTATTCACTTTATACATGCTTCCCTTGGGCAGTATTATTAGACGGTATTGCTTAAATTTTCATTGTTACGCAGATGATACCCAGCTTTATCTATCCATGAAGCCAGAGGATACGCACCAATTAGCTAAACTGCAGGATTGTCTTACAGACATAAAGACATGGATGACCTCTAATTTCCTGCTTTTAAACTCAGATAAAACTGAAGTTATTGTACTTGGCCCCACAAATCTTAGAAGCATGGTGTCTAACCAGATCGTTACTCTGGATGGCATTTCCCTGATCTCTAGTAATACTGTGAGAAATCTTGGAGTTATTTTTGATCAGGATATGTCATTCAAAGCGCATATTAAACAAATATGTAGGACTGCCTTTTTGCATTTACGCAATATCTCTAAAATCAGAAAGGTCTTGTCTCAGAGTGATGCTGAAAAACTAATTCATGCATTTGTTTCCTCTAGGCTGGACTATTGTAATTCATTATTATCAGGTTGTCCTAAAAGTTCCCTAAAAAGCCTTCAGTTGGTTCAGAATGCTGCAGCTAGAGTACTGACGGGGACTAGCAGGAGAGAGCATATCTCACCCGTGTTGGCCTCCCTTCATTGGCTTCCTGTTAATGCTAGAATAGAATTTAAAATTCTTCTTCTTACTTATAAGGTTTTGAATAATCAGGTCCCATCTTATCTTAGGGACCTCGTAGTACCATATTACCCCATTAGAGCGCTTCGCTCTCAGACTGCGGGCTTACTTGTAGTTCCTAGGGTTTGTAAGAGTAGAATGGGAGGCAGAGCCTTCAGCTTTCAGGCTCCTCTCCTGTGGAACCAGCTCCCAATTCAGATCAGGGAGACAGATACCCTCTCTACTTTTAAGATTAGGCTTAAAACTTTCCTTTTCGCTAAGGCTTATAGTTAGGGCTGGATCGGGTGACCCTGGACCATCCCTTGGTTATGTTGCTTTAGACGTAGACTGTGTTTCATAATTATTGTATGGCCTTGCCTTGCAATGTGGAGCGCCTTGGGGCAACTGTTTGTTGTGATTTGGCGCTATACAAGAAAAAAGTTGATTGATTGATCTTTTCCGGATGCCCCCTGGATGCCTCGCTGGAGAGGTGTTCCGGGCACGTCCCATTGGGAGGAGACCCCGGGGAAGACCCAAGACACGCTGGAGGGACAACATCTCTCGGCTGGCTTGGGAACGCCTTGGGGTTCCCCCGGAGGAGCTGGGGGAGGTGTGTGTGGATCGGGAGGTCTGGGCGGCTTTGCTTGAGCTGCTGCCCCCGCGACCCGACTCCGGATAAAGCGGAAGAAAATGGATGGATGGATGTATTTAAAAATTGATTAGATTGTTTTTATCATACAGACACTATTATTATAATCATTATTAGTATTATTATTTTTATTTTATTAGTACTTCTATTTTGTCATTTGATTTTTAAATGGACCACAAGAAGTTATTTTCCACCAAAATCTTGTCTTGCAGATCATAGCGGTGAAATGTTTCAGAATGTCATGCATTAGTATGAGAGCAGGACAACATGTTGAGTCTCATGACGAATGCGTGAGACCTGACAGGACCCCTTTTAAGTGAAAACCTCACTCCAAATGAGTGAGACTTGAGAACTCTGCAAAATACATAAACATGCCAAATAGCAAATGTCAGCTGTGCTCTGTTTGTCCCTGATTGAAGTTACACGCATGCACAGCTGTTTAAAGCAGGTGGTTTTAATTTGACAAACAAAGACAGTGGCTGAAGACATTAAAACCATTAAACATTTCACTCATGGTACCAACATGAAACTTAAGCCACTCATGGTAAGAGCAACATGAAACTTACTTAAACTGACTAAATCAATTGAGCTACAAAAGCACAATAAATCAATAAGACTAACAATACTGTTAAATTAACATAAACCACAGCAACAACATTTAAAACCTCCAAACCCTGAATGCCCATCGTGCACTGCAGCACAGCATTCGTTGTTTATTAGTTAACTAAAATTGCTAATTACTCCAAAAATATTTGTCCTATCAACTTTCCGTTTCTGCAGCGTTCATTCTTGATCCAAAATAAATAAGCATGTCAAACGGCAAATGTCAGCTCTCCCTGGTTTTTGCGTGATCGAAGTCAAACATGCGCACACAGAGGTCACTTGGCTATTATAATATAGATACCCAGCAGATGCACTACTTTGATGGTTAAAAACAATGAATGAATGAATGAAATTTATTTATTTCAGCATGAATGAATGAAATTTATTTCAGCATCAACACAGTACAGACACAACATATCAAAACAAATCAAAACAAAAACCAAAACCAAAATTTGCACTGTGTGTCTGAAAAGGGGTGGGAAGAAGCAAAGCTTATAAGTTACCCACCCCTATACCAAAAATCCAGTCCAACACATTTTACACTTATACTCCAAAAAAAAAAAAAAAATAGGACTCATAAATACATATCCATTTTTGCTCACACTCCTATATATACATACATTCCCCACAGATACATACCATACATTAACAAATTTATACATCATATTTATACATTAAATTCAATTTCCTTTTCCAATATATCCAGAAATTAATAGGTTTTTATAACGTTTCTTAAAACAAACTAAAGAACTACATAATCTAATTTCAACAGGACATTTATTCCAAATCTTCACCCCCTTAACTGAAACACAAAAACCCTTTATATTAGTGCGTTACACAGCACATCCTCGTAAACTATATCCAGAATCCCTTGTCTTGAACAGGTTCTGGACATAAAGTGGTAAGGCTCGATTATTTGCTTTGTACAAAGTTTGTATTGTGATATAATCCACTAAATCTCTAAATTTCAATAAATTTAAAATCATAAACAAAGAATGCGTTGACTCAAGATAATGTTTGTTACAAATAATTCTAATGGCATGTTTTTGTAAGAGAAATACTTGATTGGTATTTGATTTATAAGTGTTACCCCAAGACTCCACACAATATGTCATATATGATACTACTAAAGAATGATATAAAGTGAGTAATCCTTCCTGTAACAGTGTGTCCTTGACCCTGTACATGATGGCGATAGATTTTGACATTTTCAATTTTATATAATTTATATGCGGTTTCCAGCTGAGTTTATTATCAATTATAACACCAAGGAATTTATTCTCAGTCACTGTCTCTATTTCCATATTGTTAATGGTTACATTTTTACATTTAGGTACAAATTTATTTCCAAATATAATACATTTAGTTTTTCCAAGGTGAAGTGACAATTTATTAGCGTTAAACCAAGCCTTGAATTTATCCAATTCATTTTCCACAGTATCCAAAAGCTGTTCAAGATTGTCACCACTACAAAACACAGTTGTGTCATCTGCAAAAAGGACACACCTCAGTACTCTTGACACCCAACTTATATCATTTATATATAGTATAAATAACAGGGGTCCTAACACCGAACCCTGGGGCACCCCACACGTAATTTCCCGAAGTCCAGAATCAATGTTATTATAATGAACATACTGAAACCGACCATGTAAATAACTATTTATCCAATCATATGCTAATCCTCTAATTCCGTATTTCTGTAATTTGGTTAATAATATTTCATGGTTAACAGTATCAAACGCTTTCTGTAAATCAAAAAAAATACCTACTGTATATTGCTTATTATCTACTGCAGTCGCTATATTTTCGATAAAATCCATCAATGCATGTGATGTAGATCACAACAGGATGCGAGAGCCTGACATGTTCAAATAAAAATTGGTGCTCTTGCACCAACAACCCCTGTTTCTGGTCCTTTCATACAAGCTGACCCCACACTTTGAGCTGCATTTTCTTTCTTTGTCACATTGAAATCATCTCCATTCACATTCATGGCCAGCTGGCTGTCTGCAAACCAGAAGAAAGGAAGACAAATACACAGATCTGGAGGACGATGGGTGAGGAAGAACATTGCAAACGAGCTGCCATATGTTCCTGCTGTTTGGTCTCTCCCTAATTTGAACCTCCAACCAGACGAACCCCCACCAACACTTCTGTCAACTCTTCTTCCAGCACTTCCAACCCCAGTGCTGACCTGCTACTCAGGGTCACGGCAATAAATACTGCTGCTCTCCAGAGGCTAGATGGATTTAATTCATCCCTGTAACACCTGTGCAAAGAGTGGAGGAGCCGATTCTGCTGCTAGAACACAGACCTGAGTAAATGAAGAAAGCTGAGCCGACAAAAAGCAACGTAGTACAGTAAATCTCAGGATTTCAGGAAGACTGTGAGCTATTTCATATTTCAACATCTGCAACACAAGAGAATTAAGAGAAATCCTGAAAGCCCAAAGCTGCAGGCCATTAAACAATGATGCTGTCATTCAAGAGAGGCTGAGATCCAGACGAGTAGAGCGTAAAATGGCGAAAGTCAAGTGTTTGAACTTTTTAATTCAGGAACACACAAACGTCTGGGATTTTTCCAGCAGCTAAATAGTTAAATTAGAGCTGCAATGCTTCACCATCAGGTCTCAGAGCAGATGTACAAGGTTTTTAAGTGGGTTAAAGATAAGCGGCACGTCACCTGCAAATTATGTGGATGTTGTTTAATAATATGTAGGTTTTGCTATCTTCAGCATGAGGCCAAACAGGTGAGGTCCAGGCAACCACGATTCAACTTCATTCACAGTTTGGGATTCAGCAATATTGCTCTTACAGTGGGGAAAATAAGTATTTGACCCCCTGTCAGTTTTGCAGGTTTTCCCACCTACAAAGAATGTAGAGGTCTGTAATTTTTATCGTAGGTTCACTTTAACTGAGAGACAGAATCTAAAAAAGACCCAGAAAATCACATTGTATGATTTCTAAATAATTAATTTGCATTTTATTGCATAAAATAAGTATTTGAACACCTACCAACCAGCAAGAATTCTGTCTCACACAGACCTGTTAATTTTTCTTTAAGAAGCCCTCTTATTCTTCACTCTTTACCTGTATTAATTGCACCTGTTTGAACTTGTTACCTGTATAAAAGACACCTGTTCACACACTCAATCAATCACACTCCAACCTGTCCAAGAGCTGTCTAAGGACACCAGGGACAAAACTGTAGACCTGCACAAGGCTGGGATGGACTACAGGACAACAGGCAAGCAGCTTGGTAGAAGACAACAACTGCTATGATTATTTATTAGAAAGTGGAAGAAACATAAGATGACTGTCAATCTACCTCGGTCTGGGATTCCATGCAAGATCTCACTTTGTGGGGTAAGGATGATTCTGAGAAAGCTCAGAACTACACAGGAGGACCTGGTCAATGACCTGAAGAGAGCTGGGACCACAGTCACAAAGATTACATTAGTAACACATGATGCTGTCATGGTTTAAAATCTTGCAGGGCAGCAAGGTCCCCCTGCTCAAGCCAGCACATGTCCAGTCCCGTTTGAAGTTCACCACTGACCATCTGGATGATCCAGAGGAGGCATGGGAGAAGGTCACGTGGTCAGATGAGACCAGAATAGAGCTTTTTGGAATCAACTCCACTTACCATGTTTAGAGGATGAGAACAACCCCAAGAAAACCATCCCAACCATGAAGCATGGGGGTGGAAACATCATACTCTGGGGGTGCTCTTCTGCAAAGGGGACAGGACGACTGCACCATATTGAAGGGAGGATGGATGGGGTCATGTATTGTGAGATTTTGGCAAACAACCTCCTTCCCTCAGTAAGAGCATTGAAGATGGGTCATGGCTGGGTCTTCCAGCATGACAATGACCCCAAACACACAGTCAGGGCAACTAAGGAGGGGCTCTGTAAGAAGCATTTCAAGGTCCTGGTGTGGCCTGGCCAGTCTCCAGACCTGAACTCAATAGAAAATGTTTGGAGGGAGCTGAAACCCCAAACCTGAAAGATCTAGAGAAGATCTGTATGAAGGAGTGGACCAAAATCCCTGTTGCAGTGTGTGAAAACTTGGTCAAGAACTACAGGAAATGTCTGACCTCTGTAATGGCAGACAAATGTTTCTGTACCAATTGTTAAGCTCTGTTTTTCTAGGGGGTAAAATACTTATATTTTATGCAATAAAATGCAAATTAATTATTTAAAAATCATACAAAAAGTTTTCACAGCACTCCACTTTTTCCACATTTTGTGTTACAGCCTGATTCCAAAATGGATGAAATCAATTTTTGTTTCCCTCAAGATTCTGCACACAATACCCCATAATGACAATGTCAATAAACTTTTTTTTTAATTTTTGCAAATGTAATAAAATAAAAAAAAAAAATAAACAAACTAAGAAATCACATGCACGTCAATATTCACAAATTTGCCACAAAGCTCAAAATTGAGCTCAGGTGCATCCTGTTTTCACTGATCATCCTTGAGATGTTTCTACAGTTTAATTGGAGTCCACCTGGGGTAAATTCAGTTGATTGGACATGATTTGGAAAGACACACACCTGTCTACATATAAGGTCCCACAGTTGACAGAGCACAAACCAAGAATGAAGTCAAAGGAATTCTCTGTAGACCTCCGAGACAGGATTGTCTTGAGGCACAAATCTGAGGAAGGGTACAGAAACATTTCTTCTGCTTTGAAGTTCCCTCCATCATTTGTAGAAAAAAATGTGGATCCACCAGGACTCTTACAGAGCTGGCTGCCCATCTAAACTGAGCGATCGGGGGAGAAGGGCCTTAGTCAGGGAGGTAACCAAGAACCCAATGGTCATGCTGTCAGAGCACCAGCATTCCTGTGTGGAGAGAGGAGAACCTTCCAGAAGGATAACCATCTATGCAGCAATCCACCAATCAGGCCTGTATGGTAGAGTGGCCAGACGGAGCCCAGACAAAACATCTCTGGAGAGACGTGAAAATGGCTGTGCACCGACATTCCCCATCCAACCTGATGGAGCTTGAGAGGTGCTGCAAAGAGGAATGGATCAAACTGTCCAAAGATAGGTGCACCAAACTTGTGGCATCATATTCAAGAAGACTTGAGGCTGGAATTGCTGCCAAAAGTGCATCAACAAAGTATTGAGCAAAAGGCTGTGAATACTTATGTACACGTGATTTCTTAGTTTTTATTTTTAATAAATTTGCATAAATTTCAAAAAAGCTTTTTTCATGTTCTCATTATGGGGTGTTGTGAGTAGAATTATGAGGGAAAAAATTTATTTGCTCCATTTTGGAATAAGTCTGCAACATAACAAAATGTTGAAAAAGTGAAGTGCTGTGAATACGTTCTGGTTGCACTGTGTACTGATGTGGATTGAATTGTGTCTATTTATAAAGATATTCAGACTTACAGGTATGTACTTGAAATTCAGGTGTGCACTTTTTTAAGCATGCTTGACTGTCATAGTGGTTAACACAATGGAAGGTCATTTAAAATTCAGTGCAGCTCTCATTTACTTTGGCTGCTCATGTATTCATAACCACTGACTGGACGGCCTGGAGCACACTGAGCCCTGTTTGATGCCACTTGTGTGTGAGTGAGTTTATTTTCTTACCTCCCTGATTAACGTTGTTAAGTGTTTTGTTTGAGTTGTCACAGAGTTGTGAATGAATCTAATCGGCTCTGGATCACACCAGCAAGCCGAGCTTATCACACAGCAGGTGTGAAGCCGTGTGATGTTTGGGGTCGGTGTTCTCAAAGCAAGGCAGGTCATCGTTTCAAATCCACAGCCGTCTTTGTGTTACAGAAGTGAAGCAGTGCTACCATGATTCTGGAGCTAAAACAGATGCACTGAAGTGTGACATGTCAATGTTTCAAGACATCTCTTTAATCATCATGAGTGATGCGGGAGAATGAGATGGTGGCTTTGCAACAAGGTACTCACTCCACAGAGGACACTCATAGTGTTCGGGAAAGGATGCACAGAAACTGACATCCAAATTTATTAATATTTGATACTATCAAAAAAAAAAAAAATCAGGCCTGGTGGCCCCCCCAAGCGGGGTGTCCCTAGAGTGGTGCTGTTGGTGCTCATCTTGGTGAAAATTTAAACATTATTGTTGAATATTTAGGACAACAATGAAAATGTCAACAATATTTGCAAAGTTCTGTAAAACACTGACACATTCAAGAAATATTTATTGAAACTTCATTTTATTGTTACCCAAGGCCATAAAATATGGCCATCGGGGATTGAGACGACTTTACGTCCGTCCATCTGTCCGTCCATTCATGCTCAGCATAACTCCAGTCCTATTACCATCGGAGTCTTCAATTTCACAGAGAACATTCCTGGGACACAGACCTTGGACAAGTTCAAAGATGGCTATCCTTGACCTATTCTAAGAGGTTAATATGTCACATTATGTTTGATTCATTTTTTTTATTTTGAGTGGCGGGGGTGACAGCCAGTCAGAGTAGAGCGGCACAGTGTCTTCAGTGGCTGGTCTAGCTAGCTGCAAACTCTGTTTCATTTGTGTGTAAATATAACCTCTTTGCCGTTAGGTTCCCTCTGGCAGATCCCGAGCACCCGGGAAAGCAGGCCGACTGGGTGACTGTGAGGAGGAAGCGTAGCCCTAAACAGAAGCCCCGTGTACACCGCCAACCCGTTCACATTTCTAACCGTTTTTCCCCACTTGGCGACACACCCGCCGAGGATCAAACTCTGGTTATTGGCGACTCTGTTTTGAGAAATGTGAAGTTAGCGACACCAGCAACCATAGTCAATTGTCTTCTGGGGGCCAGAGCAGGCGACATTGAAGGAAATTTGAAACTGCTGGCTAAGGCTAAGCGTAAATGTGGTAAGATTGTAATCGGAGGTCACTAAAATTAACATTGAATCGTGTGTAACTTTGCAAAAACAATGTCGGACTCTGTAGTTTTCTCTGGGCCCCTCCCCAATCGGACCGGGAGTGACATGTTTAGCCGCATGTTCTCCTTGAATTGCTGGCTGTCTGAGTGGTGTCCAAAAAATGAGGTGGGCTTGAAAGATAATTGGCAAAGCTTCTGGGGAAAACCTGGTCTTGTTAGGAGAGACGGCATCCATCCCACTTTGGATGGAGCAGCTCTCATTTCTAGAAATCTGGCCAATTTTCTTAAATCCTCCAAACTGTGACTATCCAGGGTTGGGACCAGGAAGCAGAGTTGTAGTCTTACACACCTCTCTGCAGCTTCTCTCCCCCTACCATCCCCTCATTACCCCATCCCCGTAGAGACGGTGCCTGCTCCCAGACCACCAATAACCAGCAAAAATCTATTTAATCATAAAAATTCAAAAAGAAAAAATAATATAGCACCTTCAACTGCACCACAGACTAAAACAGTTAATTGTGGTCTATTAAACATTAGATCTCTCTCTTCTAAGTCCCTGTTAGTAAATGATATAATAATTGATCAACATATTGATTTATTCTGCCTTACAGAAACCTGGTTACAGCAGGATGAATATGTTAGTTTAAATGAGTCAACACCCCTGAATCACACTTCCATTCTTCCATTCCAGCTTATTAATTAATCAAAAACCCAGACAGAGCTTTAATTCATTTGAAAGCTTGACTCTTAGTCTTGTCCATCCAAATTGGAAGTCCCAAAAACCAGTTTTATTTGTTATTATCTATCGTCCACCTGGTCGTTACTGTGAGTTTCTCTGTGAATTTTCAGACCTTTTGTCTGACTTAGTGCTTAGCTCAGATAAGATAATTATAGTGGGCAATTTTAACATCCACACAGACGCTGCGAATGACGGCCTCAACACTGCATTTAATCTATTATTAGACTCAACTGGCTTTGCTCAAAATGTAAATGAGTCCACCCACCACTTTAATCATATCTTAGATCTTGTTCTGACTTATGGTATGGAAATTGAAGACTTAACAGTATTCCCTGAAAACTCCCTTCTGTCTGATCATTTCTTAATAACATTTACATTTACTCTGATGGACTACCCAGTATTGGGGAATAGGTTTCATTACACTAGAAGTCTTTCAGAAAGCGCTGTAACTAGGTTTAAGGATATGATTCCTTCTTTATGTTCTCTAATGCCATATACCAACACAGTGCAGAGTAGCTACCTAAACTCTGTAAGTGAGATAGAGTATCTCGTCAATAGTTTTACATCCTCATTGAAGACAACTTTGGATGCTGTAGCTCCTCTGAAAATGAGAGCTTTAAATCAGAAGTGCCTGACTCCATGGTATAACTCACAAACTCGCAGCTTAAAGCAGATAACCCGTAAGTTGGAGAGGAAATGGCGTCTCACTAATTTAGAAGATCTTCACTTAGCCTGGAAAAAGAGTCTGTTGCTCTATAAAAAAGCCCTCCGTAAAGCTAGGACATCTTACTACTCATCACTAATTGAAGAAAATAAGAACAACCCCAGGTTTCTTTTCAGCACTGTAGCCAGGCTGACAAAGAGTCAGAGCTCTATTGAGCCGAGTATTCCTTTAACTTTAACTAGTAATGACTTCATGACTTTCTTTGCTAATAAAATTTTAACTATTAGAGAAAAAATTACTCATAACCATCCCAAAGATGTATCGTTATCTTTGGCTGCTTTCAGTGATGCCGGTATTTGGTTAGACTCTTTCTCTCCGATTGTTCTGTCTGAGTTATTTTCATTAGTTACTTCATCCAAACCATCAACATGTCTGTTAGACCCCATTCCTACCAGGCTGCTCAAGGAAGCCCTACCATTATTTAATGCTTCGATCTTAAATATGATCAAACAATCTTTATTAGTTGGCTATGTACCACAGGCTTTTAAGGTGGCAGTAATTAAACCATTACTTAAAAAGCCATCACTTGACCCAGCTATCTTAGCTAATTATAGGCCAATCTCCAACCTTCCTTTTCTCTCAAAAATTCTTGAAAGGGTAGTTGTAAAACAGCTAACTGATCATCTGCAGAGGAATGGTCTATTTGAAGAGTTTCAGTCAGGTTTTAGAATTCATCATAGTACAGAAACAGCATTAGTGAAGGTTACAAATGATCTTCTTATGGCCTCAGACAGTGGACTCATCTCTGTGCTTGTTCTGTTAGACCTCAGTGCTGCTTTTGATACTGTTGACCATAAAATTTTATTACAGAGATTAGAGCATGCCATAGGTATTAAAGGCACTGCGCTGCGGTGGTTTGAATCATATTTATCTAATAGATTACAATTTGTTCATGTAAATGGGGAATCTTCTTCACAGACTAAGGTTAATTATGGAGTTCCACAAGGTTCTGTGCTAGGACCAATTTTATTCACTTTATACATGCTTCCCTTAGGCAGTATTATTAGACGGCATTGCTTAAATTTTCATTGTTACGCAGATGATACCCAGCTTTATCTATCCATGAAGCCAGAGGACACACACCAATTAGCTAAACTGCAGGATTGTCTTACAGACATAAAGACATGGATGACCTCTAATTTCCTGCTTTTAAACTCAGATAAAACTGAAGTTATTGTACTTGGCCCCACAAATCTTACAAACATGGTGTCTAACCAGATCTTTACTCTGGATGGCATTACCCTGACCTCTAGTAATACTGTGAGAAATCTTGGAGTCATTTTTGATCAGGATATGTCATTCAAAGCGCATATTAAACAAATATGTAGGACTGCTTTTTTGCATTTATGCAATATCTCTAAAATTAGAAAGGTCTTGTCTCAGAGTGATGCTGAAAAACTAATTCATGCATTTATTTCCTCTAGGCTGGACTATTGTAATTCATTATTATCAGGTTGTTCTAAAAGTTCCCTGAAAAGCCTTCAGTTAATTCAAAATGCTGCAGCTAGAGTGCTAACAGGGACTAGAAGGAGAGAGCATATCTCACCCATATTGGCCTCTCTTCATTGGCTTCCTCTTAATTCTAGAATAGAATTTAAAATTCTTCTTCTTACTTATAAGGTTTTGAATAATCAGGTCCCATCTTATCTTAGGGACCTCATAGTACCATATCACCCCAATAGAGCGCTTCGCTCTCAGACTGCAGGCTTACTTGTAGTTCCTAGGGTTTGTAAGAGTAGAATGGGAGGCAGAGCCTTCAGCTTTCAGACTCCTCTCCTGTGGAACCAGCTCCCAATTCGGATCAGGGAGTCAGACACCCTCTCTACTTTTAAGATTAGGCTTAAAACTTTCCTTTTTGCTAAAGCTTATAGTTAGGGCTGGATCAGGTGACCCTGAACCATCCCTTAGTTATGCTGCTATAGACTTAGACTGCTGGGGGGTTCCCATGATGCACTGTTTCTTTCTCTTTTTGCTCTGTATGCACCACTCTGCATTTAATCATTAGTGATTGATCTCTGCTCCCCTCCACAGCATGTCTTTTTCCTGGTTCTCTCCCTCAGCCCCAACCAGTCCCAGCAGAAGACTGCCCCTCCCTGAGCCTGGTTCTGCTGGAGGTTTCTTCCTGTTAAAAGGGAGTTTTTCCTTCCCACTGTCGCCAAGTGCTTGCTCACAGGGGGTCGTTTTGACCGTTGGGGTTTTTACGTAATTATTGTATGGCCTTGCCTTACAATATAAACCGCCTTGGGGCAACTGTTTGTTGTGATTTGGTGCTATATAAATAAAATTGATGATAAATTGATACATTATGTAAAAGCTAGGGCGAAATAAACACTTCTAAAACTAGAAATGCTGTTTTTGGACCCTGATAACACCTCTGAAGTGATTTATAAGACATTTTGTGGACATTAGTGTGGTGCCATCACAGGCTGGTCTAGCTAGCTGCAAACTCTGTTTCATTTGTGTGTAAATATAACCTCTTTGTCATATATTATGTAAAAGCTAGGGCGAAATAAACACTTCTAAAACTGGAAATGCTGTTTTTGGACCCTGATAACACCTCTGAAGTGATTTATAAGACATTTTGTGGACATTAGTGTGGTGCCATCACAGGGTGGGAGCTAGCTGCAAACTCTTCACGTCATTCACGTCATCAGGAGAGAGTCGTCAAGGGAGCCATCAGGGGAGGCTTCCGTCCTGTCATTAGGAGAGTGCTAACTAGAGCACAATAGGTGCTAATTAGAGCTATTGTTTAGTCACTAGCCTATAGCAGTCAGCCTCTCGGTAGGTGGGGTCTGGTTAGGGTAAAAAACTCCAGCTTGTGTTGGCTTCTGGTTTATTCTTCTCTACAAGAGTCAAGACAGAAGTCAGACTACCAGAGCAAGAATTTTAGCTGAGGAAGCTTCTGTGATTTGAAGCGAAACATCCTCACGTCAAGCAACCCAGTCCAGTCCTATGAGGTCCCTAAAATAAGATGGGACCTGATTATTCAAAACCTTATAAGTAAGAAGAAGAATTTTAAATTCTATTCTAGAATTAACAGGAAGCCAATGAAGAGAGGCCAATATGGGTGAGATATGCTCTCTCCTTCTAGTCCCTGTCAGTACTCTAGCTGCAGCATTTTGAATTAACTGAAGGCTTTTCAGGGAACTTTTAGGACAACCTGATAATAATGAATTACAATAGTCCCGCCTAGAGGAAATAAATGCATGAATTAGTTTTTCAGTATCACTCTGAGACAAGACCTTTCTAATTTTAGAGATATTGCGTAAATGCAAAAAAGCAGTCCTACATATTTGTTTAATATGCACATTGAATGACATATCCTGATCAAAAATGACTCCAAGATTTCTCACAGTATTACTAGAGGTCAGGGTAATGCCATCCAGAGTAAGGATCTGGTTAGACACCATGTTTCTAAGATTTGTGGGGCCAAGTACAATAACTTCAGTTTTATCTGAGTTTAAAAGCAGGAAATTAGAGGTCAAGTTCTACCTTTGAGTTTCTATACAATCATAGACGTCCTGTTCTGGTGTAGGCCATAATACAAGATATGAAACATATTTTATCAAAGAAAGCTTCTGTCAAAGTTCCTTCTTTTCAAAATAGTTGCTGTTGTGTAAAAGCCGCATCTCTTTCTGTAGCCGAGGTCTCATTCTGCTGTTTCTTTCTTATTAACATGTGCATAGCAAGTGTGGGAAACTATCCCAAGCCATCAATCCGTGGCAATAATTTCTGGAATAGATTTTATCTGTCTAGCTGGTAATGGGTCGTATACAAACTACACAAACTAGGGCATTTTTATTTATGTCTTTATAAAATTGTACTTTGACTGCAAAAATGCACCTACTGCTCAGTGTAGTGCCATACAGAGAATTAAAAGTTACATGATGAATTGGAAATGGGTCAGCTGTGTTCGGTAGCCTCCATATATACCTTCCTCATAAATTCACAAGTGCTCCATTGGCGACGCACTGCTATGCATTATTCATAGTCAACTCCAGCGTATATGCTCAGCACAGAGCAGCACTGAGCCTCTCAGAAACTCGATGAGACAAGAAAGTTCGTCAAACAAGACTTTTCCCACTTAGAAAGTCTGATATTGGTGTCAGGTTGTCTGTACAGCATGACCAAAATGCCTTGCTGATGTTTTTTCAATGATGTCTGAGATGACTTCAGGGTAACTGCAGTGCTTCTTAGATGTAGGGACTCTGGGATTTAGTGTACACCTGTGCAGCTTTTTCATTCAAATAATGAGATGGGTCCGCCATATATAAGCCCTGCACCAACTCCCATTGGAGTTGGTGCTTTTCTCCAGATTCCAAATAGATGAGCGTCTACAGTCCATCACAGGTTACGTCTCCAACCAAGGCTGATACCCATTTACAACTGAGTGGACTGGGACTTGTAGAGGCATTATCTTATCTGAGCAGTAACATTCTGGTCTCCCTGTCTTCTGTCTTTAAAACTGAGAGACACGTGGGAAGAGATTACAGAGTCATTAGGTCGCTGGACAAAGGTGTTTCCTGATGTTGACATCTTTGCAAGAGAATCTTCAGGGTCCTGGTGCTTCCTACAGATGCTAACTGGTGACATAAGGCAATGACTGGATGTGTTTGGTACTACATATCTTTGAAGGTTCCTTGGGTTCCACTGGAATGACTGTGTCACATCAGTGGTTACTTTAGGTAGACTGAAGTGAGACGTATCACTTGCAACATGAAGGATCACCAGCTATGTCATTTTGGTCATGAGGCACGTTTCTATGTACGTGAGTCATGTGTCTCAGTGAAGGCCAAGAGGACTCCAACACTTCACCTGACTGCAGCAGAAGGATGGTTAAGTTTGATAGGCGAGGATGGATCGACTGTCTGCTTTGCGATAACGTGACGTGTTGAATTATCCCAAACATGGACTTATACAACGTGGAAAGAGTATCTTGTTCAAGGACACAGACAGGTAGTGTGATCAGGAATCAATCCCAGGTCTACATAGTGCATTGATAGCTCATGGCCCATTGTACTACCTTCCCTACATTCCCGGTAAGCGTTTTATGAAAAACTCTGCAGCTATGTCAGTGAGGAGAACATTGTAGTTTAACCTTATGGAGTCTGATTCATCAAGTATGATCTCCTTTTCTGCTCAGTTTTTTTCTTTAGCATGGAGAAAAACAAACTTCAGACTGCACAAATACACCAGGTTCATACAGAAACAACAAAAGAAATACAGGTAACTTGACTGAACCTGCAGCCAGCAGAAGAATCCTTAAAGTAGACCTGCAGTGAAATAAATGCAGTCAGATCTTTGGACCAAAAAATGACTTATAAGATCCTTCTGAATGTAGTAAAGTAAATCAGCAAGCCCAGATCTGTCATTCAACAGAGAAATCTTCATTTAAAAATGACAAATTTACAGCTAAAATGTAGCCCTCCGCAAAACTGTCATCACATCCGGGACGCTGCCGAGACGTCAGGGAAAAGACCCTATCCCAGCATGCCAACTGTAATTTGTGGATTTACGTCAGTTTGCATCGGCACCTTTTTCTTGTCTTATACGGAAGGATCTACTTTTTTTAAAACTTCATATTGTCTTGCGGCACGTTTGGTGAGTACACATTTCTTTTATTTGTGCTTGAAAATTATTTTGGGGGACTTTTTCATACGCCCGTTTGATTGAGTGGTGTCGCATTGAAAATCTACTGTCATTCGCCTCCGGTGTTACCGTCACGGGGTATGGAGGCGGGACCCGTCATTAAAAAGATATAAACCTGTCTCAGCGGCCACGGAGCTCTGCGGCTCCGATTACCGAGACGTGCGGTGCTGCGGAAAGTCTCTCCTTGCAGCAACAGGTGTCACCGGCTGCTCAGCATCAAAACAGCGAGCGTATTCTCTGGACTTTTGCCAAGTTGGCTGCACCTCCATTCAGTAGAGAGAGGTGGTGCCGGCTGCACAGCAGACAGGGGGGCGATGTGACTGGCCCGCTTCGGCGTTTACCGAGCACGTAGACTCAGTAAGCGCAGCTGTGGCAGAGAGCGAGATGTCAGGGAAGAAGGTCACCCGCTGTCGATGTCGCCGCTGATCTGAGCATGCAGAGCTGTATCTCACATTCATTGCAGGTTACTTTTGGATGCTGAAACCAGGATGTGTATAACAGTAACATTACTAACAGATAAAATCAATTTCAATGTGGGATCGGACTGAAGGCGGGAGAGCTCCATCTTCTGCCGGATGTCACTGCAATGTCCCGGATGTACAAACAGTTTTCGCTGAGGGCCAAATTTTAGCTGCAAATTTGTCATTTTTAAACGAAGATTTCTCAGCTGAATTACAAATTTGGGCTTGCAGACTTACTTTACTGCATTCATAAGGGTCCTTTAAATACATATCAGCTATTTCTTTCTGAGATCTGACCACATTTATTTCAATGCAGGTCTACTTTAACATCAACGTGCTATAAAATGACTCACTGATTCATCAGACAAATCTTCAATTATTCTGGATGCGTCAGTGTTATATGAATTTGAGTTGGTATATACACAAGCAATGCCAGCAACCTTCCCTGGACAAGTTCCCATTAAAGTAGCATTAATCAAGTTACTAGAAAAACATGCTTTATCCATTATGTGCAACTTGCAATGGAAAGGATGGAATTCACATTATGATGTTTCTTGAGCCATCAGTGCCATTGGCTTTGTATTTGCACTGTGACAAATGGCACTGACCTTAGCATACAGTAATGAATCACAGCTCAGCTGAGAGGTCTTATTGAGTGTGCCGACAAAAAAAAGCTTGTCTGCAGTGTTCTTAGTGGGAAAGAGAGAGTAAAGGAGGGAGGAGTGGATTGAGAAAGGATCCCTTTGTTGTAAAAGTAGTTGGAGTGCAGCAGCACCCTGACACAGGTATTCTGCTAAATAAGACGAGCACTGTGCAGAGAAAGTACTGCTACTATAAAAAAAAGAAGATGAAGAAAAAAATGGCAGAGTAACACAATTTTCAGGCACATCCCGGCAGGTTTATCAATAAATACTCACGTTTGTTGTCTACGGTTTTCCCACACAGATGACCAATGCGACCTATGAGCATCAGGGTTTCCCTTATTGTTACACAGTGTCAGCAACCTGCTGAATCTAATTTTCTGGAAGTAGGCTTAAGAGTACACTTTATATAGGAACAGCTCCTGTAGACAGTCATGCCTGCCTGCAATGCTGCAAGTAGTAAAGTGAAATGTGTAAAGCAGCTGCTAATTTTTCTTCATGTGCTTCACAACAAAAGTTTGTTGTCATAAAAGCAGTGGCGCTCACACAGCAAACGGTGTTACTGTGGAAGCTTAACTGAGGCATGCTAGACTTTCTCAATAAGCGAAGTGCGCATCTCAGGCTGCGCGGTGCATTATGGGTAGGCTAAATTGTTCGACTACCAACCCACAAGCTATGGCGGCGGAAAGCAGTGAGGAGTGCTGTGATTTGAATCATTTCAACCGCTGGAAAGTTGATGATTTAAAGTGTTTTTGTAAGCTCCGCGGATTGCCTGTTACAACCAGGACTACGTACAGCAGTGGGCAGAAGCGGAAAGAAGAGCTGGCTGTGCTTGCTTGTGCTGCATCGTTACAGAAGTGCCGACAAAGGAGGAAGAGAGAGCCGCTGTCGAAAATGACCAGTCCTTGTTGATAGTTGGAGACAAACAAATTTCTGACCCCTTGAAGGCAACTGATGGATTGGATGGTTAGACGAAGTCCAGAGTCTGAAACTGAGGATACTGCAGAATATTTGCTAAGCAGGGATGAGAAATCGGTATTCCGCCAGCTTCGTAATGACTATAATGAAGGTGGGTCTCGCATATAACTTCTTTGATGTCACGTTTGTTTTGATAAGTTGACAGACATACAATGATATGTGCATGCATGTAGTTTGTTTATAGAACATGTCAATATTAAAATATTACGCGCCACGCCATTCATGGCGCGACATTATAATCATAAGCCGATGCACGAAAACGGCGGCACAGTTTCAGGATATTGACAAAATAAATGTGTGCAAGAAACTTAGAATTTTAGTCCGTCTTTTACATCTGTCTGGATCTTTCTTTTCAAAATTTTTATTTTATTTTATTTATATAGCGCCAAATCACAACAAACAGTTGCCCCAAGGCGCCTTATATTGTAAGGCAAGGCCATACAATAATTACGGAAAAACCCCAACGGTCAAAACGACCCCCTGTGAGCAAGCACTTGGCAACAGTGGGAAGGAAAAACTCCCTTTTAACAGGAAGAAACCTCCAGCAGAACCAGGCTCAGGGAGGGGCAGTCTTCTGCTGGGACTGGAGGGTGTCTGTCTCCCTGATCTGAATTGGGAGCTGGTTCCAGAGGAGAGGAGCCTGAAAGCTGAAGGCTCTGCCTCCCATTCTACTCTTACAAACCCTAGGAACTACAAGTAAGCCTGCAGTCTGAGAGCGAAGCGCTCTACTGCGGTGATATGGTACTATGAGGTCCCCAAGATAAGATGGGACCTGATTATTCAAAACCTTATAAGTAAGAAGAAGAATTTTAAATTCTATTCTAGAATTAACAGGAAGCCAATGAAGAGAGGCCAATATGGGTGAGATATGCTCTCTCCTTCTAGTCCCTGTCAGTACTCTAGCTGCAGCATTTTGAATTAACTGAAGGCTTTTCAGGGAACTTTTAGAACAACCTGATAATAATGAATTACAATAGTCCAGCCTAGAGGAAATAAATGCATGAATTAGTTTTTCAGCATCACTCTGAGACAAGACCTTTCTAATTTTAGAGATATTGCGTAAATGCAAAAAAGCAGTCCTACATATTTGTTTAATATGCGCATTGAATGACATATCCTGATCAAAAATGACTCCAAGATTTCTCAGGTCAAGTGATAGCTTTTTAAGTAATGGTTTCATTGCTGCCACCTTAAAAGCCTGTGGTACATAGCCAACTAATAAAGATAGATTGATCATATTTAAGATCGAAGCATTAAATAATGGTAGGGCTTCCTTGAGCAGCCTGGTAGGAATGGGGTCTAATAGACATGTTGATGGTTTGGATGAAGTAACTAATGAAAATAACTCAGACAGAACAATCGGAGAGAAAGAGTCTAACCAAATACCGGCATCACTGAAAGCAGCCAAAGATAACGATACGTCTTTGGGATGGTTATAAGTCATTTTTTCTCTAAGAGTTAAAATTTTATTAGCAAAGAAAGTCATGAAGTCATTACTAGTTAAACTTAAAGGAATACTCGGCTCAATAGAGCTCTGACTCTTTGTCAGCCTGGCTACAGTGCTGAAAAGAAACCTGGGGTTGTTCTTATTTTCTTCAATTAGTGATGAGTAGTAAGATGTCCTAGCTTTACGGAGGGCTTTTTTATAGAGCAACAGACTCTTTTTCCAGGCTAAGTGAAGATCTTCTAAATTAGTGAGACGCCATTTCCTCTCCAACTTACGGGTTATCTGCTTTAAGCTGCGAGTTTGTGAGTTATACCACAGAGTCAGGCACTTCTGATTTAAAGCTCTCTTTTTCAGAAGAGCTACAGCATCCACAGTTGTCTTCAATGAGGATGTAAAACTATTGACGAGATACTCTATCTCACTTACAGAGTTTAGGTAGCTACTCTGCACTGTGTTGGTATATGGCATTAGAGAACATAAAGAAGGAATCATATCCTTAAACCTAATTACAGTGCTTTCTGAAAGACTTCTAGTGTAATGAATCTTATTCCCCACTACTGGGTAGTCCATCAGAGTAAATGTAAATGTTATTAAGAAATGATCAGACAGAAGGGAGTTTTCAGGGAATACTGTTAAGTCTTCAATTTCCATACCATAAGTCAGAACTAGATCTAAGATATGATTAAAGTGGTGGGTGGACTCATTTACATTTTGAGCAAAGTCAATTGAGTCTAATAATAGATTAAATGCAGTGTTGAGGCTGTCATTCTCAGCATCTGTGTGGATGTTAAAATCGCCCACTATAATTATCTTATCTGAGCTAAGCACTAAGTCAGACAAAAGGTCTGAAAATTCACAGAGAAACTCACAGTAACGACCAGGTGGACGATAGATGATAACAAATAAAACTGTTTTTTGGGACTTCCAATTTGGATGGACAAGACTAAGAGTCAAGCTTTCAAATGAATTAAAGCTCTGTCTGGGTTTTTGATTAATTAATAAGCTGGAATGGAAGATTGCTGCTAATCCTCTGCCTCGGCCCGTGCTACGAGCATTCTGACAGTTAGTGTGACTCGGGGGTGTTGACTCATTTAAACTAACATATTCATCCTGCTGTAACCAGGTTTCTGTAAGGCAGAATAAATCAATATGTTGATCAATTATTATATCATTTACTAACAGGGACTTAGAAGAGAGAGACCTAATGTTTAATAGACCACATTTAACTGTTTTAGTCTGTAGTGCAGTTGAAGGTGCTATATTATTATTTATTTTTGAATTTTTATGCTTAAATAGATTTTTGCTGGTTATTGGTAGTCTGGGAGCAGGCACCGTCTCTACGGGGATGGGGTAATGAGGGGATGGCAGGGGGAGAGAAGCTGCAGAGAGGTGTGTAAGACTACAACTCTGCTTCCTGGTCCCAACCCTGGATAGTCACGGTTTGGAGGATTTAAGAAAATTGGCCAGATTTCTAGAAATGAGAGCTGCTCCATCCAAAGTGGGATGGATGCCGTCTCTCCTAACAAGACAAGGTTTTCCCCAGAAGCTTTGCCAATTATCTATGAAGCCCACCTCATTTTTTTTTCTGTGGCAAAATTGTGTAGCATGAACGGAGGTTTACGACCACATTTCTTCTTCTTTCCGTCTTTGTGTGGACTCGGCGGAGCTTTGCAATTGTGTGTTTTCAGCCAACGTTCAAGCCTATAAATTCCATTTGAGCATTTGAAAACAGCACAATGCACACCTGTCATTATAGTGTGTCGCTTAAGGCTTAAAGCCTTTGAAACAATCCCTGTAAGCCTTAACTTTTACAGTCCACTAATGCTACTGTATATGAAATTCAATGGAAGTGGTGTGAGTGTGGTAGTTGGGATTTTTGCCCCTGTTTGACCCACACATGCACAGATGTGTTGCACACTTCCCTTATTACCAGCACCTAGCCGCTATTATTTAAAGGCTTCCTGACTGACCTCAACTTGTGATTTACAAAACATTCTGTCAGAGAAGTAATTAGATATGTTGCATGTCTGAATAATGATATAGAGGCAGCGGCTCAAAAGGACATCTTTGCTAGATAAACCATGGAGCTGAAGTCAGTTGAATCCAAGCCCTAACTTCTGGTCCTGATGAATGAAGCCAATGCAGAAGTGACAAATCTTGCAGTTCCTTCAATGGCCACTTGAGGATGCACCAAAAGCGTGTCACTCCCCCCAGAATCCAATGTTATATTCTACAACTTTACAGCTGAAATAATCATTTCAACAGCCTGGTACAAAAAAAAAAAAGCTTCATATGCTAAATAATGCTTGAATGTCTCAATAGCTAGTTTCTTCCCTTCGTGAAAACTGTATTCGGATGAATTTAATTTTTTTAAGTAAATCATCAGTTGAAGCTATTTTGAGACATAATGAAATAATTAATTAGGGGTGTGGTCACTTCAAGTGCCATCTTTATGTGCTGGAGTCAGCGTTCTGCTCACAATAGCTGCCAGCTACCGGTGATTTGACTGGGTTGAGTTGACTAATGGTCCCTTATAAGCATTTTCTTTCATATCTCTGAGATGACATAGCTGTGAGGTTAATGGCACTAAAGGAACCATCAAAAAGTCAGTCTTCCAGTATTTCTGTTGAGTGAAATTTTAATTGTTTAGTTTTATGTTCGCATCATTAGCAGACAGGGTCGCTGAACTAGCAGGTAGATTGATGAAACTAGTTCCACTGATGGTGGAACAGTACCAATCTGAACAGAATATAATCATTTATGCACCCAGTGTTCAACTGTTTTCATTAACCCTCTGGTGTAGTTTGAGGTGGAGACACATCAAAGTAATGTGACCAAATTAAGTGGTCCTCCCACCAAATCCCTCACAAATCTGAGTTTCCATTTGAATGTGTGTTGAAAGTGCGGACTTCAAACTATATACCAGTTTTTAAATTTTGTTGATAGGTCCAGTAAAACTTCAACCATGGCTAATAATTTTCACCAGGCTGTTTCCTGAATATTTTGGTGATGTGTGGACTGGTGCTTCATGCAACACACGCATGAACAGGAGTTCTCTTTCTCTTTTTTCCTCTCTGGCCAGAGCAATTACATGGGAAAAACATGACTTTCCTTTATCATTTGGTGGAAAATGCATGACCTAAACTAATCAAAAATGATCACCACGTATTTGGTTGTGGAGGTGCTTCCTTCAGTATACATGTGAACGTCTTCCTCTTTTCTCCTCTCTGGCTGGGGACACACACAAGACTTCTTCTTTATCATTGGTAGAAGAATGCATGAGGTAAACCAATCAAAATGACTAACCCCATATGGGTTGATCACTATCACCACGTTGGGGGATAGTGATAGGGGATAGGGGGAAAAAGCCACCAAATACAGACTAGGGTGCCAATGCTGCCTCCAGGTGAACAACAGGAGGAATGACAAGGTGTCAGGCCCATGACATGTCCAACTCAAGACCTCCTTTTCTGAGTGGCACAAATGGTTTGTGTGGCATGTGAGGCTGTGTGGCCAGTGCAGGTACTGGGAATCTTGTTAAAGTTGAGGGTCACATGGATTCCAGTCAATATCAGCAGATTCTTGAAAACAATGTTCCTGAATCAGTGACAAAGTTGAAGTTGCTCTGGGGCTGGATCCTTCAAACAAGACAATAACCCTAAACACTGCTCAAACTCTACTAAGGCATTCATGCAGAGGAACAAGTACAATGTTCTGGAATGGCCATCTCAGTCCCCAGACCTGAATATTATTGAAAATCTGTGATGTGATTTTAAGCGGGCTGTCCATGCTCAGAAACCAACGAACCTGAGATGTTTTATAAAGAAGAATGGTCCAAAATACCTTAAACCAGAATCCAGGCTCTCATTGGAAGCTATAGGAAGCGTTTAGAGGCTGTTACTTCTGCCAAAGGAGGATCTATTAATGTATTTTTTCTGTTGGGGTGCCCAAATTTATGCACCTGCCAATTTTGTTTCAGGAAGTACTGCACACTTTCTGTAAAGCCTATAAACTTCATTTCACTTCTCACATATCACTGTGTTTGTTTGCTATATGATATATTTAACTCAAATTGCTGATCCAAACAACCAATGATTTACAAAGGAAAGCCATGGAAATCATCAGGGCTGCCCAAACTTTACATAGTACTGTATTTCTTCACTTTTCCCATGTCAGTAACAATTCAACACCTGCTGTGCTGAGAACCTGGTCAATCCTGATGCACTTCAAAACTTCCAGTGATGGAGCTGAACACCAAAAAACTGAAGTCAAGAAGGAAGAAGAGAGCATCTCTGCTCTTCAAAATGTGACGAAAGTGTCTCCAAAAAGCCCACCAAATGGCTGAACCTGTGGAGCAGACATTCATCTGGTTAAATGTCCTGAGGGTCCAGCTCACCTGTCCTCTCTGAAAACCAACACCCGCTGCTGCTCTTCTAAATAAAACAAAGGCTTTTTGAAAAGAAAGTATTTTATTTGAAAAAAACAGTTTCCTTTTATATTTTAACATTAAATGAATGACTCATTAAACATGTCCATGAAGTCAAAGTTCAGTCAAAAAGGCACTTGTACAGGTAGAAGAAGCCCCACCCCTACTGTGCATAATTTCAAAGCATTCACAATCACTAGAATAGTCAAATTCATATTTCAGTAATTACTCTGTCCTGATTAAAACACAATCACATAGTCAACGAGGACATAATTAAACGTTGAAATGACAAAATTAATAATTGATTTTATCATGACGTTTCTATCACATTGAGAAATCCTAATGAACAAACACATTGTTCATTAGGATTCATCATTGTTACATCACCAGTTATGATGAAAATAAATATTTATATTTATTTACGGTGTCTTTTTTCCTGGTTGAAATGCAGATGAATGAATGAATCTACCAGACTCAAAAATGTACACATTAATGATTATGCTATTTTATTTGTCTAAAAATAAATGCCAAGGTTCATTATATTGTTGATCAAGAAATCATCTCTTCTGAAACAACTTTTGAAAGAATCTTTTTTTAATTTAAAACTTTTAATTACAAGTTGTATAATGTAAGAAACATTTTTAACTTCAAAATGTACAGTAATCAGAAATTAATCTTGAAGTAACTCATTTGTAAGGATTTTCTTTAGTAAACTGATGTGTATACATTAGCAGTTCTGATGTTCCTTTAACACACATTTCTACACTCTTGTCTTCTGTGTTTTGGCCTGACGCTTATTTCTTTTGGTTTTAAAGCAAAGCTGTAACAAAGATAAAAATCTTGGGCTTTACTTTAGGGCCCTGTCCCACTGGCGTTTAGGAGGATTTGCGGATGGAATGCGCACAAAAGTGGCCCACATCCGCCAAACAACCGCAGTAACCGTGTAACATTCCTGTATGAGATGGCCGCCATCCGAACACGTCCGTGATCATCCGCAGAGGCACGCATGTCCACAGCCAGGATTTTTAAGCGGCTCAAAAATCCTGCTGCGGATGAGATCCGCATCACTGCCTGAACACACACTGAAGACATACGCAGGACATACACAACCAACGCGCCACATATCCCCTGTCATCCGCTGATATCCGCAACCGACGGGTTGGCGTGGCTTGGTGGAGGACCGCACAACGTGCAAAACAGATATGACACGTGCCCAGTACGGCCACATCACGGTCGCAAATGGCATGTCGCTCATGCAGACAGAGTGGGCACGGATGAAGCGAGTGCATCACGGCTGCTGTGCCCCTCATGGGGGCGCCTCCGCGGTTGCCTTCGCTTCTGTTCCCTGTTATATCCGCTTATCTTCCTCATGTATTCGCTGATCCACCCCGGGACATTTGTCATTTCCGCCCACCTTTGTTGCGGACGCTCAGCTTTTGTCTCCTCATTTCATGTGCAAATCCTCCTAAACGCCAAAGGGACAGGGCCCTTACAAAATTTGGCCCTCAAAATGCAGGAAATATTGTTTCAGAGGGTTATAAATTTCAAAATTTCCCTCCTACAATACTCATGCCTGCAGCACTCACTGCATGACTATGCCACGCTAAGTTCTCTCCTATGCTGTGAAAAATCCTTTTGAGAACCCTGAAAACTATATTATATTCCAATTAAAAGGAATCAAAAGTATGTAATATAAAATTTATATAGCACAGAGATCAATTATTTAAGATTAAATACTACAGATTTGTACCAAGTGGCTTTTTAGAGATTTTCTAGGCTATATTTGTTCAAACATTCATTGCTATGCGAGTTCAGAAAGCACAGCAAAGTAATAAATTGTGAAAGATTACACAACTAAATAGTGAAGTCAACTTGGCCCCAGAGGGGTTGATCAGGCCATTTACTGCCTCTTTATAAATCACACAATGTTAACATTTTCATTTATATGACAAGAACACAAACAAATAATTGAAAAGCCATGTTAAAGGTAAAGGAGTCCCAGAGGAACCATTTTAAGCTCCCTCCTCATCCTCACCCTAACCCCCTCTGCACCAAAGCACTTCTATTAATGCATTCCATTCTCCCCATTGTCTCCAACGCCACGCTGGAGATACACTGTCACCGATTCAGTGCCACTGGAGCCCAACATGGCTTTCTGTAACTTTTCAGGAAGCAGTGGGCTGTGATCTAATTATCAGCGGACAGATGAAGTCATCTCTCCGGGTACAGCTGACAGGACCATTCTTCTTCTGAGTAGAAAAGAAGGCTGTTGCTCATGTCAAGTTGGCTCCAAAATTGCTGCAAGAGCACATTAGTTACAGAGAACCCCAAATCGACTGTGCATCACTTAGAGCACATTGATCTCCACCAGTGCATCAATCAATTTCAATCAATTTTATTTATATAGCGCCAAATCACAACAAACAGTTGCCCCAAGGCGCTTTATATTGTAAGGCAAGGCCATACAATAATTACGTACAAACCCCAACAGTCAAAACGACCCCCTGTGAGCAAGCACTTGGCGACAGTGGGAAGGAAAAACTCCCTTTTAACAGGAAGAAACATCCAGCAGAACCTGGCTCAGGGAGGGGCAGTCTTCTGCTGGGACTAGTGGGGGCTGAGGGAGAGAACCAGGAAAAAGACATGCTGTGGAGGGGAGCAGAGATCAATCACTAATGATTAAATGCAGAGTGGTGCATACAGAGCAAAAAGAGAAAGAAACACTCAGTGTATCATGGGAACCCCCCAGCAGTCTAAGTCTATAGCAGCATAACTAAGGGATGGTTCAGGGTCACCTGATCCAGCCCTAACTATAAGCTTTAGCAAAAAGGAAAGTTTTAAGCCTAATCTTAAAAGTAGAGAGGGTGTCTGTCTCCCTGATCCGAATTGGGAGCTGGTTCCACAGGAGAGGAGCCTGAAAGCTGAAGGCTCTGCCTCCCATTCTACTCTTACAAACCCTAGGAACTACAAGTAAGCCTGCAGTCTGAGAGCAAAGCGCTCTATTGGGGTGATATGGTACTATGAGGTCCCTAAGATAAGATGGGACCTGATTATTCAAAACCTTATAAGTAAGAAGAAGAATTTTAAATTCTATTCTAGAATTAAGAGGAAGCCAATGAAGAGAGGCCAATATGGGTGAGATATGCTCTCTCCTTCTAGTCCCCGTTAGTACTCTAGCTGCAGCATTTTGAATTAACTGAGGGCTTTTCAGGGAACTTTTAGGACAACCTGATAATAATGAATTACAATAGTCCAGCCTAGAGGAAATAAATGCATGAATTAGTTTTTCAGCATCACTCTGAGACAAGACCTTTCTAATTTTAGAGATATTGCGTAAATGCAAAAAAGCAGTCCTACATATTTGTTTAATATGCGCATTGAATGACATATCCTGATCAAAAATGACTCCAAGATTTCTCACAGTATTACTAGAGGTCAGGGTAATGCCATCCAGAGCAAGGATCTGGTTAGACACCATGTTTCTAAGATTTGTGGGGCCAAGTACAATAACTTCAGTTTTATCTGAGTTTAAAGGCAGGAAATTAGAGGTCATCCATGTCTTTATGTCTGTAAGACAATCCTGCACTTTAGCTAATTGGTGTGTGTCCTCTGGCTTTATGGATAGATAAAGCTGGGTATCATCTGCGTAACAATGAAAATTTAAGCAATGCCGTCTAATAATACTGCCTAAGGGAAGCATGTATAAAGTGAATAAAATTGGTCCTAGCACAGAACCTTGTGGAACTCCATAATTAACCTTAGTCTGTGAAAAAGATTCCCCATTTACATGAACAAATTGTAATCTATTAGATAAATATGATTCAAACCACTGCAGCGCAGTGCCTTTAATACCTATGGCATGCTCTAATCTCTGTAATAAAATTTTATGGTCAACAGTATCAAAAGCAGCACTGAGGTCTAACAGAACAAGCACAGAGATGAGTCCACTGTCTGAGGCCATAAGAAGATCATTTGTAACCTTCACTAATGCTGTTTCTGTACTATGATGAATTCTAAAACCTGACTGAAACTCTTCAACTAGACCATTCCTCTGCAGATGATCAGTTAGCTGTTTTACAACTACCCTTTCAAGAATTTTTGAGAGAAAAGGAAGGTTGGAGATTGGCCTATAATTAGCTAAGATAGCTGGGTCAAGTGATAGCTTTTTAAGTAATGGTTTAATTACTGCCACCTTAAAAGCCTGTGGTACATAGCCAACTAATAAAGATAGAATGATCATATTTAAGATCGAAGTATTAAATAATGGCAGGGCTTCCTTGAGCAGCCTGGTAGGAATGGGGTCTAATAGACATGTTGATGGTTTGGATGAAGTAACTAATGAAAATAACTCAGACAGAACAATCGGAGAGAAAGAGTCTAACCAAATACCGGCATCACTGAAAGCAGCCAAAGATAACGATATGTCTTTGGGATGGTTATGAGTAATTTTTTCTCTAATAGTTAAAACTTTATTAGCAAAGAAAGTCATGAAGTCATTACTAGTTAAAGTTAAAGGAATACTAGGCTCAATAGAGCTCTGACTCTTTGTCAGCCTGGCTACAGTGCTGAAAAGAAACCTGGGGTTGTTCTTATTTTCTTCAATTAGTGATGAGTAGTAAGATGTCCTAGCTTTACGGAGGGCTTTTTTTATAGAGCAACAGACTCTTTTTCCAGGCTAAGTGAAGATCTTCTAAATTAGTGAGACGCCATTTCCTCTCCAACTTAAGGGTTATCTGCTTTAAGCTGCGAGTTTGTGAGTTATACCACAGAGTCAGGCACTTCTGATTTAAAGCTCTCTTTTTCAGAGGAGCTACAGCATCCAAAGTTGTCTTCAGTGAGGATGTAAAACTATTGACGAGATACTCTATCTCACTTACAAAATGAAACTTATTCCCCACTGCTGGGTAGTCCATCAGAGTAAATGTAAATGTTATTAAGAAATGATCAGACAGAAGGGAGTTTTCAGGGAATACTGTTAAGTCTTCTATTTCCATACCATAACTCAGAACAAGATCTAAGATATGATTAAAGTGGTGGGTGGACTCATTTACATTTTGAGCAAAGCCAATTGAGTCTAATAATAGATTAAATGCAGTGTTGAGGCTGTCAGTGCATGAGAAAAGAAACCAGATTACTGTACTCTTTCCTCCCAAGAAGGTCACCCACGCGTAATATGCTCGTTCCAGAAAGTATTCACAGCACTTCGCTTTATCCACATTGTGTTATGTTACAGCCTTATTCCAAAATGGATGAAATTCATTTTTTTCCCTCAAAATTCTACAGACATCACCCCATAATGACAATATGAAAAAGACTTTTTTTTTAGATTTTTGCAAATGTATTAAAAATAAAAAACTAAGAAGCCACATGTACATACAGTTGTATGCAAAAGTTTGCACATCCCTGATAATTTTAAAGATTTTCCTTTAAAAATCACTGGTTGTCTGGATCAGAAATTTCAGGTAAATATATCATATAGCAGACAAACACAATGATATTTGAGAAGTGAAATGAAGTGAAATGAAGTTTCTAGTATTTACCGAATGTGTGCAATAATTCTTTAAACAAATTTAGGCAGGTGCATAAATTTGAGCACCCCAACAGAAAAAATACATCAATATTTAGTAGATCCTCTTTTTGCAGAAATAACAGCCTCTAAGTGCTTCCAATAGCTTCCAATGAGAGTCTGGATTCTGGTTTAAGGTATTTTGGACCATTCTTCTTTACAAAACATCTCAGGTTTGTTGGTTTCCGAGCATGGACAGCAAACTTAAAATCACACCACAGATTTTCAATCATATTCAGGTCTGGGGACTGAGATGGTCATTCCAGAACACTGTACTTGTTCCTCTGCATGAATGCCTTAGTACAGTGGTGGGCAATCATGTGCCATAAAGGGCCGAGACACTGCAGGTTTTCCGTGCAACCAATCACCTCAGCAGGTGATTTCATTAATGATCAGGTGTCTCAGCAGGTGATTTCATTGACAACCAGGTGTTTATGTTCAGAGCAGAAGCTCATCAGCAACCCACCTGCTGAGATGATTGGTTACATGGAAAACCTGCAGTGTCTCGGCCCTCGATGCCCACCCCTGCCTTAGTAGATTTTGAGCAGTGTTTAGGGTTGTTGTCATGTTGAAAGATCCAGCCCTGGCGCAACTTCAACTTTGTCACTGATTCATGAACATTGTTCTCAAGAATCTGCTGATATTGACTGGCATCCATGTTACCCAGCTTTAACAAGATTCCCAGTACCTGCACTGGCCACACAGCCCCACAACATGATGGAACCACCTCCAACTTTTACTGTAGGTAGCAAGCATTTTTCTTGGAATGCTGTGTTCTTTTTCAGCCATGCATACTGCTTTAGCATACCTCAAGCGACTCTATTTGTGGCGTGTACGCAGAAAAGACCACATTTCTTTTTCTTTCCGTCTTTGTTTGGACTTGGCAGAGCTTTGCAATCATGTGTTTTCAGCCAACTTTCAAGCCTATAAATTCCATTTGAGCATTTGAAAACAGCACAATGCGCCCCTGTCATTATTGTATGCGTCGCTTAAGGCTTAAAGCCTTTGAAACAATCCCTGTAAGCCTTAACTTTTATAGTCTGCTAATACTACTGTATATGAAATTCAATGGGAGCGGTGTGAGTGTGGTAGCTGGGATTATTGCCCCCATTTGACCCACGCGTGTGCGTTGTGCACTTCGCTTATTGCTGCCAAAGGTACATCAACAAAGTATTGCGCAAAAGCTGTGAACACTTATGTGAATTCTTAGTTTTTTATTTGTAATAAATTTGCAAAAATTACACAAAAAAAACTTTTTTGTCATGTTGTTATTATGGGGTGTTGTGAGTAGAATTTTGAACGAAAAATGAATTCATTCCATTTTGGAATAAGGCTGTAACATAGCAAAATATCTAAAAACTGAAGTGCTGTGAAAACTTTCTGGATGCACTACATAAAGAAACCAAGGACACTTTCATGAGAGAACTGCCATCATATCAAATCTCGCCCTCTGACTGAACACTACCAAGGGTAAAATCAACATTATTGAATTTTTACGATTACTTATTGATGTCTTGCAGCTCAGGGAGGACCAAAGGTCAAAAATGCTTACCTTAACAAAGAAACAGTAACCAGGGTTATAACATATACACCCTGTCCAAGTCCACCTCACGTAAAATCACTCAATGTCTCCATGTCCACATGCTACTCAATTGTCCCTTGAAACATACATTCACCTTTGGAACCAGTTTAACCTGTGCACACTGGAGTTCGCGCTCACCAAGTCGCTTTGTTATGCTTCTTTCCCGCTGGGAACAGACCACACAGGCGCTGTGGTCATGACTAGCTCTGCTATTGTTTGCGTAGTTGCTAAGTTGCCTTTGAAACAGCGACAGAGAGGACAGAAGATGGCCACTATTGTCTCACGCTAATAAACAGCCGGTATTCGGCCTGCCGTCACTGCTGATAACTTTTAAACTTTGTGGAAGTTTACAGGAAAGACAGTGTTTCATTCAGACAGAAATCTGACACAGAATCACAAGTTATTGTACCGTATTTTTAAACTGTCTATGCAATTGAAACATGATTTGAATTCATGGCATCGAACAGACAAATCAACTCAGGTATTCAAATGAAGAGGATTAAATTACAAACCCTTTCGATGAAATCAACCATATAAAATGTTTTTAATCCTTTTCTCAGCCACAATAAAAATATTAAATCAAATTTATGCTGAAAGTATGCAGTGCAAAAACACAACTGAGACACAAATACACACCTGGATGATTCTATCAAAAATTCATATAGTGGGCTGCACAAAATATTCAATTAAATATTGATCAAGATGTTCTTATTGAGTGATGATGCCTGTCTTGGATGAATATAATTTGTTGGAGGTTAAGGGGCACTGAAGTCGATAAGGAGTTTAGCATCCTTGACATCAGAGAAGAAAGTGATGAGGGATGGAGGTTTTTTTTTTTCTTAGAAACTGAGAACAAACATTACAGTAAAATTTTCAAGTTGGGAAATTAAATTTCCCTTTGTAATATGAATTAACATGACAACACCAGCCTCACAGCCCAGCAGTAGTATTTGATTAAAATTGACAAAAATAGGGATGTCATCCAACTACTCCTCCAGGAGGTGGGCGGGACCAAGCGGATGGAACTACAGAGAAGAAGAAGAAGAAGAAGAAGAAGCGGACGAGGAAGAACTCACCTTGCAACTGTTGTACTTAGTATCCAAGCTACTTCCATTGACCAGTACACCACATGCATGCTGGCTGTAAATATGGCTCAGGGTCGCTTCGGGGGGAACACTCACCCCATACGATGTTTTCAGCTTCTTGGCCTTATCGCATTTGTATCATGACAGCATCACCCTTGCGTGTGTGGTTGTCAATGACAACAACCGACATGTTCCGGGCCCAGCTTGGTACACTTCAGCCATCTTCGGCCAAAACATACTCGCCACCTAGTGGACGTGCCGGTTCTTGCACCAGCTGTACCATCATCAATCACCTGGCAATTCTGCTTTATTTTTACATGTGTCTACAAGAAAGATCTGCAAGCTTATCCCATTTTGCATGAGTATGACCAGGAAGGCTTGGAGAAGGAGTGAAGTTGGGTAACTGATCTCAAAGGGATCTCTGTGTTGTGGACTTTGAAGACACTAGGAGTGCTCCGAGTTCTTAGCAATGTCTGTGCTTGGGGTCTTATGGACTGTTTTTTTGGACAAAAGAAATTATCAAGAATCAGAAATATGACGATGGCAATCAGTTGTTTAATGATGTCATGTCAAACGTGTGGAACGTGGAAATATCAAAGTTTTTGAAGCTGTGTGAAACCAGAAACAGCGTCAGACAGCAGCTCAGTCTTCTATGTGGCTGCTGAGGGCCACGTGAGTAAAATCAGTGGGATGCGGTTGTGTTGTAGGGTATATATTGATTGCTTTGTTTTTTTAGCCCGGTTTGCACTTACTGGCTGTATTCTTAACACTCGCTTTATATGAACACTGCATCAGTTACATCGCGACTGGAAGTACAGCTCACAGTAAATCTCAGCAAAAATAAGAGAATAATAAGACTGCGCCCCCTACATTGGCTCAGATGTGACTATATGCAGTACATGAAATTAGTGCTTGAAAAAGCAATGCATAGCAAACTTTTAAGTATGACAAACTAAGGGGATTCTGTGTCCTTGACATCATGTTCCTTCAGATGTAACCCACAAAGACCTTTGCCATTTTGACTCCATTTGACAGATGAACCGAAATATAAGCCCTTTTAGTGCAGTGAAGGGTATAGAGAAATACGGAGGGAGAAATAATCCATCATGCCAAGAGCATGTGTTAATCAGACTTTGGCTTCATCTCACTCATTTACAGTTGAAATGCTGCCTCCCAGATGCCTGAATTACTACTAATTTTTCCCGTCATTAGCATCATGTCTGCCAGTGTTATGTAAATGAGGGTTTAACATGACAATGAAGTTCTCTAAATGAGCAGCCTGGGGGACGGTGGCAATAAAATGATAACAGCAACACCATACAAATCACGAATATTCAATGATTTCCAGAATTACAGCTGTCATGGATTCTCTTCCAGCTTGGAAAGGTGGAGCTCAGTATGATTTCCACAGAGAAGACAAGGCACTACATGATTAATTAATAACAATTTCAGAAACACTTGTCCTTCAATTCCCTGCATTGGTAAGAGTGTAAAGCAAAGACAGCAAAAATTTAGATGAGTGGGTGTGCAAACAAAAATGTGCAAACAATAACTCAAAATTAAACACTATCATCTTGCAACTCACCAAAGTAACGCAAGTGCCTATTGAGGATGATTTGATTAGTTTCTGATGAACTTTGATGCACCTGACCAATGCCTAAAGCAACTTCATTTGGCCTATGAAACATCCCAGAGGCGTGTCTGCTCTGCCCTTGAGAACACTTAAGAACAAAATCTTGCTAGTTCATGCAGAGTGGTACAACTTCGAGAGCAAGCTATATACAATGATTTTATAATTAACCCATTTCCGTGATTAGAAACACGGAACACATACAGAGCCGGTGCTTATCCCCGGATTCTGTAGTGTGAAAACTATGAAGTCAATAACTGGGTTTCCTTTACAGATTTGCACAAAACACAATAGCAAAATGACAGTGTTTCCATTGACTGATGGAATGTGGCTACTAGGTTCTGACTTTTTACGATAACTGTCGTAACAAACTCTACATCTAAGATCCCTGTCACACGTAGGCCAAATGGCATCAGAATGGCACATCCACCCACAATCAGGAAGTGTCCAGGTGTGGTCTGAAGACTGGTGGACAGCAGTCTGAGAGAACTACATAGTTGGTCCCATTCGCTCGGTTGTCCCGAGTGTGTTGCACAGTTAAAAACACTGATGGCACTGTCAAGATGGTGGCCTATGTGCAGTTTGTGCACCATCTCATCGCAATCTACATATTCTGACGGCATCATTTCAAGCGATCTGATCGCAGTTGATTGAGCTCTGAGATGGATCGTCACAGCAAAGCCTGCCAGCATGTCCTGCTTGTGGCACGTATGTCCACTTCCAATGGACCCTGGCCAGGGAGGGCAAAGGAAATGTAATAACATGTATGCGGCATGCATTCATCATGTGCAGTGGATGTGAACAGAGTGTAATCAAACTGAAAGCACTGTGTGCCACTGCAGGTCAATGTGTCACACAGCGCACAGTGCACACTGCCGCTGAACAGGCTGTTATATCTATAACCAGTGGTGGGCACAGCTAACCATAAAGTTAGCTTTGATAACAGCTAATCAGCTAACTGAAAAGTTATCTTTTATAAAGCTAAACTGATAAACCACCCAAAAATTTATCAGAGACTACAGCTAACCGATAACTTTCAAAATAGAGTTTTAACACCACGATCACAAACCCAAACAATGAATCACCACTTCTGTCTTTGTGCCACCTGCTGGAAGCTCCTGTTTACTACGTATTTTACTCTACCACAGCAAAATGAGCCTGACCACCAGGTTGTCACAAAACAAAAAACATTATTCCTTAACCACATACAGCTGTTCCGCCATGAGGCAGAGGTCTTTGAAAATAAAGCAGTTTTGACTTATGGTTTTGATTTATAAATCAAATTGTTCTATATAGAATAACTACATTAATGACAATTCTGTCATTTGTACAACGTTAAAATATAACACAACACATATCTTTTAATTTTAAATAATGCAATAATTCTGAAGTTTTATAACAAACACACACACATGCCAAAGGGATTATGGATAAAATAGCCTCCGCTAATACTGATTGGTTGACTCATTCATTCTATGTAAAAACAAACACGTTAACGTGATGTGTGTGTTGGTTTACATATAAATGTGCATTTGTAAAATATGCCATTTTTTCATATGTAAAAAAAAAAGGCATTTGCAAAAGCCAAAAGTCAAGTTGTGATTAGACAACCGTTTGATATAACCTGATAATACTGCCATGAACACTTGTGGCCAGTAGATGGCAGTAGAGACCGCAAAAACTTGCCAAAACAACTATTCCAAATAATCCGTGTCTGCTACGTTTAATCTGCGTGGAATTTAATAAACACAAACCGAATTTCAGACATCTTATATATATTACTCTGGAACAAAGACAACAAACAGTGTTGTAAAGGACAATAACTAGGACATTATAGAGCAAACAGGAAGCGATTGCAGCTCACAGTGATTCCAACTGAAAATAATGGAGAAGCAACCTGAGCTTCTTCTGGCATTTTTACATAAAACAAACACAATAACAACATCTATAAACCCAGACAATATATTCACAAGAGTTTTAGGCACAATATAAAAAGGGTTTAATGCTGTTGTCTGTGTGGAACCTGATCAGAGCGTCTCAATTGCATTTCTCCTGTCGTGAACTTTTCCAGTACCCATAATGCACTGCGCACACACCATGTCCACACTAAAGCCTTTAAAATTAGTTCAATACTTTAAAACTAAAACCTATAGCTGATATTTTCACTGACGTTAATTTAAATAACTTGTCCAAAATGAGTTTGGTTAAAATTTTAACCATAAGTTAAAACTGTATGCCTCTGGATGACTTGGGTGATATTGCCGGCTGGTTAGTAGGGTGTCAAGAGAAATGGTGTTGTTTTGTTTGTCTTCTGTAATCAGTTCTCTTTGATTGCAGAGGATAGAGCAGTTTCTCTTGAAACCAGCTCTCCTCTGTTTGTAGAGGATAGAACTGCATGTCTACTACAAAACATTCAACAGGTAGGCTCTAAAATCTTTGATATCAGACCT